>NW_028141977.1:22500-1222500 GCF_025532165.1 Camponotus vicinus | reverse complement strand
GAGGTTCATTTTAACAAGCGATTTGATGTTTTGTTTATGCACGTGTGTGCGTGTTATTGTTACTGTACGTGAAAAACAAATAATTTTTTACGTATGCAAATAAGCCGAATGGAGGTTATTTAAATGGTTTTAATTCCCTTTCCTCTTTATTTTGTTTTTACTCTTTAATTATCTCGACGCAAGATCGTCGGAGCACCACGCACGCAACTGTTTCACATACCTATGCTAAAACCCCACACATAATTTATACCTAACGTGCACATACGATACATTTACAATTTTCAGCGAGGCTACACGTTTATTTTTGACTCTTTAACCGAGAAGGGAGTGAAACCCATGGGGCGAGCGGGTGCAAAACTGTGGGTTTCGGTATTCCTGGTATTTAAGTGGCACATAAATGTCAGTTGATACCGAAAATACGATCGCGGCTCTGCTTTTCCAATACCCGATAGCAATAATGATTAATCATGCACGTTATATCGTACGAAATGCATCGATAGCCTTACCGAACACATATATTTGATTTTATCTAAGAGGACCTCTGTGAATTCCCATTCTTTTGCATTTTTCTCATATTTTTAATAAAAAAGAGTTCTGATAATTAAATATAACAAATATAAAAATTCAAGAAAAAATAAACGGACCAACAGAGATTTCTAAGAGTGAATTCACAAAGTTCAATTGTCAAATTTCAAATTTGTAAAATTTAAATTAATGATTAAAATTAATATAAAATGTGTCATATACATATTTATTTATTTATTTAATTATTTATTTGTTCATTTATTATATATATTATATAAAGATGTAGAAAGTCATATCTCTGAAGGAATTTAGAACTATTCTCTATAAATGTGGCAGAGGTAATGATAAAGTCGATACGAACACTTTGCAATTGTGAGAGGTGAAATTTATGATCGCTGTTGCCATTTGCACTCGTTACACATGGAGTTTCATCTTCGTTTTCCATATATTATCCATTATACGTCGCCACGCTTTAAGTGATCTCCAATAGGTTTTAAAATCGAGTTAAATATTGGCACCGGTCTTGCTACAAAATTGAGCCGCTCTCGGTGTTTGTTTTCTATCCTATTATTTTTCCGACCCTCTATATATTGTTTTTTCTCATCATATACACGGTACACTAAGACCAATTGTCACGTTTTTCATCTATGACATTTTTTTATCTCTCTCCCAAATTAATTCTTTTCAAGAAAATATCGAAATATCCACATTTTTGCTTTTGAGGAAAGAAAGGAAAAAAGAGAAAATCATAACTGATTGAAAATATAATAAGTAATAAAGAATATAATGTTAATTTTAAAAAGTATGAATAATTTATATTTTTTAACTTTCACTAGATTTTTGTTAGTGCAATATTTTGAATAGTGTTTTAATTTAATCTTCGATATGAGATGCATAAATATAATAATAAACTTCTGATATTTAATATAGCATAAGAATATTGAGAAATAATATTTTATATCTACATAAAATTATGTTTACTTGGATATTAAATTTGTTGATCAATTAATTATCATTCAACATTTGTTTAAAAGAATATTATTACAATGCATAACAGGAATACATTATTTCTATTTAAATAAAAAAGTAATACAAGCCTTTTTGATACATTCTATTTTACGTTTTGTGACTTTAGGATGAGAATTAAAGGAATAGAATTCTAAAAACTAAATTATGCCCGAGGAAAAATCGACTCTAGATTGTTCGAGGATTATACAAAGAAAGAGGCAATATTTTTGAGACACCCCGTACACACATAGGTGAGCGCGTATCTCTCGTGAGAGTGCTGCCGGCAGATTACCCGCCGTTGTATCGTTGGTTAATTAGCTTTATGCGTTCAATCTCGCAAGACTCACGCCTCGTAGCCGAGGTAATAACGCGGCGTACGCCGGTATTCCGGTACATACGCTGGATTACCGAATGAATGCGCGTCCTTCGTTGAACTTTCCGACGTCCATTCTCCTAGGTGGACTTAATGAATCGATCTTACTCACATAGCTACGAGACGCGACTAGTTCCGTCGAGAAATTATAAGATAATAAAGTTATATCCGTGATAAATTCTGCCAAAAACATTGCTGCCGTTGCTTATCAAATTTATTGTCTCAGCACGATAACAGTTATCAGCAAATATTTTTAATATTTTAACAAAAATATTAAAATTTGAATTTTATATGAAATATTTTTTTATTTATATAAATAGTTATATAATAATTATATAATAGTTATATAGTAGTTTATGTATTAATATAATAAAAGGAAAATTTTTTCTATTATTAATTTTTCATGCTTCATAATTCATGTTTCTTTTAATTAAATATATTTGTAAATTATACATATATGTTTTTTATTAAATATTATAATTCTCTTACAAAAAAGTATTATTTCGCTTTCTAAAAATTTTAGCAATAAACACTTATTAATAATAATAATAATTTTTGATTTATTAGCAATGAAATTGTTTCCTTTTTCAAGAATTTTCAAAGACAAATTTTGCGAAAAGTATCTTGCCAATATTATTTTCACGCGAATTTTACGCGAGATGCTTAGAGTGCCACGCCTCGATGTAACCTACTGTAATGTTACACGGCGGAAGAACTCACGATCGTATTACTCTCGCGGTGAAGCTCGGCAAAACAAGGAAATCGAGGAAATTCCGCGAGCGATGGTGAGAGTCTCGTGACCTGCGGGTGGTGCGGCATTGTTCGCCGGCCGGTTACCGAACAGGAGCGAAGGGTAACCGCCCCGGTATCGAATTCAATGCGCATTGTTATCAAAGACGCGAAGATGCGACTCAACCGCATTGTCTCGCGGTATTAGTTACAGCCGGCGACATAATTAATCGTCTGCGCGCGCCACATCTCCACCCCCGTCCTCTCCAACCCCCGACGGACTTTGTTGCGAGCGGAAGGAAGCTCGCGAATGGCAGACGGGCGTGCGGGGGTGAAAATATACTGTATTTTCTATCGGAAAACATCACCGTTTCCTGGTTACGCGGGATTTGGTTATCGCCGTCTATCGAGCTCGCGGAAAATAGAATTCTCGAGGTGCACCATCGCCGCGCGAGCGCGGTCTCCGCTGCATTTATCAAAAGAATGAATTTGCACAAGGAGTCGATCCTCAATTTACAGGAAGAAAATAACGGACGGGGGAAAATAAAATTTTTCCACGGCTTTGAATGTCATTTCGATTCAATGTAAGTTTTCATCGGTGCAACCACATCGGTCGTTGCCTTCAATTCTTTACCGGATCGAGTCTGAGTTCCGATCAAAATGACTGTTTATTTTTAATTCTTCTGGCAAGTACATTGTAATTATTTGTAAGTACACATTAAATATATATGACTGCTTTTTCATCGAAGGAATATTATATTGGTGAGATAGGGAAAATCTAACTCTCTGAATAAAATCGGAGTACCGCTCATAAATCATAAAGTTTCATCATTATCGATTAAGGAGTTGCAGGTAATTTTTCAAAGGCAAAATGATACGCGAGATGATCTGGAAATCTTGATACGAGGTCACGAAAGTCCAGATCGTTTCAAGCGACTAACACTTCAATTTCCTCGAGCCGATATGTCAATAGACTGGTAGAAGAATTTCCATCTTTCGTGGGATCAAAATGTAGATACTTGGATCATTCGAATCGAGTTTAATGAGAATAAAAAAGGATGGCGAGATAGAAGTTCTATTTGTTGATCCTTGGCTACATTTTGCTTAAGTCATATTGTTGATTAACATATTCATTAAGTACAGTAAAAGATAATTTAGATCTAGAACATGATATAATATTATTTCTAAAACCACATATAATATTATTTTTAAAACCGAATATTTTGAAAATATATATGAAAAAAATATTATGATCAATATTTCGTTAATATCTAAAAGGATACATATATTTTTGAATATATATTTTAACTTCATATAAAATACATAATAGGAAATTATTTTATTTTAGAAAGCTTTAATTACTTAAAAACAATGTAGCAAAATTACCTCCGTAAAAAAAGAGGTAATAAATAATTTATAATTTAATCTTTTTTTATACATGTATATATTCTACTTCAAAAAAGTTATTTATAATTCCAAAAGAATGAAAGATTATAAGCTGAAAATTTTATCCATTACTTGGATTTATTTTGTATAAAAAATTTTTTTAAATATTCAATCAATTTAATCAAATATTTTAATTACATAATATCAAATTAGGTAAAACAAATTGCTACGCTTTTCACATTCATAATTCAAATTTTAATTTAAAATTTTGTCAAAATTTTGCAAAAATTTAACAGTTAACCAGTTAATAATATTTCATTTTTCATATCGTCAATTTATTAGAGTTTGCATAATTTTAAACTTTCATAACGAAAGTTTTGTAATGATAAAATGTAAAAAGGTAAAAAAAAAATAAGAGAAAAAGTAATTTCATGTATCTCAAAAGTACCGTGAGATTATAAGATATTACGTGGATCAATACTTGGAGAAAACTTATAATATCAATAGATTGAACCAAACTTGAGTTTTCGAAAGATTATGATGGATGTTGATGATAAGTGCAGTTTCTTTTAATTAAACTTTATACAATAACACAAAATAATTCGAGCGAAAACAAATCTAAATATTTAATAGTCATTTTAAATCTAAAAAATGAGAATGTAAATTTAAATTTACAAATCAATTAGTGGAACATTATATTAAATTTTTGCAAATTGAAATTTTATAGAGTGCATTTTTATATGCATCTATATATTTAAAATAAAAAAAATCTGTAGTATTATTTGTAGTTAAAAAGGGGAAAAAAGAAAGAAAAGATTTCTCCATCTACCAAGGATATTAAATATTATCAAACGGCAAGAGCTAGATAAGCCACGCACGATAAATATACAAAATACGAGAAGCGAGAGGATAGCGTCATATCGGATGCAGACCCGCGATCGCCGATGTCGGGGGAAAGTCAAGCAAATAGCTACAAATGGAATTAACGGCGGCATACGAGACACGCTTTATCGAACCCCTGATTTCCCAGCGGAGCAAAAATGCCATTTAGACAGGAGGCTGGCGGAAACCTGTGAAACGAAGTCGGGATGCAAAACGCAAGGGTGCATCTGCAATATTATCCCGAAACCGTCTCTTTTTCAGTCTCCTTGAATAATACATATTATTACTTCCACATAATAAATATTGGATCGATTTATTTAACGAATATTAAAATAAAGGAAGAAAAATTATTTTTCACTTAATTTAGACTTATCATATATGTATCATATGTGTATAATTTTCTCTTAGTAATTGTTATGTAATATTGATTTGTGTATTTCTTGAACGAAAAGATGAAGAAAAAAGGAAATAAAAATGTATCATCTTAAAGAATTTTCTACTTATTTGAAAAAGGAAGCACATACACAAGCTATTGATGCATCTCGTTCTCTGAAAAGTGCGAAACTTTAACTGCCGAAAGCAGAGCTACAGCGCTCGTATTACGGGTGGCTGTGTATCTTTATCCGCGATCTGGGTTGCATCGAACTTGCTCCATTTCTCTTGAAAAAGTCTCTAAGTTCGATGAACGTGTCGCCTTTAGCTCTACTCTACTCGTTGCGAAACAAGTAAACTTTTCCTAAGATGGCGGGAAAACGAAATCTCATTGAGATTATCCGCATCCCGTAAAGAATAGTAAGCATTCATCTGGTACGTCGATACTGCCGTCTGAAAACTGTGATATTAAGATGACTTAATGTTGAATCATATACACGTAATTTTTTATTGAAGTAAAAATCAAAGATTTATTAGAGAAATAAAAAGAACACAAAAATTTGTTTTTACAAGGCATTTCATTTTTTCCTCTTTCTCTCACTAATGTACCTTAATAAAGATTATTTTTTCTGGCAACCTACATTTACCCTACCCGCTTCCTCGACTCGTGACATGAAACTCTTCGAATTTATCATTGCTGGGGTGGAAATAGAATTATAGCCCTTACATTCACGCGTACAGATCACACCCCAATTTGTGCATTTCGATGGAACCTCATTTATTCTCTCTGGGGATTTGAATTATTTTATCATGTAGAGAAATGTCGACGTTGATACTCGAGAAACGATCAATTTACCTTACATCAGCAAATTTATATTACCGCGAGATAGATATCATGTTCAAAATTTATATTTTTTGCAGCTTCAATTATTCTGCAAATTCGAAATATTGTTATATCCAACACATTAGGAGCGAGGCTCAAAAGTTCAATGGCAAGGAATAATACCGGATCTCATTAGTGATTTACGGTCTTCGCTTGCTCATAAAAATCGATCCATGCGTTATGACACGTTGTTCCGCGAACCCTTACGAGAACAAGATCGTATCGCGCACTATAAAGGAAAGTTATTAGATCGTTACCATATTCTCTTCGAAAGCGTTTTTTTTTCCTCCGATCCGCTTCGACCGCCGCGCAAAGTGCTTCCGAATCCGTCACACACGAGTTGGAGAAAATGGAAAAAAATACATCCGCGCGCCAAATTTATGCGCTCAGGTATCCATAGGCCGTTTATTCCCCGGTAACGTTTCGCGTCGCTGTTTTACGACGCTCTTTGCATTCTGCCACGGTCCACGCAAAAACCATAAACATGGCACGCCGCGGCACTACATAAATATCGGACCGGCCGGCCGTGGACATTCACTTTGCCGCAAGAGCGACGACCATTTTATGCACCCGCTCGCGAGTTCACCCCCATAACGAAACGTTCGCCCCTCATGATCAACCTTCACACGCTTTCGACGCCTTTCCCTAGTCTCCATTGGCTATTTATTATTCCCCTATGGGTAACGATCGAGACATGCGACGTTAAAATATCATAAGTATCGCTTTATTATTTATTAAAACTTTGATTGTTCAAAGCCTACTCTTTCTTGCGTAAAAAATTATACAATTTAAAATTTCCAATAATAACGCATTATTTCGTTTTTTAATTCTATCAAGTATAAATATATATACTATAAATTTTATAAATCCTGACAAAATAAATAAATAAATAAATAAAAATAATTAAATAAATAAAACTAAATAAATAAATAAAAATAAATAAATACATAAAAATAAATAAATAAAAATAAATATATATCTCTAGTGTAAATCAAGTTAGAAATTCTTTAAATTTCTTTATAATTGTGATTTTTTATTTTAGCAATAAAGTTAAATTTAATTTTTTTTCATTATCCTTAGTTTATTATCCTTGGTTAGTTAAGTCCTTTCTCTTATAAAGAAGCTCCTTTATTTTATATATAAGGTTTCATAAATTATATTTTATATATAAGATTTCATAAATTATATAAAATATATATATAAAGAATACATATAATTCTAGAAAATGTTACAAATTAAAAATTTATAAAATATTTAATTAAACACATTTAATATAAAATTTTTAAAATCTATAAAAAGACCATGTCATTAAAATTATTTCAAAAAATAAATAAATTAAATAAATTAAATAAAGTCTTGAAAAACTTTACTCGATTATTAGAGCTAATCACATGAGAAAATTCCTGTTTTTATAATCTCCACAGGAGGTCATGAAGACAACAAAATATTTTATCGGTGAACTCAGCGCGGGATCAAGAAAAGCAAAGAGCTTGTTGCGTCCTTGCAAAGTACCGCAACCTGATCCAGGCTTCCTCCCCTTACACGCTGCGGTACTTTAAACTCGTCTAACAAGAGAGCAAGAGTGCTTTACACGGCACGAGGTAAACTGCCGTTGAGAATAACAACGGAGATCCCGTAAGACACGTGAACAGCCATAAAGATATAATAAGGAACTACACTTGTGCGTTGCACTTGTCTTAATGATACTGCGCTGAATCACGTGGAAGTTGCGTGCCTACCGCATCTTTCCAGAGTTGAGCGGTAAAAAGTATCGAACTTGGATAACAGCGTTCCGCACTTTCCAGTTTTAATACATGCATTATATGATAAAATAAGAATTTCTTTCATCTTGTTTTTGTACCCTCCTTACATATTCTGAAGTTATAATATTTAAAATTACGGAGATGTATGTGTTTTTAGAAATTGTATGATGATTGATGCATATGTGTTCACACAAGTTCATAATAAAAAGTGTGCAGCACACATTTAATTATTCTTACTGTATCAAAAGTAATTTAGTGCTTTTGTGAATTTTGAAAACTAACATTCTATTTTTATAGTAATATCTTATTATCTCTCCGGCTATTTTTCTAGTAAGATGTATTTACTTCTAGGCATGATATTTTAACAAATTTATGCAGTTATTAAGATACAGTAACAATAGACCGACGTTACAAGAGAAAAAAAATAAACTCGCTCAAAAAATTTTCGTGAATAAAGATTTTCTGAAAAACGAAAAACCGTGCGTCCTCTACGCGCGTTATGATCAAAGAGAGTTGGCTGGAGAGAATGAAAGGGGGTAAAATCTGCCGATTCGGCGAGACAGTTCAGCCGTGAATCTTTGCGACTGAAGTCATTGTGCCATCTCGACCGGTTCGAGGGATGAGGGGGTGGCGAATAACACGTAGGACACGGGGATGGCGACCTGTGTAAGACCTCGCTGCATTAGGTGATTGCTTAACCCTGCCCACGTCCGAGACAAGCGGTAGCTTCGCGATGGGGAAAAGAATACGACGCTCGCGTCCGTGCAAGTTTTATAGGGAGCGGAATCTCCGCAGCTTCTCTCGTGAACTCTACTATCGTCATCCCCCTCGTGTCCACCGCAACCCCTCCTCCTTCTCCCATCCCGTCGCGAAGCATTCGCTGCGTTCGGTCGCACGGAGGATAGTTGAAAAGTTAAACACAGATTGGAAATTGGTATTTCTTACTCCGCACGATGAAGTTAACAGAACTTTCACAATTCGCTCTGATGCCCCGAGGTGCGCGAATTCCGTCTTGCTCGTGAATCGAATTCAGATCCGGGATCTCGACCGTGACGCGAAAATATATCGCACGAAAAAGAAAGCGTGTGCTAGTACTTATTTTTTTTAACTCCATCTCACCACTTGAACGAAGAACGAAAGAATATATCTTTTATAACATTCAATTTTTTATAGAGTAATAATACTTTTGTAACATGAAAAATAAAAATAAAAGAAACGAATCTATTAAATATCTATTTTCATTATTGGATTGATTTCTACAGACTTATAATCAAGATTATCTTATTTAGCTACAAATATAATCCTATAGATTTTTATATAAATGTTTCTCAAAATTCTCAGATTATTCTAATAAAAGATATTCGTTAAATTATTATTTAGATTCCTAAACATTATTTTTTACTATTTTCCTCAATTTTATATAATTAATTTTATAATTAATAACGTTGAATATTTAATTGATGTAATATTAATTTGTTAAATTTCTATTCTATAACCATTATAATAATTAACACCATCAGCATTCAATATCATCAAATAATCATGACACGCATTTTCATCGAGATAAGTACGAGGTAACTTTAAATTAATACTTTTGCAAGAGGGAGCGCGCTCGTGTTATTGTTTTATAAGTTCATTAAATTTCCATAATCAATTCCAGCGCTCTCCGAGCGTTCTTCCATGGATATAAGTCGATTCCCGGCGGTTTCCAATTAGACACGGCTTATGTTTGTCAAAGTTTCGCGCAGACCCGCGGTCGAAAAATCCATTTGCGCAAAGTATCGCACGTTCCCGAAGACGCTGTTCTCAGACGCCCGATCGTAAACGACGTATCTGGGTTGAATCTACGCGTAATAATCGTTAGCATGATAATTAGTGCCGAGTGAATGGGGCGATAATGACAGTAAACTCGGGCGATTGCGTTAAACGAAGTCGAGCGAGAGTCGCTCTACGAGATGCGACTGTCGCGCGCCAACGATAGTCAGGACGAGCTGCCGGTAGCTCGACATTTACATACAAATAAGCTGGTCCGTTGATATTCCGACCGAGTTTATCTACCGGCCCCATCCTATAGCGTCGGCGACGGTAATCGGCCGCTAACATCGATGCTGCAATCGTTTGGCGGGATTATTGTCCTTTGTCATTACTAATAGGAATAACTCGTTCATAATTAAAGTCGGCCTTTCCGCTGTATAATCCCGCGGGAACTCGATCGTACAGATTTAACGACATTAACCCTTTATGAAAGAAGCGAAGCATGGCTCTGCCAATCCGTAATGTTGGAGTAAAAAAGAAAATGACAGCTCGGTTCGGTCAAAGATTAAAGAAGGCTAGGTTTTTACGATCGCAGGCTCGTAAAGAAAGATAATGTGCCCTTTTTCAGAGATATTAAATCCAATAATTATTTCTAAAGGTAATTGCTTTCTATACTGTAGGAGCATAAAGTTTTTTAATTTCTTAATGCTTTGCACTGCTATATCGAAGAATATATCCCATGGTCTACGGCAAACTTATATTTAACTTTTTTGTAGGTACTTTTAAGACACATACATGTAAATCTAATTTTTCTTAGAAGCTTGATAAAACGATATAAAGCAGAGAGAAATAAAATTAATTATTACATTATACCAAGCGTTATGCAAGTATCAAAAATAAAATATTTAATAACCAGTCACTTTTTCAGATTACTTGAGAACGCGAAGGTATAATCCATGACCCAGTAAAACCGTTATCTTCTTCTTTCTAAATTAGCTTCTTTGCTCTGCGCTTTCAAGCCACGGCGATACGATCGATTTTAATCGTCGTGAGAGCTGAAGAACAAAAACTAGGAAAAATGTACTCTCCTCAATGTGTGTTAAGTATAACTTGCACAGAAAATTGATTAAAACTTACCTTACTTGCTAGAGAAAAACTAGAGTGGCGTGTCAATAATATAAGACATAATCACGTACAGATGAGCAGATAATTGTTTAAACGCTCGACATAATCTTCTTGGATTATATCGGAGTCGATTATAAATAAATCGATGTTTATCCCGATATAAACGATCTCACGCGGAGCTTCGCGTTACTCGATTTCGGGTTAATATTAACGCACACCACCGATTTCAATCGGTGCGCCGCCGTTTCCTTAATTAAAGCCACGGGCATTTGCGCGCCACGTATACAGGTGCTAATCATCAACGTGGGATTCCATCGCGTCATCAGGATCTCGGAGGTTGAGTCGGCCATCGGTCGGTTGGTCACGTTCCACCAAAGGAATTCGATTCTCACCGGTATCATTAAGTGATTGGAGCCGTCGCGAATGGCTCGATCGGAGAGAACTCGATCAATCCCTTTTTATTCGCGATTGTCCAGAGTCGTTGACGTGGTTGGATAGACGACGAGGACGACAAGACGCAACGTCTTTTCAATTTTATGTAATTTCCTGGAGACACCGGAGCTCTCGACCCGATTTAATACAAGTTCCGTCGATCAAACGAGCAACAGGAACGCCAGTTTTCCCCGGAGGCTGTCTATACTTTGTCCTTCCTCGTCGCAAGAACGGTTTAAGTAACTTGAGTTCGGTTGAGTCACGGTCGATGAACGGCCACTGCAAAGTTTCCGTCATGTCGCTTCCCTTTTACATTTTCTGGGGAGATGAAAGCATCGCATTTTGTTTAGGACATTTAGAGGCAATTGCGAAAAAGATTGCATCGTACGCGTAAAATCATTTGTCTCGTTTACATTTTACCTCTGTACACATTTATAATCGTTTAAAATCAATACATAAATAATTGAATAAAAAAGCTTACTTCAAATTAAAATGACAAATATGCAATTAATATTTGTATTATTAAGTATTTATTTATATGTTTTAATAAAATAAAAATAAAAATAGAAAGATATTTATTTCTATAATTAAAGGAAAGGATATATTTCTCTCTTTTTTTTAATAAAAAAAAATAATTCTTTATGTGATATGACAATTAAATTTCTTTTAAATATCTTTAAGGCATCCAAATATTACATCTCAATTATAGCATTTACATTATATTCCGATTTTACATCTAAAATAATTTATTTTAAAATTAAACTAAAAGTTGATATATCAAAAATATGATTAAAAATGCCATACTTATTTCTACATTCACCATATATATATATAGAATTTAAACAGAGCTTAAGAGAACATTTTATCAAATCGACGCTCTTTTTCCGTAAATATGTCGCCAGGGGCGATACAAAGAGGTCGAATAAAGTAGAAAGGAAGACTTTAATATTTTTTTGTTCTACACCTGTCCTATCGATGCCGCTCGCAGAAACAAGGAAGGGAATGGCCAAGAGACGGGGGAGTGGATAGGAAATTGATATCGAACAGACGCCCGACGGCTCGTAGTGCTCGGCAAGTTTGTTCGTAAATCACGATACATCCACCTCACTTTCTACTCGCCCCGAGCGAAACCAGCCCCATCCGCTTCGACCCCCCTCGTCGAGCCGGTCCGCTTTCACACCGTTCCGTAGCCTCGAGCCGATCCGCTTCGCTCCCTTATCCCGCGCTAGAAACTGGTGGACGCTAAAAACGCCCACGCGGAGAGCTAAGCCGCTTCAGACTCAGCCAACTTTCGTTTTACTCGTGAATTTTAATGACTACGGCGCGCTATCCGCGAAACTGGTTATCTTCCGCGCGCTTTTTTCGAACGAGCGGCGCGATGAAGAGCGATAGACGCCTAGTCGGGAATCCAACGCTCGGCGAGGAGAAATTCCAGAAATATACTAGTGGAAAATTATGAGGAGGAAGAGTAAAAAAGAGTAAATTTCAGGGATACCTTGTTATTTTTAAGTTATATAAAGTGCGCCGGAAAAAGTGGAGCGAATTAAAAAATTCCGACGAGAGAATATCGAGTGTGTTTTCTGAAGGATAGCATACTTTTTTTATCAAACGAAAAACGAACCTTGGAAGAAAATAATTTTATCGTTTGCGATCCGCTTCCGACAAATTAACTAAATGTTGGAGGAAGCGCAATTCTGGAAATACTTGGGATAGTAATATCTCTCTGTCGGAATCGCGCGCGAAATAAATCTGGAAAAAGCCGACGGCTTATAAAAAGAATAACAACTTTCTAATGAAGGCAATTTTGTTAGTTAGCCGTTAACCATGCCCGAGAGACAGTTTGCTGAACCTCTTGGAAACTTGACCACCTGGATAAGTTCCAGAGGTAACGAGGATGAGGTGACCAGAGGGTGCGCTGAAGAGTGGCTCGGGAATGGGTCATAAATCGGCCAGAGGGTCCTGCGCTTTCGCGCGGCTCTTACGGATATTATAGGTCGCGGAAAGTTTCGCGCGTAAAAATATCGCGGATTTATGAGGAAACTTGCCGGATTCCCCTCGTTGCCGCGGTAATTGTCCAAGATGTATCGCCGCCCGTGAGTTTTATCCGCTGGCAGGTTGAACGCTGCCGTTTACTGGCAGCCGTTATTTCACCCCTGGGGTTCAAAATTCCTACACGTGCGTAGCGCACAGTGAAACCTCGTAATAACGCACGTCGGAATAACGCGCAAAATCTCTCCCATACGTGCTAGACGCATATATATGTAACGTGGATGGAGGTAGCGGTCCAACCGCGTATCTGTCTCCCGAAGGTGTACTAGAAAATAATATGTGAACGACACGCTACCGCTACGATTCTAAATTTCACGATTTGCGAGTGAAGTGAAGGCAATCTCGTTAAGAGCTCCGAACCGCGCGCTATTAAGAGGTTTCACTGCATATGATGTCTTCCATAAGGTATCCCACAACTATCTCGACACTTTAAGGATTATTTGGCTAAATTTAAATAAATTCTTTCTGGGTTAAAAAATTTAATCGAGTCTTATCAATCTCTTTACATTTGTTATAATAATTAATAACGCTAAATTTGGTAAATATTTCAAAAAACATTTCAGTTATAAAAAACTTCACTTTTTATCAATTTATTTATATTTATTATTTATGTTATTTTTTTTTATTTCTTACACAATTTAAAAGCTATCGATGCTTTTAACATTTCTCTTGTGTAAGGTCTATTGATTCTTATTTAAAAAAATTCTTGTTTAAAAAATACCTGGAAATTAATTACAATTCTTTCTCTCTCGTAGATGAAAGTTGTTTCGTCATCACAAGTGAGACACCCTATATACATTGGATATACATCGTTGACGCTATCCTCGATCGCCCGTAACAGGAAATTGCTTCGCCGCCTGCGGCGTTTCCCCGCTTAAGTACACCCACGCATGCACGTACGCACATTTTTCTTACTGGTATTGTTGTCTGTGCTAAGACCGAGATGGTAAATGAAGGCAATTTAACGATGAATCGACAAACGCACAGTTTTGCGTGACGTTTCCGACATAATGCGTTCGTATTATCATTAATATTCTGTAGAATTTATCGCTTTTTATAATATAATACTCCTTGAAAAAAATTAAATACCAAAATTAACACACGTTTCCTTTGCCTTCATTTTTATTTTTCTTAGTTCCTTTTTGAAATAAATCATAGAGAGTGCACTCTCTCTAAGATAATATAATTTTTAAAGTTAACAAAAAAGAGAAAAATAATAAATATAAGTTTTCCTTATATATTGCTTTTCTCTGATGAAATGTACACTTGCTATAAGTATGAAACGTAAACTAATAATAGAAACCGATAGATATCTCGGTTATCTATATAAAATATTTTTACGAATCCAGATTCAAACTGTCTATTGTATTATTTCTTTACAGCACAATTTCCAATTTACTACAAAAATATGACACATATACTGCGTACCACATCGAAAAATCACTATTTACATACATATATCAAAATAAAGAATAATATCAATTTTATATAAACTATTATATAACTATTATATAACAATCGAAATAAAGGAGGACCTGTCAAAGATAGTTAATTAGATCGACATTACACATGCAATATGATGGATCCATGAATGTTAATTAACCAAATGTGTCAATTAACAACGTACCTTGCACATGAATTCATCCGAAACGCTTGTAGAGAAATGAACCATTACGTCAAGAGAGAGAGAGAGGCGCAAGGAGAGAATTTGAATTAATAATTGATAAATAAAAAAATTGCGCGAGCGAAACAAAAAATTGGCCGCGAGCTGCGCGCCAACGACTTGGCTTTAGCCTCGAAAAACTCGAGAGAGCGGTTGTCCAACCCTTCCTACGACTTGTTCGATGTAAATTCCGAACACACGGGTTTTCGACCACCGGTTATGGTGGTCGGCTGCTACGGCCATCAATTTAACAGCGTAAGTCCGTAATATAGCACACGAGCTAGCTGCTACGCTCGCCAACCCCGCCGTAACTGCCCGACAGGGTAAGAGGATTAAGTGTAACTCGCGCGCGCGAGTACTTCGCGTTTTTATATAACCTCCCGATATTTTAGCCGTTTTTGCCAGAACCCGCGTTAATCAAGCCGAGAAATGAATTTAATAACCGCGAGGGTTCATCAGCGGCACGACGGAACCGCCCTTACGAAGGGAAAGGTCTCATTTAAGTACTCTACAAGCGGAACATTTTTGCGTGCCGCGGAATATATTTCAACAGCGGAGGAAATATTAATTAGTGTATCTCTTTATGACAGATACGCGTTACTTGTACACGTGTGCACGGGATAAAAATATTTTAATCTCGCGACGCGTAATGATTTGCAACACAATCCCCATATTTATGACTCTGGACTATTAGCAATCAAAGCTTTTTCGGATACGCTTGTGTATTGTTGTCGAGGAATCCAACAATTGACATTTATCGCATTTATTCGTGTCTTGCAAACCACTTCGTGTATTATTCACCCAAAGTCAAGCAAGAAACATCGCATCATCGAGGATCGATAATTATCATTGATGCTAAATGTTACGTCGCGTTTCAAGTCGAAAATATTACCTGCAATTAATACTTTTTATCCGCTCGAGCGAGCACAAAATTTGCATGCTTGACCTGCACATTTTCGCCGAGATAAAGTTGATGAATTCGAAAGTGGGTCGTTAAGTCAAAATGAATGCAGATGCAAATACCGCGCATCGTACGAGTTGGATCGTATGCACGTGCGGTATCGAATTCCGATTAATCGATTGATCGATCATTGAAAATGCCACTGCTATTCGCGTCCGCGCGCTCGGGCCATTAATAAAAGAGCTTCGTGTAACGAAGAAGACCGCTCGTTTCTCGCCCGAGAGAAGTGAAAATGACGACGACGACGACGACGCTTTCGTCAATTCCGCGAAAATGGATGGACGCGAGAGCGCGTTGCACAAAAGGACTGGCTGACGCCTGCATTTCACAAATTTTTCTCACCGTCGAGAGGTCGAGCGGCCCCGATCCCTTATTTTTCCCCCTTTCTCTCTCGCGAGTCGCCATTCTTGCTCGCCCAGCTATTTTTTCCTTTGACTCACGAAAGAGTCGCGCGTATGCACTGTTGGCTCTCGCAATTTCTTAGGACTGCAAGAGCTATGCTCGCAACTCTGGGCGCTCTGTGAACGTGTATTTCTCGTTTACGAGCGAGAGCTGGCGCTTACATTCGCGATAGGTAGACAATACTGAGCCGGCGAAGGACTGGGAACGCGATGCTGACATAAGTAATTGAAAACTATAGGTAGACGACGAGGTCTCGAGTATAATATATTATAAAAGAGGCAACGGTCGATTGTAAACGAGCGATCCATCATGATGATATATTTGATCGATCTCTTTATGGTAGAGATGAATAGTTTTTTAACTTAATTTTTAGTTTCTAAAACCTTTGACATCCATTATCGTAAAAGAAAATTGAATGCCAATAAGTTAATTTTATTTTCCCTCTTCTTTTCTCAACAACTATGTATTTTACACACATTTAACTATATCTCATATACAACTAAAGAGAGGAATAAATCCTCAAAATTGCTTCTTATGATAAAATCGATAATCGTAAATTTTTATAATTGCAATAAATTATTCCAATCCATGAGAGAGAGAAATATTTAAAATATTTAAAATTATCTCTTTATAAGTAAGTTTAGAAAAACATGCTAATAATTCAAACAAATCGTGAGAAAAATTCACCAAAATAATAATAATCTTTCTATTATTCTATTTTTATTCCATTTAAATAACTAATCAACAAATGACGTGTGCTTATTGCATGTTAACTTGACATTTTCAATTTTTCGGAGAATACTGTTTCTTTTTAATTTCTTTACAATTGGTTTACTAAATGAAAAGTGACGGTTTTTATCGGATAAAAAGTATAAAACAGTAACATTTCTAGTTTAAATAAAAAATCAATATTTCTAACATTAGTTTCTAACATCTAGTTTAAATCAAAAATCAATATTTTTGAAGCATAAGCGTAACTTGTCATGTTGCTATGTAATCTATAATTAATTACAAACTTCTGGCCGAAAGTCATTTCATTAAGGATCCGAGGGATATTGCTCTGCGAGAGTGCATAATTTTGGAGTTTATTTTGGCTCGTCGGCGCGGAAACGCGATTTCGCTACCCGTTACATCGAGATTCGTATCGCTCGCGGCTATGTATCTCGATATTGGAGGGTTCGACGTCCTCGACGTCCCTTAACTATTCCCGAACTCCATCGAAAACTTGGGACACGTAATTCCTCGCTGTGAAAGTCGCGCGTACACATGAACAGTTTATAATTTTCCCCAGATACCTCCAATCCCGTATTCCCTGTAACATAAAACGCTTTACGTCTCCAAGAAACTGAAAACGTAATACAGAATTTCCGCGAACGTGATAGATTGTCCTTTATCGATTTTTCGACGAGTGCATGAATAATGGCAGCTTCCTCCACCCAAAAAGCCATCGCTTTGGTTCCATTTCTTAGAACCTCCTTTTCGCAATTATTATAATTCTTTCATAAAAAATTAGATAAATAATTATTTTAAAATTATTTTCGCATACAAGGAAGAAACTACAACAACTAAAGACTAGTCTACAGATCCGGACGTGCTTCTAATGCAAATTAACGATTAAATTTCTCGGATACGCCGATCGAGCGTATGTAAGAGTCATTGAAATTCTGCGTGCGTCTTGTCGGATAATTAAGAAAAATCGCCCGAGGGAAAGCAGCGTGCGTTGCGTCGCTTCCTCTTCGATATCGTCAAAGTTACTTGGTTCCGGGGAAGGGTGTTCTCGACTACGGCTGCGTATTTTGGCGTGGGAGGGGGAGACGCGTATGTTCTTTCATTAGCTGCAGGAAATTAACCGAGAACGACCACGGTAGCCCCTCGTTACCGCGATTCCCCCCTCTCATTCCCACCTCTTCTCTCGCTTTTCTCCCCCGGGAGAGATTCTGCAAACGCGTCATAGCGCGATGAAGGGCGAGGGATGGATAACCGGCGCGAGGTCGAATTTCGAAAATTTCGCCGTTTCACGGTCGTTGCACGAGGCCCCGGTGAAAATGACAGCCGAGCTCTCCCTTTTGGCATGGTCATTTTTTTTTTTTATACCTGTCACGCGATACCCCCTTTTTGTACCGTCGTGCAACCCTCCTGCGCTCGCGACGCGAGCACATTCTGCCGTTCTAAAGCGTCTCATCGGTGATGAGGGTGAATGCAGGTTGGAGAAGTGAAAGGGTCGAATTTGCATAATTGTTTTCAGTTTACAGAGGCGCCTTGCGTTAATGAAGAAAAATACCGGCGGACCGCTATGCGCGATACAGTAAGCGTCGCGATTCTTCTATTATTGCGAATGTATATTCGCTCGTTTATTTCTCCCCCTCTCCTTTTTCTCTACATTCGGGTTAATTTACCCGAGCTTAATTTACCGTTGAAATAAAATCGCTACGATTTAATCTGGAAAAGGAAATAAACGGATTATCCAATCGAATAAATTAATGTAATCCTTTCGCATAATCCTAAAAGTACTAATTATAAATTTATGAAAAAATAACAGGTTCACATTTGTTGTATAATATGAACATAACATTAAATCAAATATTTATTAATTGTAAATATATTAATTGTAATTCTCTAAACTCTGTATTACTCAATTAATTTGCCATTGCATTCCAAAACAACATAATCAGAGCCATCATTATGTAACCATTATGTACTCTGACACGCGAGAAATTTGATCATCTAGTTACGAGTTTAAAAACGTCGATGAAACTACTATCCGGACGAATTTGAGCGAAAGTTGATGGAGTAAGTTCGAACGGATATCACGGAGGAGACTAATCTTCCAGGCGAATCACGAAGAGCATTGACCCGCGGGCTCGCCCAGGAACATCAAAAATCGAAAACGCTTATCGATTTTGCCGTCCTAACGGCAGGAACGAGGAACACGACGTGGGTGATCGCACACGTTTCGAACCCTCGAGCAGTTAGGCCAGTCACGTGTAGTGTCCGCTCATACGAGCGCTGCATACAAGAGTTTTTCGACCTCTACTGTGCGAGCCGCGTCCATCCTCGTCCCGACCATCGAGCATATTCGCTCATCCAAGCTCATCCAAGCTCGCGTGTGTATTTATACAAAATTATTGTCGCGCGTATTGTACGTATATGTCCCATACTTTGCCTATTAACGTCTATGGGAACATCCCCAGACCAGCACACTTGGAGTTTTCAGATGCTACGCATCTGCAGAGAAGGTAACTTTTACATCCACGCTCATACCAGAACATTTATACATCTATAGCGGTATTTCCGCGTGTATAACGTTCCCCTATAGCACCCACACCTCCCACACATCATATATTTTCGCCTAAACTTTCTCCCGTACGCTACATATGTACAATTACTCGTTATATCTACGTTTACGGTTGCACATAAAGCTACCCTTATGCGCCGGCACCACATATCTCTTCCCTCAACCCTCTCATATATGCCTCCGTTCTCGGCAATGGCAGCCGTTCTGACACCGAAAAACAAGGAAAAGCTCCGTGAGAGCGGTCGGAAGGACACGTACGTACGTGATATGCTCCCTTGCAAACAACACTCCAATGAGAAGGAGATGCTCGGCTTGTCTGTAGTCCCGACCCACGTCGGACGCCACGCCACGTGGATACGTCTAATTCGTTTCACGTGTCTCGCCATGTCGGGCATGTAAAGGAAACATTTTCCTCGCAAGATAATTTTATCACGATCTCGATGCTTTTACGAGACACAAAATGCGAGATATTCGAGCTATTCTTTCCTCCCTCGGTCTCTCGTTACTCCCTTCCGTCTAATCAACCCGATAAATTGAAGCTTGCAAATGATCCGCCTTGAAGATTCCATTAATTGCGTGGATACACAAAGGGAGAAACCGATAGCGCGATTGAGCTTCATCGGCGAACTAATTGCGAAGCAAAAACATGAAGATACGAACAAAAAACTAAACGAAGAAACAGGCAGGAAGAGAACATTATGCGGTATACTTGATCGGTTGTTTACTTCTCTCGATGAAGACACCGATGAATAAACATGAATTCTATTATTTGTAATGCTACAGTTTAACATACTTTAACGAGATGCTTTTCTGCCCTTTAGGAAAGAAAAAACGGACGAGATAATGACGATTCCAAGTGAAATAGAAATGCAGTAACTGAGATATATAAAATGAGCGAAAATGCGGTTTTTAAGATCAAGAGCCAAGAAAAGCATCTTACGTTAAACAATTAAATATTCAATGGGCGAGATTGTTTTATCGGTGTCACTTAAAAGATTATCGGAGCTTTTCAGTATACATTATTCAAATAAAATTCCATTTTACTCTTAAAGCAAAAGAAATTAATTAAAAGCAATCTTATCTTTTCCTACTTCGATAAGAAAGCGCGAGTTCCAATGCTCGTTCAACAGAACATTTCTATTATCATTAAACATGTTATCATTCTTATCCAGTTATATCTATCGAGTAATCCTTGACTGTTTTTCTAGATTCGAGTTTTATCAATTCTACGCATTACTATAAGTAATACTGATCAAGATAAAGTATAATTTCTCGCTCGCGAACCTTGTAAAAATTAAGGTACAATATATAATTGATCAAAGATTCAATAATTTGGGAAGATAGTAGATTAGTAAATGCGATACGTCTAATGATATTCAATTATCGATCCATTATTGGGACAAAATTTCTTTTGAGTTTCACATTCGATCTATGTCTGTTCAGTCAATCTCCGATATAAACTCATTAGTCTTTGTTAATTAAACTGAAATTCAAACTTTTCATCACAAGATATTTACTTTATAATTGTATTTTTTGAAGTCTGCTTTGTCAGCAGAATGAATTACGGATTCGGCATAATTAACGTCGAATTTTCTTTCATCAAACTTTATTTTTAATTTCTCATAACATAATCTTATGACATAAATGAGAAAAGGAATTTTTTTAGAATCTTTAAAGAATATTGTATAAGATTTATTAAACATGTATAAACTAAATATTGGATTTTTTCGTAATATTTAATGATAAATTAATAATAAGTTAACAAACTTTGAAAAAAAATTGTTATTAATATCTATAAATTTTTTAGATTTTTGATTTTTAATATTACACTAATGTCTCTCATCACTGATGGAACTTTATAAATAACTACATCTAATTGGTAATAAACTGCGGTGACCCACTGCGAAACATAGTTTGACGAATGTCCCAAAGAGACCGAAGCCTATATGCAAGACAGAAACAGCTTACATACGGAATTCTCTTTGAGCCGTTTTCGTTTCATCTAACCGCTATGGGACAACCATCCCCGTGTTTCCGTTTCCCTAATTAAGAAAACTCGTCGTCGTTCTCCCAGGACTTCGATATGACGATGTCGTTCCCTTCCTCGCGATAAACTTTGATAGCCATTAAAGCATCTTAGAACATCTTAATCTGCGTCGACAAGAAAGTTTGGCGATCATATTCGAGAATTCGTTTTCGTGTGCAAAATGGATTATGGCCTTAATTATGATGTCATTAAGCGAATAATCTTAAGAATGTACCGTTAAAATATCAATTTTTTTTTGTTATAGTACAAATAATTTTTAAACATTATAAATATTTAAATATAATATATTGTAAATAACTATAAGAAATTAGGCTCTGTGTATTAAAACATAAACTTAAATTTAAAGGCCATAAGAGCTAAACGCGGATGATAGTGCGTAAGTTCAACGAGAAAATAAGTTTTTCGTTGAAACTTATTTGTGTGCACAGGGCACAAATTTTCTTGGTACGATACCAAGCAAATTTAAATAATTCTAATTCTTCCCGATTCAGCGACTTTCGGCCCGATATTTTTCTCGCCTACAACATTACAGGGGGGAAAGAGGGATAATAATTAAATAAATTCTCGAATTGAGAATTATTTAAATTTGCTTGGTATCGTACCAAGAAAATTTGTGCCCTGTGCACACAAATAAGTTTCAACGAAAAACTTATTTTCTCGTTGAACTTACGCACTATCATCCGCGTTTAGCTCTTATGGCCTTTAAATTTAAGATAATATATTGTATTTAAACATAATATTAAATATAAATAATTAAATATTGTAATTAATATTTATAATTAATAATTAAATAAATATTTAAATAAATATTTAAATATTTTAAATATAAATAATTTGAAATATAATTTGTAAATCTATAGAGAGAACTTTGTAATGTAAGCATTTTAATATGTTATATTATGTTTCTGTTTTAATTCTTAAAGCAGATTATTTCCCCAGTCTTTTAATTAGATTAAGAAAAGATTTATATTTACCACATCTTTATCAATATTAAATATTCTAATTAAATTCTTCAACATCTGAAATATTAATTTCATATTCCTTAAAAAAGCTGTCATTAAAAATTAACTATGACACGTTGTCTACTAAAAAGGACTCTTTTTTGCTCAAAATATGCATTTTAAACATTGTGTGCGTGTTGGTTAAAACTACTAGCGTTGCAATAAATTCTTCATTGCATGGTTGCTTCCGCAAGCAGGATATATGCTGCACAATCATATGACCCTCCCCTATTATTTCCCATCACATTATCGTGATATTAATTGTTCCGACGCGTTCTGTAACACGAGCACGCGGAATTAATTCCAGAGGTTGCTTGAATATTTTTGCAACATTTGGGCATCCAATTAGTGTTAGGTACGCTCTGATACCGTCGTAGTAATTATCCCGTAATTGATACGCTACGCGCGGATCAAACAAAACGAAAAAAATGCCTCGAATTAAGGAATCCCCGCGTGCCCGCTCGCGATAACTGGGAATTATTCTCGAATCAGCTGTTTTGTTGGCTCTCCGGCTTCAAATATACGTTTAGAATAAACTTGTCACAAAGTTAATTTTTTGAAGCTGACTGAAAATATTTCTTATAAAATAATTTAATTGATGCATTATCAAACATTATCTTTTGTATTTGCTAAATAAAATGTGTTTGTAATTTAAAAACAGTTTTAAATAAGTCTCTAAATAAAAGAAATAAATATATGTATATTCCTTCTTCTAATAATATCAATAAAAAAATATGTGGTTATTTGTTATTCACTGTCAGTGTAACGCAAATTTTATATTTTCTTATTACAATTATAAAAATTTTTAGAACACGTATTAGATGAATTATTTTAAATTATCACAGAGTACATATTACAAAGATACAAAACGCACGTTATCGGAAAATTACTCACGGACTCAATGGTGGATTTTCATTACGTAGAAGCACAAGCTTTTGATAATTCCATTTCGCAATTCCTTTCTACGATTTCATCATCGCAATGAGAGATAGCGGTGCAAAAAGCTTCATTAGACATTCCGTACGCGAGGACGCGATCGTATGTTGCAAAAGACACCGTACGGTTATAGTACGCGGCCGCGCGTTTATCGCCGATAATTAATCGCGCAAGAGCCGCTGAATCAAAGGAATCAAAGGAACGAGTCGATTCGGCACGAGCGTGGATTATACGAGGGGCACGAATTTAATTTCCTCCCTCTGTCTGCCAATATACCGAAGGGATTCGTAAGCGAACTAATTATTTTGCGAGCCATCCGGCGAGTGGATCGGCCATGATGAAGAAAAAGATGGAGGGAAAAAGAAAAGCGGAGAAATTGAAGAAAAGTCATGGGAAGGCTCATAAAATGTCTCTCGATTCTCTGAAAAATTATTAAATATATGTATGTATTATTTATATAAAAAATTGCAAATAAAACAACTTTTTAAATATAATATCACTATCACTGATTATGTTATAAAATTTTTGAAATATTTACAAACTTTCTGAAAAGCTTATTTAGCATTTATAAATTTCATTCATGCAGTTTTGAAATGTTTATATTAAATTCATTAGTATCTTATTTATTTTAAGCGTATCAAAATTAAATTGCTCGAATTATGGCATAATTTATTAATATAAATTTATTTATTTATTCCTCTTTCTCGCTTTATCTTTTTCCAAAATATGTAAAATAATTATACGATATCGCGACGTCAAGTTTAAAATGTTTACAAAATATTTACATCATTATTTCATATTTCACATTAACATCTGAAAGTATTTTTGGAAGTTTAATTATGATTTTATCTCATTGGTGTTTCCAGGGGAAATGCAACGTTGCAAATTTCCTCGATGCGGCCCTGCTAGAAACGGATGGACGATCGAGCTGCGCAATAAGCGAAAGTTATTTTGCCGCTGCGAGCTCGCGAGAGGGAAGGGGCTCGCGATAAGCGGTTATCGGAGTGTAATTCAATTACTGGATCTTCACAGTGCCCCAAGCACTATTGTCCCGTTTTTCCCTCTCCACCCCCGATCCCTCCGCCATCGGAACGATCCTGCACCGACTTTGCCACCCTCACACCCTCGCCATAGGTGCTGATTCGTTATCACCCTTTGCCCGCGACACAATGGCGTTAAACAGGAGATAACCAAACTGATATTGTGGGTCTACCCTCGAGTTCATCGCGATGACGACAACTTCGTTAACGTGGCATAAAAAAGAAAGAGGGAGAAAGAAAGAGAAAACTATTCATGTTTTTAATAATTAACCGATTAAATGCCCGGATGCTATGTCTCAAATAAAAGCGCCTTGTCCGCGTTCTCGGGCTAATTAATGGGAAGTAAAGTGCACCTTGCGATGCACATTATATAATGATATAGTCAGCGTGTACCCGGATATTGGATAATTATTGAATACAAGACGGCCGAATTACATGGATCATCAATAGATTATGTCGACTATATACATTGTTGCTATTACAATGCCAATTTTCTTTAGTTAATAATATAATAGAAAATCCTCGGTTAATTTTCGAATTTCTTCAGCAAGTTTTTCATGTCAGTTTAATTATAGATTTATTGAAAAATGAAAAATTTTTAGAAGTAGAAAATAATGTAGATATTGATAAAGAGCAAAAATTGCAAAATTTCATAGGGATTTTACTGCGCTTTAAGATAAATTTAAGTTTATCGAGAAATTTTTAAATCTAATATGTATAATAAAATCCTTTTTCGAATTTTGATTTGTTTTTACATAAAAAAATTCTCTTTTTTAAACTCCAGTTATTAAAATAATTTACAAAATAGCTGTTGTATTTTCTCTCTCTTTTGTTTTCTTTGTATTTTATTCGGTCCTATTTCATACTCTCTCGTTATCCTTTAAACAACATCATGATGTTAACTGGAAAATAATCAAACTGATAGGTGCCTGCAGGCTTGACAGCCTAACGTTGCAACCTTCTGCTACCGTCGCAACTTCGTTAATGCAAGCGAATTTCGGAGAAGAAGAGAGACGAGAACGGAATACAGAAAGAAAGGGAAATGTCGAGCAAAACTCGATGATGTGAAACTCTTTAACGACTCTTGCTCATGACTTCTTCTCCTAAAGATGTATAAGAACATGTACAGGTAATCGATGTTACATCGATATTCCTTGCTCGTCGTCCTTTAAAAAAAGATCTATTCTTACGAATCACAATTATATAGTATGTTTATTGAAGAAGTAATTATATTGAAGAAGTAAATATATAAGAATTGCAAAAGTTATAAAAGATGTAAAAAAAAGTTGCAACATTAAAAATTACAACAGACTTTCAGCGAAACCAATTTTGTTTCTTACAAATTTGGTAATAAATTTTACGTTAATTTTATATCCCAAACTAAGTAAGAGATTACAGATTGACAAATAACTGATTAAATTTGTATAAAACGGTTAATTAAATTATTAGTCTAATTTGCATTATTTTCATGAGATTTAGTAATATTATAAAGCAAAAATAAAAATTTTAAATAAAGAATAAAATAGAAATATTTTTAATCTAAAATTTATATAAATATAATATAATATTCCGATTTAATTAATACAAAATAATAATACAAAAATAAAAAAATAATAAAAAATGTATATATGAACAGAATGCATTTTTTCATGGAAAGTTACGTAAATACTGACAATATTCATGCAAATGGAAGAAGCGTCGATTAAAAATTTGCATTAAAAAAAGATCCCGATGGAAAGATACCGTAGTATTTTTTGCAATGTACTAATTGGCTAAAGGGGCACGATGCTAGGCAGACAACCAATTAAAAAGAGCTGAGCGCGAGGAAAAAAAGCTGAGCGCGAAAGTTGCCTTTATAATCGATTCTCTCAAATGAACTCGGTAAGAGCAGAAAACTTAAGCGAGACTGCCTTCCTTATTAATTATTAATTATCTCGTTCGTTTATTGATGCATTTTTGCACTAAATCCTTTATCTTACCTACACACACACATACATTTTCTAATATAATATATATTTCACAAAAATAAATATATATATATTAGAGAATTAGATGCAATTAAAAACTGAAATATATTAATTTTTTGGCTATATATATTAAAACAATTATTAAAACAATTTACTATATTTTATTAAATTAATTATTATTCATTATTATCTATTTAATCTATTTATTAATATTTATCATATATTATTATCTGTATTTATTTATTTAAATAATTAAAATAAATTTTTAAAAATTAATTTCTAGACTAACGAAGAACATTTCTGTTATATATATAAAAGACAGTTTTCGAATGCTAAGGATAAGACATATATATACACACGCAGCTCTACCACATTATTATTTTTTGCCATATGATCATCTGATGTATCACCTTTCCTAAAAGAAAGTAAACAACTGTCTTTTCGCACGCAAAGCTAACAGTTCTAGAATAATCATTTGTTCCAATTATTGGATTCGGTTAAGGCTACATTTTGATTAAGCAAGTCACGTTTCGGGGATGATGAAAATTGCCCGCACAATCCGCTACACTTAATCACTCTCAGCGGCAAATAAAAGCAGTTTGAATTGAAATTAAATTGAATAAAAATCGGAGCGCAAAAATAAGCAAAATACACGTAGCAAATTTTTTCCTATCGATATCTCTGTTCTGTATATTAATATTACTTGTATTCTAATCCAATTCTACCGTCAAGCGGAAATTAAAACGCAAATATGCAAAGCATCATATTTTTCTCTCACTATATATTTTTTTGCTCATTTATGTTTTGCATATTTTTCCGTTGTTATTGTATTCTAACTCGAGATATCGAAAATCCACAATAAAATAAAATAAGAATTAATGCGCGAGATATGAAAAAGGGGGAACAATAACTTTTATTCTTATCGATCTATGTATTTTACGGCTTAATTATTATTTTGATTGAAATTGTAGAATTAAATATAATAATTTGATGCGTACAATTAAGTAATAATTTGAAATATGACACGATTCTTATTTACTTATTCAATATATTGTTATTATTTTCATACATGATTTATATTATTCATTCAAAATAAAATGAGCAAATATATTTTCCTTGCTTGCTAATTCTATTGTGTACCAAAGTTAATCATTGTTTCGACCGAATTAAAATTGGCTCATAATATTTGAATTAAATAAATACTGAAATGTACGACGTCAATTTTTCTTTTTATTTATCAATTATGCGCTGTTATTATTTTTACGTTATAATTTACAAGTCGCAAAAATTGATAAAAATAAGAGTGATTTCTCTCTTACCGATCTGAGGGCACGTTGCTATTGTTATTCTGGTCCAACTGCATCGTTCCACTAGCAAACAACTTATAGTCGAGCATGGTCTCCGACTCTGTCATATTCAGCGGTGCGTTCGGCATCTGTACGCAGGACTCGAACATTGATCGTTTCTTCTCGAATTACACAACGTGCTGTAATCGATATAAAAAAAAAAATCTCCAAACATTTAATACGAATGGCACCGATAACCGCTCGTTTTGCCGCCTCGGCCCGACTCGTGACGATGAGATTTGAAATTTAAATTTTATTAACTGGCGCACCTCATCGGAGATGAAAAGTGTCCTGTTACGTTTAATTAACTCGAACGAAACGTACTCGATGCGATATTGATTGAAATCGCGATTCGATGTGAAAAAAAAAAACTCTTATACGATCAATATTATCGAGGAGCGAAAAATATACTACGTTAATAATAGAAGTCGGTGTCCTTCACAAATGTTTCAATCATGTCGTACGAAGAATTCTTTCTTGCTTGTATACATTTTTAACGAGAAATTATATCAAGTAACATCGACTAAAGCAAGAAAATGAAATAAAGGAAGAATGAAAAATAATAAATGTAAACGAGACATGCACACATACACATTTCGCATCATTATAAAATATCTTGAAAATTTAATAAACTAGGAGATAATAAAAATTTTGTTTAAATTTTTGAACATCTCTGATTATTGAAAAAAAACTATTTAGTAATATTCCAATCAAGAATTTATACGTTTATGTAAATAACTTTTCAGAATGTCTTAATATGTCTCTTTTTTATGAATAAAAAGAAAAAGAGTATGATAGAAAAAATTGAGTGAAAAGAAATTAAAGAGATTTGAACTTTTATCTTTCTTTAAATTTATTTTGATCAACAATTTCTCTAGAAAAATCTTATTACAAATCGAATAAAGCTATTATGATTGATCTCGAAAAATCGAACGAAACTCAAACGTAGTTTCGCGTTTTTGCTTACTTACCGAAGGGAATCCGCTACCGTGGCACGATCTGAATTGCCCGGTACACGTGTACACACAAACACTTTGAGTTACTTTAACTTTGAAAATGGAGTTCAAGATTATCGAACGACTCTTGGGAAATTGATGAAGATGTACAAAGAATGGACGTGACAAAGATCGAGACGCGAGTCGACTGAAAAGTCTGCGCACCGGCCCGCAGCGCGAGTTCAACTGCGACCTGTTTGGATAATGTTTGAAGACTAAGGTCGTAGCGCGATGTTGTTATGCTTAGTTTCATGTAGAGATCGCGTATGTAAACATAAACGAAAATGTCCTAAATAGCGTGTTCGGCGAGGCTACGATAGAAATTCATCGTCGTAAATAACTTTCCAATGTTATATAGGGTGTCCTTAATGTCTCTCTCTCCTTTATAAGTAAAAAGAAGGAAAGTATGATAGAAAAATTAAACGAGTTAAAAGAAAATAAAGATTAGGATTTTTATCTTCTTTTAAATTTATTTTCTTAATGTTTATGTATAAACTCTTTGAGATTAGACAATTATAATAATAATAGAATATGTATCTGAGATGGAGATGCAAGGATTTGTAATCAGTGAAAATTATAAATTACATTATATTTAACAGATTACATAGTTTTAAGTTATCATAAATATTTTTCAGTTTATTAGAGAGTTGATGTAATTACAGGTTTATAGCGTATTGTCTCTTTACTTTTCAATGGAGCCTTTTATCAATAAATCGACATTATTTCTCCCGATAATAAATATATTTAAAGAAAATCAATTTTATATGCATTTTATTATTTTATAAAAGATCTCCGTTAAAAAGAAGGTAAAACCACACATAAAAATCATTAAATTATAATATATTTTGGCTGTAAAATTGTAGGTAAATTAATAATATTTTCCATTAGACAGTAATATATAAAAATAAATCTTGTGGCACATACGGTTTCAATCTGCAAATTTCGTAATTCTTTTTCTTAGTACCGTTCGAAAAATGTGTCACACGAGTCAATTTATGATGGTTGTCAGATGGCTAAAATAAATAATTGAAATAAAAATCTGAAAAAGACAAAGTTACTTAAAAAAAATAATTAATATCAAGAATGAGGTATCTCACAATATCGAATTATCCTGTAGAATCAAACTATTGTATCTCTATTTGAGCGTAATTTATCGAAAAGTGGAACTGAAATACTCGCAGTTTTTTATTGAGGGCGATATCGGATATGCCATCGCGCACGCGAACATGGTGAAAGAATCTCTAAAAGATCGGGTACGAGTGGGTGGCCATATTCCACTACAAAGGTGAAAGCTGGAAGAGGATGAAGCTTCGAGGAGGTTCCGCGCGTAAACTGATATTCGGAGCATCGAGGCGAGAAAAGCGTAGCCCGAGCTTAAGAGGCACAAAAAAGGCGCTTTCCACCTTCGCGAAGTAAGCAACGTCTCTCGGGCTCGCTCCTCGGAGGGGATGGGGTGCGAGAACGAAGAGGGCTCGGGGATTGGATTCAAGGACTGAAGAGCAAGCGGCAGAACGCGAGAGGATCTTATTTACCGGTGGAGAAGAGTCAGTTTTTCTCTACGGGGACACATAATCTCTCTCTCCGTCGGGTTTGGCACTGTCGTGCGTCATATTTCATCCCGAATAACCTTGACGCCATAGGCACGCACATATCCTCCCCAATACCTTATTCCGTCTTGTCAAAAAGTATTTTTGATGAACCGAATCTGGGTACCTGTCGATGCGACTCTCATCGACAGGTCATCGAAATCACCATTTTCTTCTGTATAATATTTATATAAATATAATATTTATATAAATATAGCTAAAATATTGGACGCTATTTACATAACTTGTGTGCCTCTTCATCTTGCTACGAGTAATTTCCGTAGTTCGGTCCTTTAGCATGCAAAAAAGAGAAGAAAAGTGGACTCGAAGGGTGCGGGAATAAACTTGGAGGATTAAAGAGCAAGAGAGAGGGACGGAAGTGAACGACCAAAGTATGCAGGCCTTTTTTTACTGACGCGCAGTTTCGTCTTTCAGACGAACTGGGTCCCGTATGTAATACGACATCCTTGCATGGCTTCAGTTTTTAGATATTATGTGGCGTACTTGACTTCTTAACTTCTCCTTCTCCTGGAAAGGTTCTAGATGATGCTTAAAAGTGGAATAAGAGCAGAACATTTTCATAAAATGAGACATCATGCTCTACTCGAACTCAATTTTCCACGCAGATAGATCATCACAGAATTTCCTTAATTAAATCACTCATGTAATGTGTAATGGAGCAAAAATATCCTTCGTCATTAAAACTGTACGTTTTAGTCGATAAAGTCAACATCGAATCGATTAATATTTGAAAAAAAAAACTTATTTACAGAGCGTTGCATTTTTTCGAGAGATATTAAAAATATCTCTCAATATCTCTTAATATTTTTAACTGCGCGTTTTTCTTTTCAATCGACGGATTACGTCTTTGTTTGACGGTGATAAAGAGAAAAAATTCCAGATGAAAAGATTTTAAAAAATTAAGAAAAAAGAAAATAAGAAAAAATGTGTTGGTTTGAAAATAACAGGACAGTGCATCCAATAAAGAAAATTTTTACACGCAAATTTAACGAAAGTCCTTCAGTCGTACAACAAACTATTCTGGCAAAGCTAATTTAGAATTGCAGCCTTTCATAGCGAGTATTTCCCTTCTTTCATCACTTTTTTTCGCTCTCGCGTTTTTTTTTCGTCCGGTTGACTATTTTCCTGTCCACCGTCGCGCTTGTCGCGAGCCAACTTGTTACAAAGGAAGCTACGTCGCCAAAGGGCGACCGTAAAATTGGCTCGAGGAAAAGTTTCGTAGACGCGATACCGTTTTGCTAGAAAAGGAAAAGCGCGATCTATTAACATTGAGTTGTGCCGACTTTGCTTAATGTATCAGCAAATAGAATTGTCTTTCCTACTTTCAACGAAAGCTACAATTTATTGAGAGAAACAAAAAAATCGACAACAAATTAATTAGACTAAAAACGAGAGACAATCAAAATGATCAGTGTTCACGTGTATAACATTACATTGCTATAACGCCATCATTTTTTCTTTGATATGATTTATCTCTTTCTCTCGAAAAAATTAAGCATAATGCATTGTTAAGCGCTATAAAAATAAACATGTGCAATTATAACGGCATAAAATGTAATCGAGAAACTACTCGTATAATTAGTGCTCTTTGCGCGCATTATCTATAATGTATAATGATATGCGCTGTTTTAAAAATAAAACAGTGTACAGCAAGAAGGAGAAGCGCAAAAGAAGCGGATACAGTTGCATTTTTTAAATTTATCTACTCGCTATTCGCTTGCATCGGACGCTATATTTAAGTTAGATAGATTGTAAATTTTTAGCAAATTCGGCAAATTATCTGTCGCGCTTAAAACATATGCGCTGTCGCGCATTCTCTTGAAATATACAGACACTGATTTATTATAATGAATGAAATTGTAGAATAGTAATCATTTCGGGCGCGGCGACACGCGAACTCGTTATATATATTGGACCGCGGTGGACGGTTACATAATTACAGTGCAATTCAATTGTTACCCTTCGAAATAATGCATCGAGGCCTTGAGTGCCGACATTATTCGATCGGCGTGCCGTTTTAATATTCAAGCGTTTCTAGGAACCCCCATCGATGCCCGTATACATTATTGCGAGGAAATGTCTATAAAACAGACGGGAAGCAAAGCGATGCAAAGGGACAAGGTGCATTTCGATAAATTTTCCTAGCCTGCAGTAAAAGCAGACGGCGGTTAGTCATTTCAAAACGCGGTGACACGCAAACTCGAGCTTATTACAGAACTGCGGTAAACTGTTACATAATTGCAATGTAACAGGACCTTAAAACGAGATCACGAGGTTTCCGAAATCAATATTTGCTACGATAATTAATTTTATCTTTATGTATTATTATTTTGTGTATTGTTTATGTATTATTATTTATTATTAAAATCATTATTATTTATTATTATTTATTATTAAAATCAGACTATGTATTTCATGGCCGACATATTTAAAAAATTTTAAAAATTATTAAAAATTATTTTATTTAAAAAATTTTAATAAATTAAAAAGTCTAAATTTTATATTTATTTTATATATTAACAGCCAAGTATCTATTAAAGATAATTTCAGATAATATGTTTCAAGATATATTTGAACGAGTGACCATACAACACCATACAACGCCATAAAAAATTAATATTTCAATGCTTCTTGGAGCACACGTGAGGTACTTTGTTACTTGTACGACGCACGAGAGAAAATGTCAATACGACTGAGGAGCATTGTAAAACTGAGTACAATGCACTTTCGTAAATGTTGCAAATATGTAGGACCGAGTGAAAGCGAGCGCGACTGATTGTGAACCGGAATACGCTCCATATTTACACGAATGGACGCTCTACGGATATTTCGCACAAAGTACGAACGTGGAATAAAAAAGGAGCAGGCGTATGCGCCGGGAAAATGCATTCGATTAATTACGAGGTGGACGTTTTCGAGTCGTAGAGCAAATAGATCCGTCCCTGGCGGCATTCAGTTCAGCCCTGCCCCGGCACCGGCAAAGCCCGGTACGTGTAAAGCCGACGAACAATGAATAATATTGCGCCTGTTTGCATTTCATCGCGCTCGCACACATTACTAACGCCCGTCTGAACCGGCCCGGTCTTTTCGATAGGGCGGCTCGGCCCGAGGGGTGGTGTGAAATTGCGGGGGTTGAGCGAACCGTGGCGAGTACTCAAGTAATAACGAAATTGACGCAGGAAACGCGAGCGCGGACTCGAACGCGCTTATGTAAATGCGAGTGATATGTAGCGGTCGGTGTAGACCAATTAATTTGCTCGGTGCATAAACGCGCGGCGTGCGCGAGACTGCTCCTCTCAACGACGATGATCGATCGATTTTGCATACGTTACTCACGGGCGATCGGTTACTCGCGCGAACGATACAAGGTTCGGAGTCGCTTTTGGATTTTTCATTTTCGAAAATCAATTTCGCTCCGCCAAAAAATCAATTTAACCCGCGACAACTTCACATTTCTCACGCAACAAATTAATAAATAAATCTGAAAAAGTTCTCTATTTTTTATTTAAAATTCAACGAAGAATTAGATTATAAATTAACAAAAATTGGAGCAAAGTAGCTTTATTTAAATTTTATATTTCGTATCATTTCCCCGGCTATCGAGCTGTTTATTCCCGTATATTAATGCGCATCAGCAGCACGCGTGGAAAAATATTTTTTCACATCTTGTCACGCCTGCAATTAGGCACGATCGGGTCATTACGCCGCGGGTCCGCAGGTATCACGCGCGACCGTTTAATCACGCGTCGTTTCGTGCATTAAGTAAATCCGATTACCGGACAATGCCGCGCAAATTCGATTCCATCGCTGCCACAACGTAGGAAAATTAATGTACACCACCCGCCCACCCATCTACCCGCCGGCAGGTCGTCGGCACGTTCGACGCGACGAAGGAAACTGCTTGGTTGCAGAGGTCGGGGATTTTCCTCCGTTTTTCCTCCTGGCAAGTAGGTCTCTCCGCCATCGTCTCTTTCTCTTCTGTTGTTGACGCCGCTGCCTTCTTCACTTCGCCGGCGAGCAATTCGCCCTCTTATTGCCGCGAAAAAAGGGAAGATGGTAAGACGGGGGAAGGAAAGGGTGGGCGATCGAGAACGGTGGATACCTCCTTATTTGCAGGAGCTTAACGATAGATCCGTTTCGCGAACGGAGCAAAAGGTAATTTACATTCAATTCAGGAAATCCCAGATGTCTATTGGCTAAAGGACCGGCCCGGAGAAGAATACCCGACTACCTACATCGGATATCCGGAATCTGCATAATTCTGGCTCCGTTCTTTCTATTCCACTCCAAACCCGTCCGGACACCACCACCATCCCCCTTACCCGTCTCCTCGTCCTTCATTGAATCCAATCGAACGCTTCGGACTGCCTACAGTCTCTTTCAGCTATTTTTCGCGCGCTTCTTCGGTTGTCGGATCTTATCCGTTGGAGATTCGCCCGATCTGGATCGCGGTCGTAAACGTTCGATCGTAGATGGACGATCGTGGAAAGTCGATCGGGCAGCTCCGAAATACACGCAATTAAAGTTTCAATCCCCTCCGTCTTAATTTATCCCTGGACGAAGCTGGAGATCCGGCCACTCTCTTTGTCGAGATCGGAAAGTACGAGAGGAAACGACCCCAGAGGACACTTTTATTCAAATGTTTTCGCTCGCTCATTTCCTCCCTTAAGCGAAATCCTCTCATTGCCTCGCTCTTTCCTGTTGTGCGCTTCTTTGTTTGCGCATCGAGCTTTTTTTCGTCTCATAGAGGATTTTATCCGGGTGTGAAAATTGTCTGATAGAAATGTTTAATTCGAAGATGGCCGTCGCCATCAAAGCTCCTAATATGGCATTTTCTATTGGAGTATTGTTAGAAACGTTTTCTTAACAATTGTATATCATTAATAATAAATTTCCAAAGAAAATTGTTTAAATTAGATATATCTGTTTCATTAAGAACAATGTAAGCTTTATTACTTTATGTAAATATTATGTAAATATTTAATTGGAATTTATCACCACTTAATATGTTTAATAAAACATTTTTAGATACTATAAAAATTTCAAATTTTATATAATTATCACATTTTCTCTCTCTCTCTCTCTTGTATAAATATATTCTCCTTTATATAAAAATTTTCATTACTTTATTAAAAATTATGTAAAATATTTTATATATATTCTTTTACAGATTTTCTTGAATTGTTTAATATGATACATCTTTCTTTCCATTTATCTTTTCTTAACAAAAGAATATATGTATAATAACATCTTTTAGAAAAATCAATTAATTCAAAAACAGCTGAAAAATTATTGTAATCAGAAAATCGGATAATTATAAAATAGGAAGGCTTCAAAACTTTTTCTTTTTGCAAAAAAATGTTCCAAGAAAATTTACTTTTCAAGATTAATTATTTTTTATCTTTATGCTCCAATCATACGAATCATGTAATATATATATAAAAAATCATGAAACAGATGTAAAATCTTACGACTTAACATGTTGCAGACATCGTAATTTGTTGCGTGCGTAAGAAAGACAGAGCGAGATAGATCAAGTAATTTATTTTCTGTGTAAAGTCGTACTTATTTGTGCGGATAAGTCTTAATAGTCGCGGCGGTATAAATCTCATGTCATAATTAGTAGGGTGGAACGAAAATGGCTTCTGGGCTGCGGAAACTTTCAAATTTATGTCCTCTTATAGAAGACCCTCGAGTTAAATTACATTCGTGTATCTTATTATAGGGGGTGAGACCAATGTACGCGCTGCAAGCCGAAAACTTATACAGACGTCGAAGCAGTTCATGGGATGCACAATGGTGAGCATCGCGGGATTTTTCAACCACTCACCGAAGAGGAATCACCGCGTGAGAGTTGAAGAAACTTTATGATTTAGAAAAAGAAGAGAGAAAATCAAAAGAGCGAGAGAGAGAGAGAGAGAGAGAGAGAGATTGGAACAGAGATAAATCGGTCGGTCGAGCGACGAGAGAGGGAGAGCCGTGTTCTCCATCTCTCGTTCCTTCCGGTTGCGTCTTTTCCTCTCGTTCCTCTCTCTTTTTTTCGAGGACAAAAGCACCGCGCGGCACATTCTAATTAGAGGGACTCCTATTATGCCGCTGAAGACAGATAATAGAACCTACAGTGTAAAACTCTTGCGTGCGAGCCCTCTTCCCCCATGGCATAAATCGCGGTCGCTGCCACTCTCGCCTTGCCTCTTCTTACGCCGGTCGTGCGACCCACTTTCTTAATTGTTCCTCTATTAAAATACACTAATTAATATCCATTATACCTGATATATATTAGTTCGCCGGTAACGCTAAGCAAGAAGAGCGCAGCTTTGTGCCACACGAATATTTCAGAAAACCGTATTTCCCGAGGAAACGCGAACTTTTCCACGACGAAGGAAAAGATGTCTTGAGACGGAATGTCGAGCATAAAATGGCTCGAACAAATTGACGTTATCTCTTTGAGCCAATTAATATGCAGAGAAGAGGAAAGAAATTTATAGAAATCGGACAAAGCTGGTAATCAGTAATTTCAACCACAATTAGCTGCTAATTAATGTTCTTTTACAGATTACAAATAGCAACCATAATACTTGCATTGACATTTCTTAGATACGAGTAACAATCTCGAAAAAAGAAGTTAAACGAGTACGCGTTATTCATATTAAAAGATGTCAGTTTAGTCGGCTCTTGGGGACAATTCGTACCGATTCTAAAACGTAATTCTTTCCGCGACCTTCATATCACGCCGCAAGATTGTAAGATTTTTCCGTAAATGTCACATCACCGACAAAATGAATCATCGTTTACGCGAAGGAGACAAATTGCACCGGGATTGTTGCACTTCAACGAGATACTGTGAAGACAGCGTGTCTCTGGGAAAGAATCATTTCGCGTGTTATACGAGCGTGTTATTTGTTTGGAAAACGTCATAAATCAGAGAGCTTAAACATATTTTTTTTTTACATTAAATATATTAATAATAATATTAACTTATAATAAATTAAATATATTAAATATATTATTAAATATATTAATAATAATGTTAACTTAAAATAAAGTATTTCCAGATTAAAAAATGTATCGAAATAAATTTTAATTCTGTATCATAAAGTAAAAAGCTATATAATTTAAATTCTTTAAAAATTAGTGCACATAACTTCGAATTTTTATTTTTTGAATATTAAATTAAATCATATATATTACAAAATTAGATTTTTATTACAAACTGTTTGTAAAATTATTTATGTAATCCTTTATATAGCTCATATATATTTTTAAAAATTATTTACAGCTTCGAACAAAAATACGAACGGTAATGAATTATGAATATATAAATAATAACTTACTAAACATTTATAAATTCGAAAAAAACCACATGATTAATTTTAGAAAAATGCATCTATTCTATTAATCTATAAATATAAGTTACTTTATTTAAAAACATAATTCTACACATTTTTCATGAATATATATACTTAATATTATACATCTACCGTATCCATGAATAAAAGAATCAAATCTTTCGATGTGCGTGGTCTCTTCCACATTTGCCATTAAATCTAGAGCTTCTAAAGTACGTTACCAGGATAAACGGCTTATATCGCCTTTCATTCATCGACGTACTTTCGCGTTATCCTTTCTTCCGACCTGTCGGCGCGAGATTACAAGACCTCGCTCCGGCATGAAATCGGTTTGTGTGGGCTCGTCGGGTCTCCCGCTCTCGTTCCCGCAACCTATGCAAACCCGTTCGAGACTATGTAAAGCAATGCTAATCCGCCGATAAAACCCTCGGCGACGGGCGCAGCACCCCGTGCGGCGCATTTTCGACGACGCGCCGTTCCCCGTCCGCCACCGCGTGTTTGTGTACGTGTGTCTGTTGGAGCGCATCACGATGCAGCGCGTCTACCTCCTACAGTCACTCTTGACGTATTTTCGCGTAATCCGCGAACGCGCGTGCTAAGGTAACTCTATTAGATCCCTGCGCAAGGTTTGTTCTTTATTCCATCTGCCACATCCGCTTCTGCTCCCCGTTATTACCGCTGATATGATAGCGGCTCGTAAATCGATTAACCACAACTCAGATGCTTCTGATAAGCACTTGCAGCTTCATATCAAATGCACCTGCGAACGTTGGATACGCCAACGAGGCGGTTGAAACTAGGTTTCGATAGCGGTTCCATCGGTGCGCCGAGGTTACCCAAACGACATGAATGATAGATCATTCACTTAGCGGATTAGAGCAGAATAGACTATTTCGTGTGTGGTAAATACTTTAGGATTTAACTTAAAATGGAAAAGCAAGTGCCAGAAAATAGGATTAAATTGCAGCAATAGAAATAATTAAGTCCCATAATGAACGAAGATTGCAGAATTATTTAGTATCAAGGAAAGTAATCGCAAGTAGATAGCGATTGCACGGGTCAGACGTGCGATCGATTTTGCTTCAACGTACTCATGCAAAATAAAATATAACAGGATGAATCTATTTTTCAAATTCACTGGATAAATAAGAAATGTTTTCACCGATATATTTGTGTCATTGATTTATTTTACACACTTATCTCTATTTTGATGTATCGCTATTATTGACATTTCGACACATTTTTCTTGCTTGCTGTTTGAATTGTGCCTGATGGAGAGACCGGAAGTAACTTTCTCAAAAGTTTTTCCTTTTTTTTTTTGTGAAACACGACGTTGCGTAATCAAAGTCCAAAACGGACGAATATTTTTGGCGGGCGCTATCGCGATTCGGCGTGACGAAAAGTTATGAACGCTTTGGTTGAAGCATTAACGAAGGCGGCATTTAAAAGTTGAGACCCGGCCAAAGTTCCGACGCGTAAACATTAAAGCCAGCCGGCTAAGTGGCACCGTTACTTCTTCGCCGAGGAAATAGCTGCGCCCGGCCCGAGACCGAGTTCGTTCTTGATTACGGTATTTCTGGCCCGCGCTTCCGACAGAGCTTTCCTTCCCGCTTTCCCTTCCCCGAGAGCTCGGATACGCTCCGGGAAAAATGTTGGTTCTACCGGACAGTCGTTTCCTTCGTCGAGTGACTCCGCGCTTATTTCGGCGAGAGGAAAAGAAATCGCGTCAGCTTTATTCCGTTCCGAATATCTATGAAGAAAAGTTTCGGTGCTGAGAAGACAAATCGTTTTTGCCAAAAGTGCGAAAAGCGCTTTTCTCGATGCCAATTCACCCTAATCTAATCATGCTAATTCCAATAAATATTATTTGCGCAGGCAACTTGATAATTAATCTTGTATATGTATGTATTATTCGAATTTAATTCAAACATTTATATAATTTTCACGCGTGACAAATATTATTAATTTTGTCTAAATATTATTAATTTTAATTTTTCGAGCTTTTTCAGTTTTTACCTGCATAAAATTTTTGTCACCAGCCAATTTTTATTCATAATAAGTATAGATTCCTTCGTACAATGTTTTCAAAGCATTTACACAGCATTTTTTATTTTATGACATCCGCGCAAAGCAGACGTCAAGACGCGGATGGTACAAAGCATTTTTTCTCATTCCACGGAGCGCCATCGGAATTTAATAAAACTCTCGCTTGGCATACGTATACGTTCAACAGACAGAAATGTAGAGGCCTAAACGTATTTGAACGCGCATACAAACCGACGCCGAATATTCCTCGAAATTGAAAGTTTTATTAGAATTTAATCGATTAATCCATCAATCAATTGCCACTCTGCAAAGGCGTAATTATTTTTCAACTCTCCTCCTATCTTTGTATATAAATAAAATTATTTTCAAAATAAAATCTCTAAAATATATAATAATTCTTTACTGCTTTGTTTTATATAAAGCAGTTATAAAATTTACTTGTGTCATAAATAACGCAGAAATACCTTTGTTGTGTCGAAAATTTGTGGTTAATTTACTTACGATGATAAAAGCTTTTTTAAACGAATTAAAAAAAATAAAATTCACTGCATGTTGTGTCAATTTAATTATTATATTTTAAATATATTATGTGTCTATATCTCTATTAAAATAAATAATTCAGAATTGTCATTCATTTTTACAATATTAAAATATATACAAATAAGTAATATATTATTTAAATTTCTTCTAATTTTTTTTATATTTGAAGAAACATCGTCATCAATAAATTAAATATATTATATATAATTTAATATAATATATTTAAATATCGCCAAACTAATAATATATATATATTTTATAGAATTCTTTTTTTATATAGATATATATATAAAATGTATCAGAAACTATCAGAATTACAAATATGTAACACAGCGAAATCTATCTATCAAAAACAAAATATCTAAATACGCATTTAATTTTGGGAATTAAAAATACGATGATTTAATGAATGGCACGTTTAAAGCACATTTCCGTTCATATTATTCCGTTTTCATACTACATTTCATGATACAGTTATGCTCATCGTTAATCTTCAGATTATAGACTCGAGATTTAAAACCGATGCAGTCGTAATGTGCCGCAAAGTCAGCTGTATATAAACACCAGCGATAAAATCCGTTTTTTCAACACCGGTATAATACGATGCAAAGTAAAGCTCGTAAAACAGCCGTCGCAAGAAAAGTGCGTTACGTGCACCTAGTAAAAGTTCATTATCCTACGCAGAAAATTTACAACTGCATCCGGTTTCAGACGATATATTCCCGATAGTCATATCTCGCGAAACTAAGATATATAAAAGAGATTTCTTGAAAAAAAATATCCTGTATAATATATTTATCAAAGCTATGTGACTAAAAAAATCTATGATAGCTGCAGCTCATATCCTATTTACAGAAATAATTACTAGCTTATACAAAATTATTAGTGTATATAAATAATTTAAAAATATTTTAGCAAAAGCAAATGTTTTGTTAAATTTTTGTAAATGTGGCAAGACTTACAAGATTTACATCCATGTTTTCATCTAGTAGACTGTGATGGGAATAACTTACCTGAAACAAAAAAATAATATTTTATTAAAACATATATTCTTTTTTATTTTTTTATATATTTTAATTTTCTAATTTCTTAATTCATATTTCCTTCTTCCAATATTCTAATCATCTTTCAATTCACCATTCAATTCGCTTGTTCGTATTTCTAACGTGCGCAGAAATATACTTCAATATTTAACAATTTCTATTTACAATAAAATGCTTAAAATAATCTGTTGGTTCTCTCGATCGATCGAAGATATCTTTAACAAGTTTCTTGAAGTTAATCATAATGAAAAGAACTTTATTTCAACATAAAAGCGCGATGATGTGGTCATGACGCGAGGCTTTATTCTCGCAGGCCTAAGTTTCCCCCATAATCCTGCAACAGAGGAGAGTCGAGAAGGGAGAATCTACAGCAGCAACAACAACAACAACAACAACAACAACAGCCGAGTTGGAGTGTGGAAGTAATGGTGGAGATGAGTTCGAGTTGTGCCGGGAAACTAAACCGATATATCTGGTGTCTGCGTAGTTTCCAGGGGCGAGTCGGCGCTCTATCTGATAACTGCGTGCGAAATTAATTAATTAATTAGTTAATTAAGATTCGTCGGCTGCGACGCGGGCTCATCTGCCTCTGGATGCGGCGCCTTACTTTCAAACTCTATACGAAGGGGAATGGAAGATAAAGCCGTATCTCTCTCTCCGAAGGGTTCCCTCGCGCGACTTTCTACTTTCGCGACGCGATACACGATACAGGCAAATACAACGGCAGATTGTCTCGGAAGTTCGTTTCTGAAAAAACCACATGCACTCAGAAATGTTCGCTGCTCGAGCGCGGCAGGATCGAGGGAGAGACGGGTGGCAGACAAGCTGCAAAAAGTTTTTAGCATGGAATTATGACGATGGACCAGGTGTAACGATGGAAAGTATGGCGATGGGTACTTTCTTGTTTCAAAAAAATCTGATGCATTATAGATGAGCGTGATGTATCCTGTAGTATCGATCGGATACATATTTCTCTTACAAATGTAGCGACTGCCATGTCGCGCGAATGTGAAGGGCCAATCGAATCAATGTGTTTAACACACATACACGTTAATTGTCGTCAAATTTTCCTTTCTAATATATTATCTCTTCTCTGTTATTTAAAGATATGACAAGAAAACAAATTAATAATTTAATGTTACATAGATTTCAGATTGCCTAACTTAAATGTTAAAGACAGATGATAGACAGAACAATGCTTGTCATATTTTATAGAAATTTTAATTCATTTGAATTAAAACACAATTATATAATTATTTATAAGAAAATATTTACATTCATATATTATGTAATTTTTAAATAGTTTCTTTTTTTATAGACTCAGCTTCTCTTTCTCTGAATGTGTTAATTATGCATATCATATAATCCATCAAACACTTGTGAAGCAATTTTAAAACGCTATTATTCCATCATAATCAAGATAAAAGCATTTAATTTACTAAGATTAATTTTTAACCTGACAAATATTTGTATGCTGAGTTATGAAGTAAACAAATGTTCTACAAATGCAAAAGCGAATGAATAAACCGCAAATACCACGAATATCCGTTAAAACGCCGAAGTGTATATCTCTTTTTTCGGATTAAATTACTCTCGCGTGAAGCAATATTAAAATAAATTGCGTCATATAATACGAAATGTGCGTTTTAAAAAATTCTGAAGTGCGTGTGTAGTCATTTAATGTAAAATTGTTACTCTAAATTTGTATTCTCCGCAATAAAAATTCTTACAGAAAAATATAAATTTATAATCATCGATGATATATATTGACGTCATCACTAGTGTGTCTTTCTTTTTTCAATTTATAAGTAAATAAATAATTTATCAATTATTTATATTAACGTTTATTAATAAAATTAATTCCATATGTGATTTAATTTTATTAACATTAAAATTAATTGTATGCTTCGTATCGATATTTCTACACAAGTATCTTAACTAAGAAAAAAGATGCGTTGCGAGAGGCGTCTCTTTATACTTTCAAAAAAATTAGAAGTCGTTAAGTCGCTGATAGAAAAAGCGCGAGCTTAACTGATGTCGATTCACGCATTTCCGGATCGCGAAGAGCGATTATCAATGCCAGATGCGCAAGTGTGTTCGCCAACCGAATCTTAATTTACCAGCTCGTCCCGATTCTAATCGATTCGACGAGCCGGACAGGCACCGAAAGCTATGACATGCCTGTGTAGCAAGGTGGGCTTGTCTGCGTAACGCTAACCGGCACACACGCTAACTTCGTTCAAGAACTCTTTCGTGACAGCTCGTTAATTTTCAAGCTACGATCGTATTTGGCAGTGAACGAGAATTGTAAGGGGAGGGAGGTGGAGGGTGATAATTGAAAACGTCAAAATCATCGAAGGCTGTGCGTTTAACGAGCGATTTTAATGGAACATGTTCGGTAAAAATCGGGGACATTTGAAAAAACCAGCTACGAAACTCAATGTGATAATGTCCAGAGAATTATCGGTGTGTTACTCTGTTTTTCCATCATACTTTTTTCCGTCCTTTCATAATATTCTATTAAATATCTCTGGTCAAATGTATAATAGATGGCAATTTATTGAATCTCTCTTACTTCATCATCCTGAGTTGATTAATGATATGAATCTAGGGGGTTCAATTTTAAATAAAAAAATAAGTCTGAAACATATAAATAGTCGTATAATAGATATTTGTATTTTGTTTATCTATTGCCTATTTGTATTTATCTATTATCTATTTCTCTATTTATATTATTTTTTATTTTGCCAGAATTTTTACTTAAAAAAATATAGAGTAATCGAAAAATAGTGCAAAACGTAAGAGATACACATATTTTTATATTTATTTTAAAAATTAGAATTATTATCGGATTCGTTACGCTCGTATTAGTTTCTCATTCTCATTTTTTGTCTTCCAATCATCCAGTTTTTTCATACATGTTGTGTCTTTATTATTAATTTTTTATGTTTAAATATTAAACATAAAAATATTAAAATTAAATATTAAAATTAATTAAATATTAAAATTGGCTTTTTAGAAAATCTAAATAAAAATGGAGACAGATCAATATGATAAGCGTACAGATAATACAGTACACACAATGTTGAAAATGATAGAATGTTTCAAAAAGCCTTTCTTTAAAATATTTTGTTCAACCAAAATAACGATTGAACCTTCAAATATGCATCTGGAAACCCGTGAATCGAGAAATGTGATCTTTTAGAACACATTTGTGCCCATTTTATTCATATTATGTTTGAGGAAAAAAGAAGTATAAATGTTATTGAAATATTCCACCAATATATCGGTAAAAGTATTCTCATCTTTCGCGAGATAAACTATCGGTATTGATAAAGTTAAGCGAGATACACATACACACAACAGATTCGTTGGCAGAGTATCGAGCGTGTAAATATGCCGCGACGCGATCGCCGCTCAATTTCGCGGCCGCTTATTCATCGGCGGAATTCGATTGGCCGCATTCACATGTACGAAATTTTAATTAACGGATCTCCCATGCACGCGCGCGCGCTACAAAAACGCCCGAATAAAGTTACGACCGGTGAAAAGCCATTAACCGAGCAAAATGCCTACTGCGGAGCGTTTCGTAAAAAGCCACGCGTTCGTCTCGACATAGATCTCTTCTCTCTTTTTTTCTATTCGAATTTAAAGAAGTTAACATAGAGTAATCATCTAAGAAATAATCCATCAACTGATGTAGGTATTTATACATGTGCATAAATAATGATTGTTTACGATAGAGGATCGGCGCACTATCTACAAACATGCTAATTGTAAATATTGAACATTGGAATAGTGATACAGAGCTGTTTAGAGATGATCTCCATTTTAAAATTAGATTAATGCATTCAAACAAATTTGTGCAAATTATTTTATAAATATATATCTAAAACAAATTAAAATATTAGTGCCTTGATTTTTGTGAGTGTGTGTATGTAATTCTTTTTTTAATAATAAATAAATATATATTTCTATAAAATAATTCTCTAAAAATATTTCTATAAAATATTTCTATAAAAATATATTTCTATAAAAAAAGTATTTACAAAAATTCTTAAAATGTATTATAAAAATATATTCCATTTATTCTATATAAATTTTTTATGAAAAAAAATATGGAAAAATATAAGATTTTAAAATAAAATGCTGCTTATATACGAGATATCCATCGAATATATTTCCCTTTATTTGAATTTACCACAAAACTTGGCGAAACAGCCTCTTATGCAGCTCACAATGCTCTCTTCAAGTCGGCCGTAATATATCCACGAATGATGAAAGAATAAGCCGTTAAAACGGACAATAGATCCTCCGTCCGGGACTCGACATACGAGATCGTCGAGAATCAAGGCAAAGATGAGCGTCGATGGGCGAAAAACTTGGATCGCCGCTGCTTGAAGGCTCGAATAAACCAGCGATTCAAATAAATCGCTTGCTCCGCAATTCTCTCTCATCCCTGCCCCCTTCGTCCCATTTTCCCCCCGGTCGCTATGAAATTTCAGGATCGGGACTCTTCCGGCAGAAGCGCTCATACACCGAGGAATCTGATATAGGGAGGCAGAGCTCGGACAATGGCCAGGTTTGTTGGGTTGGTAACGTTGGCTGGCTGCCAGATACATTGTCCGCGGATTGTACGGTTAGTACAATCGAACTTCTCGTGTGTGTGCATGTACACCACACGCGTGCATATATTATACGCGAGGGCAATGATAGAGAGACCACTTGGCAAGCGTGTTTGGCTACCCCTTCGTAATAGAGAGGCGAAATTGTTTTCGCGGCTTCTACCCGGACTGCATTTTCACAGGGAAGGCTTTTGATTCGAAATCAATGTTCGCTCGCTGATCGACGCGATAGTCATACCGAGAAGCCATATTCGTGTAAAACGTGCGATAAAGTCGGGTAATCTTCTCCCTCAACCCTTTTTACTGTGGTTCCTGTGACAAAGATAAATCTCTTTGGCTCTCTTTTTAATTTTCCGACTTTTTTCCAGACGGATATTTTGGAAAAAGTGTACAACTGATTTGTCCTAATTAATTTATACTGTTTTTATATTATACGTTTTTTTGATTAGAAATCTTTTTCTTCATTGCTATCTTAGAAAATTTTAATAATAAATAATTTAGTCATTTCTATCGGTTAAACATAATTAGAAAATGTGTTTTAAAAATTTGTACAATATATATTTGTATTTCAAGAGACACATTATTGCTTTGCAAAAGGTAATTTAATAAATATTAATTAAATATTAATATTGTTAATATATATTATTATATATTTTTATTTAATATATATCTTAATATTTTATAAATATATATATTATTATTATTAATATATATATTTATATTTTATTTAACCGTAATAATTACGTGCAATTTTGCAGCGACAATTGTTTAAAAAACGGGGGATAAATCGGCATCACAATGAACAAGAGGGTGCGTTTGACAGAGATAGTTATCTTAATTATCTCCAAGATCCATTATCTAACACGCGATAGTACACATGAATTCGCGTCTCATCGCGGCCTCTCGCTCGCTCGTTGCTAACAAACGATAGCGACGGTCCGTTTGCAACTAAACAGAGGCTAATTTATGCGGTAATCAAGGGCCGCGCGTAGACCCTCGTTTTCGTCCTTTGTATGTATATGTCGCGCACTGCACAGCCTGTATTTCTCGGGTTATACAACGGGTCCCCTTTCTCTCTCCATCCCCGTCGTTCCCGCCGCATTTTCCTCATTGCCTCACCCCGTCTCTCGCCCTCTCGCTCTCCACCCTTCTCTCTCCCTCACAGTTTTGTTGTCCCGCGTCCTTCGCCCATCTCACGTCTCTCCACCCTCGCCTCCACGATCCGGCTGTGTTCCGGGTCTCGCGTCGCATTTCTACGAAGCAACACCCGCCGTGAGATCGGGGACACCTGTACCCCTCCTGCTCTCCCTCCCCCGCTATCCAGCCGGAGCTCTTTGCGAGCATACTTATGAATACGATTACCCGGACGGCGGGCCGATCGTAAATTTCGGATTCCGCAGTTATACGGCAGCCTGCGCGCCTGCAAACGCCCGGAAGAAACGCTCGGCGCGAGGATGTGTGTCTTTCGTAGGAGGAACACGAACGGCCACCGGGTTCGGCGCCGTCGATGCGCGAAGATGAACGAATTCTAAGGAGAGGAGAAGCGATTTCGTCGGCCACATTTCAATTGTTCAAGCCGGGAAGAAGGAGGGGAGAGAATTTCTCACGAGAGAAAATTTATTAATCGCTAGGAGATGTTGGAAGAGACTTATTTTTCAGAAACCTGAGAGAAGGGAGAGATATATATACAGGATGTTCCAAAAAGATTGGAATATCTCGAGAAATGTAAGTTTTATAAAAAAATATTTAATACAAAAGTTGCAGGACTTGAAAAGTATATTTGCTAGCTTTATCAGTTTGATCTTAGGTGTCAAAGTTAGGACAAACTCACCATGAATTTTTTTAATTGAACCCCCTATTTTTTATTGTATATTCTTATGGCCTCTTAAACATTTCTTTAATAAAATTCTCGAAATATTCCAAAGTTCCGACATTTTTAAAACATCTATATTTATATAATATCTGAGCGTTAAAAAAATGTAGATTTATATTTCTCTCATATCGCACATCTAGAATTAAACAAGATCAACTGACTTCTCCAGAATATAATATATACCTATAACACGAATATTTATTAAGCAAACTCAATATGCGAGCGATAACAGATATCTTATCGCCTCGAAAGTTCTCGAGAAAAAAAATTGCAAATAAAATCATTGTAAATCGCAAAAAGTAGCTGGGGGAAGGAGAAAGAGCAGAGATGTAAAAGCAAAATATTATGATTAAACAAATGGAGAATGTCTCAATGAGATATAAAATCTAATTAGACTTAATTAAAAATGCTTAGATCCCTTTTATGCGTATTATGAGAACGCGATGGGAGCAAAAATTAAAGATCTGATTTCTTTTACATCGCCCGCATGAAATCGTATAACAAGATTAAAAGGATCTCTCTTCTTACGGGAGTAATTTAATTTCGCGTTCTCGAATATACTGGATTACGTGGTCGTGCTTTAGCGGAGTCGAGCATTTCGGCAGACGAATAGACGTCCTCTTATATATTCTCTCCTAGTTGAGAGATCCAAGTCCCTAGGCGCGCTCACCGCATACCACGATTAACTAACTGGCAGAGTAGCCGCTAATTGCAAGGCTCCTTAATAATTCGTAGCGCGTGTTCGCCATCTCGTGGGAGCTCCACGACGTGCCGCGATGGCGCAAGAAGAGAAAAACGGCGACGATCCGGGAGGAAAATACGTGCTCCGTCACGACGAAATCTCGGATAAACGTCCTGAAGTTCATGGCTACCGTCAATTACGAGGGACGACTAAAGAAGATACTAATTCCGGACTGAAAAAGTCTAAAGCTCCCGTTTCGCTCGTAGGAAAAATGCGAAAACGCAGGCACGATTATAATCACGTGGTTAGGTGCTCCAGCTGCTGTGACGCGATGGTAATCTCCAGCTGAGCGTACTTTATTTCCGCGCAAATAAACGCTCCTTTCGCGAACCTTGCATTTTCTCTTTTTGCGATCTTATTGCTGCGCGCTTGAACGCATTCTTAATCAACTTTGCGAACAAAACCGTTCGCTTGCGACGCGATTTCTCGGATTTCTCGCGAAGCTGAAGTCACTCGTGAAAATAAATGTACGCCAGGAGAAACTCGTCGAATACAAATCTCGTTTGCTGTCGCCTTTAAGACCCTCGCGGTCCATCTTAAGACGAAAGGCACATAGATCAGTAGACTCGAATGCGCGCCGAAGGCGCTTTCGAGGGCTCAGTCTCGAGCTGAGGGCACGGTGGAGAACCGTGCTATCGGCACACCTCGCAGTAATTACCCCATCTGTCTCCGGTGGAGCCCGATGCCGGACTCCGTACACGTACGAGAAGTACCTTACCTCGAATTCCCGCGTCTTCGCTCACAACGGTGCTGGATATCCCGAGTGCTGTCGCTGTCTAAGACAAATTTATTACGTACGTGTATCTTGGATAGAATTAACGAGCGTGTTCTCACATCCATGTACGAGAAACGTGTCACGATATTTCGATTCTTCGAGAGGGTAGATCGCTTCGTGAGTAGTGTAGACAATTTTATAGACCGATCATCGCACGAGATCAAGATTTATCTCAGGAGACTGGATTTATCTCTCCGATATTTTACACGAATAAGTTTTAATACCGAACGCAAATTTCCACAAGTATCATTATTAGTAAACTAATTCGAAATTTGATTATTAGTGCAATGAAAAATCATAGACATCGATTCTTTCTTTGGGAGACGCTTCAGTGATTGACAGACACATGTTAAGCATAATTCCATTTATCTTTTCTATTGAATCCAAGATATTGCAGGATAATCCGTCAAGGATTGATGAAGAAGGCGCTGTGCAGACGTGGAAGTAAATAGATCAGTCTCGTAGCAGTACGAACTGTCGACATACCAAAGCAACACTTCGCAGGCCGTTCGCGCGCCACCTCGTCGCATACCAATGCACTTCGGCAGGCTCGGCAGCCGGACATACCGGAAGGCCGGATACCGGATCCGCAGACATCCGGGCAATGTCTATCTTTCCGGCAGACAGACCTCCAGCAGACAAGCTCGCTGAAACTCGCTCGTGGAATCCTGAAGCTGCAACAGTGGTGCTATAGCCGGCGCAACTGGGTTGACATGTTTGCGCAAAATACAAGAGCAACTGGATAAAGCCAACAGACCAATGTTGCAAGGACTTGATGCTCGGTACTTGACATTCAACTGTTTCGAATTGTCGCATTCTAACTATTTTTCTGAAATCTGTAGAGAAAAAAGAGTGATAAGCATTACTTATTAATGATATATGTAATAAACTCCTTTTATTAGATTGTTATTATCTGTAGCTCTTTAAGCAAACATTTGATAATCGATAATTTTTATTATCACCAACGTATTATTACTCCGTTTCGCTTTAATTAGAGTATCAGCATGAGCGACTCACGTAACAGGAATGTCAAATCTTATCCTCGTCAGTCATTGCCGTCAAATTGATCTGTCATTTTCCCTAAGCAGCTAATGCCTCCTTGCGACGTGTCTGCTTGCCGAAATGGGAAAGTCGAATCTCTCGGATTTTACGAAACATGGTCTGGCTGTTATCAACGAATGGCACGCATTCGACTGGGCTCACCTCGTCAAAAGGGATTCCATTCCCCACATCGCATATATCCCATGATCCAACATGTCTATCTCGAATTATCTCCAAATTCTCTCTTACTGAATTTGTGTGTGTATTCATATGAATAATTACACGGTTACACTTTCATTTAGAACTTGTGAAAAAAAAGCGAGAAATGAATTTCTGCTTATATGATTTTTTCACTACTAACGGAATAAAATATATTTTTTTCGGAATTATTAAAATTAAAATCCATATATATATATATATATATATATATATATATAAGTAAAATATTATTTACATATTTCTAATTAAAAAAACGCGCATACCATTTCGTAGTAACATATTTCCCTTACATTATAATATTCTTTTTTTAACTGAAATAATATCAAGATCAAATACTCCGGAGTAAATATCCGATTAATATAATTAGAAACACTGTTTATAGAGGCTAAATATTTTTTTACCAAATTACAAACAAAATTGTCGTTCTAATCAATTATTAAAGCTGAATCGCTTCGACGCAAAGTGTGTTTAATTTAAATTTTTGAAGAGTTAACAATATATGCAACCATAATTCATCATCGTTCTTTTTCACGCCCTCTTTACTGTTCTTTCGCCACCTTCGTGCAGTCAGACCGATCAAGCTCGTGTTTTAATCTATCGGTTGGTGGAGGTAACAAGAACGAGCGAAGGGGTGGTCGAATGGCACGGAATGTTTTAATCTAAGGTTCGACGTATTCGGCAGGTTATCGAAAACGAATGTCGGAAACAGCAACTCTGGCTTTTCAAAGATCAGAACTGCCGCAGACATATTTTCATCATGCTGCAAAAATCGTGTAAATCAACAAATCACATCTCTCCACTTTTATTTTACGATAACCAACATTTGATTTTCAAAAACATTTTCTACTTATAATTTATTAAATTTATGATAAAGTTAAGGCAAGAAACAATTTTAAATTACTATATAATTGACACATTTTAATTGCATATTTAATATAAAGAAAAAACTTAGCAAAAGTGTAGAAAGTAGCTAAACTTTTGTAATAATTCAATCTTTTTATTCAATCAAAAGTTTTCTTGGCAAGTGAGCGAAGATCCAAATTGATTTATTAATTTATAGAAATTAATTTCGAATCTGATTTGGCAAGATCTTCAAGAAACTAATCTTGCTTCAACTATGGTATCCCCAGAATCTCTGTATTATTTTTCAAATTATAACGAGAGAAAATAAAATAAAATGCAAGGGTGAGACTCTCGCAGAAATTGAGCTGTAGGGGCATTTTATGCGAGGTTCAGGTCACCGGAAGGGATTTCTCGATATGGTGACGATGCCCGTTCGCGCGAGAATTCTCAAAGGGCGATAATGCCTGGTGCAAGGTCTATTACGTCGGATTGTGAGGCGGAAGCACGCGGAGCACGTAGCAAATAGCTACAGCGAAGCTCGTGATGCTATACGCGCCCAACGAGGCGATAAAAAGGCTCGCGATAAAAATCTAATATTATGAGCGATTGTATTTCTTGCACCCTCGAAAGAGGGGTCGGATATATCCTGGCTAAGGGCCCGAAAACGTCCCGATTCGAAGGCGGACGTCCGTAGTATGGAAAAGCGCAATCCGCATCGGCGATAAAGCACCCCCGGGCCGTAGCAAAGAGTTATCCGTATTCGATAAGGGCGAAAAAAAAGGTCGCGACGCGCGCGCGGAAACCGCGTCATAAATAATCGCAAATTTTTGCGCGGGTGCCGCCACCGCCGCGCCGCGTAACCGTGAAATATGTTTAAAATTTTAATACGCTCTCGGAGGATTGGAAGGGGCGGGAGGGGGCGGCCGTTCGCGCGATACGGAGGTAAATTTTTTAATCTGCAGGTCGACGTATTCTAGCGGTTTATCGGATGCGCCAGCCGGAAATATCCTCGCTCGCCCCGCCCGCGTCCAAGGGCTCCCGTAGGTCGATGCTGCGAGAAGGAAAGGGCGGTTTTTATCGCGCGCGTTCTATGGGATCGGGCGAGAAGCACGCGAAGCTCGCCGTAAATAATCGCGCGCGTTCCGTCGTCGTTCCGGGCCTGGCAAAGTCGAGCTCGCGATCGAATTTTCGGTCGCCTGTGCTTTACGTTCGCACGCATGGACGATCGTCGCGTACACGGGCGATAAATCATGACGATAAAGATGGAGGGGAAATCGTTATTTTCGGGAAATCTTCTTAGCTCGCGCGAATTTTAAGAATAAAGCGAGAGGAGAGAGGTATCGAGGATCGAGTCGACCAATATTCGTCGCTCGATTGCAAATTTAAATAATTCCTTTTCGAAATTCTTCGATTTCCTTTACGCAACTAAAAATATGCAAAGCGGATCGTTATCTTCTATGTGTGCCTCGTTATTATTTTATCGATTCGGCAAACAATAGACACGAATGTTTGCTGGTAAGCTTATGCAAATTTAATCGGCCGATTGACGATGTCGCTTTGTGTTACTGACGCATGCCGTCCTGAATTACTTTGATACACGCGTCGCGACACAACATGAAATTACAATAGACTATCGATCGTTGGTATCGCGTTATTTCCCGGCAAATAACTTTCTCTTACTGTCCTGGTTATGTCAAGTACGAAGTAGCAGAGGAGACTGTTCAAAAGAGCAGGATATCGATTTTTTTATTCGATGACATTCGATGACTGGAGGAATAAGTATTGATATATGACACAATAGTTTTTCTATCTTCAAATATCTTGCGTTGACGTACTAAAAATACACCAACTGATTAATATCTCGTGCGTTTTAACAACAAACTATAATTAATGCATTATTTTAAATTGTTTAGTAGAAATTACTTCATTTAAAATTCATTTTGCATTATTATTTTATGATTATAATTTGCACGATAATCGTGTAAAAACCTAGTTTTTCTTCGGTAGAATTTCTACGAGAGAGTTAAAGCAGAAATATTAATATTTTAAAGTGCTATAAATTATTGTAATCTAGGAACAATATGTACTATTAAATAAATATTATTTTTGAAATATTTCTCGGATCGATATTTCGTTAAATAGCAAATGCAGGTATAAATATTGTTTATACGCGCGTGCCTCTAGGGACGCATTGCAGTTATTCCGGACGGGACTGAAACGAATAAAGCCACTTCCTCGAACGTTGCTATATTAATCGCAATTCCAATTAACCGGGAGTCCTGTAATACATATGCGCGTCTAACGCGAAGCAGCTATAAATCACGAAGGAGTTGTCGTAAACGAAGAGATGCATCTGCGCTGTGCTGTCCAACGATACTTGGCATTTCTGCGCTTTGGTATGCATCAGAAAAGTCTAAAAAAAGAGTAATTTATAACATATATGCGCGAGCTCAAAATTAGCTTCTCCTTCATGAAGAATTTAATTGAAGTTGATTAATTGAATAGTTGACTATTAATTGCGATAATATTATTATTATTTAATCTCTTTATTGCAATAATTAAGCTTTAAATAGAAATCAAAACTTGTACTTAAATTCCAATAAATATCCTCCCATAATTTATATTCCAACAGAATACTTTTCCATTGTTATGTAAATCTTAAAAAGTAAAAGCTTTGTAAATCTTTTTTGTAAAAGTCTGTATGTGTGGCAAAAAGACACGGGTTGCATACAAAAGAAACGTTTTGATATAAATTAACTCTAGAAGTTCGATTCATAGTAATTTGCTTTCGTCTGGGATGGAAAACTCGTTTGAATTAGAACGGTTAACGCGGTTTTAATTCTCGTTAAAAATTGGTCGATTCTGAATTCATTCGGGGATACATCTCGAATAACCAGTCTTCTATCCTTTCTAGGTCACCCTTTATGCGCATCGTCTGATTACCCGATTTCACGAACAATGAACGGAGGTGTTTGCAATTCGACATGCAACATGAGAAATACGCGTTGAGCTTCGACCGTTACTCGCACTCCCAATTACTCAACATGCTTCATAATGCATACAGGATACAGGATTGTCGGATAAGTAATGGCATATTGCGCGAAAGCATAACTCGCGTGTTCGAAATAGCGTGGCCACGAATCATCGTAAGTACAATGATAGTTTTAGAACTTGTTAATGTACCTCGCACCACCTTATGATTTTGATTGGGATCTTAAATATATCAGCTTTTGCTCTGTTTCATAGGATTGTTAGGAATCCTAAAATAAGGTAATATAAAGTTCATTATATTTTTATTGTTATCGCTCTTTTGAATGGCATCATTGTATTATTAATGAAAAATGGTGAATGTAATTATTGATATTCTCAAATTGTATCATCTTATAATTGTAGCATTTGTAAAACGGTGAGAAATCTCACTGATCTCATCAATGAAAAAATTAGTGATAATATTTCAATTGTCAGTGATATTTTAAAATGTATCTTATTATTATACTATATATATGAAGTAAATTTATAGCAATATATTTTATTAAAGAAATGCCAGAGTTTGAAGATAAAAATTTTTCAAATTAATTTTTTGTAAATTTGTCACATTTTAAAAATAAACAAATAATACGTATTAATTCTAAATTTGAATACTAGTATTTTATTCCAGATATATATGTGTGTATGCATGCATGGACACAAAAGTAGCAATTCAAAATAAATAAAAGTTTTAAGAATAGCAACTTGCAAATATGAATATTACAGCGATATTTCAATGAAATCATATTGCTAATTAATGGGGAATCAAATATAGAAACAAAGTGTGAATATTTTCACAAAAATAAAATCTTACACCTTGCATTAATTAGTGACATTTTCATTGACTGAATTTAAAAGGACGTGTTATATTTTTGTTATCTAAAAAATATTATAGAAATTTTCATTCAATAAAATATAGAAATAAAGTATGAATATTTTCACTAAAAATAAAATCTTACACCTTGCCTTAAGTAGTGACATTTTCATTGACTGAATTTAAAAGAGCGTGTTATTTTTGTTATCTAGAAAATGTTATAGAAATTTTCATTCAATATTTCTCTCTTTAGCGAATGTTTAACGTTAATTTTTTTTTTTAATATAACTGTATCTTCTTTCGCTCTTTCACAATTTTTTATCATTCTTACAATGTAAAATATTTTAATAATTAAGGCACATTATATAACTTATATAAGAATTTTGCTCTATATTTTTCCTCCATATATATATATATATATATATATATATATATATATATATATATATATTACATAATCTTGTAAAAAACATTAAAGAAACCGCCAAAAGCGGTTGAAATTTCTCCCAGGAAGCAAGAAAAAGCCGCGCACGTTTGCAGATAAAAATCAAATAAGGCAGAATGATGATACCCCCGATTCGAGAGTCACGCGCGCACGCCATGTACCTCTAATCCAAAAAGATTTAACGAAGCAACATCGGCGCGTTTGCGCCGCCACCACCTGTGGGAACGGCCCGGGATTTCGCGCGGTACCGGAATTACGTATTTACGGGACGAAAGTCGGAGGGTTCGGATAATGTCGTTTAATCCCGGAGTCCCAGGGTACGAAGGAGAGAACATCCCTACGGCACGATCCCGTTCCGCGAGATCGTCGGCGCAGCGGTTTCGCACGGGCAATTGGATCCCGTTGCCCCGAGGGTTCCGGGCGAGCTCTTTCGGGGCGAGGCGCCCTTTCGAGGGTTGTCGAAAAATATTGATAACGCGCCGCGACGCAAAGGAGATTCCCCTTTTACATATGGATTGTGCGAAGAGATTGGATTACGCGTCGTACGAAGTTACGGAACGAGAACGACGGTTTCGCGAGTAAGATCAAAGACGCTCGGATCTGACTCGCATCGGAGGCGTTACGTGAATAATGCACCGTTCAAAGGGATTGTTGTCGCGCATGGTTTATGTATTTCTTCGTATTTAGGGATGATAGCGTAGGCTTGTGATATAAAGCGATGAGAAACGACAACGCGTTGTTTATCATTGCGGAGAAAGAACGATGTGAAACGTCGTTCGTAGTCAAAAGAAGAAGCAGCCGAGAGAATGAAAAATTAGAAAGAAGAGGTCTCATACATACAAAAAAGATGTATTTAAATAATGATATTTTAAAACTTAATAAATTCAAGCTTTATCATTTTCGTAAAGGTGGAATCTCTTTTTTATTTCTTTTATGAAAATTTAATTAATGTTTTTTTACACGTATTATATACATATGATAAATGTGAAGAGATTTTTATTATGTAGAGATTTTTCTCTATTATATTATATTATTTTGTTATGATATATGACATATATAGCTATGATTTAAAAATTAAAGTTATTCATTTCCGGTTTTCCGCAATGAATGATTTAATTAGAAATAAAAACAACTATGAAAAGATGGTTATTGATAAAAAATTGTTGCTCGTACATGTCACGTAAATTGAAAATTGCGCGTACTTTGCAGCACATAAGATATGTAAAATAAGCGCATAAGCTAAACAGCTTAGAGAGAGTTCGGCGCAAAATTGCAATTCACTGCCACCCCCGAAGGTGTCTTTATGTTCTAAAGCACGACATGACAAAAATGTCCTGCGGAGTTCGAAATCCGGCGGGGCGCGAGCGGCAACGTTAGCATTATAACTTCAGACGTGAAGAGCATTAAGAATATGCAGAATCCCAGTGCCTTGCCAACTTTCAAGAGGAAACTTCAGAACAGCGATTTTCTTGGCTCGAGCAATATCAAATGACTCCGCACTCGTCTTTATTTTAAGAGTAATAATCACACTATAGAAATATTTCATTGTTCTGTGGTGCGAATAAAATAGTAAGTATGAGTCAATCAAAAGACATTGGATATATTTAACAGAAAATAAATCTACAATAAAATATTATCAACTGTTAGGAATTAAATATTTATTAGTTGCGTTAAAAATGCATTTTTTTACACACAATAATTCAGATGATATCTATTACTTTCATAATAATAAGCATCAATAGGTGTTATAATAAGGTAAAATGTGTTATTGGTTTTCTTTCTTACACTATTCAATAAATGAAGAAAGCTTTGTTATTTTTATCCTTAAAAATATTCTTTGATTAGACTTTTGAAACAAAAATATTGAAACAAAAATTTTATTAAATCTGTAGTTTAAGTATTTAATAATAATCAAGCGCTTTTGCGAAATAAAAGCCTTGTAACCCAGCAAACTATCATGATATCGACAGCGAGCCGTGCAAGGACGTATAAAATCATTTGGTATAATATCTAGCTCGGCCGGAATCAAATGGTTACTGTTATTCTCTCTTTCCGTATAAAATCCGGAATTTGTAGGAAATTAACGTTATTACGGTGTGGCATTGCGGCCATTCCAAATTGGTGATATCGCCGTTTATTACGACGCGCCGAGCGTTCATCGCGAACGTAAATTTCGGCGGACACATCTCGCTGACGTTACACTGCATTGAGACACAATGGTGGTCTCGATTGATATCGAATCGCACCAATAAATTTCGGCGTACGATACGGCTGTTCTCAATGCTGTCATACGCGGATAAGCGCGATTTGTGTCGAGGTGATTTGCTTCATATGAATGTGCCAGTTATGCGGATAAGAGTTTTGATAACGAATAGCTCCCTTTGTTACTTCCAAGCTTTTTTATTTTCAAGCATTTCCAGCTTTGATTTATCGTATTAATTAAATAATATTCTTGCTTTTTGGAAGAACATCGAAAAATCATCAAGCAATCGAAAAAAAGCAATGCAAAGCTGCGGCTCTCATAACGAGCTGTTTCAGCAGCATTTTTCCAAGTATTCCAACAAAGTAAATCCAGTACAATGTGACAAAGACGTTCAAAAGGTAAAAGGATTTCAGTTAAATCCGTATTCGCCGGGGACCATGTGAAAGCTCAAAAGTAAATATTTCCCGACGCGTGGATTTCGGCCCGCGTCGCGGAGGCCTCGAATTTTATAGCGCAGGGATCTTCTTACGAGCGTTTAGAGCAAAACGGTAAGCTTTACGTGAACAACGCGACATGTATCAAAGAAGATTGTCGCAGACATGAGAATTTCCACGATAAGATTTTGTGGAACACCAAAAAAAATCACTAACGAGGATATATTGTATCGATTATCACAATCAGAAAAATTTGAACTTGAGTGGTTTATATTAAAATAATTAAAAAAGAAATTTCTCTTATTTTCTTGAAGAATGTTTTAATTCAATTTTGTGTTCGACTACGATAAAAATATATTTAAGAAAAGAGATAGTTTTATGAGAGTGCTTTAATGATGAGATTGTTAAAATTGCATTTTGTAATTTAATGACATCACAAAATTTGTTTTTCCGAAAATTCAAAACTTAAGGAAAAAATAATCTATAACTTTCTTTCGATATACATATATACATGTACACATTTCAAGAAAATCAATTTTACTCATCACTTGGTCAGTATGATATAAAGCAGATATGCTTGTGATAAAAGCGACTATTTTCATTTTAATAATAGTGATTTAAAATATATTGCCTATTATTACAATATATCCCCTTGATCCCTGATCATCTAATGTTAATTATGTAAATACGACCTACTATCTTCTCTTAGTATAACATAATCAATATTAATAGAGATAATACTGTAATATTAGGCAATAGATGCATCCTCAATGTTAACAGAAATCATTACATCTTGATATGATAATTAATATGTAAACGATTCGAGAACAATCAAGGCGCTGCCTTATTAAATGACAAGAGACGCTTTTATCACAAGCATACTTGCTTTATATCATACTAAACAAGTGACGTAAAATAGATTTCGTTGAAAGAGGGTCGATCGCGTATGCGAGGCACGAACGTGCTTCGTGCGAAAACATGCGTGACGATAAAATCCACCGTCTGGTATCAGTGCGTTTGATCGTGTACTCCCTCGCACTTATATGTCCCGCGAAATTGGTGGCTGTCGGGGAAAAAAAGGGTATATAACGAACGAATCGGGAGACCCTCCTGGGAGTGGAAGAATGAGAGAGGAGGGAAAGGTCGACAGGGACAAAGCTGACGCCATTATTACTATTTTCCTTTTTTACACGTGCCGTATTCCCAGCTGGAAATTACACGCGGGGCCCCGTCGACGTGGCGCCGCGTCGCGTCATTCCCTTAACGTGGAACGGCTTTCGTTTACGAATCGTGCACCATTCCCATTCCGTTCCGCGCCATAGCGCGAGCGAAATGCCGCCGCGATTTTGGACGACTGACGAAAATTATGCCCCCGACGATTAAGTCTCGACAGACGCGTTAGGCACTCGATTTCTGCTATTTGCGAAGGCGGAACGGAGCCAAATGGAACAAGGGTGCAGAGGGGTTGAAACACCGAGTGATTACTCTCACGGGGTGAAGGTTAATGATACCACCGACACGCGTGGCGCCGACTAGTATTAGTCTCGGTAGAAAGTCTGGCCCCAAAATTATCGTACTTTCGTTTCAACAAAATACTTTTGCGATTTTTTATCGTCAGAAAATAACATTACTTCGTAAGAAATTATTCATATACATACATGTATACGATATATCATATTTATAGCACTATGATAGCACTTGTAATCAGCTTTTGCAAAATTCCTGCTTCTATCTGCTGTACCGTACACTATCAGACATTAAATTTTCCGTTTCTGCGGACCGTTGTAAGTTGCACAAGCGAGAGATTCAACGTTGCAAATGAATCACGAGCAAGGTTCGATGAAGGTCGGGGTTGTCAGGGCGAAGTAATATCTCGCCAGCCCCAAAACCATGGAACCAAACCTCTCGGACGGTTGCGCCAAACTCGTTGGTTCGCGCTCGGATAACGCATTGCGAGTCCTCGATAAGAGTGGTGAGGTCGCCGGCCGGGGTTATCTCGGTGCAGTAAACTCGGATGGAACAACATCGGGAGCGCGGGAGTGGTAAGGGGGGAAGTAGAGGACGGGAAGAGTCATGGAAGATCTCCGGTACCTTAGTGTCGGGGCGCGATTGTTTGCGCCGCTAAAGTCGGGCGTCCTCGCCTGAAACGGAATATCCGGTGCGATCGATTTATTGATATCGATGTTTGCCGTTCGTCCTGCCAATGTACGGGGAACAGGTGACAGACCGACACTCGGCATCGCCAAATAAGATTCGCGGTAACGTTTACACACGACGTATCCTGTGCAGCACATATTGACAATGTACGATGGATACACCAGTGAATGATTAGATAAAAAAATATTATATATTAAGTAACTCACGCTTTCTTCTAGATAAATATTAATTTCATTATCTATTTTTATTGCTCAGATTCTTAATAAAGTACTTAATAAAGTAATCAGTTATTAATAAGCTTCACTTATGTATAATTAATTTATTTATCAATAATTTATTACATTTATTCCATATAATATATTCATATTTTCGTATGAAATGCTGGAGAATTAAGCAGAATAAAAGTTATGATAATTCTCACTACTTTATCGAATAAAACGGGAGCATCTAGGCGCGACTTTATGAACGGTTACATATCTTTTAGATTTACTACGAGTGAGAGCACTTTTACGACGCAGAATAGTCGTGAATGCAGATAATATAAGTGACATAAGTTTAACTTTCGCTGTGGAATCTTCTCTTTCCTTCTCTTTCCCTACTATTTTATACAACATGCGAGCTGTTCGTTAAACGCGTTTATGTCCACCGCCTGGACACCACGACATCTATAAGAAAATATAGATCAAGTTAGATATGCATATAAAATAGTGAGTTTGCACGCGATGCTAATTTTGCGTGTACTCAGTTTTCCAGAGACACTTTCATAACTGTTTCGTGTATCGTAACATTCACACAACTTTCAAAATTACAGCAGGAACATAATTAAACCATGTTACACATTAAGCAGTTACTAAAACGCAAGATTTACTTTAATATTCAATTTTTAAATGTAAATAAATATAAGAAACCGGTAAAATTGAAGCAAAATTCTGTTTAAAAATTATTCGAGCAATTGTTTAAACGTTCGAGAAAAGATTACAACTCTGGGAGGAAAAATAAAATCGCAGAATCAGGATGCATTCAGTAAATACAAGTGATGAAGTAATCCGACTCGATTGACGTCGCCCAAATATTAAACGACAGGTTGCTCCCGGCTTAAATAAACCAGATTGAGCCTGTTTGTACGTGCAAATTAATAGCTCAATAAGTGGCTTGCAGCTACTTCCACATTCGATCCGTTAAATCTCGGTAAGAAGCAGCCTCTGTTATTTGCATCTGTAATTTAGTTAGTCTCTCCCTCGGTCGCAACCCTCTGATGCAAAGTGGCATTATCGGCACGAATTTGCGTTACCTTTGCGGGCTGCGTCCTATGCCCGACTGTTCTGGTTAGACCTAAACTTGCAGGAAGTACCTTGTAACTATAACTATCAACATATATGAATATTAATGCGAGCGCTTTGAATAATAAAACACAAATGTAGTCGCATCGTCCGGTAAGCATGGCACGCAAATTTAATATAGCAATACGCGATAGGTGGAACGGACTAGATCTCAAAGATATATCTCAAAGCAAGTCTGCATCTTGGATTTTTGGTGGACTAAATTTTTAGGGAAAAAGAAAATATAAGAGAAATATTAAAATATAATAATCTTTGACAATCGATAAATTGTACTTAATAATTTTTAATCCCAACAACGCCGTTTTATCGTCTTTGGCTTTGTTGGACTAGATGTGCTCATGCTTATTCGGTTTATGGACTGACGATAAGCGCTTGATAAAATTTATGCTGTTGAAAAACAAAGCCAAATCGCATCGGATCGGAGCGAAACGTTAAATTCACTCTGCCGAACGTGACGTAGCGATCCTATAAATAAAAGGGAGAGCAGAAGGTTGGTGCTCCGTTATTTTTCGCTTTTCCTTTTTTAGCAGGAGTTTCCCGGAGGGGTAGGCGAAATCCGGGTGGCGGTGTGAAAACCAGCCGGAAATTCACGCTGGTGGTACGCAGGCTAGAGTTCGCAGGCGGGAATAAACGTGTCGCGCCTAATCCTACTTATTTATTTACTGCCATGGAGGCCAACTATACGAAACTACACGAGAATGCGTTGAATCCGACCGATACGAGAGATAGAACCGGAGATAGAGAAACGCGCGAAGTAGAAAGAGTGCGAAAAGGGAGGAGAGATATATCAAGCGAAAGCGCGAGCGAGAAAGAGAGAAAGGAGAAGTGACGCTGCGAGATACACGTAGGAATATAGGAAAATGTATACCGAACAGCGAGATCACAATGGAGATTCGAACACGATAGAATTTCGGAGATAAAACGGAGAGAAAACATCCGCGACATACGATCGAGGTCGACCGCGGAAAAATATATAGACAAATCGATAAAATACAGAGGTGGCAGGAAAAAAAAAAAAGAGGAATCGCGTCGGCGCTCCAAAAAAAATCTGGAAAATATTAAGGTACATGGATGGATAATCTTACATAATAATCATGTACGAAGAATGTATGTGTGAGTAATAAAAAAAAAGAATATTTTGAGAATTGCTTAATAATTCCTCGCAAAAATATTATACATTTATTATCTCTTTTTCCTCGAGTGTTATAGAAAATGATTGACAAGATATATGATGATTAATATCGATACAAAATCAGTGGCTTCAGAAAGATACATATTGTTAGCAATCAAGTACATTGAAGAGATATTAAGGATTTTTATATCTTTGAAAAAAAGGAGAAATATATAAGTGTAGAAAGACCATAACTAAAGAAGAAATAAACTTCCTGTTTTTGTTATTATAAAAAGTGAGCATTTGTCTGATCACATGTGTAATATAATAATCTATAACTTACAAGAGAGAAATCTTTTTTTATACGTATATATATATTCATGATGGACATGATGAAAATTATTGAAGGCGTTATTATTCTTAATAGAAAATGTCCCCTATTCGTTAAAAGAAAAAAAGCCCCCGACGAGTGGGTAAGAGAAATGTATATGAAATAGCCCGGTCACACATGGTAAAACACTTTAAAGCGATAGAATTTCGGAAAACGATGATAAAACGCGAAAAACATGTGCGCGACATACGATCGAGGTAAAGCAAAAAAAAAAATACATGAGCGGATAGAGCACGATGCGAATGCAGAATGAGGTACGTGAAAAAGGAAAAAAAAGCGAGATGACGAGATCGTGCGGGTGCGAGTCGGACAACGGATAATTTCTCGGCGAAATTATTACGGTGGAACTCCGTTACCCCGAAAATTACTGGCACGCACGCTTTACGTTGTGTGAAAAAAATTCTTCCTCGCTGTTGGCTCAGTTGTGTTTTCCAACTAAAATTTCAATAAAAGTCCTTCCCCTCGCCCGCTCCATTAACTCGTCAAAGATACTTTTAAAGCATCAATCTTTTTATAATTATATAAGTATATATTATAAAAAGATATATACTTATATAAGCAATAATATATCGTAAATATAGGATAACAATAATATTTTTTTATGTTCCATTTTATTAGGAATTAATTTGTAGAGAGAGAACTTGTATAGACAATATTTTTCTCATATATCTAGTGAAAATTTGGTTAAATATTATGCCTTCTCGTTAGTTTTATAGTTTTAATATTAAGTTTTGACGAAGCTTCAAATTATAATTTTATTACAGTAAAGTTTACTGGAAAATAGCTTGACACTGTAGATTATTATCTGGAATTTTTATTCGTTAAGAATATTTAATTTTCAAGCTTAAATAACTCTGCAATTACGCTTTTGTAAAACAAGGAAAAAAGTTTATATTTATTAAGGATGCATTATCGATTTTTGATACAAACTGTGCAATGGTGCAAAAATATGACAAATATAGTCAATTACACAATGTTAATTAAATGTAATATGAGGTAATAAGTTTCTCTAAAAAATATAATTGGTTAATATAATAAATTAAAATTAATATAATAATATAACGCGCACGTGGATTCGCAAGGATCTGCTCCTACTTATTTACTAATCACATCCTATGAATAGCACACGAACGTAGGCGAACAATAACAAGGTCTGATTCTGTTCGTGCGCAATTTTAGGGAAAGAAATGGCCGGAAGCATCGATGCGGGATGCCAATCGAAGTCGAAGAGGAAGAGAATAACGGGACTGGTTATTGGAGGCGGTTTTGGCGACGAATATAATCCCTTGCGCGCACACGATCGACACAGAAAGATGAGTGAAGTAAAAAGAACGGAGGGAGAGAAATGACGACCAGCGAAATCGTTGTCCACCGAGAATAATGGGCATAGTTCAATAATCGAAATCCATTTATATCTAACAAATAGCAGTCAAATATTTGTGATAAAAAAAATTCGCATCTTGTCATTATTTGCCACTTAACCGATAAAGACTATCACAATTCTGCTATATTAAATTTTCTATTTATAAAATATTCGTAAAATTCTAGTAACAATTGAAAAAATTTTATAAAATTTTTATAAAAAAATTTAGATAACATAATTATATATATTATAATTATGAGAATTTATCACAATGTTTTAAATCATAATATCGGAAAAAATGGGAAAAATATTGAAATTATTTAAATTCTCTTGAAAATCAAATATCACAAAATAATGTTAATAATATAAATATATATAACTTTTCTATATTTATTAATCTTGATGTAAGAAGAGCATTTTATTAAAAAAATAATGCTTATTTTTAATAATATATATAATACTCACTTTGAATTTAAATTGTGCACATGAATTATGTACAAGCTTCATTTAAAATTTCCGACGTTTATAAATAAAACGAGATTTTCAATGATAAAAATAATTGAGCGAATGGCAGACTAAGAAGATAGAGAGAAAATAATGCATGCTTATTGATTCCATCAATAAACATTATTTTCTCCATCTTTTTTAATCTCTTTTTATTAATAATTTCGATGACGAATAATACTTACTGCAAAAGTATGAGAATCGAAAAAATAAAACATAAATAAAAAGTTTTGAAGGACTGAATATGACGACAACATCGATGACGAAAAAGTCGAGAGAAATCGACAGAAACGAAATGTTCCAATAATCGAAAGAGATTCTTAAGAACCGACTTGCAAACCTCGCGGTCTTAGCTATACACGATTACAGATATATCCAGTGATCGGCTTACGTGGGATGGATAGCATCCACAGCGATATATTATTTCGTTCAGAGTGGTTTGCACGACTGCTCAGAACGACAATCCCCTTTTCCCTCCTCCCATCGCCAGCCATCGGTTATTTTCCCGATTTCTTCCCAAGATAAATTTCAGATTCCACGGTCGTATTTTTGGAAGCAGTCTTTTATATCGCGGGACGTAATCAAGATGATCGATTCGCGCGAGAAAGAAGTATATATATATATATATATATATATATATATATATATATATATATATATATATATATATATATATATATATATATATACGTACCGAGCTGAAAACTCGACGTACAATCGATTTCTCGACTGTCGAACGCGAGCCAAATATCTTCAATAAAGACTAGATTCGATGGATTATCCGAAGCATCGATACGAGATTCTCTACTAAAATGTTTAAAACGATATGTTATTCTGGGTAACCTCAATGAAACCGAATCCAATAATCGCCCGAGCGGTTCAACAACCGCTTTTAATAAATAACCGACGACTCGAGTAAGTTGCACCCTTTCGATATACCATGCGAGAATGAATTCCGTTTGGCTTTCAGACGGAAGTGCAGATTTCCTGTGCAACGAGTGCACATTTCTCCTTCGTTCTCATGAGAGGAAAATTAGGGTAAAAGGGAGAAAAGAAAGGAAGAGGAGAGAAAACAGACAAGAGATAATAAAAGAGAAGAGACAGAGAGAGACAGAGAGAGAGAGAGAGGGGGGCAGACGGCGAGAGGGGTGAGAAGAGCAATAGCTCGTAAATATTACCGGCAAGATCTACGACATATCCGGCACGATTATCGGCGGATGGCTGCACCCCTGAATCCGCGCAGGGTTGGGCCACGAATAACCGGTGATATTTCGTGGTCGGGGCCACCCCGACAATGCTATCGCCCATCCTTTCGTGCCATTCCCCTCTCCTTCTCATTCTCAAACTTGTTCCTCGCATTCCGTCCTTCGCGCGAGCGCGAGACAGTCTTTTCCCTCCGTTCGCCGGTTCCACCCCCGCTTCATCCGCCCTCGCTCTTCGTTCGTCCGAGGAAGAATAATGGTTTTTCGTTCGATCGTCCTATGTCGGCCGGGCAGGCGAAGGCAGATTGAATTGGAAATATGTGATTCGGCAGTGTGTAAAGTCGTCAGACTCTTCCGCGGTTCCCGCCGCATCCCTCGTCGGAGAAATCCATTGCTCCTTATATCCCGTCGTAACCGACATAGTAGGCCGCAGCCTTTTCCTTTCGCGACTGCAGTAAAATAGCGACCTCGTATCGAGGTCAGAGTCTAGACGATGTACATCTTCGCGCGAACTTGAGAATGCGATCTGACAGTTGCGAGACAAGATTAAAATATGATTTTTTATAAAGGATTTAACTTCTCCGAAACATACCCTCTAGTACTGTATATACTTTTGATGTTAATATAATTAAATACTAATATAGTTTTCTAAAATTAATTATAAAATTAATTTAAAATAATTTAAATAATTTAATATTTAATAAATAATTTAAATTTAAACTTGATATAACTTTAAATTTAATTTTTCCAACTAACTGTTAAGATTTTAAAATTCAGAAGAAGAATTTCTTATGTCTCTTGTCTGTAATTGTAAAAGAATAATCGAATATAATTCTATTGGCGCCTCTGACGATGAAGCATTATTATAAATGTTTTTAAGATTTCGTACTTGGATTCTTTTTATATAGCATTCAATCATAATATAGGAGGAATTTAATACGCGCAACTACGAATAGCGACGCAATCGCTCATCGAGTTGTCACTTGTCATGGTCTGGTGCAAGTTATGGCGAGTAATGCAGGGTACTCTGCATTCAGTCTTATTTTTAGAAGATCGATATCCGACGGAGAGGAAACGTCATTTGGTCGTTATATTATTTCCACGTAATCGATAAAGGAGTGTCACCTACGCGACGGTTAGACAAGCACTAAATCATATCTCTAAATTTAGCCAAGCGGTACTGTTTTAGTAGTGACTCATGTGAGAAATATTGCTTGCATTCGCCAATACATAGTCACTAATGTCTGCCACGTGTTTGTGCTATTCGCAAAGCGTCTGTCAGAATCCATCAAAGTCTTCTGTCTGGTTTCATTATGAGAACACACAATGGCTGCTACGTTTCAAGAGTCGGTTTTTGGAGAAAAAGCAGCCGGACGAAGAAATTTTCTTCGAGTTTTCAAATTCAATTCCAAATTTCCCCGCGATATAAAGTTCAAACGTAATAAAGTAGGTCAGTGTTCTGTAAATCGTATTGATTATTAGTAGACGCGAAAGTAATCGTGCGGTAATCATGTACGCGCGTTAATTAAACGTGTTCGCATACGCGTTTTAATTAATATAAGGTTGCGAGATGCGATCGAAATTAATTCAATTTGTTGACAGTATTATGCTTCATCGAGTGACCGGCACTCGCAACGTCGTTAGTTAGCAAATTGGCATGTGCGTTATCGCATACTCGTATGATTACTCGCATGATATTCATGCATACCGGTAAATAATGCGCGACACATAAGGCGAAATATACAATATCACTCAAGTTACGTAACAGGCAATTACGTGTTCTTGTGAGCTGCGGTTATTTGATGCATTCTACGTAATAATATACCGTATCTCGGTAAAAAAATGAAAAATGTGCGAGCTTTTCAGCATCGACAATTATCGACAATTTAATTAAATCATTATTAAAATACTCGAAGATAAATGTACGAGGACTTTAATTTCGACCATTTTTTCAATCTATTTTAAAAAGATAATGTCTGTATTTTTATTATCAATATTCATTATAAATCGTTATCGGAATAAAAGTTTAAAAATATTTATTTTACATTGAAACGTCTATAATAATCATTTATTTAATAGAAATGTAAATTCAAAACATAATTTTTTACGATACTCCATTGAATTTTTCTTCTTAAATTCTAGTATTCCCGAGATGAAAAATAATGTAGCGCTATTATTAAAACATGGCTTTTGTGATTTAAAATGTGAAACTTAAAAATTTATATTCTGAAAAATAATAGTAGAATATTTTCACGTAGATCTTTTCTATCTTTAGTTTTTCCCTAAAAAAGATCTCTAGTTTTTCCCTAAAAAGGATTCTTTCTGATTAAATTAAATGCGTTAAAATATGTATTACACGCGATCTTTGGATCGTTTGCGAAAATCTCGTCGAAGATTCTAAACATTTCAATCGGATGGTCAATAGCCGTGATAACTATTAAAGAATTCGTGCAACGGCGCTCGCAAGCGACCACTGAATATTTATCGGCGCTCGTTCCCTCGCCGTGGGCAACGGCGTGAGAGTTGAGAGGATAAAGCTGGCCAGCGGTGGACTAAGGGTAGGAAGGCAATGGAGGAGACGTGCAGTGTGGAGGTAGTAGTCGCACAAGAGTCCGACCGGACCAGAATTGAATAGCCATGGTTCGAGCAGGGCCCCGAGGCTGCTGTCATGCGCAGGTAGTAGTTCACCGGTAATTCTGCATCGACGCTCTCATGTATGCATCTACTGACCGACGAAGCGCAGCCAGAAGCCGGGGGGATCACGCAAACATCAAAATTCAAACCCTCTCGTGCTCCGAAAGATGCGACGGAGACGAGGGAGAAAGAGAGAGCGATGAACTGGGTCAATGAAAATTATGCGACACGACGAAAAAGTTTATTAAATTCCCGTGCTCCTCATTTTCCCTCCTCTCTTCCAAATTCGCGCGGTGATTCTGCGAGCGATTGCCCGCGTAATTGCGAGCGAATGCGGCGTTAACGCCGCGGTTTAGCAGTACGTTAACGTCACCGCATAGTCGACTGCATAATCGGCCAGGACGCTAATAGCGGCGGGCGAGAAGTTCGCCGCGATAATTTCCAGGGCGTTCACGGAAAAGAGAGAGACGCATCGGTGAGAATAATGCCGCGGAGCGACTCGGAAGGAAATAGCGGATTTTCCGTCCGGACGGCGACGCGCAATCGAATTAGCTCCGCGCGCACGAATCGGGGAATTTATTAAATTCTCGACGCGCACGTTACACTCGGCCAAGTAATTTGTACCGGCGCTAACATATATTGCCGGGTGCATTCGGTTAGAACTCTGTGAAACGCGCCGGTGATCCCGAGATGGCGAAGCGTAACGAGAAATCTTTAGCGCAGTCGAGGATTCCCCCAACAAACACCGATATATCATCTGTTATTTAATCAGCGTCGAGAGAATGACTGATTAATTTTCGATGTGACTATTTTCAGACTCAAAATTACATAGCTAGGCACTCTAGTTCATTTTGCACAGCAAAGAAACTTATAAAATATATCAAATATATTTAATATAATTTTATTTAATTAAATATTGTCAAATATTGATGAATAAACTGCAAGCAATTGATTTGGACTTCGTTTTTCTGGATAAATAAGGGAAAAAAATCAGAAACTCTCGATTGTATATTGACGTAACACGCAGGGTTGACATTTCCCTTGGATAGGATGTAGAAAATTTTCGCGATACGTAAGAAACAAACGCAGCGGTGACTACAACAACGAGTACACGCAACACTTGTTGCATCGTCCAACGAGCGTACATCCCTCTTTCTTTTTTTTTCCTTTTTTTATCCTTCTTCTATTTTCCTTTACTTCATCGCGTGTAAGAATACCGGTAATGTGGTCATATTCCGACCGATATATTGCTGTAAGCCATCGTATCGAGCCGTTCGCGCTTTAACGCAACGTTATGTCGGCGAATTCTGTTGATTTCGGCACGAATGTCGACGAAGGAGAGACACTCGGCCAATGTTGAAACTTTACACGGATAGCAGAACTGCACACATCCTTCGCGAGCGTCGTTTTCTACTCGCAAGCACGTCGCGTAAATTTTCTCCACCGTCGCCCCCACCTCATGTTCCGCCAAGTTTGCGGGTAAATCATCGCGGCTCTTGTGCATACGTTCCCGGCGACCAGTGTACGTGACAGTCGGCGCCGGATTCAAGAATCACTACCCGATCGCGCCGATTCTACAGTGTTTTATCGTGTACGAACGACTGTGCTTTCCTTGTGTGTCAAAGTGATTTCCCCAAGTTTCCCTCGACGGCTACAAATCTCGCTGACGAAGTAATTTCGACGCTCTAACAATTTTTTCTCACGTTTATAATAAAATCTGCGACCTCATTGTTAAGCGGTTAGGTATTTCGAATGAAGCAGACCTCTGGAACGTTAAATTTTAGGATTAACACGTGGTCACACTAGGTCTATCTTTTACAAAATTTAACCATATATATGTATTATACAAAAAATTAAATTAAAAACACACTAGTCAAATTATAGCATGCAATTTTAATGATAAGGGGATGAAATATTCTAACGCAACATGCTCAATTAAAATTCATGATTCGAATTTTTTCTAAATACAAATATGAAAGAATTTTTTGATAAAATAAAAAATAACAACGATTTATCTCTCTTATGCTTGAAAAATATTACTACTTTATTCTCATTTTATTTAAAATTAATATTTATCGTCAAGTTAACGATGCTTTATTAAATTTAGAAAAATTGCAAAGCATTATTCTGATATATTACGTCAGATAACAATATTTAAAAAACTTTAAATTCTGAGTTCTATATTGACGAAGCGAAAAGAGAGAGAAAATTGTGTTGTTCGACACTTTTTAAAGTACTTCCTTTGAGTCTCATGCACTTTTCCAATACAGATTCATTCCAATATCGTTCTCAAAAGTATCGAGTTTAGTTTACGAAAAGTTTACGCATACTATCGATTCAATCAAACTACATCTTTCGCGCTAACTTACTTTTTGATAATATTTCTCAAGATGGACACAATAGTCGCGCAATATAATGCAAGCCGAAAACATTTGTATAAAAGCATGAAACTTAGTTTCCGTAAAAGAAAGTTTACGAAGCGTTAGTATTATTGACATTAGATGCATAATATTATGCAATAAAAAAGACATTTATGAAAAAATTCAAAGTTCTTTGAAAATGTGATCTCTTTCTAAAATAATTGTCTTGTAGACTTTTCCGCGCTCCGAAAATTAAGTATGAAAATGAAAATGTAAAACGATAAGGGCGTATATCGATGTAGGTCAATTTTATCGAGCGAAGCGATAACGAATCTAATCATATCATATCCCTCTCTCTTGAAAACAAACGCTATAGGCACTTTCGATTATATCAGACGCATTTGCATAAACAAATTTCATCAATGCAAGCAACATCGCCAGGTACAATATTATTTAAAGCTGCCTAGTATTGAAATCTGCGAGCAACTTGGCGCGAACTTCCCTGTGAAGTTTTGCGAGTCGCCTGTTTAGGAAGTTCGAAGTAGGAACTTTCGAAGCAGTTCGACGGTATAAAAGAACTTTCCATTCGGGTAAACGCTTTTAATGAGAAAATATGATGCGCGGCGCCTCGACGTAGCCCAACCAAGATGCCAATTAGAGGAGAATAGCTTTCTCCCACTCGTCAATTCAACCGACTCTTCTCTCACCCATCCCTCATGACGCCCTCCGTCTTTCCATTATTACGCCGAGAACGCGCAGTAACCCGGTTGGGTATTCTGATGAAAATCGTAATGCAATAGGCATGTAATACAAAAGGGGATAAAATACACCCCCGACTCGAAGCCCCTCGATAAGACGATCGACCCTTCTTATTCGCGTGCATAACTACGTACTTCGGATCTGATAGGATGGTCGAGGATTTCCAGCTTCGGGGGGGCCCTCGATCGCAAGGGGTCGATACGTCCCCGGTCGCGACAAGTTAATCCTCAGATCTGGAAAATAATTTTCTGACGTGGATGACAGACGGTTGATGAAAAAGAGGGTTCAAGAGATTTTCATAATCGCTGCCTTAAACGTCCAGGAGAAATCTTTAAAGAGAAATAAATTTGCAGTCAGATAAAAAATTTCTCATAAAATTCTCGAAAAATATTAAAAGCAAAATAGATATAAAATTAATGTTATTCATTTTTTAATAGTCTATTTCAAGGAATGCAATAATAATTTTATGCGGGATTTTAAAGTTAATAAAATCGCTTTTTCATATAAACCTACAAGTATTTGTATGCGATTAATAAATAGTATTCATTTCATCAAAAGCTCGTAAAGTTTGCAGAGAGAGAGAGAAATATTTTTGCAAGTTCCAAATTACTTTTCGTAGGAATAGAAATATGAGAATCGCCATTGGAGCGAATCGTGGAACATTACGAAAGGGAAGAGAGAACCGGGCTCGATCGGTAGTTATAAATCAAGAAGGACACGCGAAGCTCGCCACCCTTCCTGCCTCTATCAGGATGACCCCCTTTCAGAAGCACGCTTCTACAAAGTATCGACCGACCGGATGTAAGAGCGGGTAAGAGGGATAACCGACGAGGCATTCTACGAATACAAACCGAGAGAAAATTTTGCTCGCTCAAACGTCGAATTTACGACGGGTGCGCTTGGCGCTCTCGCCCATCTCAACAGGTCATCGAGTCCCGACCTCGAAGGGGAAGATCATCAACTCGCGAATGATGGAGCCAAATGGTAACACGAGGACAGAGGGAACCCTCTAACGAGAGATATAACCTCAAGGCTTTTCAATTAGAGCGAGAATAATTTTCGCTGTCGAGGAACGCTGATTCGTCAAAGTCGATCGGGAAGCGTTTTTATCACTTCTCTTTCTCTCATCAGGATCGCAAAAAGAGCCATCGGATCGAAGTCCCCTGATAAACTCCCAATGTTTTTTTGACAAAAAGGAGACAGATACAAATCCTCTGATTTTTCACTCCCGTCGTGACAATTCGGTCTCCCGACCACCCGCCAGGCTCTCCCTCCCTCGTCTTCATTATATGACGCATCATTACAAGGTAACGAGCTCGACCGCGCGCCGCTAACCAAAACGTTTAATTAATCCGACGTACAATTCCGGCGCGATGCGGCACTCTGGTGTACCGGGTGATTCAGAAGTCGCGCCGCCAGGCATCGCGACGCTGGATCTGCCGAAATTGCGAGCCGCCGATGACATTTCGGCCCCGTTATTAACTGTGACCCCCTCCGCGGGGGATGCCCCGGTGTGCCCTCCGACACACGGCGATAACCATTCGGGATACCGGTGGTGCGACGACAGTGACACATTACCGTTCCGCTTTAAACCCCGCGTTATAGGTCGCTCCTGCCCCCCTCTTTCCCCCCGCTTTCCCAAGCTCGTATACCATCGACGCATAACTGGTAATTACGCGAGCCGAGCGCCATTACCGCAGCCCGGGTCTTCCTTTATTAGCCGCACGAGCCCGGGCGCGGAAACGCTCCGGATCGGGCCGTAGAAATACCGCTCGTTCGTACATGTATACCGGAATACGGGGACCGATCGAGCGAAGAAGGAACGAGCCACTCGAATTCGCTCGTTCTCCTTCCGTCCACCTGCGACCCCCGTACGAGCGGATGTAAAACATCGAACGGGCGGTTCGATGAGAGAGAGAAGCGTAGCTGGTCCCTTCGAAGATATTTACGGGTTTTTTCTGATATCAAAGGAATAAATTAACGAAGCGAGATTTAACTTGAAATGAATGTAGCAGGTTTAAACTCTGGTCACTGCTTCACATTTCTCTCTTCCACTGAACAATCTCCCTCTCTATTAACATGATTAATTAATTGTGTATAAAAGGGAACCATCTTTTTCAGGGAAGAAAGATGCACTTGACATCACACGTATTTATTATTGAATATGATGTACCATATCAAGCGCGATGACATTCTTTTATCATGGAAATTATCGATAACTTCCCAGTGAGTTAGCTTCACTATTCGGATTCGCGTGCCGGTGGCTCAACGCGGACTATCTTGTCGCGGTACATCTTGAGGTTTCCAATTACTGCCTAACCGTGAAACCGGTTTCAGTGGCTTCTAAGACGTCGATGGCGTCCGCACGCGGCACCATATATACCGCATATGGATAGAGGTAGGCCTGAGAGTGGGGACGAGAGATGTAATTAACACGACCAGTTTGCAGCGAGACACTAACGTATCCGTCTTCCTACCCGCTTCGTGCCGCACGGGCTTGGTTATTCCTCCAACCCTTACGTAATACGCGTCACGTAAGATCTACGAAAGAGGCCTCCCTCTCCCAATCGCACGTATACATCGTATATATACCGTTACGTTCCACAATGCAGTTCGTAATGCACTTGGGATGCTTTCGTTCGACGATGGCAATCGGAAACATGAAGAAACTTGAAGAAAGCGATATGTCTTTCTTCAAGAATAAGACATAAAATAATTTCCATGTGTGCTTCCCTTTTTGATTGACATGTATCAATTTATTATATTCCAATTTATTCAGCTGCGTCAACTTTTTTAGGTTTTATTGAATATTTATACAAATGTCTCTCAGCAAGAACCTGCGGAAATATCGAGTCTCGAGCCATTTGAGACAAGCCATTATAAACGCGATTCAATCACAGATACCATCTGTCTGGTTCTGAGAATAGTTGCGTGTTTTAAATAAAAAGAGGGAGAAACTCTCTATTTCGAGGTTTGCACAGAAGATTGAACGCATTGCAATTGATACTCTGCAAATTACAAGCTAGATTTCCGCACGATGGAAATTTAATGAAGGAATTTACGCAATATTTTTCCGCGGCCTCGCAATTGTTTCTCTCGAGAAAATAAGCAAGAAACGTGAGGTACAACAGGAGTGTCGAGTACAGATTAATCTCTGAATGGACAGTCTGTTGCGTCGAGATAGTTTTGCTTGAAAGAGGAATGACATAAGATGGATGAATCTCGACATATAAAGTTCAGTTCGATCAAATTTACAGGCCCACATTTGCGGACAAGATTCGCAAATTCAGAAAGCTATGAATTTATAACGTCTTCTGTGAATCGTCAGGACCAACAAGAGTTAAAATCCGCCGATTCGGTACCAGCTGCAACTCACAATCCTAGATTCTTGCTTCTTAGACGGTGGTCTTAAAAGACGTATTACGCCGAGTTACGATTATAAGTCGGACGCTCGTAGTTGCCTCGCTACTTTAAGTTCTACACCCGCATAAGCCGGTCATCCGAGTAACAATATCATTCCTCTCTCGCGTCCTTTCAGTCAATGTGCTATAACTCGATGTTCTACTTCATTTTTCTTATTTGCAAGAATCATCTATCTTAATATTTTCAGAAAATTGCATCACTAATCTAAACGTTCATAAAACATTGACTTCTCTCATATTTTAATATTTACTTATACTGTATGAGATAAATGTATAAATAAATAAATAATTAAATATAAATATATACAATTTTCTAAATATATAAAAACAAAATCAGAGTGTTAGATATAGTAATTAGCGTAATCACTGCAAGCGTTGCGTTGAATTTAATTCATGACACGATGAATGATAAATACATAAAATGGCGCATTGTTAAAATTCACGAAAACCAAGTGTTTTTGCGCTAAATTAATCATTTTCCTATCGACATATATACATTATTCGAATAATATGATGAACAATTGAATGCGTGTGTATTAAGTTCATTTCCCGTTTCGCCAAAAGTGAACGCAACATAACGGAAATGCATGTCGCAGTTGATGTACATAAATGTCACGCGCGTATCGAACTTCATGCACATATCTCGATCTGTACCAAAACCAATCATGGCACAGGTGTGGCCGTGAACTCCGGTAAATTGTTGCACGACCTGATGAAAATGGGGAGCGACGTTGCTGCGCGTTACAGCTGTCGTTACATGCATTGTCTATTGACAATTTGCTCTCGCGTTATTATCAATTTTCCTAGTCGATATGAAGTCGTAATGTTACATCCATCTTCATTTATAACGAGAATGATATCCATCTCTATCGATTTTCTCAGATCTATTTAAAGATTAAAAAAACGGATCTTTATAAGAAATATATCGTAGCACACATGTAAAAATTTAACACATCTACTTGGAAAGCTTCGCTTGAAAACAGGAGAGATCATACAAGATTGAACAATATTTAATACAAAAATTATAACTTTAAAATTGTCGAAATGTTTTTTATTAGACATCATATCAATTTATCAAATATTTTTTAAATATTCTTCTAATTAAGGTCACAGTTAATTAAATGATGAGACGTAAAAGAACTGAATTGGCTCAAGATCTCCCTTTTGATCGTTAATTACTTAAACTCTCAGCGATTAAACCATGATGTAAATTCTCGCTGAAGAAGGGACATTTGAAATTCCATAGAATCCTGACCATAATCGACAATATATCGCGACAATAGTGTATACATGACGTATAATGTTGTGGCGGGTAAATCAAAATTGATGCACGCGTTCGGAAATGTTGGCACACGATAAGATCGCGGGATCGCGGTGGACTCGACATTCTTGGAAGCTTGGTAATTTGCGCGATGCAATTCGAACTTGGAAGGAATTTCCCGAGAATCGTAGCTCTTTCGCGATGCCAGCGAGGGATCGAAACACACAACGGGCGCATGTACGCAAACTTGGCCGGAGGTTTGCTAGTAGTGGCACCTGTCGTGCCCGGCTAATCTTGAACACGTGTTTCCTTGTGTTAGCTGGCCTCGTGCCAATGCGCGGAGAATGGTCATTGTGCAGTATCATGCCCCGTAGGAACGTGCATGTTTGCCGCTCTCGAACTGTTACGGTCTTGCTGCCGTATCCTTTCACGCATCCTATACAACGTCCAAATCCCTCAACGGTCTGTAAATACGTACGTGTAAATGCGCGACGCGACAATAAACGACTGATTAATATTTTTCCATAAAACATCGCGGTGGATTATTAAAGTTGCGACGGTTATTATTAATTGGGCAAAACGCGGGGTAACAGAGGGGTTAGATGATAATCAGCAGAGTCGACGGAAAAATGACAAACAGTTTAGGGATTCTTCGATCTCGAGATAATAAATTGGCAAGCATTATTAACTCAAATTGAACGAGATTTTCGCGCAAATGGAAAATTCTTCAATAAAACACATGTTTGTACGTTCGATTTAAACTTGCACGCGGCAATTTTGCGATAATAACAGGTAACATCCAGCGATGTACATCAAGTTGGCGTTAAAGGCACATCCATTTTACGTATATATAACTCGTTAGAAAATAATGGAATGGTCGAAACGGTGTTATTTTAATCTTAATGTGTTATGTATGTTACGATTTAAAGCACACATCACGTGTGTGTTACAAGCTTCGAACTCGTAAAGCTCTCCAATGGTATATATTTCGTGAAAACATTATCGATGTTTTCGTTTCATATGACAAGAAAAAGAGTCGGCGTTAAAATTAACTAGCAGCATCCGAGCGCGCGCGCGCGCACCATACATATACATGTGCGTATACATACATTTGTATATACATATATATTGTCGGAACTCGACGAGCAAACGTGCTACGACATAAATATAGACACGCGCCGTCACGTGTCAGGGAATAGTCATTAATGATGTAAGCGTTTGAAATTTAATACTTGATGATTATCTTGCGAATGTCGTGTTTAGATTTCGATAAAGTCGCGCTGCCGCTAAATGAACTAACGAGCAATTCGATATTTTAGATCCTTTGTAAGAGAGAGTCATTCTCTACCGCCTATTAATTATTTCACAAACGAAACAATATCATTTGAATGCTAAAATACGTTGTGTTATGACACATTATCAACTATATCATCTTTCTTTCAAAAAATGAAAAATTGAAATTATTTTCTAAGTAGATCGCGAACTTTGACAATTATTATTTAAAACGCATGTAAATAAGAAACAGAGAGAAATTAATATGGAATGAATATCAATTGTATTATTATTTATTGCTCAGAAATATTAAATAGCTAAATTGCCACTAAAATTATTTAAAGTAGTTGCATCATTTTCACAATGATTGTAATTTCGTAAACAAAATAAGGCGAGAAATAGAAAATATTGTAAAAGTTGCAATCGTACCATATTTTCAAAATATTTTAATAATTTTGAATCTCTGATTTCACTCATAGCATTTTTTAATCAAATAACTAAGGATTACATATATTTGAAAAAAAATTAATAAAGACACTTATATTGATTCAAGAAAATATTTCGCATTAAAATAATATACTGATGATTCTTACACGTCGACCGAATTATTGTCAACGTATAATAAATATACTGCTGACGATAATTAAGCGCTGAATTGCACCTACAAAAGAATGTATCGCATCTTGTAGAATTGAAGAATAACAAGAGCAATTCACGAAGCATAGATAGCATAGACGATTGCCTGGAGGGTATGCAGAATTCGCTGTTCTTCGCGTTTCAGACTTGCAAACTATTCCGCACGAAATTGCCAATAAAAGTGTATTCCGCAGCCATGATATCGGCCTAGTGAAAGATGCAACTCTATGTGTGCAGTCAAACTAAACGAGATATATTCCGGCGCATTTTTATTTTTATAAAGAATAGCCACTAAAAAGCTCATTTATCATCCATAAAGGCCATTAGTTAATTCATAAATATTTTATAGACAACGTGCCTTCGCATTTGTGCGAAAAAAACTTGATTTCTGTCAAACTTTAAATAACACATTTCACCATATATTTAAACTCAATGTTTTTCTTAACGACATGAATTTTGTGTAACTTTATATAATTAATGTAAAAATTATGCTAAAATTCATATTTTTATTCTTTCTTCTGTTTAAATTATTAATTATAAACTTTACATTTCATTAGCTATAAAATAGATTGTAGAAGCCAACGTGACGATTTGATAACGAGTAAAATAATTTGCGCAAACCATTAGTAGCACCAACTTTTGTTAGCGCTACTAATGACGACCATTGTAAACCATTGATTTCCCTAGGTCAATAGTATGTTTTCTAACAAATAGGAAGTCTGGCAAACGCAGTCACCGGTCGCGTACGATGTGCCGTATAGTTAGTTGATATCGCGACCAATTTCCAACGAGTAAAATTACTCGAGGTCAGACCACGAGGCGTAAAGCAGTAATTGCCATTTACCAGGGTCGACCAGTGGACACCGAATATTCCATTAATGATTTAGGGTGGCACTTTCGCCAGCACAGAGCCCACTCGTCGGGCTACATTTCCGCCACGATAATTCATCGAGCACTTAACGATCTTTCAATAATGAGTGAGTCAGCAGCCGGGCAAACGAAACGTGTAATTTACGTTAATGACACGCGCGTGCTAATTAATTAGATATGCGATCGCATCGATTTTTCCTGTGTTCGTTAAAAAGGAGACAGCGGCCGTTTCGAATAAAAATTATAAGCCTTCGATCGATCGGCGAAGTTGTTTAAACTTGTAATTGGAACAATCTTTACGAATAAATTAAATCGCGTTCCTCAGCGCTTGTCGCATTACGTCTTTACATTACTCATCCGAGTTAATATTGCGACTGCTTGGTGAGTTAAGAGATTCCAGAGCGAATTTCACTATCACGCCTGATGACTGGGCACAGAATTTAATATCAAGCCTTATCATTGTTTAATCGCTGATAAATTCAACATGGGAAATTTCATGACGAACAAACTGGATAAGTATTTTTCGTAAAATGACTTAAAAAATAGTCTAGCTAAGCATTATTATTTTTTTTAATTTTTATTATTTTTATTATTTTTTTATTATTATTTTTTATTTTTTCGTAAAACAAGAAATATTCGTCTTCAAGAATATTCTTAAAATTAACTAACTTGTTAACTTTTAAATATAAAAACACGATACGTGACAAGTGCAAGTCTGCTCTTTAAAAATGTATGACAAAATGGCCAGATGAGTACATCAGAACAGAAGGATGACAGAAATGATAATTTAAATTCCTCCAAAATCTGAATTGTACATCCATTTCTCTCCAAATGGAGTAACGTGCTACATAGGATAATCTCATTACTTATTATATCATATATCCAGCAATAAATGACAAGAGCAAAAAATGGAAACAAGATTACATTAAATTTTAAAATATTCCGGAATTATATGCAGAAAGAGGAACATATCTCCATTCGTATGATATTCCGGAATTCGCCGAGTTGCACGCATGGGATGCGCAATATTGCAACGACGCTCACATTCCAATGAGACACAAAACATTTCGTACATTGCAAACGGTCCTCCTTCGCGTAGATTAAGAAGGGAGGTGCTCGATGAAGGTGTCGTCGTCGGGCTCTGTACGCGTAATATCGTAAGTTAAGACACGTCGGGGAATTGGTGTAGAATTCCGTGTGAACACGCGCACGTATACAAACATACCCACAGATGCACACAGGTAGAGAGAGAGAGAGAGGGATGAGCGAAGCGTTGCGAAAGCAATGGCACCGCGGTGCAACGGTTATTCGATTATCCTATCTCGTCATCAACCCTCTGTCGTAACCGTTCTCAGCCCGTGTACCACCTACGTTCCACTTTTCATAATAACATTCCCCGCTAGCTGAGTTCGCCGTCGTTTAAGACCGATTTTTGCGGGCACTTTGTTTCACGTGGAAACGAAGCGGATTAATTTACAGGCGTCAACTCTTCTTCAGGCGCCTCTCCCTCAGAAGATTGATATTTTTTGCGTAGGATGCTACGGTGAAAATCAATAAGATTTTCATGGGGCCATTAAGAATTCTTCAGTCTAGGGAAGAACATAAGATGAAAATTTAGCGACTATCTTTCTATTAACTCTGATCAATCAATTTGACATTTGTATAATGTCTACGCTACAATAAATTATGACTTATAATTTCTCGATGAGACTCTTAGATTATCCGCTTCTTTTCCATAACGTTCCATCCGGGCTCAAGCAAAACAAGGAAGCGAAAAAAAGCAGTTGATCGATCTTTCCGCAATGACGGCGAGCGATGCATCTTTCCCAGAAGTGAGATGCGAGGGAGGCAAGTCGCGCTGGATCAGAGAAAAAGGAAAAAGCCGAGGCAATGGTGCAGCGAGGAAAGAAGGACGTGGGTAAGAATAAGGATGGAAAGGAAGGTAAGGAACGAAGGTAAATAGGAAGGAGGGACGGCAGACACGGACCCCCACAAAGGCAAGTTAAGAATACCTTCGCTATGCAAGACCAGCTGCGTTCTTAAAAGCATATTTGGCTCGGTATTTCTGCTACGGTCGTCTGTATAAAGCGCCTTCGAAACAACTTGAATTTCTTCGCGCCACAACATCGTTAGAACTCACCCCTCATAAGGGCCATCTCGAAGAAGTGGTAGGCATCGGCGCCCTCCCCGCCATATTACACAATCGTCTTCCTAACACTCAAATTAAAGTGCAAATTCTCCTCTCTTGTTTCTGCTTCCATTTAAAACGAATGACGTTTAATTCTATTCTGAAAGATAGTCGCGACATAAAATTTCTTTCTGCTTTTATGCTGCTTGTAATAATATCGTATTAATGTAAGTAACGCGTAATCTCCATTTTCAAACACACACAGTCTAAAAGATAATTAGATTATTAACTAATAATAAAATAAACACATACATTTGCAATTTTATTGTCATTAAAACGCAATTAGGAGATGAGAAAATATCGTAACATCTAAAATACTTTTAAGCTGAAACCTTTTTTTAATCTAGCCAAATGAAAAACAATGTATAATGCATATAATTAGGAATCAGGAATGCTTTTTTGGCTCTTTTATATTCATTATTTATAGAATTATATTAAATTTTTTGTTATGTAAGAAAGAAGGAGAGAGAGAAAGCCATAAAATTGCAGCGAAATTCTCTGACCATATTCGACAAAATTATCAAAATTATTCTAAAAGTTGGTAATAAAAGAAATTAATGATATTAATTGTTGTATAATTTTATTTATCACTCTAAAATCGTAGAGGAATCCCGAATAATGTTTAATCTTAGACCTATAAATTAATAATAATAGAAAAAGAACATTTAATAAAATTATCTAAAAAATTATATCTATAAAATATTCATCTTCTTAAATGCTAAGTATTTTCTATTTTGTATTAAAGATGCCAAAGGGAACATAACGTGCCAATAAATCATTTTGTACAATATTTATTAAAGTTTCTCTATAAAACACGAATTTAATTAATTATGACAATCTATTATATTCTGAATTTTGTTTTCATTACTTGGATTGTGTTTATTTTTTTGATATTCTTAAACTTGTACTTTAGAAACAAAGCATCTCTAGATCCGTATACGTTATAAACTTTTCTCATTATTTTAGTTAATAGAACATGTTGGTAAAGTTAGAACTAACATTGTGGAAATATATTCCACGTAATATAATATAATAAAGTGCTCGCTATGTTTAATCTAAAAGAGTATAATTAGAAGATAAAAATGTATTGTTACATCTGGAAAATAGATACTTGAATAATTCGTTATCAAAAGATATGCTTTTTTTAGCGTATCTTCTAATAACGAAAAATGTCATATGCGTAAGATAATTATAAATCGTAGCATATATTTTCAAAATTTTACAAAGTTAATGAAAGTATAAATATAAATTCCGTATGAATTTAGCGAAGCGTATAAATTCAAAATTGTAATCGCATCTTGAAAAAACGATAATATCCCTAATAATTATTTCATTGTCAATTATTAGCTAGAATTTGCTGTATTATGTATTCGCCATATACTACAACATGATAGATAATTGAGCGACATAGCGACATAGCAAAATCGAAAGGGCATATTTGCGCAACGTCTATTTCAGATACTAGTAAAATTCTCACTCTCTCATAGCAAACGCACAGCCGCTGCTATTTATTTATCTTGCAAATGCGCCAACATGTGCAACGGAGCATTCGCATTTTGACGGATATCGCTCGGCATTTCTGTCGTATATCTCTCAAAGCGAGTGGCAAAGGAGGACACGGATGAAAAACAAATGTCAGTGAAGCGAGTGAAGTCGCTAAAACGATGTCTGTCATTTCCACAAATGTCATGCAATTATTTATTCCAGCTGTAAATTGACTTGATACGCTCCGTGAAAACACAAAGTATCGAAAAAAATGTTCTTTTCTGCAAACTTTTTTCAAATTGCAAATTAAAATCAAGCAAATTGGAAGAAACAAACAATTAATCTGTCTAACAATAGGTTAATCATCTAATGTATCTCTCGTTAAATAAATAACTTCGTTCAATTTTAATTAAAAAAAAGAACAATTTTAATAAAAGATACATTGTATTCGTGAAAAATGCGCTTATCAGCGAGATATTCTGTACATTGAATGACATTCTCTCTCCCCCTCTTTCAGTTCCGATCGATCAAATTAAATGATACAATAACCCTATCGTCCCCGAGCGGAAAAAAAGATTACACAATGCGCGATATCGGCCTTTAGGAAGAAACGAGCACGGTACGTTATCCGATGTGGGCGCATGCGATAAGAACCAAATGTACAGGCGTTATCTTATCGTTCCGGAGAGCACACATACGGATCCTGCCATATGCCATTAACGCCCCGAGCGTATCACGCACGGTGGCCGCGTGTATGAAGAGTTATCGGGCGATCGTAACGAAGTTATCCATACGTCAACGTGCGGCCCGATAGCTCTCGAAATTTTTTCCCGAGCGCTCCACCCGCCAGGAAATCTGCGGATCCTCGCATGACGAAACGGATCATTGCGTCCGGTTTTATCAGCGTAGCGACGATATAAATCTGTCAGGGTGTTCGAGAGGGTTATATCATACGCGAGACTCATGCGCTCCATCTCCTCTCGACAAGGATCCAATGGAGCCAAATGGTGTTAAAATATCGACGCGGTACATGGCCTATTTTAAACATATTTTAAAGGTATCGATATAGAGTAATAAATAAAAAAATAATAAATAAAAAATATTATTCTTCATTTAAGTCAAATCGGATTAATCTAATTAATTTAACGTCAGTGTCGTAATTTTTCACTTGAAACAAATATTTTTTTTAATGAATACAGAATTTATATATATAAATATATATACATATATTTGTGAAAGAAAATAAAAATTGTATAAATAATCGCAAAATATTTTTGAAATTTTTATATAATTTAAGTTTGAGCAATATTATGAAATAATTTTATACAAAATAAAAAATATTGATACATTGTTTATTCATTCGTTCACTTTAAATCTTTAAAGAAAACAGATCTTTATAATTTAATTATGAGATATAAATTTTATTTAAATCAGTTGTAATAAAGCTATTCAACTTTAAAAATTAAAAAGTATCGCAATATAGCATACGACCATTAAAATTTCTTGCTAAATAATTTTCTGGATTAAACAAAGAGAACCTAAATTTACTAAAATTATTATTTGTATGTACATATATAGGTATAAAATAACTTCTATTAAATTTATAGGCGAAAAGGGGGTTACTAGGTAATTTCACACAAAATGTCGATGCTGGTAAAGCCGTCGATACTTATGGAGGGCTATTGGATGGCTAGGTGGCCTTTCATTAATGCGTGCTCTGCGCAATAAAGTTTTTTCCAGCTTACGAAACGGGTGATATAAACGCCTGATACCTTCCGGTGTCCGATATTTGCCGCGAGTGCCACCCGTTGCGGTTAAAGTTTTACCGGGAAAGTAAGAGGATTCAGGAGGATGCCCCTATCTGCAGGTAAATACAGCAGGAACAAAAATGCCGTGCCCTATTCACTTTGATGATGCAGCTCTCGAGATAAGTACAAGCGAAAAGCAGGAACACAATGCCCGCATTTGTGCCGTGCGTGTCTAGAGTTTTGTTACTAAAACCCAGCAAAAATATACATATGAACTGTATTAAAGCAGTAACTAAAATGTTAAGGTAACAGTTAGATGCAGACATTTGCGCGCGCAATATGTTGATAATAAAAAAGGTAGTTTCAACAATTATTAGAAATTTACCTATAACATTTTCTCTTTCGTATAAATTAAGCGCGTAATGATCTGATAAAAATTCTTTAGACTCTCGATAAAACTTAATTAATCCAAACATTTTATGTTAATTTTGAACTAACACTTTAATGACTACCTCGTTGCGATATGCAAATTTTTAATATTTTATTTTTACGTTAAAACAAAAGTTAAAAACGTATTTAATTTATTATGCTACCAGCATAGGAGCTTTTATTTTTTAAAACTTCAATTCATATTTTATCGTGTTTCTAGAAAAAGAGATAATATTTTAGAAAATCAGATAAAAATGAAAATGTCCTTTACGAGTTATCATATTTAAATGTACACGCTTGGAGACTCGTACCAATTAATGACGCGTCTGCTGTAAAACGCTGGAGCAATCAAATTTCGATTAAATCGATCGTAAGATCGTCACGTTAACCGCGCAAGAGATACAGATCATAAAGAGAGCAGCACGAACGGTATCATGTATTCAGGATCGTTGTGGTCGTGCATAGAGAGGCGAACGTTAGCGGTGGTATTAACGTAACCGACGCTCGTTACTTTCCACTTAGGTAGTCGAGAGATGCGCGAGGAGCCTTACTTTGGCTGCAACGGCGAGCTTTTCCCTGGGCTCGCCTTTTAACCTCTTCCTATCGTCTTCCCCAGCCATCCTAAAGTTCCTCCCATCCCGTACCTCACCGAAAAGTCGCTCCTATTATTTCAATTATTAAAACACTGCTGCACTGCGGCGCCGCGTTGCCTCTCTCTGCTATTTCCCCGACGCTTTTAAGCTCACGTTAGTAGTCGGAGCGCTTTCCGATCAACCCCCGGCTGCTATTACTACCTCGTCGAGGATCGTGACGGTCGGAATGGCGAAACTTTTGACTCGGACGATGTGCCATATACGTGGCAAGAAGCACGGAGACACGACGAGTCTGTCCACGCGAGTGTACTGAACCTAGCGTGGGCTTTCGTGATTGCCGGCAATAAAAGTCGCCGGTACCGATCGCTATCTAAATGTATGCGAAAACGCAGCGGCGGTCGTGTCGTTTCGATGAAAGGGACGAGGCATCGTCCCGACTCTGGCGGGTTAACCGAGCTCGGATCAGTAGGGTTGCTCTTCGACAACGTCGATGCTTTGCGGCTACGTCGCATCGCGTAATATTCAGCGATTACGAGTTAATTACGCGAAGCGGCGAAATTATCTACCATTATCGCCGCTAATGAAGCAATTTCTGACACCTACTTAATTGCGCTCGGATGAATGGACGAGTGGGTAGATTTGGGCGATCGTTGCATCTCTCGCGATATTAGGCGGTGCAATTTCGCGAAAATCCATGTCATCGCGCGCATTGCGATTACGCGAAATTTATAGAAGAGCTCGTAAAGACGACTCGAAGCAATTAACTATCCATCGCACGCGTAAAATAACGTACTTGTGGAATGCTCGATTGTCGAGGAATCGATAGTTCTTGAGCCAATTGGAAATCGATAGTCGTCTCTCGACAAAGTTTCAAGAATTCAAGTAACAAAATGTTATTCTCGAGTTGCCTTCAAGTGAGCTGACCTTTAACAGGGTTTTACCCTTTGTTGGAAACTGCACTTATCAAATCTATTCTTCTCAAGAGACATGTACTCGTACATTAAATCATATTTTTATTACACTTCGATGCAATTAACTTGGTGCCTTGAAATCAAGTGACATTTATAATTGATGCCGCGAGCAAATCGAGACTCATAGATTGATACAATGAAATTAAAATTCATTTAAAATGTCCGTTGCTCTCTCTCTCGACTGCTATTTAGACCTTTATGCTGCCACACGCCACTCATTAGCATTCGATGCGAGACTACGACCGTCTCGCAAGTCGGTATTTTCGACTGTTACGATGCACATGTGTACGTATGAAGCGAGTGGATCGCGGCAGGAATATAGGTACCCATCACGGTTGAATCGAAAGCATTGGGGAATTGCTCCCTAATTTCGGAGCCGCCCGGCTTATACCACTCTCTTGCTCTTCTAACGACTGTGCCTCACGCCACGCGATTACCATGGGACTTTCAGGGGGGGAGGGCGAGCGATGCCATCGATTTCGAAGTTGTAGGCAACCGAGTGTCTATGCGTTTCCGCGTTTACGAGTCGCAGGCAACGAAACCGCGTCCCGGCGCAATATTTTCCCGACCGACCAATATTCACGCGACACGCACCGTATTTAATTCCCAGCGTCGTATTTAATGCACATCGCATTAATTGAAATTTCACGAGTCCGGCGCGCTCGACGTGTCCTCAATTTTAATGTCGTTATCGCTGTAAACGCTATTGTTGTAAAATCCGTATTTCTGGCGTCGCGATATAAATGCTTACAACGCTGTATCGTTAATTAATTTCGCATTACGATGCTAATCTCACAATTACTGTGTTAATGTATGTACAATTATATTACATGTATTCCTAATTATAATTTGCGCGGAATTATGAAAAGATGTATAATAGATTATAATTGGATGAGTCATAGAATGTAACGCTCGTAATTAATTACGAATGTTACATACGTATGTATGATTTAGAGAATCATGAAACAAGAACAATTTCGAGAGAAATTTAAAATTACGGAGGAAGCGCTAGAGCGTCCGATCAAGCTCGCCGACACGAATGCGCGGGGCTAATTTTACTCGCCGCTCACGGCGTCATCCGTCACTCGAAATTGGCAGATCGCAGTAGCAGCCGCCTTCTCTACAGCTAATTATGTAAGCAGGCCGACATTTCTCGGTGACTTCGCGACAGAAATATTTGGCCGATAATAGCATGCGACTCCATGTCGCTTCAAATCTCTCGACGAAGTCTAAATTGCGCCTTGCGAAAATGTCTATCATTGTTGAAGCTACAATTCAATTATTTCCACAGTGTTTGAATGTGATTTAACGCGCTCCTCTTATACGAAGAGAACGACAGTGGGCGCCAAGCCGATTTTATAACGAAATGCGCTCCAAAATATACGTCTTCGCTCAAGCGTGTTTCGATGCGCGAAAAAGCCGTCGAGATTCTTGGCAAAATTTAAATGAGAAAATCTATTGTAATATATCCTACAATTATTGACTCTGGGAATAAAATTATAAAGAGAGAAATGAAATTGTTAAATTATGTATCGATTGACTTTGAGAAAATTAATTAATTCGCTAGTTTCAAGTAAACAGACTACTGACATTTTTGAACATAATAATAATCAAAATTAATGTTTAAATGTACCTTATTGTTAGATATACATGTTACATTTGCAGGAAATTTCTTACGCAAACTAAAAATTGTTCTATTTGAAAAAATTTGTTCTTTAACAAGAGACAAATATAGTGAATGCAATGAATAATGCATATAACCCTTTAAGGTAGATTTCTCTCATTGAAGGTCAATATAATTACAAGCTGGAATTATATGAAAATAGCAAGGCGAGACATAACGAGAATGTTGCGAGGAGAATTTTGCAAAATTAAAGCGGCGTCCTCGGGTTTTAAAGTGGAACGCGCACAACGCTAAAGGCTCTCTTCAGGCGTCTTATGGTGGCATTGTGTGATATATAACCGATGTAGACCTTTCGAGAGCCCCGTCACGGCCCTTAGAAGCCAGCGCATAAAACCTTGGTAAATAGAACATAAATTTCCACCCCGGCGATGGGGAGACGTTCAAATAAGAGAGCAGCGAGCTCCGTCGTCGACCAGCCACCGACGTTGTCTTCGCTCGCGCGTAACGTCAGCAAACCCGCGTACGCGTACGCTCGCCCCTCGGCGGTATATGTACCCGTGCATCGGGATGATACATCCGGGGGATGATAATTCCTAGCAAGTCCTGGCAAACGATCAACATCGCACGCGCGTTCGACGTATACACCCCGTGTAAACTCGTCCGACTCCCGCAGGGACTGCGCGACGCGAGCGGAGAGACAGATAGCGCGGCAGAGGATTAGATTGGTACAGGTAGTCAAATAACTGTTCCAACATCTCTCCTAACTCGGGCAATAAGTCATTTTGCCATTTGCCGTAAATTGTTACCAAAATACAGGAGGAAAGAGAGAGAATGGTTTCGTCAAAATTAGAGACTAGCGTTTCCTCGCATCTCTTGTCTAACACTCGTGTTGAAAATATTTAGAAATCGTTAAACAAAAAAAAAAGAGCGTAACTTTTTTATTAAATTTTTTTTCATCGTGTTAATTTGCTTTCTCTACAAATGTTAATACTATTTTTTAATATCTAGCATATTCTAATTAATTAAGACTTAGTAAAATTACTTTAAAATAATTATGCTTTTATATTAGCGAATATTAAAGGTAATTCGAAAGGGGACATTATTTATATAATAAGCTCGTTTTTTATAGCGCGCTGCTGTAACGGTGCGCACAAACTCTCTCTCTCGCTCTCGCGAAATACCGTAGAAAAGATTAAATAAACTTCTCCGAGAGGTGGTGAATTTATAAATGTAATCCCGTAATCGGGCTTCGTAAATACTCTTAATGGCTAAGTAAAAGTAAGTAAAGTAAAAGTGTATTAGCATCAGAGTGGAAATTGTAACAGTTAATTAAAATGATATAAAAATCTAAAAAAATTTCTATAACGAAATTAAACTAATACACAATCATCGTCCACAATGCCATTCACAAATCGGTGAATTTATCGTTTACGGTATTTCACGAATAAGACATTAAACAATATGGCAAATTAAATGTACGACGTTTATGGCATCGATGTTAATGCGGCCTGAAAAAGGCCTAAATAAATCGTCGCTGGACGCATCAACTGTACCAATTTACGCGCTTCGTTCATTACGAGATCCTCGTCGTTGTGATACGCGAAACATAAGTTCGTAGGAGCGTGCAAAGCTGGAACGCGGTAAATGCACCGCGACATTCTAGCGCGACTGTGAGGAACGACCGCGCAACTAATTGTCCTGATTTATGCGCGTAAGCGCGAAACGCTTAAGCAGCAACGGCCGACACCAGCCGCAACCAGCCGAGGGGAACGCGATATTCAATTATATGGCCAGCTGGCGACCGTCCAATCGCACTTCGGTCGCTTTGATACCATTCGTTCGATCATCGGTCGTGCACGCGGCTCTTCTCCACGTTTCGCCGATAAGGGCGGACTAAGCGCGACCACGCATGAAACTACCCCATTCCCGTCCCCAAGCATAAGCCTGCGGACGTGGAGCAGGTTACATCGCCTGCGGTCGATCGATGATACCTAAACGAGTAGCGAATGTATCTAACCTCCGCGAAGGATCTATCTCGGATTTACATTCGAGATTACGCGAAATGGTCGAGGGAAAACAAGTAATTTGCCTAACCAAAGTCATTTTTATCACATACATGAGTAAATTTTTTTTCTGAAAGCTACTAGTGAACGATACTAAAAATGTTGCCCAAATTTTGCATTATTTCTAAAAAAGATCTCATTTTCTTTTTAATGTCTTTTCACCGGATACCTCTGGATTAGTTATCAAAAATTAGTAAATTGTATCAGAATGAGATTCTTTGTTACGCTCATACATTATCTTCTTTTTTTTAATCGCAGAGGCAATAATTGCATGGCAAAAATGTTAGCGCAACGAGCAAAACAATATCTACGACGTCATAAATCGATCTGGCTGGAAAATGTTGGCGTAATGACTGTGCTATATCTTATGGCTTCGTGTCTCTCTTTTGTGGTCGGACTATGCAGGTTGAGGGTGACAGTTCCATCACTGTCACCATTGGGTGGCGAGGGGTCGGTTTCAATGTAATGTCATTGCTCGTCTATTTATCATAGAGACGTACATATTTTTCTTCACGACGTTTGCGGTATCGTGCAGCTTCATGAGCATGGATTCGCGATAAAAACTCTGTTAGATTATTTCCGGAATCCTTTAATCTCTTTCTACGGCAACTCCACTAAAACCCATCGTTCTCTCATGGGATACTATTTCCTTAAACTAGCAAAGTGCATTTTAACTTTGGAGTAACATTTCATGTACTGTAACGCTTTGTACGCTTTTTGTCATTATCGACAGAATTTCTCCGTTGAATTTCAGTAAATAATTCCGTGCTTCAAATTAAGAATTTTAACCCATCCCAAAATATTTTTACATGTAATTTTTTATTATATTCTTATATAATTCTCTGAAAACAATCATCTTTTTATTTTCGAAAAAGTGTCGAGTCTACTCAAATAATTACAAATAAATTAATAAAAGACAATATATGTAATAATGGAAATTAATTAATAGAAATAGAATTATCAGTTAATAGAAATCAATTAATAGAAATAGAATTATCAGTTAATAGAAACCAATTAATCGTCAATTAAATAAAAAACAAATACACATTATTCAGGAAAAACATAATATCCAGAAAATTTTAGAATAAATTAAAATAAATAAGCACACATATATATGTATTTTATATTGACAATTTCATTTCTATTATATCGACAAGAAAATTAATATTAATATACTCAATATTTATTATCAAAAAAAATATCTAATCAAAATATTTTTATTTAATTGGAATACATTTATATCTAAACGTATGAGAAATAAACCGTACATATAAAAACGTGTGAATGTGTTTTTACAGAGACTGTTTAACTCCCTTTCAAAATTCAAAGAGCACATCAAAAACTCCTTATGAAAGGAGCATATCTTATATGTACGCAGACATGCGTCTTTTCACACCGTGAATTTCTATTATCGAAGATGCTCCGAATTACCACATACCGGAAAGGATGCAGATTGGTACCAGTCTGCTCCCCTTCTTTACGCCTCTTTACTTCCTCCATGTTCTACCTAAGCTGCATCCTCTCTCAAACACGAGCCATCAGCTTAGCTACCAAGAGGACATGCGCTTGAAGGATAAAAAAGCGAGATCGAATGAGAGCGGTGGGAGGAGATGGAAAGGGGGTTGGAAATGTGTAGATGGTTACGAAGAGCGGTGAGAGAGTAAAGTTGACAGGGAAAAAATTGGAAAACGCGGATTAAAGGGTCTCTTACGTGACAGAAATACCTTCGGCGAGACGACCAAAAGAAAGATATCGTCCAATTCGGCGATGTTCTGTGAAATCGAAAACCGGTAACGATGGTCATGTGCGACGAAATCCTCCGGAAGCGCCACAGTAGCCAACATTTATCGTTAATTGGTTTCATCAAAATGCGACAACGAGAAGCCGGTCGATAGGATGCGATCTCGTAATCACGAAAGCGTTTCAAGGTGAGACCCGATAGGGAGACTCGAGAAACTAAGAGTTTTACGGTCGACACGATAACTTCCTCATTGTCCTCCTCTCTTCGGGCTCCGCGTCGCAGGATTAAGCTCCAACGTCAAGCGCGTATACATAAGGAAGTTGGGCAGCCACTGAGCCGCGGCACGAGTTTCCTTACTCTCTGCCTCGCTCGGGAAATTTAAAGGTGAACTCGCGACCGGAGCCAACCTCGCGGGGATGGAGCGAGGCACCGTAGCAAAGTTCGCCGTCGAAAAGAAGAGATTTCGACGAGAAACTTTGACTATGAACTCGGCCGCGATACATGGCTACGCACAGCTGGATTATCGATCATCCCTCCGCCGATGCGCTCCTACGATTCTTTCGAGGTTAATCCAACGTTTTCGTGCGCGATAAATCGATTATTTCTAATTAATCGAGTTGTTACAAGCGAATTGGTTCAAATGAGCTTCCTCCTCGAATTTAATTTTAATTCGCAATCTTCATTAATAATGTTGTCATATACTCCTATTAATCTTTTGAGACCAAAAGAATACATCAGCGGCAAATACAATGTTCTGTATGCTAGTTTCTTTTATAAAATCCCATATTTATATCGAATGAATCATCCCAATATTTATTTCCTTTTTTTTATTCTTGAAATCAATCGTATAATATAATTATCAAGGTTTAAAATTCTGACATTTAACGATAATTACTATCGCAGAAATTTTCAAATCGAGATATCTTTCCTAATATATTTCTGCTTCTTCTACAGTCTGTAATTCTACAAATGTTCGACAATCGCGCGATCGCATTCCCGTCGTCGATAAATTTACCGCAGCGATGGCAAGAATCGCGCGGCACTTGCGGGAGGAAAATCGATAGCAATCAGGAGACACGAGATCGGGGCGGCAAGCGTTCGACTCTGATACGCGAACGACAGGTGGGTCTGCGGACGGCGACGAGTTCCAGGCCATTACTACTGCTGAATATTTCAGCGGCGAGACGCGACCGTGGGGTGGTTGCCTGAAGGGGCCACCAAGGGAACGGACCACCCCCGCCTCTATTATTTATTACGTTACAGTCGCAGAGCGGGACGAGGCTGTCCTCCTCCACTTGTGGCGCTGGCCAGATCCTCCCGCCATTTCCTTTCCCGCCGCCGTCCCACGGTCCCAGTGCATCATTGCACATTATTCATACGGCGAAATTTGAATTATACATTCGATAGAACGATCGCGACGTCCGCCACCGTCGCGTTTCCAGTCCGGAAGCGCGACACGATGCTAAATATCTTACCCTGCGCTTCGCGTTTAAGGAGCAATAACCGACGAGGACTTTGAACGTCGGAACGCGGTGGCACATTACGAAATGCAAATGCCGGCAATAGATGGGTGCGAGGAAGAGTTTCGCTCCGAAATGGATAAGGAATGTTTAATGCGGTTCAACTTTCCGACCTAATCTCTGCCTTTTCATTTAACTGTTACTTGAAAATCGTGACGTACGTCCAACTAGGAAATTTTCGTGCAATAATAGAAGTAACGGTATACTTTACAGATATAGCGTGCAATCATGTAACAGCTTTCAGTTACTGCATTTACATTTTTTTTTTATTACAAAACATTACATCTAATGAATTTGATATTTATGTATGTGTGTGCATTTAAACATTTTTTATCTCTGCAATATTTCTTATAACGCTTTGTGATTCTTTAGAATCATGAGATTAATTAATATTATGTATTTTAATTATTGCGATTAATTAAATAATAGGAAAAAATGTCAGTTTATTCCGTGCATCATTTTTTTATTAACTTGCCTTGCTGTTAACTCATTGATTTCTTATATCATATGGATGTAAATTTGTATCTTTACTATTGCTGGAAAATATAAAGGTGTTTGATCAGATTTGTTCGGTTAAACTCAGCAAACGAGTCATGCTGAGAGAAATTGGTATTAAAAAGACGCGAGTGTAGAAAATATGTTGTATCCTTCGTAAAACGAATCACGTGCACGCGTGTACCGTATACACAATCGGTCGTAACGCGCGTGGCAGTCCGATGATCCGGAAATTGAAAATCTGGCAATAGACTGCCTGTACGAATAACTTTTTCCTCTTGCTCGTATTGTAACACCAACTTTTCTACTTTCACAGAAATTATTTTAAGCACTACAGTTGGCAATTACGATAAATAATTTATTATAATTAATCGTACACACAATATGCAATAATTAAAGAAAGAGAAAGAGAGAGAGAGAGAATGTGTGTGTGTATCGAAAGTTTACATAATTTTTAAACTTTTATATAAACATGTATAACTGAAACAAATTTCCAAAATCATTGAGATATTTTTAGCTAATGAACAATGTGCAAAACAATTAATTATTATGAAGCATTTACACCATATAATAAATTGAGATAATTGATAATTGATAGAAAAAGATAATTTCTTCTCCCTTTGTTCATTTGATGACTAGTTGGAAATGAGGAGAGTAAAACAACATAATAAAAAGTACATTAGCACACGAGTAATTATAGTGTAAAGGGGAGGGAACAGTGTAAGAGAGAGCACACTAAGAAATGAAATAACTGAGGAAACGTACGTATTCTAAAGAAATGTACATCAAAGTACCATTGGGATTCCTCTCTTGGGACGAGAAGTGTGAAAATCTAGAAATACTATTCTACACCACTGAAAAAGACTCCCTGGAGGTACATCTGGTTAAGTCGGTTTTCTTTTTCGCACCGACCTGGAATTAATCTAAAATTAACCGTTGAGTAACCGACAATTAAGCCATTATATTCTTAAACCGTTCACTTAATGATATAACGCTGCTCCGCTTTACGAACATTCCGATGTAAAATAATAAAAACTGCTGCTTTGAATAATTTGATTGTAAAAAATAATATGGAATTAATTTGTGAATATAACTGGAAATTGTTTAATAATACTTTCTCTAGAAAATCTATTTCTTCTGTAAAAGTGCAGTGTGCTCTTATTACATCGAATTTTAAGAAACTCAAGCATTAAACGTTTCTTTTAAATTATAAGAGTATAACTGAAATTACTTACTAAAATTAAGATTGAGTTTGTAATCTTTATAACTTTAATTAAATCTATATTTATATAATACTTAGATAAATGTTTATAATAATATTAATAATTAGGATTAAATCTTGAAAGAAGAAAATTATCCTTTTTTAGAAAAAATGATTGTAACATCGATTTTTTGGATATTTTCCTTCTTTTACAATTGTTTGCCAAGTGGCAACAATTAGGTTATTTTCCTGACTGCACTTTCATTATTTTCTTTGAGCTCGCAATTTTCTAGCTGAAAAGTTAATATAAGAAATATAAAATTTAATCATATAGAAAATTCAACTTGTGGATTAATCAGTTGCGCGACTGTTTCTGGAAAACAATTATACAACAGAATGATTAATCATACTAATAAATTACGGTAACTGACATTGACGGTATAAGGTGACCTGTCATAAATCGCGAATATTGTGCGGAACAATTGCGTCCATGCGCACGTTAACTTTGTACAAATAGAAAGAGCGCGGTTTAAAAATTCATAGGAAAACAGTGGGTGCATGAATATCGTGGCTCTCTCATATCCGCCATAAAACGGATCGCGTGTACCTGCAGAGGATAGAAAGCATACTTCGACCGTCGGCCACGGTTCATCGTTGATCCGGAAATTGGATCTGCCAATAAACTAGCTATGCAAATAATTTTTTCTCCTTTTTTTCCCCGCGCCGGCATCAATCAGAATGCTCGCCCCGTGCGTGCATTCATATGGTGGAAATTTACGCTTTCTCTTTCCCGCGTGTCCCCCAGAAACAATTTTCTTCCTCTCACCCCATCATTTCCATCAGAGACAATTTGAAGAAAATGTCGGGAGCAATTTAAAACATATTCGCACAGATATCCGCGTGTATATCTCTTTTAAAAATAATTATTTATTAATAATTGTTAATAATGTCAATTAAATACACATGTGTTATTAATATGTATTATTAATATATCGAGAAATTTACTTATTAGTTTTTTCTAAAATACAAAGAATGTTGCCAGAGAGGAGAAGAGAGGAGAAGGAGCGGCAAATGAAAATGGCTTCGCTTTTGTTGGGTTTGTCGAATAAGCGGATTCCTCTCAAATAACTTCTCTCTAAAAAAAACCTTGTTAGAGAACAAGCATTGAAAAGCACTAAAAAAATCAGACTCCTCTTAAACGGGAGAGAGATTTTGATATTTAGCTGGCATCAAAGCTTAAAGAATTAGTCGTTAATTTCCATAATACAAATTTATGGATACGAAATTTATAGAAAACTGACATGTGAGAAAAAGATTGGCAGTAATTTATAGCAAAGTAGAATAACGTCCGCGAATAATTAGAGATATGCGAATACACGGAACTTTTCAAAAGTGTAATATTTTCTCCTATTTGCCGCGAAAAACGCATCGTTTCATAGTTTTAACATGAAACATGTTACAATCATTCATCTATGCCAAAAGTTTATAAAGTAAATATTGTGCTATCTGTTATCAAGCTACAGATATGAAAAAGTGCTTCAAATGCATTATAAATTTATTAGGACTTTAATAAATGATGTTAATTCAGTTTTAAGAGCTTCAAATAACTAATATTTGATGATATATTTGATCGATTTACTGATATATGAGGTTTCAGAAATCTCGTTTTAATTTGATTTGCGTTTTCCATTTTAAATGCATAGAATATTTAAATGCATACATATTTAAGTGCACATATATTAAAATATTTCAATTCTTTTAATTTGAATTAAATTGAATTAAATAAAAAATGTCATTAATTAAAACAAAAACAATTTCATTAAAAATTAGTAATATTTTACTAATCTTCAATGAAGGAGAAAACATTTACATTGTGTCTTTGTGTTATGTTTCACTAATTATAGCAGTAAAATTTTATATAACTCGTATTAAAATACAAAAAATTATATTAATGAATCATACAAAATTATATACACTTTTTTACTCTTAAGATTTAATAAACATTCAACACTTCATCAAATTCAGATATTTCTTCAACAAAACATATTACTGTAAATTTATTTCATAATATTATAATATTATGAGATAATAATATTTTATAATATATAAGACACATTTTAAAATTTCATTGATTAAAACAACATTCATTATTAAGTGGCTCTTTTCAATGAAATTTCATTACTTGCAGTGCTGTATAGTTCTTACTAGTGATAATACACTAATTCTATTTAAGAGAATATATTTTATAGATAAATTTTTTCTTTAATTAACATTATAGATATAAAAATATTTTTCTAATTTTTAATAATTCTGTAATATTAGAATATTTTGGTGACTAAAATTTTATGATAATTTAATATTCAATTTTAACAACTTCTTTTTTCGTCTCTCTTCTGTTATGTATGAAGTCAAATTTTCTTTTAGTAAAAAATAATATTTCTCAACATTTACATATATATGTTTGTCATCAGCGTATTATATAATACAAACACCTTTATACTTTTAAAATCGACTAAATGTTCTTTCGTGAAACATCTGTCGATGCTTTGAATTTCAAAGCAATCCTTTCTTCGTCAATATTTATATGGAGAAAAGGATATTGTAAAATATAACATATTATTGGACATTTCATATTATAACATACGTACATCACTAACAATGAGTGACTCTATAACATCGAGACGGAAATAACTTCATAGACTTTCAAGAAGAAAATGAATAAAGAACATTGAAAGAGTGGATCAATACAAATTGTGAGAAATATCCATTCTGATGAGATGCATTAACGATATATAAAATTATTAAATAGTACAAAATATAATTCCAAAAATATATTTGAATTATTTATTAATTTAATCGGAAATTTTCTTTTACTTATATTTCCCATATTGTATGTAATTTAACTACATATATCTATGTAAATGATATAAAAAAGTGCATGTATTTTTAAAAAGAAACTTATTCTTATTGATTGACTTATCCATAATAAGAGATCAGCATTTCTTTAATCTTACTACTATAATTATCTAACATTTTAGACATATATATAGGATAAAGTTTGCATAAGAGGAATTATCTAATCAAGAAACGTTCTCTCTCTTTGTTTTTCTTCTCTGTTGATGCATTCAATCCTTCCAAGTATTATAGTTTGAGAAGCCTGCCCCTAGTTCAAGAAACTTATGTCAATAGACAACTCAAAATGAAACGAGCGAAGCGCGAACTCGACTATTAAACGAGACGGAAGCAATGGAGGAATAGAAAAGGGGAGGAGAAGAAAAATCGCGCCCTTACTTTCCGGCTTTCGAAAGACGCGCGGAGAGATCAAGTCGTCGTTGTGTCGCGTCTGCAATAAATTATTTCTCATAAAGCAACTCTTCAGTTTCTGTCTTTCCAATGGCTATTCGTTGGAAAGGTTTCCTTACGCAAATAAAAAAATTGCCGCATTTTTTTTTTTTCAGTTTTCCGAGGGACGCCGCCAACGGAGGGTCTCGGCCTCTCTGGAAGAGATGTCAAATGTCAGCCGAAGAAAAAGGTGCGGGTGAAGGAGAAACAGGCTGAGTTTTCTCTCCTTTTTGCGAGGGACAGAGCAAAGAGATTGAGCTCTTACGTGTCACATGTCACACTCTCGACGAATTACATCTCATAAAGTAACGTTACCGCACCTCGTCTTCTTTCTCATCTCCCATCTCTTTCCCGATATTTCCAACCTAAGGAAAGTTCTCTTATTTTGAGAAAATCCGAGCAATAAGGAAGCTTCACGTTGTACTTTGGATTTTTACGGGACGGAGCCTTAATGTCGATTAATGTCAATCACCGAATTCAACGCTCCTCACTTCGACGATAATGAAAAAAGATGCTATTTACTATAGAAGAATGCACAGAAATAAAGCAACGCTGTAGATAAGCAACACAAATTTTAGCAATCCGTTTTCGATAGCTTTAAACGTTTATTTTTAGTGTTATTTTAACATTCCTATGCAAAGACCAAAAATATATAATTTACATATTATCTTATTATAAAATTAAAACAATATATAACAACAATTTTAATAAATACAATTAAGATAAGATTTTTTTAAAGCAAATTTTGACAGACATCGATTGAGGAATTACGATAAAATACCTATTATCCAAATAAATTAAGAAATAATAATACACCTGTCGATATATTGTAAATATAAATGTTTAAATAAACATGAATATAAACGAGATATTAAACAAAATAATATATATAATATATAATAATAATATAATTTCAATATAGAGATGAAAAGATTTTCTATTTACATATACATTCGATAATAATTGAGAAAATATCAATATATGTCAGAATAATTAAATTTTATTTTATTTTATTTTATTGTATATTATATAAAAAAAAATTTGTAAAAAAATAAGCTTGAAGATGACATTTCAGTTTTCAATTAATTTCAAATAAATATTCAATTGAAAATATAACTATCGTAGCATTTAATTATATAGTAAAAACATAATATTTCTCGATAAAACTTTTGTCAAGAGATTTAAAATTTATGTAACAAAATTTAAAATTGTAGTAAAATTTTTTTCTAACGTGGAGTATTAACTGTCATATACAATTAAGTGGAGTTTCAGTGTTTCGGTAGTAATTGAAACGATCGCACGTTTGCTCTATTCGAGTTGACACATGTATGAGCACAAAAAATTGTATTTCTGTTAGCGAATGACAGATTAGATTGTCCGAATGGATGCATCACTGCGCGATTTGAAAAATCATCGATTTGAAGTTCAAAGTTCCGGTAAACTACCCTGAAGCAAAGAGCGTAATAATTTTGTATCTTCCTATTTATCTTTCTTTAGATATTCGTCGCGCAATGATAAAAGATACAGTTCATTTATGGAGTACTGAATATAATTCCTTGTCGCTTCATTACATTATTCATTTCCTACAAAGGAATAGTATGTACGGAAAATTAATTTACAAAATATGCAGCTACTCTTTCTCATTATGTCGCCTAACGTTATTGTACATTGTTGTTATGGGAAAAAATCGAGAAGAAATATAATATTTTTCTCTGTTACAAACAAACATGGATTGCAAATCTTAAAGCCTAGAGGCTTTTAATTACGTCGTATAACAGCTTCTATTTATTTCTGACATGATGAAGTTTAACCATAAAATGAGAGAGGACTTGTTTTAAATTATTATTAGATAAAGTCAATTTATTAGTATTTATATTATTTATTTTTTCATTATATCGACAAATAATTCTCTGGCATAATAGATATTTCTGTGAGAGCACAATAAATAGGATTTTGCTACACAAAGTTCTATAATGTAGAATTATTTATTTGTGCAAGAATACAAATGTCCGTTGTCGACTCATCATGACCACGGATATCCGTCGCGCAGGCAAAAATAGCGTATCCGGGATGGAAGCCGCGGCTGGAAACGTACTAATTTGTTTCGAGAGAGAGCACTATTAATTCTTAATTAAGTCGACGCGCAATTCCAGCTCTCTTGGCAGTTCATACTGACTGGCTTCAGCTCATTGAGACGCTGCGTAATATATTGAAACTTGGCCGGACTTCAACTATGAGTGATTGGGACGAGGCAGCAGCGTTATAATAGCAACGGTTGCGTCCTCTCGACCCATTTTGGTTTGGTATATGAGCGGACGAAAAAAGAGACGAGAAGAGAAGCAACGAAATGAGAGAAAGAGAGCAAGAGAGAGTGAGAGAGAGAGAGAGAGAGAGAATTTCGATAGAAACGACGCGGGTACCATTCTATCGAATGCGTCGATAAAAACGCATTGAAATAAAAAAAGGATAAAGCGAACTGCCCAGTTCGTTCGAGGACGATTGTATGAGTGCCGTGAAGCGTTTATATTTCAAATTTTGCAGCAGCATCGCGTGACATTTCGAAAATACAAATTTCGCTCTCTCGCTCAGGCGACACGCAGAGCTTCCCTCTCCGCCAAAAATCTCGCGCATGCTCATCAAATGTAAAAATCCATAGGAAAATAATAAAGTCATGTAAATATCTATTCAAATATATACCTCGCACGAGCAAAATAAAAAAAATACGTACGCCCTTTTATGCATTTGCAATCTTCCGAAGCCTTCGCAATTATGCACAAATTCAGAATCACGTGTGAAAATGACTATTCAATTAATAATATCCTAAGTATCATCTCTATTTAGAAAAAGAAAATTAGAGAAATTATTGAGAATTTGTGTATAAATATTTTTTAAATCTGATTTAATCTTATTATTTTATTATAAAAATATCATCTATTTGATCTATTTTCTATTTACTATAAATATCGTCTATTTTTTATCATCTATTATCATCTAAAAGATTCTTTTTTAACAATTTTGTTTTTAATATATATACGTTATTATTATATTATATATAAAAACGCAATTTCTTTAGGATTGATGATCCATCTTACTAAATCTCGGTGAAAGTAAATTAATTCTTATCAAATAACAATACAAATGCTTTATTTTATTGACAATGTATCGAAAAAGTGCGCCGTATATTCAATACCTATTTATAGAAAATGTTATATTTGCGGCCAAAATATTCGAAAATATAATTATATTTGTACAAAATTAAATGCTGGTCTTTACAAAATAGCGCATGTCTCAATCAGTTCGATCTCAATACTGCAGTGCGCTTTTGTAGGCTTGCATACGAACCGCAAGTGCATTCGCGCTCGCATTGCGAGAAATTCCATTAGAGATGGCCATACGAGAGAGGTAAACGCATTTCTGCGAAACGACATTGGGAACATCGAAATCGTGGGAATTTCTATTTTCTTCGGTTCCGGTGTCGGCTGCACCGTGTTTACGAGAACCGTCGATCGAACTAAGGAAACGGCTGCCAGAATAAAGCATCGCCGACGCTCGCAGGACAATGAACGTGAAAGAATAATTTTGATGCAATTCGATTTTACGAGAGATGCGAACAGCGTTATACTTTATTTTAACATATCGAAAACATTTTATAATTCTGACGCGTTATAGTGAACGAAAGACTAACACATACACGGTATTATATATTTTATTACAAAACAGATAACTTTTCTATATAATATCGAGTTTCACACCACGTTTATTATTTATTTTATTTGCAAATTTTTTTATTAATTAAGAATCTATTTTATTTCATAAAAAAATTGAGTCGGTCATTTTTTATTCTCTTTTTAAAGTATTGAAATATAAGTTAGTGAAATAAAATGCCTGTATATGTGATGTTTTTATAAGTTTACATTACTATTTTATATTTATTTTTATGAAACTAACATAAAAACAGCATATACGGGATGGCTTTAGGATGAGTATTTTAAAAAGTAAACACTAAAAATGATTTAAAAAAGATTTGAGTGTGTATTTCGTTCGCTAATGTGGTAATTTGATACTTGGACACTGATGTTACGAAAATAAGGAATATCTCGCAGATTCTAAAATTTAAACATATTCTCTGAGAAAGAGCAGAGGGGAATAAATGAAAACGAAACGGAGATTCCTCAACAAGCCACGTTACATGTTTCTCGCGTTTCGAATGATTCACCCGAGGCGCCTCTTGACTAAAATAGCGAGGCTAACTGCTTGATAAACATAATGTGGTGCATTTCGTACATTCTTATGCGTTTCTGCAATTCTAATATTGAGTTATAGTCGACTGAAAATGTTGACTTCATTAAAAGTTGTTGCAACGTAGACAAAATAAAACGCATAAGCATTACAAAACATATTCCAAAAGCCAAAACATATTCCAAATTTTATTTATGTTTTAAAATACTCTTACTTAGAATCTTGAAATTTTGTAATTAATTTATTTAAAAAAAGATGTTTGAAAAAATATTAAATAATATTTAATGTAATAAAACTCTTCAGTGTTAGAAGAAAAAGAAGGACAGAGATATAATTTTGAAGTTACATATAGAATAAAATATGTTAAAACACTATAATTTAAAATATAATATATTTTAAAATATGTTTTATCTTTGATTTTTAAATTTCGTATAAAAATACTGAATTGTTTTACTTACGCGACATATCAGCCATTATGTTTCAAATAAAGTTAAGAAGAAGCAAAAGAAATATATAATAGTTATAAAATAATATAAGATCATTGAGAGAAATTTAAAATAAAAATTACACAAGCCCGTAAATACAAAATAAATTATAAGAAATATTCCAAGTCAACATAATAAAAAAACAATAAATTAGAATACATAGTTATGCAGGGGGATTACATTATAATTATATTTATAAAAGACAAAAAAAAGAAAGAGAAAAAGAAAAAGAGAGACAGAGTGCCAACAACCTCTTAAAACGAGCCAGAAATTCGAGGAATTCCACGCAATTTCCGTGCGCGAAATATTCTAGCATCATTCCTAAACATAAGTGGATAATGCTCAATGTAGCTTAAAAAGCAAACATAAAACTAGAATAGATAGTAATGGCAAAATAAAATTACAGAAATGTATGTGAAATATAGTATAATATAAAATATTAGAATACATATTGATAAAATAAAATATGCATTGTAATTGGAAAAAAAATAAATATTGTACATAAAAATATTATAATATAAATATTTTTCACACAAGGATTTTGTATCTCTTTTTTTAAATTAATCGCTCTAACTTCGGAAAATGTACCTTTACTTGGCAGCTAAAATAACCATAAAAATTTACGCGTGCTATTATTGGCACTTCATTGGGATTTTATTCTGGTTGGAAATACAAGAGTGAAGGACGTCGATCCGATCGTATAGTGACATTAAGCTTGCTTCTATCCTATATTCCATGTGCAAATAAATGCAAATACAAAGAAAGCAATTGCAGGGACATTTGAAATTATGCTGGATTTTGCTTTGAAAAAAACATATTAATTTTAAACGTTAATATAATATTGATATTTTGAATTGTCGTAAAAAATGGAATAAGTTTATATATTTGCTTTCGCATATAAAATATCTATTTTTATTATATCAAATTTATTACGAAAAATGACTTGATAAATTTAAAGAAGATTCTTGTACAAATTTTATCGAAAGCTATTAGTTATCTTTTTTCTATCTTAAACGTTTATGATCCAATTTAACTATAAAAACCAATTAGAGTTAATTAGTTACAAAATAAGATAGAAATAAAATATCTTTTACGATGAAAAAGATTCGCAAACATTCTTATAAAGTTTCAACATTTTATGTGCACTCTAAATATACAAGTTATCTTTATATGCATGACTGATAGAAAGTACTTTTAAAATACTTTATATACAGAGAGTAACTAATGAGAACTTCTTCCCTATTGCGATCGTTTACGGAAATACTGAATTCAATATTTATTGTATTTTTGTTGGAATCGTTATATGAACCATCAGGCACTACGATCGCGAAATAAAATACGGCGACGAAATAAAAAAAAAGCAAACCAATAAAAACGTGCGATGCAATATCAACGTCGTTGTATGAATTATGTGTCACTAACGCATACATCATATTATTCATTCATTTTGAACCTTGTACAGTCCTGTATCTTTCCCACGTTGAGCAACAGTATCTTATTTAGTCTACACATCGCATATTCTGTTGGTCAATAGAATTGGCCTGTGTTTTAATGATCTCGGAGATAATGCAAAATTTTGCAATTGCAAATATTTTAAACAAATATCTTAAAGAAATAATGGAAATGTAAAAAAATTCCATAATAATTTAAAATAAATTTATATAAATTTATTTAATATATTTTTTCTTATTCTTTGTACGACGAATGTTGGGAAAAATAAATTCTTTGAATTAAGTGCAGAAAATATTCTAATATATACATAATTTTGGCGGCAGTTGTATGCGTTAAAGACAAAACACTTTGAATAAATGTTTACACTTTCAAACGTTAAAGTTAATATTGTGGTTACAAAGTAATTTTTTTTATGACGTTGCTTTGGAGAACGAGACATCGTCATTGCCGTCGCCACGATTGTATTATTGCCGATCATAAAACGTCGATACCAGAGCGCACTTCACAGGTATAAAACAACGCGCGAACTGTCGCGGATGGGAAAATGTAACATAAAAGTTTTACTTTACTTCTCGCCTGCGCGGCCCCGTCCCTTTTCCCATCTTGCATTCTCGACACGTTGGTGGAAAGAGGGGTTAGCGCCTCTTGACTGGACTATTAAATCCCTCCTGACGTTACAAAACTGTCAACCCCTGTACATCAGACACGTCCACCCTCTTTTCCGATGCGACGGTGAAGGGCGAATCGCTCGTTAATGTCATAAGATCATTATCTTGTCACGTTAACGAAACTCAAACAGTTCTATTCCCAAGAATGATTATAATTGACCATTAAAATGTGACTCTTTTCGCCAGAAATTATTTTGCCAAAGATTTAAATAATAAAGTTCATTAAAAGAGACACAGACTTATTTGTTTCATAAATTTTTTAACATCAAATTCATTCGCAATAAGAAAATAGCGAGATTTGAAAAAGTCAATTTTCAAAAATTTCTGTCATGCATCAAAGATATAGTATATTTTCCCATATAATGGATACTAGAAGACGTCGACAAGCTACATAATATTACACATATTTGCTATATATGTGCGCGATTCAATCAAGAAAGCACTCAATCTCGTCGCCCTGATTCGATAGCGATACATTCGCAATGAAATCGCGGTAACCAAAGATAATCTAGCTCAGAAATGTCATATAGTCGAGATTATCGACGTTATAAATGGCTAAGTATTGATAAGTTTATATAATTAATGACATTTATAGGAAAAGCAAAAGAGAACAGATCAACTTTGTTCGAATAATCCAAGTTCAGACCAATTCCATCAACGCAAGTGTCACTTTAATTGTTTAACCGCCAATTATATAAGTGCTTGTCATCAACGATCTTCCCAAGTGCCACATGTACTTAGATGAAAGCCATTACATCGGTGAATGTTTTAGATCCAATTATTGCCAGAAAGTTTATGGAGCGCAATAATTCACAGTACGCTGCATTCTATTATAATTTATGAGTTTGGTAGAAAGTTAATGGTTCTGCGTGATGGCAGAATCAGATATATTTACGCTTATATTTGTTTACATTGACTTTTACCTATTATCATTATTAAACCGACACGACAAATACCGTCAATATTAAACAATATTCGTCTGGATAATATTATTACATGGCTTTCAAACTGTGAAAAGGCATTTGCTCCAACAAACAAGTAAAGCTAACTAATAACGTATAATTAAAAAATCACGTACGTAAAAAAAAAGTTTCTGTTAAACGAATATCTATGCACATAAATATCTCAGAGAATTATAATTATAAATTTAATGCAATTATATATTGATGCAATATATTTTTTATATAAATGGATAAATATTCTTTTTTCATGTGATTATTTACCGCACAGTTTATTTAAGCAATCTTTTCTTCCAAAACGGTTAACATAAAACTTGGGTCATATAGTAAGAAACGCGCGAGGGACACGAACCTATCGAATCGATCGTATATTTTCACTACCTATCATCTGCATCGTCATCATGACCGTTTCATGTGTCGTATGTTTGATTTTATTCCCTCTCTGGGCGCGTTGGCACAGATTTACTTGTTATCAACGAGATTCGACCCGGCCATCTGCCGCTCAATCTCCTTTTCACTTTCGTATCATGACAGTCTGTGTGATCCATAAAAACGTCGGTCCATTCGATACAGCAGTATATTTTTACAAAAACTATTCTATATTTCTTTTTGTATAAAAGATTTGTTCCAAAGTTCATAATTAACTTTCACAAAATAAGATATTTCGAAAAATAATGACTTTTTTAATAAAAATTTTATGTAATTTTCTTAAAATATTTTATAAATATTTTAAATGTTGATCAAATAAAGGTTATTCAAAATTCATATTAAGTAAATGTAAATACTATGATATTATAGTAAATAAAGAAAAATATTTTATACATTTCAAAAACAAAACTTAAAAAATTTATATAATGAAATTCTTTTCATAAATACGCATAAAAATGTTTCGAAACATTATTTTAATAACTTTCATTGATATAACTTTCAATCTTTCCTTTTTCCGTTTTTTTAATATAAATCTTTGAAAGAAATTATAAAACAAAATAAAACTTTTAGAATGTTAATATATTATTAAATATTAAATATAAGGTATTAAAATATTGAAATAAATATATGTATAAAACTTTAAAATATTTTTAATAAACTTATATCCCAAAAAAGTGAAATAGAATTGCACTCTTATTTTTTAAATATCTATTTCCTATAATATCCAATACGTTCATTTGCTTAAAAAAAAAATATCGTACGTGAAATAATATAGAACAATTCCATATAAATTTAGTTCTTTTTTTGATAGAACATAAACGGATATACTAATTGTAATGGCACGATACTTAATTCAACAGCCGTGTACTTTTGATCTGCGACAACATTTGACGTTTGCGATCAAGTCGATTGCTCTCGTCATCCAATTGGCATGACAGTATTTTTCCGGTATGGCCTTCCAATCAAACAATCCTCGTATGTGCTTCCTGCCCATTGTTTCCGAAATTTTTGTGCCGCTTTTAACGAATGGCCAGTTAGTCCAACAGATAAAACGGAAGCACGCGTACGTGGATGAGCTTGATAAAACTAATGATTTACGAAGCGCGGGCGAGAATATCGTGCTTTCTCTCCTTTTTTCATTTTGACAGCAAAAGTAATAGAGTTGAGCAAAAATTTTAAAAAATATTGCGCAATTGCTAAAATCCTTGAATCGTTGATTAGACTTTAAAAACTCTACACAAAGGAATTTGTATATTTGTACTCACCCATTGGCAGAAGATTTAAAAAAGGGACCCTTGTATAAACAATATGCGATGAATATGAGATGAAGAGTGACTTACCTGAAACATAAGAAAAATCTGAATTAGATTAGATGATAGATAATTAATAAATAAAAATAATATTATATTCGCAAAGTTTTTTCAATCATTGCTATAATTATTATAATTCTTTTTATTATTAAATTACGCTTTTATTAAATTTAAACAACGGTTTTAAAGAAATTGTATTCAAATTCCATGGATCCATTTATATAAAATTCCTTACCCTATTATTCATTAATGCGCCTAATCTAGTATTTCTATGATTATAACAGCAAGGTATGCAAATAATAAAGCATTTGATCTTTGTAATATTGTAGTGGATACCGCGATATTTCCATGAATCGTCAGTTTCCAAGTAAAACGGTAGGCTTTTTCTCCTTCGTTTTCACCATGCAAGTGGATTTGCATGACACTGTCATATCCAATTCGCGTGTTTGCCGCTCGTGAAAGCGTTCAATCTGCCTATGGAAGTGCTCCCGATGTCTCGTGAGCAAGCGACTACGTAGCATGGCAAGATTATGGGACTAAGGTAGCAATCGCAGATTTTTATAGCCCCGCCGGTCCACCATACCCCGGAAGTATCCAAAGAGACTAATTTGCGGTTTCTCGAATTGCGTGTGGGCGAGTCTTTTTCGAGGGTGAATATTCTCGGTAGGGTTTAAAATGACAGATCTTTTCTAGTTTTAAGATGAGAATTGTCGAGGATCTTTGAAACGAAAGTAAATTCAAAGATTTATGAAAGAAAATACCTTGCAAGTTAAGCTCGAAGCGCAAAAGTCTGAGAAAGAGGGAAAGAAGTTATTTTGAAAAACGAATAAATCTTGGGAAATTCGTAAATTAATAAAGATATACAATATGATACTACAAATTCACGGCCACAATTTTTGCTGAATTCCATCAATTTTCTTACTCCAATTTTTGCTGCATTCCATCAATTTTCTTACTCCACTTTTTTTCTAATTCAATTCTTTTGATTCTCGAATTCCCAAGCTGCTCGAAAAATCAGTTCGATGAGTAAAATTCTGACAAATGGTATCTGTATCGCGTGTGAAGGGCCGTTAGATAGCCTCGGCGCTTTTTAATTAACGGGCAACTAGAAAAACGACGGGGGTGTAATACGACGCTCAATAATGTTCAAAGTATCGGCTCATTGCCAAAGACTCATGGAGAACCGAGGGCGGAGGTATGGCGAGCGATAATGATAAACAGGATGAAAGGCAGGGGCGAAGGATCGCAGGACATCGCGTGCTTTCAGGTCTAGGGTGAGGAAGAATAGAAGGCGCAGACAATGTGGCATATATCTGCACTGCCGAGTCTGAAAGAGGATCGGGAAGAGGAGTGCGGTCGTATTCTCTTGCTTCTGTACCTCGCTTCACGTTCATGTTCTCCGTTTCCCTGTGTCATCCTCTCTTATCCTTCCTCCTCCACCGTCTCTGGATTCCTCACCGAGGCTTTGTTACGTTATTTATTCGTTTAATTAACTCTCCATCCTGCTAGTAAGCCTTCCTCCCTGCTCGGCATCTGCAGATTTTAACACCGACGAGACACGCGACACCGTCTGACAGAATTAAATCCAGTCGCGATTTATTTGCGATATTACGACAGAAGAGAAATATCTGTGAGTGTGTATATAGATCTATGTTGTTGTTGGAGCGCGTTTATTTATTAAAAAAATTGCGAATATGTCAAGAATCGCGTATAATATCTCGTGCGTACTAATATCTTACAATTCTCTATAATATCTTGCAATTATTTTACAATTCTGCGCGTTTCTCCTCATTTTTTATTAGTAGTTAAGAAATATATGTATATTCAAGACTTTTAATATTTAATATTAATAATTAATATATAAGTTATTTAAAATGTTTCCGGCATTTTAAATTAATAATAGCTTTTTTTATTTTCTTTTTTCTGATATTGCAGAATTATAATCATGAAATATTTATGTAAAATATCAAATGTACCATATTGTAGGCATCATATAGATATTGTTTGTGTAAAGTAAAAATATTACTCGGATTTATATTTTTAATTTTCAGTTAGACACGACAATTATACAGCTTTAATTCTGATGTATGAATTATATTTCCTATAACAATCATCAATTTTTTTCCAATTATTTGATCCATTTCAATTAGACATGAAAATCACGTCGTCAAGTCATGATTTACTTTTTTGTCTAGTGATCTAGATCGCCGTTGACTCGGAAAGAATCGCTCGTCAATGAAATCGACCCTCTGTTACTTCATCCTCTTTCGTCCTCTTGCCGCATCGTTGGCGCCAAAGGTGACGATTAACCCGAAGTAAACAACCGCCCAATAACATGCTAATGCGAGCGGGTTCCCGGATTGAGCGTAGGTGGAGTCGATGTCGGTCGATATATAGAGACTCGAAGGGACTTGGTGGAGGGTTGGAAGGGTAAAATCGAAGGTTGAATTTGATACTACCGCGGTCTGCTGCGACCCAACCGCGTTATTAGCCCATCGAATAAATTTCACGCCGATACTCCCGAAACCCGCCGCCGGTTAGGAACAGACTGTTCACGTATAATATTTCACGGAATATCGCACTTCATCGCACAGAGATATTGATCCTATATTATTGAATGCAGAATATATTGTATAAAACAGTTAAGAGCCAGTAATACGAGTGTGTCATTTGACAAGGATAAATGTTAAGATTATTAAAAAAAATTAAAGAGACATTTTATAAAGAAAATATTTAATTTAACAATCGCAAAACTCTCTAAATGTTGATGGACTAATTTTAAGGAATATAACTGGATAGTAATATACATCTTATTTTTTAATTAATATTAATTAAATAATTTCTCTTAAAAGAAATAAATCAATGGTTAATTTCTTTTTACCAATACATTTAACATATATTTAAAAATTCCGATTAATATACAGCGTGTGTTATTCACTATTTTATTACTTTAATTGTTATATATTAAGCTATTTATAATTATAAACTTGAAATTTTTGTCAATACAATAATGATAAATTATTTTGAAAAGTTAATTTTAAATTTGAAACTTTACTATTAATGTGCATTTTAACATTTTAATTTAATTTAATTTTATTAAGAAATTTACAGTAAAATACTAACTTTTTAAATGCATACAATATTAAATAAATCTTTTTATAAATGTTATTAATCATTCTACTCCAAAATGTTTGATGGTGTATTGTATATCACAAAAGGGATGATATATATTAAATCAATCATCATTCTGCTCTATTATTGGTCGGAATACCGTATTTATAAGTTATCGTGAAATTTACTGCAATGGTTTGGTAAAGAATGAAGGCGAGTGAGATGGAAGCGAATCGAAGAGATCTAATAGCGTAGCTTCAAGAAATACTTCCTAACTGGATTACGGCCATTCCTCTACGTTTCTCATCGAATCAACCGATACACAGTAAGACACCTGGCAGTTAAGGAAAATGAAAAATTACTTTGTAACTTAGTTTTCGCTAAGTGGTCGGAGTGGACTTTCGTGTAGCTGCTTTCTGTAGGAAGACGGATCTAAAACAAAAGGATAAGTTCTAGGAAATACCAAACCATGAAGTGCTTCTCTTCTAGAGTCAGTTGCTTATCTCAAGCGAACAAAAAAAAAACACACGAAGGGCTTTGCTTCATTTTATCGCGCGTGTGAGTCGGGATTGCAAACTAGAATTCTTCCAATTATGCTTCATGCTGTTTCACCTGTCTTCCATATGAAATAAGTAAAAAATTAAATACGTAAATAATACATGTAATAATTACACAATTTATATCACGGGTAAATCGATTTCCTTGTAATTATATCAACCGTAACCATTTCCCGGGGGGGATATATTCGGGTTAATAATATATGGAAAAGATGTAATCGGAAAATATTACTCGTACGAACCGATTATTCATAATTACGTTAATAATGTGTTATATCATTACAAGGACACAAATAGCGCGATAGGTCGAAAAGCTTGCGACCCGATCGATCATTCTCGTGTTGCGTGGGCGTATCGCTAATCGAGATAAATTACGTGATAGTCATTATCGCCGGACCTCGTTTAACTCGACCGATGATATTTTGGGAAATATATGTTTCAAATAAAACTCGTACGTGCTTTCAATAATTTGATGCAAAAATAAATTGCGTTACACATGACGTGATAAATCACAGAGAATACATAAACTCTGACAGACTCTATACATATAAACCATTCCAACCCAACGAATCTTCCTTTAACCGCAAATATTAAAAGCTAAATGAAGAATAATGGCGGATTCAAGGCTTTAATTGTATATATCAAGGCCTTAATATGTATAAATAATTTATCTATAATAGATATATTTGTCAAATTACGATGTGAATGCCTTGCAAGTGCGAATAATTGCGTATTGATTTTCCTAATTTCACTTTCTATACGTAGAGCACTTTGTGACACACATATGCACAAGCGCAGACGTTGAAGTAGGCGATAAGAATCCTTTCGTGCGAGCGAGTATTATACCTAGACGGTAAAAGGTGGGTGAACCGAGGAGCCACGATCGATCGCGCGGAATCGCGTGTTCCGGGAATCAAGTTCAAGCACTCTCTGCTCGATTTAATAGGAGACTCGGTTGCCGAACTCGCGACCTTTGCCGGATGTCACCTTTCATTCTGTCATCAGGTCCCGCGCGAGACTCGCGAGACAAGCGCGGATTCTCGGTGCAGCCCTATCCTAGAGAATCACGGTAATTGTTACGGAGGTCAAGGGCTCGGGTCGCGCGGAGAATTATTTACGAGTGCCTATACGACTACGGGAACTGCAGGCGTGCGCTTTAATTTTACACGAGATCGATAGCACGTGTCGGCACGTGTTTACGATACGGTACAACCACGTACGTTGCGTCGTCTCGACATGCATGTGTACGTTACATATGCCCTTATCCTTTATTCATACGGCTCCCGTAGCGTGTAAAGTTCTAATCGTCAAAGGGAAACGGGGGCGCGAGGGAGGAGGGTAGAGATGGTACTTTCCCGATACGATATAAAACTCGTCGTTCGATGTCAGCGACGGAGCCGAGACAATAAAATCGCCAATGAAATCTACAATGAAACGCCTCCCTCCCCCCGATTGTCCTTATCTCATTACGCTCAATTCGCCTTCGCTTATCTCTCCTGTAATAGAATTGGGACCAACGCCTTCAGAATTCCATCGACGACAGGGATTCCATACATATGTAAGCGCATGCCCGGTCGGTGTATGACCCCATACGATATAGATCCGATGGATATTGCTGGATGTATCAAAATAGTGTCTGTGTATTCACAAATTCTCAGTAAATTCCATACTTCCATTTCATGTATTTATTCCCCCATAATATAACATCAATATAACGTCAATAAATTGTTCTAAAAAAATATCAAACTTTTATTTTTATACTAAAAAGAATCTCCCGATGTCTCTAACTTTAGATCTAATATATATATACGCGCCATTATACTTTTTTCGTCTCTTCAGTCTTTTTCAGGCGCATCGATATAGCAACTTTTTTCCAAAGCGATTATCCGTCGCACTTGCAGGATGATCGGGTTGTAATTTATGCGTAGCTAATTGTGTCTCTCGCATAGCGGCGTTTCCGTTTTCCTCGGGGATGAACCGAACGACGCGCGGGGAGATGTATCGATACTTTACACCTGGCGATACAGGGGGCTCAGTGGGGTGGAGGGTATCGCTCGATTATAACAACCCTTTTATAGAGAGGCTCCTTGTTCGTTTGCAAAGGACTGCCGTGGTAAACAACAACGCCGAGAATACGGGACGACGGGAAACGCGAGCGAGAAGTGGGTCGCTAGGACGACAGCAACTTTTCCTTTCAACCCTCGCAGGCCTGGCTGCCTCACATTCCCGCGAGCGCGTTTCACTGTACAATATCCGCGCGATTCCTAGCGGCGTTGATAATAATACGAGTCAATACGAAACACGCATCAACTGCTGCAACACCAGAATTCTATTGCGAATTTCCACTTGGTCATTTCAGAAGTTTGCAGCAAGTTTGCGGCTCGCATTTACCGCGTAAATAGAACGCAGCATGAGCAATAACCTTCAACAACGATAAAAATACAAATAGACAGGAGCAATGTTTTCGAATAAATTTCATCGCTGCAGAGCGATTGTGTTGACATTCCTGCATAATTATTCCATTTATTTTTTTGGCGACACAAAAAAATATACAAAAAAACTATTAAATATTGCGTGCACACACTCACACATACACATACACACACACACACATACACACACACATAAATTAATATATATGTTGCATCGACCTCAATGCGTCATCGTTATATATTAATTCAATGACACGAACAGGCACGGCAGTTTTATAATTAAAATTTAATTAGCATCGCGCAACAACCTTTGTAGCGGAACGCGTCGTAATTTTGCTTCTATAATTAATAAAAGTACTTATTTTTCCTTTAATGCAAGCAGTGCGCGCGTTCGATACAGAGCGTAAAAAAAAATAACAAACGTGCACAAAAGTTTCAACAGAAAGTTTGTAACTACGTTATTGAACCCGTTACCGTTGAACTTTTCACGAGAGAGTCACGCTCCGATCGATCTTTTTTTTTGTTCTTACATTTAGCCTCTCCGACCTTGATATTCATTTGTAACGGATATAACGTTCTGTTTTACTTGTAACATGCGAAAACATGGCTTCAAAAACATTCGATGCCGCTGTATAAATATGTTCTGACATGAGTTGTGATTGAGATCAGCTGTGTGCGTTCGAAATGGATAATAAAAATATGACGTACTGTGCAACACACGTCGAAAAGCTACCTTAACTCTTCTCGTTTCCCCTTTATTTTTCACATTTCTTTTCACTACCTCGTGATCTCTCTATTAGAAATTCTCAAAATGTATTCTGTATCGCTTATACTTTTGCGAGAGCAATTCAAGAGAATGACAGATTTTTTCGCTAATAAAGAGAGACGCGAAAAGAGAATTAATTGAACATGTTACCTGGCGAGAAGCAAAGAGCAGGGTTTTATGCCGCCACAATGGCGACGGCGGGTTAACGCACGGCTGGAGAAATATGTTACGAGTCATATTGCCGCAACCTAAGCATCCATCAGTGGCTACGCTTACTTCGCGGTCGGTTTATAGATCCGACAAATTGCATTGTTGCAAATCGCGCTCTCGCGACCATCCTGCGCGCCTATTTTCCATTCCCCGTTCTCTCGCTCTGTCGCTCTGTCTCTCTCTTCGCGATGCTGCAAAACGCGGCTGCTGCCGGAGGTTGAAAAGATTACCGCCGACAGATTACCGGATGTTAAAAGCGCTTTCGCGGACGAGCCAGCCCGGCGGAAACTCGCGGATTAACCAACAAAGTAACGGCTCTGTTATCCGCTTAAGTAAATTCGTTGATAAAATTTTACCTTGCTTCGTGATGGATTTGATCGGTTCACCGCATCGAAGGCGATACGATGAAGGGATTGAATTATGATGAACGAATATCCGGTAAGTGTATTGATGTGGCATGAGCAACGGGGTGAGAGGGATAACAGCTTGTCACTGAACATGAATGTGATGACACGAGGCTCAACCTTTACTCTGTCAAGTGTCCTCGTGAAATGACATTACATAATATTGGTCTCTCACACGTACACACGTATATTAGCTTCATATTTAATTATTCGGATACATATTTAAGGAGTATACAGTTTGCCAAAATGTATCATGTTTATTTAGATATAATTTAGTTGTATAGTTTATAATTATGGAACTCAATAAATCAATTAAAATATTGAATCATAAATTTCATTAAATCTAAGCAGCACTTAAAATCATAAAATCAATTGTATGATAAAATTTTTTAATTAAAATATCGATGACATTTTTATACAATAGACTAATGACAGATTGCTCCGAAATTAATTTTGATCTAAAGATTCGAGTAAATACTTGATGCGTTCTAGGAATATTCTATTAAAGAATATAAACGGACATTTTCAAGCTTACCAATCGCGTTCTTACAAACGTGCTGTTCGAATGTTGCGCGGTGGAGGCGAAAAAAGAGGAGAGAAAACTGCAAGACAATGCCGTCAGCTCGAAAAGAGAAGGAATAGCTGGAGCGTGTCGGATATTATTGTCGTCGTCGGTGTAAGTGGTGTGGGAAGACGGGGTACAGGCCGGAAAGAAGGAGGGTGAGACCAGACACACGCGGAGGAAAGTCGTTGTCGGTCGCACATGCACCGCGACGACGACGACGATACAATTTGGAGCTTTGCACCGGAGGCATGTGACAATATCACGGTTACGTGCTACGTGCTACATGGGCGACGCCATGCTTGGGAACTGCTTACGCCTACGCAAAAGAACGCAACCACCGACACGAGTGGGAAGCCGGTGGCGTCTGCACACGTGTCCAAGCAAGAGGGTAGATGGGTGGTGGTTTGAGGATACACGCATAGGGGAGGAAAAGGATGGCGGTATATATCCCGAAGTGGGAGGATAGGCGCGTGCTCGGCGGGAGCATTTTCTGTATTTGGATTTGTCGGATTTGTCGGATTTCTCAGACGGATGTCTCCTCTTTCTTTTCCAGACTCCTACCGGCACTCGAGGTTACCTCTCTTTCTCCCCGACTTCTTACATCTGTCATTTTTACATTTACGGGAGCTGGACACTCTTGAAATATTTAGCGAAATTCCCCCCTGCGATATTTTTTCAGTATAAATAACTCCAAGAAGAAACTCATCAAATAATAAAAGTATTAATTTTCCAAATAATTGCGATTTAGACATGTCAGTAAATTCTATACATATTGTATTATTATATTTAGGAAACATCTTTTAATTTGTATTCTTGACTTCATTGACACTTGGTACAATTATATATTATATTCTTATTTATATTGTCATATTACATGGAATAAAAAATATCTATAAATAAAAGTATCTATTAAAAACCTATTTTATAAACGATCAATCATTTTATTTTATCAAGCCGGAGGAGTGAGAGGTTTCCCGAGATTCGGACGTGTGTTATCTGTCTCATCTCACGTCTGCTATTCGAGAAACGATCGTCGATTCGTCGCTAAAACGTTTGTCAGCGAGAAAGATGCTGAAGTACCGAAGCCTAACAATAGCATCGCCGCGAGCTCTCTATGTCTGATGTCTTGATTTCCCCGTCAGTGGCTTCGGTAAATCTTTCCGATCCTTCTTTCCGACGGGATTGCACTGCTACAGCTTCGCGCGGATTTTAAGTGTTTCTCGTGTCTGCTTTGGACAGCGACAATCATGTCTGTCGCGTACGCGCGATCGATTTTACCGGAGGTAAAAGCGCGGAAGAGAGGATTCTCGGACTTTGCGTCTGACGCTTCATCGATACGGATTTAATTTTCGTGAAAGCGGATGCGACTGGCGAGTGTATGCGAGCGATTCGAATAACCCGTGAAACCTACGAAGGCGGGATATGGAAGGCGGAGGGATCTACGGCCGGGATACGTGACCGGACACGACAACTCGAAGATAGAAAAATGATCTATCGACCAAGTTCGTTGGTAGAGAGGTGCCGATAGGAAGATGGATGGCGTGGTAATGCTGTTTGCAGAGAGTTCCAATTTCTCTGTCGGATAATATAATTCCCAATCTCGCAATGTTGCCTCACGCCGCAGGCAGCGGCTCCGCGGATTAATGGCACGCGGTGAAATGTGTATCGGTGACAGATCGCCATATGATCGATGAATGTCACTAACGAGTCGGGAGGCCATTGCAAGCGACATATCGTGAATTTATAATAATTAAAAAGAAATTAATCAGAAAGTGATGAGCGAGCAAAATATAGCAAATTAATTATATCAGCAAGAAATTAAATAATAGTGTAAATCTTTATATAAATAATATATATCTACGTTAATATTTTTTAACTTATATATAATAATATAATCTATTATAAATCAATTTTATTTTATATAAAGATTATTTTATATACGTAGTATTTTTTTTAATGAGACATAATTTCGCAAACAAATTATTAAAGCAGCTAAACATTGCTATCTCTGATATCAACTGCGGAGAAATCTCGAGAACATTCGTTTCTTTGAGCGAGAACGAGATTAATATGGCGCCATAAGACTCGATAAGAATTATTATCAGCGTTTGTCTAGATACGGTGCGATAATGCGAGAAATGCGCCACGTAGGACACTATATTCGCATTGCCCGAGGCCAACAAATATTTACGTAATTCACAATGAGTAAACTATGCAAGGTACCTTAATCGTTCTCCGAGGCGGGTAGATAGAAATCGTTCCTGTCGACAAGCAGAAATTAATTTCTACGTGTTTCCAGCGTGGCGAAGCATACGAATCTAGATAAAGGGATCGTACGACCTTTAGGGTCCACAGCGACCCTTTTGTTAAACGAGTTTCTCCCTAGAGCCGCACATATCACTTAAACCTTACAATTGTCAACCTGGTATGCTGTTGGTGCTCTCGTAAACTTACCTAACGATTCAACTTGCAATCGCATTTTATCCGATTTAGAAGAAAAAGTATAATACTTACGTCAAGATTTAGATTTTGTGCATCGCTTATTAAATGATGGGAACTGCTCATTGTGGTAATACATCGCAGATAACGCCATAAATAATACGCATCACGTGTGGCAATATCAGCCGATATTTGCATGACGTAAAATTAAAATAAACATTGTATGCCGTGCGCACGCACACGTCGATATATCATTTATTTTATGTCACCGGTATTATACGTGACAATATGTTATGCTTTCTATTTAGCGATACCATTTTACGAGATTTACGCGTGTAGCACGTTAGATAATTATATTAAAAAAAAGAGATTTATCTCGCTCTGCAAAAATTCATTATATTCGTGATATAATTCGCTCATATTCTCTTAAATAACGCTTTGATCGAATATACGACATAAAAAAGGTAAATTTTATAAAAATTTATAAAATTATATATTTATTTAACATTGGATGAAGCATCTCTATCAGCGCTTTGGACGATATTTTAATATATGAAACGTTACTCTTTTTTTTTTATTTTTTATACACAGAAATTGGCTACGTTACATGAATTATTTACGAACGCGCGCGTTTCTCCCCTCAAAAGAGCACGTCTGATAAATGAACGGCTTCGACCTTTTTTTTCTACGACTCTCAATCGATAATTTATTATTCACGAAATGCTAAGCGAATAAATAATAGAAAATATATATTCTCGATTTGCGCACAATCAGATTTTTCAATTTCATAGGTCATTCGGGAGCGCGCGTTATATTGAAATTTTCGCGAGTTTTTCCGGCATATCTAGAGCTTTGATACGTGAAATTCCGCTCTTCGAATCGCGCGCATTTTACGTAAGATGGGTACATATTTCAGCGACATCCACTCCGCAGGAGGTAGATGAAGAAGATTTTGGAGCAGAGATGAGAGAGGCGAAGAATGGCGCAATGTCGCACCGAAGATCGAGAGAGATCTGGCCCTCGCACATCGAGGAATGCCAGAGAGTTATTTTAGGCCTTCATTGCCTTCCCCATTCTACAGAGACACGTTTGCGCGACGTAACAAAATAATGAAGAAGAGCACCCCTTATCGTTGCGACAACACCCCTCCAGTCGACTCTTTCGAGACGACGAAAGGAAAAAATCTTCTCTCCGCGAACTCTCTCTCTCTCTCTCTCCCATCCTTGGTTCTACTTTTAGTCTTGTCTCTCTTCTTCCTTCTCATTCTCTTTTATGATTCCTGAAAGAATACCGGAGCACACGCTAAAGGGAAGACTTTACGATGATGAAGAGCGTCGTGACATTCTCCGCGCATAAATACTTTTTCCATTAGAAGGGGACATAGAGTAGAAACGTGAGCCCTTGTTCTAGGAGCTCGCCTCTTTGTCCTCGTAAACAGTCCCTTTAAAGCTGTGCTTATGAAAAAGTTACGGGTTATCTACGATGACGTAAGCGGACCACGCGTTTTCAAACACTCTTCGGATAAGAGAGCCGATAAAATATGATCGATATAATTGGTTTATTTTTAAAAAAATCTTGTTATCTTAATCAAACATTTCCGAGAATTCTTTACTCGGTTGGAGGGAACGGAGCGTTATTATTTATACCTCTAATATTATGCGCTTCCTTTTCTCTTTCGCTCGATTTTCCGTTACGAAGAACGTTACTTATACATATCGAGTACTCTCGCGGGACATTTTTTCCATTATGCCAAGCAGTATCTCATTCTCTTCTATGAACAATGAAATTACATAAAAAAAGCGAATCATAACCGACACGGCATAAACGTTAAATTACATTTTCCAAACGTTTCTCCAGTCATTGTGGCTCAAGGTAGCGTAAAGGCAGAAGAAAAAGTCAATCTAAAGTGCCTCAACAAAGGTAAATAAATTTTTATGTTTGATGCGTGTCGCGGAAACAACATTATTTAAATCTTTTGAGAACGAAAATCTAATTAATTATTAAATTATTTAACATTTACAAAGACATTGCTACATCTGAATAAATTATATCGCGATAAACTTAGCGCGTGACAGATTATTTTAAATAGTTTAGACCAAGTTTTATTCGAAGAGCTAGTTAATTAATCATGTTTGTATTATATCTAGTTATAGTACAGATCTGTAGTGTAGATTTTAAATTTATCAATGGTCGTTTCTTCCTCTCTCTTTCATATGTCATCTTCTTTACGTAGGCACAATATGTCAAGTAACAACTACCGAGCACAAAAGCAACACTCAGGCGACGTTTCATTGCGGCTTTACTTACTACACCATTGGTGCAGACAGAGCAAGAACCTTAGTTATACATGGTTAACGTTAATTGATGTTACCGGCTCTTGAATATGATAATTAATCCTGAAATGGTAACGCGTAGTACTGTAAACCGAGCAATGTAAACAAAACATTTTAACAGATTGCCGATGGGCTGTGAGATTTACTCATCCGGTATAATATAGGAATTCCCGTAATCTGTTATCAGTGTAAAATGGGCGACCTACTTTCAAGTTAGTCAGTAATTATTCATAGTAGCAAACATCACTGCGTTTTGTGCTACTGCAATTAATAACTTGTCTCAAGTGCTATGCATTATTGTGGTCTATGATCTAAAGTTATTGTTACACTAAAGATTTCTGTATTCTAGAGAAAACTAATTCATTCGATTTCCAGCTGTCAAAAATACTTGCAGAAAAATGACAAGAAAATAATTAAAATATTGTAATAACTTTTTGGAATATAATAATTACGATGCAAAACGGTATGTTTATCACTTTAAGATTAAGAAACAGATTTATTTTTATCAAGTTTTAAAAATTTCTCTTTTTATCACCTTAAAATTTCTTTAAAGAAAATTATAATTAACTTAAAACGTTTAACGAAAAATGCAAAAATGCAACAAAATTTTTTAAAAATAAATGTTATATTGCATAGTATAAAAATAATAAAAAAGACTCACGTATTTTCCTTCTGGTCGCCGTTGGCCGAATGCGATGGAGACGGTTGAGCCTGTTTGGAGTAGGGATGATGATGCACGTTGTTGTTATTATTGTTGTTGTTATGCATGTGCACCTTGTTGGCGTTGCTGTCCGTGGGAGAGCCTGGCGAGATTTTTCCCGCCAGAGCGTTGAGCGACTGTAGCATTTTCATTGGGATTCGTCTGGCGACCGGCTGATGGTGACTCCTTTGCTCGGTCTCGTTTATCCTTGAGGAAGACAGGATTATTGTACACTGGCGGTTTGAAGGCGTCAAACCCTCAAACTCTACTGTATGTCGCGCGAACGGGCTACTTATACGAACGACACACGACACTCTCGAAGCTGCGTTCGACGACGACTGGTAATTCTTAGTACGCGAATTATACACTCATCACGTGATTAAACACACCGACAACACGAAAGTGCGCGATTGAAAGACAGAAAGTCCCATTAAAGTCTCGATTCGTTCGAATAGTATGTGACAACGATTGATCCGACGTTCGTTTCTCTTTCGTATACTTCAGAATGCCAGAAGAGCGTCTATGGAGGTCCGTTGAGAGACGATTCAGCTATAGATATGGAACCCTGTGGACAAGTACCGGTGTTTCATAAGAATCTTATCTACATTCGCGAAATTGATTGCGTGCCGATTATCAATCTCGAAATTCGCGTCGTTAAATTTAACGATTTCAATTCCCGTGCTCGCTTTTGATTTAAGCTTCTAATGATATATAGCGGTGTAGCTGATGGATTTATTATTGCAATAATTGCGAAACGATTAATTTAAATTCATCGTATATCTCAGATCTACTTCAACCTCTACATTTATTATTTCCTTAAACGCGTTTGTTTGTTTTAATTAATTTTTACGAAAATATATTATACGTTTCTAAAAGATTAAATTTAAATTGCTACTCATTCTTATCGGATGCAATCTTTTTGCAATTGTACAAAGCAAAATTTGCATAAAAGTAAATAATCAAATGTATCTAAGAATAAACATATTATATATTCAAATGTATTTAGAGAAAAAGAATCTTTTTCTCGTGCAATTATCATAAGAAATTTTATCTCGTCTGATTCAACCATTTAAATGAGATCTTAAAAATAACACGACGAGATAAAATATAACAACTTTTTATTTATTCATGAATGCAATATGTTCTCAATAATTCATCTTGATGACATTTTCGCGGCTTGTTGTCAACTGTCGAACAACATTCGGTATCATAATTCGACTGTGCGGGATGTAAAATGTGGCGAAGATAAGATAAACACACGAAGACGAGCTGGGAACAGGGGACGACACCATAAAGGAAAACTAGCTGAGCCGAGGCGCGTGCAGAGGCTTCTTACGAGAAACTGCTTTACAACGAGTCAATTAAAAGTTTAAGTTTAATTAGAAACTCTCGACTCATGTGCGGTACGCGAGGGAGAGGAGTTTAATATCCCCCTGGCTTTCTTCCTTTTCTGCTTCTATCTCTCTCATTTTTTCGTCTCCGTAAAATCCTTCATTTGTCTCTGTCTCTTTCTCTCTATAAGCTAATTCTAATCCCAAGTTCCAGGTTCCAGGTTACCGGTACGCGACTTTCCTTTGTTTCCCGCGCATCTCGTAGCGGGTCAAGTCTTAGAAGTACGCGAAAGGACAAAGAGATACGATAGGAAGAAACTGATGGAATGAAAGCTTCAGCGTAACGATACAGAGAGAATCCATGTTTGTGTGTGTCGCCTAAGAATTCGAATTAGTTTCTAGCTTGGCAAGAAGGAGCATTTGCCAATTTTCCGTTGCAATAGACGAAATTCTAAAAGCGAAACGTCTTCAACTTTAGTAGAAGTAAAGTGTAGAAGTTGGGAAAGGATGGATGAAATTTAGTATCTCCGAAAGTATATTTCTAGAGTTAAATTTAATGTATAAGTTATATTTGATATTCGACTAACTCGATAACTAATTATAAATTACGTCATAAATATCGATTTTGATGTAGCAAACTAAATTAAGATTATCAAATTTAATTTCAAGAAGTAAATGCCGTACTTTATTAATATATGTATGTAATGAAGCAAAAATTGGACAAGTTGTACATAATTTATGCGGGTTTTCATGTCATGAATCTCAAATTTGATTTAGAGAGAATAATTTATGGCCTTTCAGAATTTAGATGAAAATAACTTAATTGCATGAATTCTATTTATTGCTTTAATTTAATACAAGACAGATGTTTGATTAAAATTGATCTTAGTTTGGCACAAAAAATTGAGCACAGATATAAAAAGATATTTGCTAGATATATATTTGAGTATATTTTTTTTTTTAATTTATTTAAAATTTATATATATATCATGTATTATTTTAAACGGTTTTTTAATTAATGGCGATTCTATGACAGTATTTATATTGCATTAATAATAAATTTTATACGATCGAGGAAAAAATTTACCAGCGATTATATAAAATAAAACAGATTTTGAAAAAGTCTGCTGTTGATCAAAGTGAATGCCCATCGTTTTAATAAACCCTCTAACTCTTGTAAAACCAAGTGAGAATTGAATGGGTACTTGCAAATCTTTGCCACTATATGCGACACAAGAAGAGAGGAAAGTGAAGCTGACACGATAGGCGTAAGAACTCGCGAAGGGATTTTAACCTTCCGCGGATTACATTTGGAGACCCACTGAGAGAGCAAAAAGATGAGGGTGCAAGGAATGCGTTGGTTTCAAGGGAAAATACAAGCGCGAAGTGGAAGTGCAAACTAGCGGCGAGGATGGGGCTATAATTACCGGAACTACAGCGGTTGTCAAATGTCAAAGAGGTTGCACATAATTTAACACATGAGGCGAAAACTGTACAAAGAGCTCAGCAGCTGCAGAGAGCAGGAAAGATAGAGAAAATAGAGGAGACGAAAGGTCCTGTTCGCTGGGAAACAAGAGAGAAAAAGAGAAAAAATGGGAGGGGAAGAAGGAAAGAGAGGGACAGAGAAACTGATATGTTACCCTTAAATCTCTTTTGTTCCATACACATTCATGCCCCTTTGGCTCTCTCTCTTTCCCTCCCCTCAACTTCTCCTCTCACTTTTTCTCGCCCGCACCCTTGATGTACACAGTCGCTTTTTGTCGCCGTCCACTTAACGCGCTAAAGCGCGTCAAATTAAAAACTCGAGACGACCTGGAAACAGCGATTAGTCGCTTTCGCGGCAGCGATTGCCCGTTATTGTTCGTCTCGTCGCTACTTTATATAACGCGGTCTCCTCACCAACAGAAAGGCCGACCCATCGTACCTTCTAGAGATCCCTTCACGAACTCCCGCGACTACCAAGCACCTGGTCCGGAAACGTTACTCTCAAGATACCTCCTCGGAGCTGCAAAGCGACGCGTGATACGCGATATCACTGCGACCTGAGCGGCGCGACGATCTCGTCGGCAGCACCTGAGCACTACGACTGATGACTCGACGAGCGCAGTTGTCGGCCATCGTATCTCCGGATAAGCCTTATCGGTATCCAAAGACCCCACCCTTTGTCCGTGGGTCGCATCCCTCTCGCGTCTTTTCCTTTTTTGCGATGCTCCGCGTATTTTTCTGCTACGTCGACGACGACAATCCGTGCTCGTGAACAAACTTCACGTTCGCGCAATTTTCTCGATCGCGCCGTTCGCTTATCTTTTCTCTTTTTCTGATTGAGATCCCGAATGCACCTACGTCGGATATCGCCAGATCGTCGGGCACGTCGTTCGAATCACCAGCTTGTCCCGGATCGTCGACGAGGTGGTCTCTTTAGAATGTCACGTGATCGTTCATGCGCGATCCAGACGCGTCATGACGACATTCGCGACGACGTTTCTGAATAAACAAATCGCGTTAAGGAGCGCGAAGTCCCACGACGATGATCATTTTAGTCCTGCAATATCACTTATAATCCATGAAGGATGAGAGCCGCGTCGATTTTACGACGTCGCCATGTCGGTCGTCATCTGCAAAGAATGTTCACCTGTTAAAGGTATTAATCCCGCACCTCACTCAAACGTTGTTGAAGTCGCTCATTCGGAAATTGCAAAGTTACATACTTTGATTTATAACTTATGATTACGTCATGTGAACAAAATTATTTTTCGTGTGAACAAAATTATTTTTTTCTCTTCTATCTAACTAGAAAATGAAGTATAAATTAAGAATAAAAATAGAAGATATAGGATTGTAAAAGTTTATCCTTCTTTCAAAAAAAGATTAAGAAATGAGTACAATCTGATTAACACTTTCTCGTGTGTGTTCGCACTTATACAAAGTCTCCGAGATAATATAAGGCCGGATGTGTCGCCCTCTAAAAGTGCCTAACAGCGTAGGTTAAAAGCGAAGGAATGTTCGTCAATATTTTCTCACTACCAGAGCGAGGTGATGAAGCAGACACCGACCGGCGTTCTTGAAGATTAGATAAGACGCTTGGCTGTAGTGACTTGCACAACGACACCGCTGCCCTCGAGATGTTACTGTCAAGCGACTGTCGGCGGCATGGTGCATTCGTGGGTGCAACGGCACGAGAAATATTTGACGTTTATTGCATAAGTAAGTGCCCGACAATGTGCCCGTCAAACCGCTAAAAGCGGCGCGCGGAAATATTTAGTGGATGTACGTATAGCCGTTGCCATAAATTACGGCATTATTGCCTCGAAGCTCGACCGAGTGACGCACGTTACACGCCTTTCAAATTAGACTTCCGTAATCCAAATGGCCTCGTCGCGTAAAACCTTAAAATGTCATTCCTAGTTATTGCGCGATACAAATGTCACACGGTATGACATTTGATTGATAAGCAAAGCAACTATTAGCATTATGGCTAACGTTCGACTCGAAAAACCGCAATCACGTAATCTACATTAATAATAAAAGGCTTTTAACGTTCTACAGATTTTATACGAATATGTGACATCTTTCATATGTACATAATATTTAAAAAAATAATTAGAATCATAGACGGAGAATATATGACATGATAATTAATATTCTTAACAGAATAACAAACATGGAATAAAATATTAATAATTGTCTAGGAAATTATATTTCACACAAAGATTTTCTTGCAAAAATTGCTTTTCAAATAATAAGGTAAGCGAACTTATTTCAACAGCATCTATTTCGGAGCACTGATCTTTCTCGCATTAATTATTACGTAATGTTGGATTTTGAAATAAGCAAAAAAGCATTATAAGTGAATGTCATGATATAAAGAAGAAAACAGTAGATATAGAAAACAATTAACAGTAATATAATTTTATTATTAGATGTCATGGCTTCTGAGAAGAATGAGTTATGATATGAGTACGATAATTTCTCATATTTCCTTTATATTACTCTTTAATTTTCATATATCTGCCTTAAACAATTGACAGTTCAAGAAAGATAATTGTCGCTTATTATTAGTTAGACCATAAAACTGTACTATTCCTGAAAACAGGCAATCGCAACCATCGAATCGGCTTTTGGCGTGTTGAGTTTTCCGTTCGACGTAAAATGAAATAATTAAGTATCTCTTACTTATGCAGTTTAATTCGAATAACTGCGATATCTCTATCTAAACTTCAAATTATTATAGTTTTCTAAAGTATTAACTTAAATTTCATTTATTTCTTAAAAATAGTTGTTAATAATCCAGAATATATATCTGAGTCTTTTTCACTTTGTCGACTTCATCTTGCTTTAAACTTTCTGTATTTTTTTCTTTTATTTTATTTATTTTATTTTTTTATCCATATTTCTTTTTTTACCTTTTATATTTTTTTACTATTTTTAATATTTTTAATGTTTTTTCTCTATATTTTTTCTTTTTTTTATGTTGTATTTCAAGGGTTTTGTTTGATTTCATACTCTATATATATATATATATAAATTCAATTCCATTGTGTATGTAAATGTATGCTCAGTTTTGTACGATAAGTTTGTTCTGAAATAGATATATGAATCTAATTCGGAACATCTCTAATTTTTTCCATACTCTTGGAGAATAATCATTTACAGTATTTCCTAGATATCATAGTTTAACATATATGAACTACCAATCGGAATTTAATTTCCGTTCCGAATTAGGTGCAGATAAACTAATATTTGGAACAGATGCAAGGCTTGAATTGATTGCTTGCTATTTCAAAATAAATCCTGTTTTAAATATTGAATTATTCTTATAAAGGTAAAAAGTGACTCTTTAGCATGTATTAAATTTATTTTAGATTTATTTTAGAAGACTTTAAAAGAAGATACAACAGTTTCTTTTTAATTTAACCCAAAATAGGGATTCCTTATAACTTCAAATAATACTGTATTTAAAAAAGTAATACGGTCAAATGAAATTAGAAAACCTTTTGTCAATATCATACACATTATTTTCGTCAAAGTATATTAAAGTGAAATGTTCGCAAAATTTTATTATCGCAGAGATATATTATATTATAGTTATTATTGTATATATTTAAAATTATTATTAATGTATATATTTATTTAAAATTATTACTCAATAATTTTCTTCGTGACCCTGTTTATTTCATCATCAATAGCTTTCAGAGAAATATATAAATTTCGAGATTGCTTCAGACCGGAATTTTCTACTGAGCGAATATTTTTGCATATTTTATAACTTTATTGCATCATTTGACGGGTAAATAATAACAGATCGATGAATAATATCAGCAACCGAAGGTTTGTGAAATATTGAAATACGTTACAACAGGGCATTATTCAATATAGCAATTAAAAATTCGTTCCGATTGATATTAACGCACGCTCGCATATCTGATGTATTTCACTGCAAAATTACGTTACAAAGCGGAATTGATAACGAGATTGTTGCCAAGCCGATAAATGCAGCAGTTGCAGGTAAATATTTAACAATACAATATTTTCATCGAGGAAAGCCTTTTATGAGATAGAAATGTCTGCAGGAATGGCCATTATATTCTAGCACCCCAAGCTTCTGAAACAAGTTTCGGAAGCTTTTGTTTGCCAAAAAGTAAAATAAAGTTTCACAATTCAAACGAAAAATTTTAAATCATATTTCATGAAACGATTCACTGGTTATTTACGTTATAGTAATATTTGCGAAATAATTATTTAGAATAACGTGAAGAGAATATCGATAATAATAAATAATAATAATTATAATGCGAAAATTTGGAAAATGTAAGATTATATAATACAATATCAAACTTGAGAATGTTACAAAAAGAAGAATGTGAGGAACACGTAATTGTAATGCAGTATAAAATTGTAATATTATGCAATACGAGCAGACGTAAGACAAGTTAGAACTGTTACGAATTATCGATTGAGAATTATGCCACATAAATTGCAGTGTAGAGACGGTTTGAAGCATGTTAGGCATAAATAAGCGGCAACCAGGTATAAGCAGGTATGCGCGCCAAGTGTGTATCTAGTTCTCGTCCGAAATAACAATGCAGGCGGTAGGATAGTACCTATCGTTATATTGCATAGCTAAGCAATCATCACTTATTTGCCGGAGCAAAACAGCCTCGTTTGCAAACCGACAAAGAGGTATTGTTCTTTCAAAGGATCTCTCCAGCACGCGCTCGGCTCCTACTATTTACATGGCCTAACTCAACATTATATCCCAAAGTTCGCGCGGCCCTTCATGAATGATGTATTCCAGGAAAGTCACGCTTTACACGAATAGAGAATCATATTTCTGATACAATATCTAATCTATTTGTCTGAAGATTTTGTGCACAACAAAAATAATATTCGCCGATATCTGCGAACGTTTTATTAATTTTTCACTAGATATGCGTCGATTAGAATCGAAAACTTTGAAGAGAAAGTATTTAGAATAGCGATTCTCAATTTTAATATTCATTTGCAAGCTACTTTAAACTTGTACAATTCTTCTGGAAATTTTTTATAATTATTTTTATAAAAATTGTATTTGCGAGAAAAAGTTTGATTAGGACCTTCATTATCATGGCATGGATGTCACCTTGCAATCCTTCCCATGGATGTCCTTCTCGCAATCCGACGGAATCGACTGCAGAAGCAATGAAATTCAAGTGGCAAGAATTCGCGAGTGGGCGCCATTTACGAGAACTTTTTCGCAGAGTGTCCTAAAGTCCAGCAAATCCGGACAAGTTATCGTCTTCCAGCTGGCTCTCGAACAACAAATCTCTCGAAGATGACAGCGTTTTTTTTTTTTATTCATTACGACGAGATTCACTCGTAAAGTTCTTAAAAGTCGACAAATGAGGAATTCCGAGAGTCGTTCGCAAAAAGTATGACGGTTCAATAAGCGTTTGATGATCTGCTTTTGTACGATCAATGAATTTAATGACATTAGCAGAGAATTCTTGAAAAAGATGCAACTTTTGCAGTATTCAGAAATAGGAAAGAATATTTACAATATAATATGCATATCATTACATGAAGAATATTAATAAAAATATGTAATATTTATAGTTTATCGTAATTTTATTAATATTAAATATCCAAATAACCAAACGTTAATATTAAATATCGAAGTTTAAAATGAAATGCATTTTAATAACGTATAAAAATTTTTTGTCTGTATAATATCTTTAAAATCTTTAAAATATACAATATTTATAGTTTATCTCGTAATTTTATTAACATTAAATATCCAAATAACCAAACGTTAATATTAAATATCGAAAAGTTTAAAATGAAATGCATTTTAATAATGTATAAAATCTTTAAAATCTTTAAAAAGTGGAAAATAATTATTCGTTTGAAACCAAAAGTCGTGTAATGTAAATAGACCTCGCTATAAAATCAACGTAATTACAATAGCCAATATAGGCGACAAAAAGCGCGATATTTATTCAAGCAACGATAAAATTGCAATTGCATGACCATATCTTTATTTAGAATACTGCGTGCGTAATAATATTTTGTTTTGTGCGCCTTGTAATACCGCGTTCATTTTTCCTAGCCGGATAAAATTGTGTTCATCGCGTCTCATTTAGTAAATACGTTTCTGACCCGATTACAAATATTCCCGCGATCGAATCTTTTCCACCGGTGTGCCGTTTAATACATTAAATACAAATACTCGTTATGCAGCTCACATTTACGAGCAAACGACGTGCAAAAATATCGCATATTTGCGACTGTAAAAGTTATAACCGTGACTGTGCGCGAGAGAATTCCAATGCGCGCCGGAAAAGATACTTCACCCGATAAAAATACGGTCGGAGGAAAGTACGGATGCAGAGTGTGAAGATGAAAAGTTACAAGAATGTTATTACCGTCATGAATTGCCAAAGGCAGGTTGCGTTTTCCAGCCCGTCGGAAATGTTCCCCTGCGGTTCGCAGCTCGCGGCGTGCTTTTTGCTCTTCAAACCTGTTCCATTTTCTACATCGAAATGCGACACGAAATCTCATCGAGAAGCACGAATGTAATATTATATAAGATTGAATATACAGATAGAGTATAATGCATAAAAATAGAGGAGCCATCTAAACTTTAAAAAGACTGATAAAATGAAATGGGAGAAAAACTTGATCGAAAATAATGTAATCATATAACAATTCAAGCATCAATAACACTTGAAAAAATGCTTCAATGTATATGTATATCATTCTCATTTAGAAATATATTATTGTTTCATTCATTTACAATAATATTATTCGACATTATCACATGAAGAGAAAAGAGCGACGGATAATATAAGTTGAAATATTTCATAAAAAGTTGAAATAAAAAAACTTTTTATAAATTATTTGTAATTTTAAATGATTACACATTCTGTAAAAAATTATGTAAACACAAATAACAATAAATTATATTTGTCATTTAATTTTTTAAAGTTTCTCTTTAATATCTCTTCTCAGTCTCTAATTAATCATATTAATATTAAAAAATTATATATTATTATGATCAGTTATATATTATATGATGATGAAGAGCCATGTTATTCTATTAATATACAATTTTACATATTTCCATAAATTGTAATTAGTAATTAAATATGTCTCATATCGCACAAGTTACACTTGTTGCCCGATAATTACAGAAAATAATAATTTACAAATTAATTTAATTATTTTTTATAATAATTATTGTATGAGATTATATATAACAATTATAAGCCATAAATAATCTTAATGATTCTTCTCTTCCTCAATTTAATATTATTTTTAAAGATGCAGGTAGCGCTAAAATCCCAGAGAACGTAACTTTGCCGATATAATGCCAATTATTAATGCAACCACATAATAGGAATACCACAGACTGAGTATTGTAGTTTGTCGGATATGTCGTTGCGGATGTTATGTAGCAGGTGTACTGCGCTATTCGCCAACTGAGCGACGATGTGTGCTCGTTATTAGCAAAATTGCGTGAGCTAATTGACTAATTAGAGATTAACGATGGATACTCGTTCCGGATGTATTGATGGATTACTGTTTTGGATCTGCTATGAACGGCCATTATGATGCAGTTTATCGATGTATCTCTCAATCGATATTAGTTACTTTTTGAACATGTGTTACACAATAATGCGGTTAATTAATAGCAGCAATATATGACACAATGCTATTATGTAAACAATTATATTCTCGTTACCGCTGTTAAATATACAGATGTGATAATTTATGTACGATACTCTGTGTACACTATTTCAATTGTACAAATAAATATTTCAAAACTCGGGCGTGGATATTTTTTTTGTAATAGAATAATAACTATATTTTTTGATATATATACATATATATATATATTTACTTTGTACTGCAAAATATCTTCTATAGGAAACGAAAACAGAGCGAAAGAGATATACATTTCGAAATATATTATTTCGTAATATGTAATAGATAACTTTGATGCGAATCGACTTTTCGTTGATAAACGAGAGATATTTGTACCGAGAGAGCTACCGAATGACAGGGCATGCCCATTACCGATGACACAACTAATTAATTAGTGATTAGCGATGAAAGCTCGGCCGCTCTCCGCTGTATTGATGGATTGCCGTGTTTCCAGTTCGCTTCGGCCATACATTATACCAACAAGTATTCCTAATAGTCGTACTAGTCGATCGGCATCAGCTAAAAGCATTTTGCGCGGTTCGGGATCTATCACCCCTATACATTATTTCGAGTTTCAAGAAAGAGAAATGACGATGAATTGATTACTTTTACTCTCGAGCAATTAATTAATGCATAATGATGGCCTTACTTCTTATTATGTCATAATAAATTCGTCTATATATATTTTAGATCCATAATATGCGTAATAATATCTATTTGTATACCTTTTTACTCAATAATAATCTGATTTATTAATCTTTAATTTATATTAGCTAAAATATTCAAATAAGAATAAATAATAATAATAATTTTCTTTAGTGCAAAAGAGATCTATTTATTTGGAGCTTATAATTCATTTTTAGAAAATTCAATAATTTATATCATAAATATAAAATATTATTTAATTCGTTTCACTTGATTTGTCCAAATATATTGAATGAATTCTTATAATAATGAAAACTATTATTGTTGATAAGATATTTGAAGTAACGTCACAAGAACGTTTATCGTCTCATCATTTACTAAATTTGTGATAAGAAAATATAATGCTGGATATTTTAAATTAAATTCCATAAAGCGGAATATATCGTCGATAATACGCAGAAGTTTTGCGGCATTTTCATCGCAAAATACGGTTATTATGGAAATTCCGCACTCATGGGGCAGCCGGTTTGCACAGTCCATCGACTTAAATTCGATATGAGACGAGACTAAAGAACAACAGCTTCGCGATAGAGCTTTCGCAACGAACGGCGAACGCGACGAAAGACGAGGCAGCCTGAAATCAGGGAAAAAGCTACGACGAAAGAGCATTCCTCCTGGGATTGATCCCAAACAGGGATAAGCGTTATCGACGTGGACACAACCTTACGCACAGCCTTCTATCGAGCATTTCCAATCACGAGATTGCTCAATCGCAGCCTGGTTTTCTCGGCTACGTCGTTTTTTTCTTCGGAAGCTTTGCTTTCCCTCTTATTTGCTAAAGCGAAAAGACCGAAGCCAGATTAAAAAGTACGACTACGACCCTCGAGAATGATTATCTCCGATACCTACAATACAGACAAGGGAACAGGACAAGGGATGAATAGCGCAAAATGCGTCTGCTGACTCAATCTGATTGAGTACAGTTGGAATAGTCGACATAAATGTAAGGGTCTCTGATTAAAAATTATTGAACAACAACGACTATTCATTGATTCAAAGAATATTTCCTTCTTAAGAGTAAAATTTTTAAGATAAAAATATGATTTAATTGATTGCTAATTTCTGATTTTTCTCATAAATGTTAAAAAAACTTATTCTTAATATAAATTATTCAAGTTTTCCTAATTATTTATAGTGATGAATTATTTTTTATGTTATATGGTTTCGAAAAATTTTTAAATTTTTTGTTAAATAATATATCATACAATGTTACTGTGAATTGACTATAAAAAAACAATGTAATAAACTTGAAAACATAATTGGTAATATCCAGTTTTAATTTTGGAATCGCCGGAAATACCATTCATTTAATTATATTACCTCTCGCCGGTTAATAAAAGAAGAATTCTTCAGTTAATTAGCAGCTCGCCGTACTTCCATATCCCTCATCGAAATTTTAATCTCCGGCGGGACAAAAATGAACGCAGGTACTCCGTTCAACTAGAGGTTCTCCACGGAGCCAGAAGAAATGGCATTAATGCGCCGGAACAATTGTAAAAAGTAGATTAAAGCGGACAGTCACGACCGCAAATAATTCCAGCTGCGTCCGTCGTCGGATATCATAATAGACCTGTTATTTAAATGGACGTCATCAGCGGGCACGTGACGTATCATTAAACTGGGACATTAAACTGCAAGCGTTAATCTTCTCCCCCGCGCGTACGTTTAAAACTTTCGTCCCGCGGGGACTCTTGGCGTCTCTCTTCCCCTGATAAACCGCCTTTCTTGCTCCTTTTTACCCTCCTCGATCCCTTCGGACCTCGTCCCCTGCTTCGTCTATCCCATGGCTGAACCAAGTGCTCGGTGACACGACAAAAGTCACTTAGCCCGGTGATGAGGTAGGCTTTGGCGATTTCCACTGCCATCCCGGTATCTGTTGTCGCGTGGCGGGAGTAAATGAAAGTAAAAACCCTATAGCCGGGAAAAACCCTTATGGCGCCCGAGTATCCGCGAATGAGGTTTATCGACTATTTTCTGGCGCAGTCCGTGTGTGAAACCGACTGAAAGCAACGAAGAAGGAATATCGCAAGCGCGAGCGCTCTATAGAATCAGTTTTTTACCATGTATTCTCTGTCTCTTTATGAAAAATTATTATTTATTTTTATAAAATGCTCAGCACACTAAATATTTTATAATTTGCCGCGGTATAATATTTTGCCTTTGAGCTGTCTTTATTTTCCTATAGTACTTATACACATACTGGTAGAATATACGAGAAAGTCAGCGCAATATTAAAAAATTGCGAATATATGTATATATATCTCTTCGTAATAACGTTGCGATAATGTTGCATTCTGCTAGAAATAAACTTAGCTTTACAAGCGCAATATTGGAAATTGTGCAATGATATTTATGTCATATACTTCTCAAATAAAGATAAATTTTAGAAAATTCTCGAAAATAAATAATAACGTACATAAATCATAACAATTCATATATTTACAGATTATTGAAATCCATAATATCTTAAAATTAGAATTACAAATTTGTAATTATACTTTACAAATAAATTAATAATGGATGAAGTTAATGATAAAATTAAAACACGACATGAAATTTACAAAATAAATGTATCAGATTAATTAAGATTATTTATTTAATTTTACGCATTATTAGCTATTAGATTTTATATAGAAGCGAATAATCTCTCTTTTTCCCCCTCTTCTACAAAAAAAAAATTTATCGCAAGAAACAAGCATGGGACATAACGAGAGTACGATTTGTATTCGCGTGAAGAGTTTCAAATAGTAGATCGCGATACAACAACGAGTCGTGGAAACTTCCCATGTCTTCTCTTTTCTAATTTGCCCTTAAGTTTAAGTCATATTGTTACCGCGATTTTCTTGTAACGACTTTTATTCGAAACTTGTCTTTGTTGCACGTATTTTAACTTGAACACTTTTTAACTACCGAGTTTGGGCGGGAGCTTTCGCAAATGGCTTTAAACTAGCGGATTTTTGTGGCGTAATAATGAAAGGAATTTGCGTGTTGCTGTATTTCACTTTGTACGCGTCCAATATTCCAAGAGTTAAATGCGAATAGGGGAATATTACTAGTGCGATGTTTTATATTAATTTACATTCTTACTTTTCTCTGGGTATTATGTTCTTTGTGTGTTTTATATTCTTCATTTTCTTGAAAAAGTACACATTATATTGCTCTAAAAATTTACATGTCAAAAAGCTTTGTATCACACAATTCTACATGTAATAAAGTCATAATAAAAACTAGACCAACGCATTGCTTGTCTAGATTACTCCTTAATCGTATATATCTGAATGTTGCAACTGCTCAAATAAAATTGTATCTTTAATTTTGATTAAATATCAGTGATATCTTTTGATTAAATACTAATGATTTAATTCCCGTAAAAAACCAATATACAAGTTTTTCTCATAAACTTGAAAAATTTATTTTACTTAGATAAAAATCCTTTAATGGAAAATCCAAACATTAAATAAAGATAAATAATATTAAACTTGAATATAAAAAAACGGTAAAGCATTATTTTCTATTTAATTTAAAATTACTTGCTATTAAAAAATTAGAAAGACAAATAATATTTTATTATCTTTTATTTAAAAAAAAATTGATTTCTCTATCTCGCTCAAATGTATTTAATGTAAGAATTAACAACAATAATTTCTGCATTTTGCATCCAGCGGCTTTATAAATTGCATAGAAGTGAGCTTATACCAATTATTTGAAAGTATCAATACAAACTACTGCATCCAACTTAGAAAAAAGTGTGTTGAATAGTATATAACCAAAATTGTGTGCATATTTTTCAAAGTGTAATTTACGCTTTAATCTCGTGTTAGGAGCAACTAAAGTTCCACAGAACGAGAATCAATACAACAACAAAATACGCAAATAAAGAAGCACCCGAGAAATGAGGTAAATTGAGAAAGTGAATTGAGCAACCGGTGATTTTCATCAAGCAGGCTAGCTTGATTTGATGCGTGCAACAGGTCCTACCATTTACTTTGAAAAGTAAAGACTAAATCAAATTTTAGTCAGCGGTACACCGAGTGTCTTGCTATCTTATTTCATTTACGCGCATTTATTTTATTCATTATACGCAACTCATAATTAGATCATGGTTTATGATATTGAAATTCAAAGACCATATTTTGTACCCAAAATATAATAAAGTATCATATTATTATAAGCAAGTTTCATACTATTACTCTTGCAGTTCAAATAAATTTAAAATAAATTAGATTAAATTAAATATATTAACCTAAATAATAATATTTTATGTAAACTTGCAGAAAATATGAAATTAACTTTGAATATACAAATGTATATTATGCAAATATTGCTAATGTAATAACAAATATAACTAATTAAATAATTATATACATATAACGTGATAATATATAAAATTATATCTCTTTCTTGTTTATTGTTAGTTCGTCAAAAAGTTTTTATTTTTCAGTCATTAATAGCATAAAAATGATGGGAATGAAATTCTCTCTCTCTCTCTCGCTCTCTCTCTTTTTTACTCAATATTTTTGTTGAGGATAAATCAGATAAAAAATATATGTAGTAAAAAAGACATTTATTATATTTTAAGATAAATATATCTCTCTCATTTACTATTGTAATCAATTAATAATCAGAGATAATCAATGTGACAGATTAATGGATCCGCATATAATCGTAAACTAAATTATAGTCATTATATTGTAGCATCAACTGTATCAGAAACAAAACCGCTATGTGAAATATGACATGGCAAGCTTGCCATCTATCCAATTTTTATCAGTGAAAATCTTTGCGAAACACAGAACAGACAGTTGATATGCCAACGTCAACATATAACGCAGACAACTCGATCATACTCTCACATCAGATATATTTTATCAATGAATGATAAACTTTATCGACTCCGATGTCGGACTGTTTACAGTGAAAACAATCCGACACATATAAGCCCTACAGTAATTTCACATATGTCGATTCTATTGTTGACACAAATAACGTTTGCCGCCTCCATGAACAATTTTATAGTTGGTATTTGAAAATTGTCAAAATGTGCGCTTGTAGGATTACGGCCTGATTCGTCAAAATATTGGATATGTGGCACACTTTTCACCGGAAAAGAGCAACCAAAACTACTGGTTAACTGTTTCATTATTACTAGGACGCGCAAGTACATAAAGTTACACTGTCAGTTACCTTAATCGATGATTAGAGATATTTTATTAACCGATAGTAGAGTAAAAAATATTTTTCTCAAACGATTCGAGCTAAAAATTGTACATTTTATTTTTTTCGCCTCAATGCACTCTTCAGCATCTTTCTAAAAATCTCACAATTTTTCACTCGTATAACTTCATAAATCCTTAACTTATTGATGTTCAACGATGATGTTATAAAGAAACAGGTAAAATAAATTCTCCTCGGCATCGTGCTTATGCAAAAATTCATATTTGAATAATAAATTTTCCTCGCTAAATATGCGCAGGATAATTAAAACGCGCTTCTCCGTTCATGTGCGGCTCCGGCATTTACTTCTCTGGCGTGTACTTCAGCTTCGTTCGATACCCGCATGCATTCGGATGCCGGAAGGCATCGCGGCATGTTCCGGCCTTGGAACGACGGTTCTCCTCCATTCGCGAATTTGAAGAGTTTCAAACAAATCCAATAACACACGTTGTACAAGATGCCGCCGCGGCGGAGACCGGAACGGAAGTACAACGTCTGTGCATCGTGTATGCACCCGAGGTCTCTTCCGCGCGCATACTCGAGATTCTTGTGCGAATGTATCCCGCACGTATGCGCACCTGCGCCTACATATGCGATCCATATGCGCACAGACACGTGTTTGCCGCGCGACACGCTTATACAGGGTGTCGCGCGATGGATTCCTCGTTGAATTCACGGCCGGTTCTCCCTCGGCGAAAATTGAATGGGGAAAAAATAATTTCTACTAAAAATAAATTTTTTTGTTTACACATTCGAGTCTGCGCGAATTACGAGAGCGATTCTACGAATATCGAGTTTGAAATATTTTTTTAAATACCAAACCTTAATAAAGTTCCATAAAATTTTTCTACAGCCTTGTTCCTTACAATTGATGCCTTACAAAATTTTGTATTTTTATTTTAAATAATTTTCTCATGAATTTTGAAAGAGAGAGAAAGATTGAGAGCTACTATTTTTTTTTAGTTTTGATTTTAACGTTCGCGATTCAATAAAAAGGGGATAGTGAAACACATTACCCGCATTCTGCGACGCATCTTGCCACAAGCACGAGTACTTATCACATGCTCCACATCTAGCACGATGTACCTTCTTCGTTCTGCTCGCGGAAAATATCCAAGTACATGCTCGCGCATGAGCGAATTCTAGATGTAAAGCTCGCTGCTTTCATCGGTAGATGTATCGCGCATCACAAATCCGTATCCCGCGAAACGGAGAAAGAAGGTAGGTGTGCGCACCTACGTATACGTGCTTGCGATAAAAATGGGTCGGAGAAGATGGAGTGCGGGTTATCGAAGCTCTATTTTCCGGGATCGGCCTGAAAAGCGCCAAACATCAATGATGCGCTTCGGAAGTGGCATTGAGCCCTGACGACGAGGGGTAGAAATATTACTTGCTGTTTTACTCATTCTAGAAGCACTACAATGTTTAGTCGCATTGTTTGTGTGCCAAATTGCTCGATTCATGTATGATAAAACCATAAAACAACTCATAATTTTATCTTGTTTTTAATAAAAATCTATATATTTAATATATATTTTTTATTAATAATAATATACCTGATTAAAAAAGGGGAAAGAAAGAGAGAGAATACACAAATATATAATGATTAAAATTGCTACAAAATTGAAAAAAAAAACGTTCTTTTACAGCAGCTTTTTTCATGCTTTACAAGCTATAAATATATCATACTTTAATTGTTGCGATTTCTTGCTCTGGATGGAGGAAGAGGGAAAATTTGATTAATTTGACGTTGATCTATGTCATTGTGTGATGCTTCGAAGTTTGACAAGGCAGGTTCAGATTTACGACGTAATGTCTGCGTCTGGAGACACACGTTCGCCAGCTTGCAGTGACCGAATCCGTCCTATCTGAGTACACGCGTGGTAGCGCCCGCACAATGGGTAGATTACGAGAACAGCATCCTGTACGCTACGTCGAGCACGAAGATGGCAGGGCCCGCGCACGTGCATAAATGGGATATGTCGAAAAAAAAAGAAGAAAAATCATACACGTGGATTTCCATTTTTATGGCCGCGAAAGCCGCCCTCTTTTCTCCCATGAGAACGCCACCGCCGAATCGAGTGGTACCGGACATCGACCACTTTCATCGCCTGCCCACGCCGTCCTTATTCCGAAGGAAGCGATAGCAAATAGCGATATCGGACGAATGTAGAGTCCGGCCGAAGCGCGCACCCCCATCTCGAGGTAGATGAAAAGTATGATATAGCGCATAAATATAAGATGGAAATACCATTTCGTTAGCCTTTTCCACATCCCTCATGCTCCAACGACACGACAAAATTCTGTGGATCGCAAATAGAGGAATTTATATGGTCAAAACGTCGGCATACGTTGCTGCCGTAAAATGTTAGATAAACTCCCTGACAAATTTAAATTCAATATTTTTCCTTAATAAAAAATATATTAAAGATTCAAGTACGTGGAGATATTTAATATTGCAATAGTAGAATAATATATCGTATATTAAAATATAAATAATATTCCCAAAAAGTTAAAAGTTGTGAAAAATCATGAGATAAAGGAATCTTAAAAAAAAAATAGAAGAGAAAAAAATTGCAATATATTTCTAATTTAAATATTAAATCGACATGCCAAAAATCTTAGTTAATAGAACATTAAAAATTAAAAATAAATTACAATTTAAATTATTAAATTTTTGATGAAAATAATTTACTCTGACTACATTATTAAGCATTGTACATTTTACCGGTATATGATTTTGTGATATTTAACTAAAAAAAATATAAAGAAATAGAAATTTTATTTTTCGTAAATTCCATGTTACTGAATTGAATTGTAATTATTAATGTCCAAATTACAAAACTATTCACGTTGTATACATGTAAATGCGAGCTAAATAATTTTCAAGTATCTATCTGGGCAAATTAAATTTTTTGCTACCGTTTCGAATCAATTATATTGCGTGAATTTTCGGAAGAATTTTCGTTTACGATATTATAAGAAATAAAAAAAAAAAGAATTTAACTCTCGAAACGATTCTCGAATCTAACAAATCTGTCGCGTAGTTTTACAAAGTTGGTCGAGTCTGCGATACTGAGGTTGCTTGAACGAATCTACGAGCAGGTACGAAAACTTGGAGTCATCCCAGTGCGCTTGTCACGTGCAGGTGAGGCATATCTAGAAACCGCTGCTTCTCGCTGCATACCGCGCTTAAAGGTAAGAACGATGCCGAAACGGGGATGCAACCTTCTTCGGTGAGAGCGCTCTTGAGACATGTGCTGGGGAAAAGTTTTAACGAGACAGCCAGAGATTTCTCAAGCGAGGAGAGAGAGGAGAGAGTCGGCGAATCGCTTTTTCGTCGGCGCACCCTTCAAGAAATGCAACCCTTCGGGATTCAACTCCACCGCTAGGAACGACGTTTCGTGTTACGCGACGATCCTTCAACGCGCTCTGCTCATTGCGCGACCCATGCACATCGCAAAAAGCTCCGCTGGTTTATCAGCGAAGAATTATCGTAAGCTGAGCAAAGAAAACATTTTCCCAGAGCTCAACATCGCAACAATATTGTCAGTTTAAGAGAGTCGTATTTTTCTAGAAACACGATATATTTTCTATATTCCCAGATACTTGAAAATTATGGAATATTTCACATCAAATTTCGAATGTTACTTCCTTTTCTCGTAAGAAAAGGTTGTATATCTACAACTTTTTGCTCTCTTAAATTATTACTACTTATTTTAATGATTTTTCAATAATTGTAAATTAAGATTATTAATGCAAAGATATTAAAATAATAAATATTAAATAATAAAATATTAAATAATAATTTTCAAACTTTTTACATTGACAGACAAACGCTGCACAATCTATGATTGAAAAAAAATGCTGTAAACACACCCTTTAAAGGAGAAGCGTGAATAAAGCAGTATCTCATTTTAAAGTTAATTATATTATTGCTCCGAAATTGGTGACGTTGCATCAACGCGCTAAAATAATTTGTCTGCTATCGCGCGAGGTAATCGACCGTAAGATCGATAAAGAGTTGGCTAAAAAAAAAAAATAAAAAAAAACCGGCAAAATACTCGGGCTCCGACGCATGGCGAACGAACAGCGTCGCGCAGTAAAATTATTTGGCGCAATTCGCCGCGCACTCGCTGTACCGTGTAGACAGCTGTTCGTCCAATAAATGTGACATGCGCGAAACGATTACGGAAGCGACAAGTGATAACAGTGAATACACGTTACCAGGCGTTTACATAAAATTGCAGGCTGCGAATGACAATATGCGCCGATAAATAAAATTTTATGCAGAACGCCGCACATGTGTCGTCCGCGATAATTTACGAAGTTGCGCGATTATGCGTAATATAGGGATACGAGAAAGAAAGCGATATAAACGCACGATGCGAAAACAACTATTTGTACACGATCTAGCTGTTTAAAAATAAATGCAAAAGTTGATCAGCTTTGCGATACGAAAGAATTCGTTCATTATTTATTAAGCGACACGCGAGAGTCATTCGTCGAATAATAGATGTATTCGGAATAATTTCAATTTGCAGAAAATTCCACGTCGTACGATTTGATATACGGAACATTTGATAGGCGTCTGGTTCCGAAAGAACGTAATACGAAACGTTCTTTTTCCGACGAAAAGTAGAATGGGTTTTCAATTTTGCCACCGCTGCGAGCGGAGGCTTCTATCCCGGTTGTAAATTAAAATCAAATGGAAACCAAATTATACGCCGTAGCAAAAGGCACGTAATTTATCGCGGAGAAAGATGTCACGTCGACGCAATGCATTGAAATGTTTACTAACAAAAGATCGTATTTCGTTACAATCAATTTATAAAAGCACAATGAAAATTGATAAAACTGGAATAATCACGAAACACACACACACACACACACACACACACAGAACCAGGTTCAAAAATAATTGCTATATCAAGTCTGACAATTTTTTAACTACGGATTAAAAAAATTTAATAGTAAATTTAATAATAAATAAATATAAATATTATACGAGCGATAATGTATATTTTAATTACATCTTCTTATATTTCTTATCTCATTTTATATATATTTCACAATAATCATTTTTTTATTCTTAAACTTAATTGTGATTTCTTCCAAGAATTAAAAAATGATAATATCACAAAGATTATTGTATCAACTAATCAATGTTGTAATTATCAGCTAAATAATCCGGCTATATTTATTTTGTCTAATCTGCATGCGCGATATCTATCATTATCAATTTTAACTCACTGATTAACATAAATTAAATATTCCTATAAACTCTTTTAAATCATGCGAAATTTTATGAAAAAATAATGCAAATACATTTTCTCGAGAAATCGAGAGTAGAATCTCAGGTAAAAAATACATCATAGAATTTTATGCATTTTTAATTTCAGATGTACTACGCTCTCTTTCCCTCTTTTTTTCTCAAGATACTTATGAATCATTTAATATAAAATAAATCCCTATAAAGACAACGCGAAAAGAAGATAGTGTCCAATTAAAATTAGGCAGATAAAATATGTCCATTACTTGTTGCAAAAAACTATTCGGCGAATTTGCACGTTATATGAACACATTAGTGCGCAAGCATGTTAGAAACATTGATGACGCGATGCTTCCTCTCTTCTGCAGCACAAGCGCGCGAAGTTCGCGGATCGCCTGGACCACGAAAGGGATCCCGCAAACGCGGACTTGTTAATTGTTGATCGTCTCGGTCATGTAGCATCGCGCGTGTACGATACGCGAGCGCACCGCTTTATTCGAGGCCAAAGAGCACAAGCGCATTACCGTGATTGCGACGGCAGGGGAACGCTAATTCACTAAATACATCGCTCCCACGCTCGCATGCCGCATCACCGGTTTCGCGATGCACGCCATTCAGGATAGTTTAGGACTATATACATTAACGCGGTGGCTTTTCTTGCAGCACCGCTGGATACGTCCAGTCGATTAATTATCCCGGAGAATCTTCTCCGTTTGCACGGTCTGTTGGCACGTCTACTCGCGTCCTTGTTATTCATATTTGGAGTGGCCCGATCGCGAAAATTATTATTGCATTTTGCGTATAAAATAATTATATGTTAAAATAGATGGTGACGGTGATGAAATAACGATGCTGATAATCCTGATGCATTTTATTTTACTTTTTGTTTTCTTTTTCTTTTAAAAAATATTAGGAGAATGTTAAAGATAAACAATAATTCTCAAATGTCCTATATACGTTATGATTACATAGCTTATCGCAAGCAGCTTTGCATTAGTATAAGAGGATTATTCATTTATCAAAGAACGAATTAAATTGTATTTTTTCAAGCAAGAGTAATACTTTTATCCAAAATACGTGAAACCAATTATCGGTCAATCATAATCCTCATTTCTATTCTATCTTTTTAAATTGCACAAATACGCTATGATTTAAATTCATGTTAATCAATATGTGTATGCATAAGATAAATAAATAAATCAACAAATATTTTTATGTACAAGTAAAAATTAAATTGATTAATAGTATAAAAATTTAAAAATAGAATTATCTGTAAAATTAGATAATACTAATAATAAAATGTTTCGAAAATATTTTTATTTTTATAATAGACTATACGCAAATATGTACACATATTCATGTATGTATTTACAAGTATGACTTTACGTGTGAATTCTCGCAATGTTAATATTAAAAAGTCAATAATAAAAAAACTTTTGCTGCATTTTGCTTTAGGTTTAATCTTTTAAATCTTCATATTATAAACGAATATAAACACAGATAATATGATAATTATTGACAATATCATCAAATCTTTCGGTATTAAAAGAAATATGTATATAATCAAATTCCGATCAATGTTTACTCTCGTACATCAGCATAAGCTTATAGTTATCGTTCAAATGATGTGCTAACTTTGTGAGAAAAGTAAACCGGCTCGATTTCTGAATGATTCACGAACGAATCAAACATGCGCAGTAATAGTAAACATTATAAATGAGAAAATTATTATTTTCATTTCATGAAAAAAATTTTTACATATATTTTAATATATTAAATTTTTTTTTACTCTTCTAATATTAAAAGCATTGCCATAAAAATAATATTTCAAATAATATTCGGCAGAAATTTTGCCCGTATGTAAAATATTTAATAGTAATAATGGACCTAGTAACATAAAAGACATGTGTCGAAGCCCATTTTTAAATTAATCCCTTATATTTTTTCAGAAAATTTCGTTTTGATTATAATAAAAATCTAATATAATATATATTTTACGCATAATATTTCTCTTGTATTTTTTTGTATTCTTTTATTATGAAAGAAACTAATAAAGATTAATATTTTAGATTTTATTTTTTTACCATTTAATATATTTATGTATCTACAATGTTGTGTAGATACATATTATAAAAGGATACAAATGTAAAATATAATATTATTACAAATTGATAATCACAAATCATAAAAATAATTAAATCAGATATTAATGTATTTATATATTGTTTCTTCGAATAAAGGTAAAAAATTGATACGGTCTCTATTTTTTTTTTTTAAATAGCTTATTTTTTACATAAATTCTACAGGTAACTTGCACAAATTAATTTTTCAAGTGAGTGCACATGATTTTTGCATTAATTTCCATATATTTTGCGCAAGAGCGACATTGCGCGATTTTTACACAATTCCGCAATGCTCTATTTTCAACGATAGGGTCACGATTGTGGACCTTTGCGCATCGATCGCGCAAACAGAGAGGCGTGCACGGGTGCTTGTGAAAACTCGGCAAAAGCACAAAGTGGAAGCGGATTAAAAAAATGTTTATCGCTCGACGAGTTCGATGAGCGTAATTAAACCGCTGTCAAAGACTGAAAACGAGGCGCGGGTATCACGATGGCGTACTATAATGATGACGAGGGGCTATAAGTTAATCACCATTAACTCGAAACTCGATCCCACCATGCCATCTATGCTGCGAATTTCTGGTTAAAATGTGTCGCGCGAATCACACATAATCAATTGCGACACAAAATCCGATAAATATCTATGATGAGCGGCATGTGTTAACGAACGTGAGACTTTTACGAAAAATTTTAATTATTTTAATTGACTATTGTCGATTTTGTTCATTATTTTCATGATTCTTTAAAACACTTGTACGTATTTTTAAAAATTCTTTTTGTTAAATCTAGATTGCTGATCAATGTTCCAAAAATACATGAAATTTTTATTAAGTTCAAATTATTCCGTCTTACGCTTGTGTTAATTATAAAGGTAGACTTTATCAGATAAAATACAAATAAAGCTGATAATTACAGAAAATTGCTTTCTAAAATATCATCTCGAATAAAAATTCTATGTATTATGTGCCCTATAAAAATAATAAAATTAATAAGCTGTTATCTAAAGAATATTCTTTCTCATATATATCCAGGTATATATTTATATATAATTTATATAATGGTCTATATAATTTAGTTATACTATTTATAAATGAACAATATATATACATATATGTATAAATCTATACATAATTTAGACTGTCTAAAAATGTGAATGCACGTACATCCGGAGGTCTAATGGGGATAGAAAGTGCAATAATGCGAAATGACGGCTAACGATATTAACCTGATTTGCATATATCGAGAGAACGTGCTGGAAAATAAGTCTTTCCCTTCCATTCAATTGCCGTTCAATTTTATAGACGAACTATAAAAAATGTCACGCTGTAACGTCATCTCCCATTTTCCAATATTATCTCGATTTATTGAAGAGAGGCGTAGAAAATTGACAAAAATTAATTATTCTTGTAATTGTCGGACACGCGAATTAAGTTATCGAAAAATAATCGATCACTATAGTCACCTCCGATTTAACTTTGCAAAATATATCGGCTAATAAAATGGCGGAAGTTATTATATATCAAGTTATATGGATCGATATTATTCTGATTACAACTCCAAAGCATATAAAAAAATACTGGAACGTCTAGATTTAATTTAAATTCCCTTTATTGCACAACTTAATTGTGGGAGCGAGTAAGCATGTAACCCGAATATTCGGCAATCTAATTATCGGAAGATGGGCGATATGCGCAAGTAAGAGAGAACTGGCGGTTCAACGATCGTTTCTCAAAAGACGTTCCACGGTTGCGCCGTCATAACGAGGCGAGTTTCTCGCAGACGACGACGCTGCGTTTTCGTGCTCCGGTCCCTTTAATGGATATATGCGTAACTGTGAAACCGCAAATGCTTCAATTATGAAACAATGAAATAGTTAGGGGCGCCGGGGCTCGCCACCCACTTCCCCCCCTTCCACCCCTAAAACCCCGCGACTCCTACGGTTGCGCCGTGTTGGTGCCAACTGACGCCAACTTCTCGCGCGCTAACTTGGTACCGTTGTTTCGTCGAGTTAACCAGCTAACTCTAAAGCAATCCACTCCGCCGTTTCCCACCCTCTCTGCGCGCATCCTATTTACGCCATCCCTTTTCCATCGGCTCTTCTAATCTTCGGCACGTCCGGATTTACCATATGTCTGGGGTCGAAAATGCGAATGTCATTGTTATGCTTTAACGCGATTTTCTTTAGAAAATGCGTCAAAATACTCAGTTGTGAAATAAACAATGATGTAAAAGATATGATTTCAAATGCGTATATTATTAGATTCTTTGAATAAAAGTTTTTTTTTAATAGAATAATTTATGAGTCTTTCGAATTTTATTATGTTTTAATCAAAATTTGTTTCGAAAAAAATTCCTGGCACAATTCAAATTAATAAAATATGTATGAAATTTATCAAAATGTAAGAGAAATCGCGCTTTCATGTTTTGGTTGTTCGATATTTAATCTCTTAATACACTTTGAAAATATTTATAATATACCATATGTACTTTGCAATTACAAAAAGATTTCTGGAATATTGCAACATACAGTTAATCTATATCATCAATTGAAATGTAGCACCGATCTAAAAAAAAAAAACATTTTTGAATAATTTAACAGACACGCGCGATTGGAAAAATAATATATTAATGTCGATTTTAATAGATGATATGTGTGATTCTCCTCAAAATTCCTTTTTCAAATATTAAATGATATATGTGTGAAATTGACGAATCATTCAGTGCGCGCGCGTGAAAACTTATAAATTATTAAAAATCCTAACTTTTTATTTTCAATATTATATATATATGTATCTATAGTATGTTTTATAATTTAAATAAATATATTAAACTAAAGAAATCGTTTTAAAACAAACGGAAAATTAACGAATAAATTGATGCAGCATTTCAACTTGTTTTATTGTGTTTGATGTTATAAATAATTTTTCATAGTTTTAAAAAATTTACAACTCTGCTCGAGTTCTAAATAGTTCTGTTTCTTGAAAACAACAAATATCAATTGAAGTAGCGACGAGTAAACTACAATTTATAACATAAGAAACTTGCAAATTTCAGAGTTCTATTCGTTATGAAATAATTTCTATATAATTATATAAATAGGTATACATTTCTGTATATTCTATGATTATCCAGACATTTTAGCACGAATTCTACAATTTCTAAAATAAGAAAAAATGGAAATTATCAAATTTTGTTAATAATATTATTTGACAAAAATATCAGGTTAAGACGCTAATCAATTAATCATTTAATTAAAAAAGTATCCCGAATTATACAAAGAATCTATTGTAATGAGGATCGAACATTTTCGATCGCCCTATATATTTAATCGCAATATCCCCGATAATTAATCGTCCATCTATTATGACTGCCACATTATAGGCATCATTAATCAGCCGCTGCATTCTTTATCGTCCGCATAATGCCTACGTAATCGCGATAATTATTAAGTAAGCCCCAATACACACATATATATATATATATATATATATATATATATATATATATATATCACGCGCTTTTAAGCGAACAATCGTTTCGACATTTAAACGTAACGCGAGAGAAGAGAAGAAAAAGAAAGAGGCGTCAGAGTGCCATACATATATATATCTGCATAATAATGTCGAGTGGTATGGTATGCTTAGGTGATAATCTACAGAGCCGCAAAATCCGCCCATATAGTCGCGATAAGGCACCCCTTATGCGGCAAGCTGCATGCCACAAACGCCCCCTTTTAACGGTAAACACCCTTCGCACGTTGATAGTTTATGCTCGCACGTTGCAGGCCATATGATCGGTTTATTTATCGCGCGTTATTTATCAGCGCGACGCCTCACGTTTCTTCTAACGATCGAAGTCCAAGTAATTTACTTGCAGGATTGAAGAGATCGGTCTTCTTTGATAATTTAATAATTTAATAATCCATATTTGCAGCGTATTAAATTTATGCGACCTATTAATAGACTTGAAAATAATTTATGAATATTGTATTACACTCGAAGCGGCAATGGACGATTAATTGCGTACAAATAATAAATAACAAAGCATAATAAATAATAAGAACGAATAAAAGTAATAAAAATAGAATATGATAAAAAATAATAAGTAATAAATACTGACTCACTTTATAATTATTCCGCTGTTGCTCGACGTATTTCTAGCCTCTTCCTGCTCTCCTCGTTTGCCCTTTGCTGCCCCTTCACTCACTCACGAAAACTTGGATTTAAATTACGTAATAATCACTAGAGGATCTAACGCGTCACTTCCGATGTTAATCACTTGCGACTTTATCTTATTGCGGTAGTAGACCACGACGCGAAAATTATACGAACTCACCTAACGCCTTAAAATCGCGCGATTATATTTATAAATGTGCTACCTCTCTAGTGTTAACAAATAATATATGCTCGTATTTTACAATTTCGTATTTTAATATAAATCAGCATGCAAGATAAATTGAAGTTAAATATTCTAATATTCAAAGATACATTTGGTTAAGATTGTTGACTGAAGCACAAGATAAGATCGAATAATTGTCATTGTTACATTTACCTCTACACTTTATTCTAAATATCAATCGCGACCGCCATCGTGTACGAATCATTCGATCGGAAGAATTACTAACCTTAATCACGCCATCGAACCGATAATAATTGCCGACTGTAATAATTGTAACGTCGCGTCGTGGTCGTACTTGGAGAGATACTGCGACACACTTTTTCTCTTACGCACGACATACCGAGTTATAAAAAAAGCGAGCGCCGAATAATACGACGTTGTAGCGCGCTGTTGTTTACCCGCGGTCACCTTGTCACTCGCGCGTCTCGAGTGAAGTAGGCAGTAACACGAGACGCTCCGTGCGGTGTGTTCGTCGTGTGTATTTCTCGAAGTACGATCGTTACACCGTCACAATTATTACGGCGATCATTAATACGATGATTATTGAGAATAAGTGAATTAATAAGTGAATTAATCTCTCGTAATCTCCTGTCGAAATAATCGCTGTTTGTCAGAAGAGATACCTTGCGTGACAGATATTCGTTTAACAAAGACGCGTATTTGTTTAGGAATCTCGAGGGACGCGCAATAGATGGCGGTCGTGAATTCATTTAATGAACGATGTTTGAAATCTCTATCACGTGTTAATTCGTGCGCGATATATTCGTATTAAACAGCGTATTGGAAAGTTCGCGAATATTTTTCTAATAATTTTTTTGCTTTAACAGTGCGGTTTCCACGTTGCTTTCGTCGCGATATAATAAAGTCGCACGTGATTAACGTCGAGAGTACAAAGTCATATTCCGCTATCATTTTCTAGTTATATTGACAGTACATTCGCTATCATAATTTTTCGCGCTTTCGGGAGTGAGTGTTGTGAGGAAGCAGCAAAGGATAAATAAGAAAAGAGGAAGAAGAAGAGATCTGGCAGAAACGTCGGGCAACGAACGAGCAACCGTACGAGGTAATTTATTATTCATTTATTATTCATTGCTTGTGGAATTAATAGTTTATCGCCGCAACGTGTGTGTGTGTGTTTGCATGGCAATTCCTATTATCGTTATATAATGCGAGATGCATAAAAAATCTTGAATTTTATATTTTAAGATACATATTCTGAGAAAAATCAATTGTTTATTTGTACTCAAATACGTCACATTTAACTTAAATACTTCAACTAGAGAAATGATAATCAACTACACGCATAATTAAATTAACAACTTTTTTAAGTGTATATGTATATTTCAAAATCTATAATTATTTAAACTAATTATAATATAAAAAAATTAAATTTTCTCAAATTATCAAATTATATTAGAATTTACATATGTCAAAAATATTTCTCTATCAAATTAAATAATTTTTCTATTAAATATATTTATTAAAAGAAAATAAAAAATTTTTAATTACGCGCAATAATTATTTTTTAAAATATTAATATTTTAATTATTCTAAATATTAATTATTTTGTGTTCATAATTGATCATCTATTTTCAAAATAATTTCGTTAAAATTAATTAACATTTAATATTTGAAGATTCTCTAAATTTCAACGAAAATACCATCGTATCGAGCAGATTGCGTTGTCCCTTTTAATATAATAAATGGAGTATAAACGGTTTATAGATAAAAAGTAGCATAGAAATAGTAGTATAGAAATATAGCGATGTATGGATACGCGTTAATCTACCGGGAGTAACGTGTAAACATAGCTATCGGGAAAAATAAGCGGGCATCATCCTCGCGTGTGACAGATTGCACACGATACATTTTCGCGCGGACACGAAGAGACGTAATCCGTACGCTCGAGTGCAGACTGATCATTTATTTCTATGATCATAAAGTCATCGTGTGATACATAATTTGTTCTAACCTCAGGCTAAGGCGTGATATACTATTTCAACGAGGGGCCGGCCCCTCGTAAACGAATACCGTAGATTTGTCTCTCTCTTGGTGTCCAATTTTACAGCTGATCTAAGCGTCGTAAGATTTCCGTTCTACCTCGCTTCGTATTTCAGTTTATGCTTACCTCGGTCAGATTATGTATGATTATGTTCTTGTAGCTTCTAGAAACTCAAGAAACGAGTGAATTGAGATAATTTGCGAATAAATAGCGGATTTAAGAGCTGCATTCTTTGTTAGCTGTTGAGCTGTTGACAGCGAAATATATATAAATATAAAAATAAATATATAAATCAATATAAAAATATAAAAATAAATAGCGAATAATTGCGTTAAACACACACACACACACACGCACATAAATCGAATAAATTAAAATAGTTAATTCGGACAAATATCTTGTATTTATTCCGAATAAAATTCATTTAGGTATATATTTTGTTTTCTATAAGTTAAATTTACATACAAATTATTATATTTAAATATTTCCAAGTTATTATTAGTTTGACAAACAAATATTCGGATACATCTCTGAAATTTTCATCTCATCTGTCGCCCTAAATTCAGATAATAGCAAAAAAATTGATAGAAGAATTGATGCAGGAATTAGCAGCTTTTTAATGAAAATCATTCTGAATTCATTGTCAGCTAATTAAATATGAACAAAAATTGGAATATGCGTTTTCAACCTAAAATTAATATATATTTGCGTAATTGCGTGGAGCACATTTTTTACTACTAGTATCTGTTTGTCTGTGATATGATTATTAATTTTTTTATAGCTTCCGACACCAGATTATTTTATAATAAATTACACAATTTAAAATTATATACATACATATATGTACATCTAAAAATACTTTTATATGTAATATTTTTTTCTTTGATTAATTTAATAATAGTTTTTTTTAAATAATTGTGAGTCCAAATCTCTGAACTGAATATTGAATCGACAGAATGTTGAATGAATTTGCTGAACATAATATAATCAGAAATAAAAAATTGATGAATATAATATGAAAAAAATAAAATTAAAATACATACAAAATATAAAAAAATAATTATAAGTAATATTTAATATAACTATTTTTAATATTTAATATAACTATTTAATAAAACGAATAAATCCCACGCAAAATGTTGTGCTCTGTAAAAAATACATCAATCTTAAGTATTTTTTTAAACTTTTTATTAATGTTTTTTTTTTTTTCATATGATATTCTTGTGCAAGTATAACGACAATTTGAGTTTGTGATTATCTTGTACCTTTAACTTATGAGTATTAAATCTTTAATAATAATAATAATAATTTTATAATAATAATTTTAATATAAAAAAAATTTACATTTAACAAAAAATTCAGATCTCTCTCTTTAAACCTTCAAATTTCTAAATATATATATATACAACAGTTTTCTCTTTTCCAAATATTTATCGCTAAAATACGCTTAATAAATAGAGCCGTGAGGATCTTCCGTGAGTAAGATGCAAACGAGTAATTCCAAAGCGGATTGCACGGGTCACGCTGAATCGAATTATAAACGTCACGACCTAATTACGCCTTTCGTGCCGTCATGCATATGTAGTAAATGCAACGCGGCAAAAACGAAAACACTACGTACGAGAATACAACTCTACGTTGAAATTACATTTCTCGCAACATCGTCGACAAAACGTTACATAAATATGCTTCACGTAATCTAACTCGTGGCGAATAGACCAACATAGGTCAGTTTCCGCATCAAATGTCCAGTTTCTCAATTCTTCGAGTCATCATGTTGTCAAATCATATTATTTGTAAAATATTACTGTTATTATTATCATTATTATTACTATTATTATTATTATTATTGTCATTATTATTATTATTATTTTTGCTGTTATACATTGTGTACATATCGTTACGTTATTATTATATATATAATAAATAGGAAAAGAGAGAGAGAGAGAGAATTTGCTTTGCAAGAATTAACTTTTTTAATTTAAATTTTTTTTTAACTTTAAATTTTTTTACAATAAAGTATAAAGAGAATCTAAATGCATTAAAATGAAAAATACACATTATTCTTAAATAATTAAGAATTGTTTTAAATTTAATTTTGATTGACAAAATGTTTTCACGTTCTGCTCAAAAGCAAGATAATTTTAGATCACTCGCAGATGTTATGATTTCAAACATATCATAATACCTGATATTGATTTAAAATTACCTCGTCTTCGAACATAACGTGAACGCATTTTGCCAATCAAAATTGAAATTGAAACTAAAAAATTTAGTGCTTAATATAAAACATAGTTATTTAATAATATTATTAATTAATTATTTCGATGCAATTATAAATCTCTAAATATTTTTTATATCGCACTTGACAACTAATTAAATATTAGCATTTTTGCAAATGTATAATGCAAAAATTTTAATTTTGTTTATTTTCACGGATAAATGGCGTCACATCAGAAATATATATATATATATCATATTTCTCGAAAATATCGCGATGATAACTTTCAGCGTCGACTATCGTTCTATCGTTTAACGTAAAGTAGCTTTTTTGCCTATCTGATGTTTGAATTGAGCGACCAAGCGGAAGTGTCGTCGCATTAACGATCTCGAATCTTAAACGGAAGCTGAAAGATATACGAACCTGCGACCGGGGAGCGCGATATCGCGAAAATGTAAATTGAAACGACGAACTGCGTGCCGACAGCCCCTGGTCATAATTCTCTTTGGACATCTTCATCCGCGCACCGGGTGTATTCACAGCAGTAATTATGTCAGTTGGCTGCGTTAGCTCTAGTAGACCCACGATCGATACTCCACCGGCTATGATTTACCGCTTTAAAGGTGTATCAGTGACTCGTAACTGCGGATTACATAAGCCGCGGGCTAACGTCGGTCTGATTAACACCATTATTCGCGCTTACTTTCCTGCATCTCGTAATGAAACGCGACGTATTCGAATACTAGCTCGCATCGAGAACTCCCGAATAGTTTCAGCGCGTGAAGATAACTGCCAGAGAAATGTACGGATTTTGAATTGTCACTTTTCGTAAATCCCACGAGAGATGTTGCCAATAATCTGTCAAAATGCCACTTATCTAAGAATATAACGAGGAATCAAACGTGTAACTTTTGTAAAGTTACATTTAACACAGTAAACTCGTAACTTTTGCAAAGATATTTGACACGGGTTTCTGCGTGAATTTGCAACAAGATTTAATTTAAAATTAATTTGACGTTTCCGACAACTTATATTCAAATCACAATCATAAATTTGAGAGAGAGATGGAGACAACTATAATTTTGTAGAAATCTAATCACTTTATTATGATGTACATCGAATAATAATGCACAATAATAATAATTTTTTGTGTAAGAATTTTTTTCCAAGAAATTTTAATGTTCCAATTAAAGAAATATCGAAATGCAGTTTTGCGAAATATTTTTGGATGATGAAATAAACTTTGAAAATCGAAAAATAATATTTTGAAAGCGAGCTGCATACATCTTGGACCCTTATTTTATCATGTATAATGATTATACACAGAGCGCGGTGACTTTCACTGTACAAATTCCCGTCGCGAGAAATATTCCTTCCGTTCGGTTATTATTTTAGCACGAACTGAATGCGAACGCGAGAAAATTCTCACATCTCTTCCTCTCGACTTTACCGTTAAACAGAGCGGGGCGCATCGGGTCCTTTTGTCACCGGCGAAGAAAAGACGCGAGTGCTTTCCGGTTTTATCGGCGACCTTTTGAGCCACCACCGTGTGTACCTACCTACCTATCTACGTTTTTCGCGACGTGCAAACCCCTTCACGGACTTATTGTCGACGAAACGGCGCCCCGGGTCGAAAAACAAGCGAGCTCAATAGCGACAGCGACTGGCCGCGTGCGCAAATAAACTGTCGTCTCGACATTTGCATACGATGGTGTTGCGTAATAATATGAAGTCGGACTCTCTTACCGGGTTTATTGCCTCTCGCGCAACTCCCTACCAGCTTCCTCCCGATGCATAAGAAAACAATCAGCCAGACGTTGATCCGCGCGCGACCTACTTCTACTTCTTATAGGATAGAAGGCTTTTTTATTCCCGCGTATTATGAATACCGGATATTGAATCGTTCTTGCGTCGGATCGAGATGTACGAGCTACATTGCTTCCTTAAGCGTAGCGTTTGATGTAGATCGAATTTATCTCTCGATGGAATACAGTTACTCGCGAAATCGATTTAATTTACTATACCTTCTTATAGACTTAAATCTGACAATTTATAGCTCAAGTTGCTTTAAATATACAATTTACCATATATACAGGGTGGCCCACGTAAAGTGTTACAAATTTATATCTCGGAAACGAAGCAATTTAGAGAAAAATGTTTCAGACAAAAGTTGTATGGTTTCAAGGGGGACATAAGATGGTGTCATTGGTTTCATCTTGGATAATCACCTGAAGGTCACGTGAAGGTTACCTCCAACTTTTTAAATGGGACACCCTATATGCTTTTACATATTCTTGTAACTCATCTCGAGAGCTTTCCAAAACACTATAATTAAGTTAGTTCTTATTAAGTACTTTCCGAGTTATGAGGCTTGAAATCATTTCTTAATTTTACATAAACCGTAAAATATCTTGTAAAATATTCATTTTTCGATTATCTTACCTTAATACTTTTATGTACAAAATAATGAGAGGAATCAATTGGTGTAAAGAAAACACATAAATTGTTTCGAAAAAAAAAATGTAATTGTTAATTGCAAATTACATTTTTTTTTCGAAACAATTATGTGTTTCCTTTACACCAATTGATTCCTCTCATTATTTTGTACATAAAAGTATTAAGGTAAAATAATCGAAAAATATTTTACAAGATATTTTACGGTTTATGTAAAATTAAGAAATGATTTCAAGCCTTATAATTCGGAAAGTACTTAATGAGAATTAACTTAATTATAGTGTTTTGGAAAGCTCTCGAGATGAGCTACAAGAATATACAAAAGCATATAGGGTGTCCCATTTAAAAAGTTGGAGGTGACCTTCACGTGACCTTCAGGTGACTATCCAAGATGAAACCAATGACATCATCTTATGTCTCCCTTGAAACCATACAACTTTTGTCTGAAACATTTTTCTCTAAATTGCTTCGTTTCCGAGATATAAATTTGTAACACTTTACGTGGGCCACCCTGTATATACAAAAATTGCTTTTTTATACAATCTTTATCAAGATCTTATTTCTAATTTTTCTTTAAAATAATCATTACATGAAACAATTTTGGAGAATTGTTTTCTCTTTCGACAACGATCTCTTTTCTCGATATCAATAGACGTTGAATTTTAATCACAGTGAAAATAATGAATAACCAACAATCCCCATCTGACATAGTTTTACAACGACAGCTTGGCGTATTTATGGCTCGCAGGCATTGGAGAGAACTCGGCGTAATATTCAAAACTCCCTCTGCAATGTCGCCGCGCTGGGAAATGTTTTCCATTTCGGACGCGATGTAATGACGACACACTTGATACACTGTCGCGAGGAAACGGGAAATCGTACTGTCGCGCGAACAATGGCAGCGTAATTCTACGCGTGTCAGTGGAGATTCACGCACCCACGCGATTTCGCCGAGGGTGAGGCCGTATAAAAATTGCGCGCCCACCGTGAAAGAATCGCGCCGCGAATACGTCGACGTGATACACGTCCAAGTGGGTTCCTTCTCGGCCGGACATTTAGGTGGCCGTCATAAATTCCGGATTTTGACACGCTCGCGGAAAGAGCCCGGTAATGCACCCGGACTCTCACGGTAGTTGGCCGAGGTTTTTCAAGCCGCGGCTAGTAAAACTCTACGAGAATGTGGATCCCGGAATGGGCACGGGGAATAAAACTAGGAGATGCAGGAAGGAAACGAAACGGGCCACCGAAACATCGCGGTGAGCTCCGACTCAGTTTCTATTCGCGGAAAGAGGTCGGTGCAAGGGGATATGCAGCGTCGTTGTAATATTTTAATACGAAAGAGCCAAGAGAATTTATTCAAAAAAAGTACCATTGAAAGAGACCAAAATGATGAAATTTTCTAACGATTATATAAATAAATCAATTCATTTTTTATTAATATATAAGCTTGAAGCATATAATGCTTTATACTTTGTTTAATAAATTGAACTACGTTGCAGTATTCAAATTTTTTAGTTTATCTCGTGTGTACTTGAAGAATATTTACGAGAAATTTTGCCGACGTTTATTTTCTCGGGCATGTATTTGTAATAGTACTTGCCGAGGGAATGTTCGTGCAGAAATGGCGCATAAAAACATCGCGCTGAAATCTCACTGGAAAATTCGGACTTCATTGTGGCTCCGAGGACAACGAGCCAGGGAGTCGATTTCGACATGCTCGAATAAATTGCACGGGAAATTCGTTTCTCGCCGAGCAGCAGTTTACCGAGCAAGCGGGCTTAATTTCTCGTCGATCTGCGACATTTCTCGCGCGAATTGCTCGGATTATAAATCTTTTGCACGATGTATCTTCGGACACACTCGCTTATAAGATATCCCTCGATGATGGAAAAGCGAATGAAAACGATCGCTTCGAGAGAACATGTTTTTTTTTTTTAAATATCGAGCCTTATTATAACTTGAAGGTTGTGAACCGAATGAAAATATATTCGCGTGATTGATGGGAAATTGCTTTCTCTTGTAATTTACATTAAATCATCGGTGCGATAATTTAAAACAAACGAGTGGCCTGTGAAATTTTTTAATAATGCTACATTGATTCGGGAATAATGAGGATACGGTTTAAGTCGGTTGACCTAAATTTTTCGAGCGCTCGAGCTCTTTGTGCGGATCAAACAGTCGGAAACCACAAGTCGACAAACTGTAAGCGGAAGAGACTTGTCGGCTTAGTTTGCTCATCCACAGTCGGAGTAACCATATGTGGACTACCTTCCGCAAAATGTCTAATACAGTCGACGTAAATTGAGCCAATAACGATAAAATGGAAACTTGCATAAGTCATCTTACAAAGCGTTAGTTCTAAAGTAATCTTCTCTAACTTGAACTACAAACTGTTAATTAAATTCATTTGTGAAAAGTACATTCTGTCTCTGCAAATATGTCCACACAAATATGAAAAATAAGTACCATGAAGTCATAATATGTACACATTAATCGTTATATTAAAGGTTTAATCTTACTTTAATTACGATGATTTAAATGTACTACTGTCATATCAATTTATATCAATTTTTATTATTTTCCGCAATAAATGAATATAGTGCACGATAAAAGAATTTTTACTACAAAATTGTATTGGTGATAAAAAATTACTTTTCTTTATTTCAATATAAATCGCGCAAGCGTTGATATTGACAACGGAGGAATTTTATAGAGATAAGGCAGTCTTCTCGCGCGGTTGGTCCAACAAGCTACTTGGCGAGAGAGACCGCACCGATATTACATATAAACCCCACCAACGGCATTTAGACATTTGCAATTCATATCGCGTCTCATGCATGCGCGATGGAGTGACTGCTGCGACCGCTTTATGTCATCGGTCGTGTCCCGCGTAACCGGTCACGGTATGTACATGTAAAGCGCGATCCTCCCCCGAAGAAATATACCGATATACCAAACCCTCCGGACAGTTTCACAGAAGTGCATTCATTGCTTCCGGGACATCGAATCCCGACCTACTTCGACCAAGGGAAGCAACACTATACATTCTTCACAGCTTTTTCAACGATACAGCCAGACAGTTTCTCATTTTTCACGTCAAGTTAATAATATTTCAATATATGCTTTCAAAATGTATCCCAAGAAAGATATAAAGAATATGGAGAATTATAAGATTACACGTGTAATTTTAAAATTCGGGAAACAAAAAAATTTGTAAATCTAGGTTGGCAGAAAATACAAGATTTTGAGAAATTCACGCGTTTGAAAAATTACAATTTTTAATTATGCAAAATAGTTGACAAATGGTGAGTGATTGCTTAATATCTTGCAACATCACGTCATTCGTTGAAAATGGAGAATCTGTGACATCTTAGCATCGAGTAGCTCTGCGAATTTCAATGCGACCCGATATTACCAGCGCGATTGTGTATCTGGAACCACGGTGTTTCAATTCAGTGCCATATAACCAGCAAAAATCAATGTGTCGTCGCATTGAAAAGTCACGCCTATCGATGGATCGTCACAAAGCACGCTACTGGCGGCCGATATTCCATAAAAGCCTGATCATCCGCTTACGGATCGTACCGGCGTGAAAAACCATGCGTCAAAAATATATTTTCGCGGAAGCGACACGACGGTAATGCCCGCGACAGAAAATTGAGTGAAGCAGCACTTCAGTAAATAAATTGATATCATATTTGCATTGTCTATAAAGAGAACCATCGACACAAAATCATTTTTAATTGATTTACTAGCTGGACTCGAGTGGAGATTAATCTTGTAATGCATACACTACTACTCATTTAAGCTTCGAAAAATCGAGCCTCTCTACAGGCTATGCATTTCATAAATTACGGAAGTAAAATTTTATAAATTATATAGAAATAAAAATTTTGCAATTTATAAATATTAACAGGACAACTTAAATATTATTATTAAAAATACTAAAAAGACATTTTTTTTAATTTTAAACATATGCTCTTGATAGAACATAATTATTTCTATGCGTTTTCGGAGTTAGAACATTTAAAACAAATTTAAACGAAATTTAGAACATTTATTAGCAGATTTAACAGTCGGAAGACAAAAAGAGAGATGAGGCCACTTGTTTGACAGCAGACTCACGAAGCACAAACAATTTCGTTAACAAGTTCCGGCTATTAGACTCTATCCGAACTCAATTCTTAGGGCAGATGTTTCCACGTGCGCGAAACTGACTGGTGTGTGGCATAACTGGCATTGGGCTGCGTGTCACGTGCGATCACCTCCGTTCGTGCGTGTGCACTTTCCATTCTCACATGCACGAATGGAAATGCGCTTCCCTTCTTCGAATTGCGCAACATCTTTCACAGCATGCCGTGATAACAACGTTGCATTCATGGCACGCGAGGAATGTTTCAACATTCTGTGTAACTTTAGTTTCATTATGTACAAGAAAAGGTCAATAAAAATCAAATTTATCTCTAAAGAAGGTCTATTCTTTTGTCAAAATAATATACATCAGAGAATAATTGTTCCTCCAAAAAATTTATTTATTTAAAATTTATCACAAATTTGTGCACGCAAAAAATGAGCAAAAATCATAGCAATTTTTTAAATATTTTCAACTCCGTGTAGATGAACCACTTAACGAATATACTCCAATAATTCGAATCATGTCTATCGAATTACCGTTAATTATTTTATATCATAAGGATCTAATATATATATGACTTTTTTACATATTTAACAATTATTAAAGTATTAAATGAGCAAAGAAGGTGTACATTAGTGAAACAAAACGGAATTGAAAATGATCAAAGTCATATTCAAAGTCGTCGAACGAATGCAAAGGCAAAAGATTAGACGGCAAGTGAGGCCAAAATTATAGATGAGCCAGTTTCGTGTTCGATCGAACGGGAAGGACGCGACGTGGAAGTGGGAGAGGGGCGCGTGCACGACGACTCCCCTTTCGCGCAACCCTTATGCACCCACACAGCCGCGCGCAGTTTCAGATTTAGTGCGCGCGCTTCTACAGCTTGTTGCGGATTATGTAGACTCTCGTTGCAACATGTGTTCGTTATATCGCTCCGACGGAGTTACCAACTCTTGACTAAGGCTTCCCTCGTCTCGACGCCCCCGCGCGACGGCACGACGCGTTTACGTACACGCGTAACAGCCCTGCGGCCGTGTGCGCACTTGTACAGTGTAAATATTTTACGTAGCTGCGCCGTGAATTAAGCGGCTTAAGTAGATTAAGACTGGGTGAGGCGCGGCGGAATATCCGCCACCGCGGTTGCAATTTTAACTCGAGCGAGTGTCGGGTCGCTCGAATGTCATTACTGCCACTTGATCGAGGGATTATCGAAATGTCCTCGACGCTGCATCCCTCTCTCTCTCTTTCTCTTTTTTTTATAATTCAGATATCTATCTGTAAAATAGCACACATAAGAATTTTTCTTGTCGACTCCAAAATTGTGATTGCAATTTTTTAATATTTTTTTTAATCTTCTACTCTCGAAGAATGGGATGATTTGATAGAATCATATCGCACGCGCATCTTATGAATCAGATTTTTCCCTCTTTTCCCCATTAGATCGCTTAAGAGTTTAAACTAAAAGAAGTTATAGAAAGTATAACTTTAGTGACTATTAGCGTATTTCACTCCACGTCGTAAGCTGGCATCTCTTCAACTTTTATGGCGCAAGTCGCAAAGTTAAATTTTCTTCTCATGACTCTAATGCTAACTGAAAACTTAATTCCCCGCAATTTGTCCGTTCTCTTTTTGCTGCTACAGCCACGTTATAAATCTGGACCATAAATCATTAAAAGTAATCGGAGTAATGATCGAATTGCGAGTCATTTGGGCAAAATTCAGCGATATACGAGCGTATCCTTAACGTCGTGAAATGTCGCGAAATTACGCTTTCGATAAAATCCTGAAAAAAGATACGCTTCTCGTACACGATCGATCGATTTCTCATCCGGATAATCTCGTAAAATGTCGCTTTCGTCGAAATGTCGGCATCGTCGAACGAATGAGAGACGATATCTCGTAACGAACCAGGCGGCCTTCCGTTTGTTTGCCCTGAAAACGGTAATGGCGAGATCTGCTCCTCCGTGTCCCAGAAATTGAGCGCTTGAAGAATTGACGGTCGCCAAAGTAAACTCGATGCCCGCGAGTTTATCCCGGATCGTGGTAGCGTATCCCGAAGGACACGGCGCGCGATGGAAAGGATGCGAGTTTCCGGAGCACGTCGTTGTGCCCGAAAAGTTTCCGTTCTTACTGTTGAGAGTTCCCTTTTCTCTTTTAACCGTGCATCCGCCTGACCGCAATAGTAAATAGTTTGCGAAAATACCCTTCAATACACGAGGAATAAAGCAACGATCTAAGAATAAAATTCTTAATCTTTTAATAGTCTTCGTTGACTTCGTTTCTAACTTTGGTCCCTTATACATTTCTAAATACGTTTCATCGTAAATATTAGAATAATTTTATGCCGAAAATGAAACAAATGTCTGCAACTTTTTAATTTAATTTTTAATTTATGTAATATTTATATAATATTTATATAATATTAATTTTTATTTTTTAAACCTCGCAGATTTATTAAACCTCGCAAGTTGCAAATTACATTTGCTTATAATATCATATGATTATATCCAAAAAATATGAGCTTAAAAGAAAAGCTTTTATAATTGTTCTTTTTTTTACTCATATTTACCCTTTTATTTTAAATTCTATTCGGCTCGTATAAACTTAAGGGATTGACAGAGTGCGAGAGAGATTTGGGTATAGTTATAAAATATGTATCTGACAGAGCGTATATAAGCCGCGCCGAGAAAAGTATTAAACGTCCCTTCGAATGGGAATCAATCTCGAGGGTGCGCATAGATAAGCAGGTCGAAAGTACTCTCGCGAAAGTTTTTGGCCTCATGGTTTCGGCTTTTCCATTTTCATCTCGGTCATAACTCCCTAGAGCGCGTCGGTCCGCGAACGAGATAATACCTGGGCGCGTGGATGTGCTCTCGTTAATAGAAATAATACCGCGTGTTGAAAGTAAACAGGTGTACGGTAGCGCTCGGTTAATACGCCCAGTAGACATAATATACGACAGAAGTACGTGGGATAAACGACGACCAACAGGGCGAAGAGAGGTCGGGCGTTCGCCACCGAGCGTGTATAATTTAATGTTCAGAGACCCCCACGACTGTATGGGGCGTTCCAATTTACCTTCCCTCAATAAAGATTTCGTGGCATTTATGGCTTTTGAATAATTCAAAATGTAGATGTTTCTAGAAATTAAAGCTTAAGAGAAAAAAATGGAAGAGGAAATCAATTTTGATGGTGAAACGGAATCATGGTTACAGGAATATTAAAGAAATAAAGGATGTTGAGTAAAAAAATGATAATAGTTAAATTGTCGAAAAGATCGACTTTATATCTATTAAAGCAAGTTCGACGACACTTCAACAATCTATATACACCGCAACTTTTCAGGCTGAAGCTGATAAAACGTGCGCGTCAAGCCGCGAAGTCGTTCGTGCAGTGACTTATTTTTTACGCTAACCGCATCGTTAAACATTCTCGACGGGCCTCACCATCGTTTGCAGATTTTATCGAGAATCTTACAATTTCTCTCGTTGCAATGCTCGACTTTAACGTTGCGCATGGGTGAGAAAATCGTCTAAAAATACACTCCGTGTAACTAGAAGTTGCTCAATAAATGATCGCGTTAATTATTTTTTTTATATCGTTCTCAGTGATCGAGAATTTGAAGAATAGCAATCGGAATGTTTTAAGTACAATATTTGTTCCCATGTTTGTTAGCATTCTTTAAATACCGAGACTCTTACATCCATTTGAGATCAAAGAAATTACCTGAAAATTTATATATAATTTGGAAATAAAATAAACTAATATTATTTCATACACACACACATAGAAATAGGAAAAATTGCCCGTATATGTGAAAATATATAGAATGTTTATTTGAATTACATAATGTGCGTCATGATTATTAAAAAGTTCTCTTAATTTTAAGATATCGAAATGTGAAGTAAATTTAACGAAAAAGATAAATATCGAAAATTTTACAATTTATAGAAAAAATTAATAAAATAGATTATTAAAATACTACTTCGATTGACTCGATTGACGTCAGAAAATATATTACAGAGAGAGTATTTAAGCATATATTATTTATAAATTATATAATCGTATTATTTAAATAAATAAATTAAATTAAATAAATTAATTAAATTTTTTTATAATAAGATTAAAAATATATTTTCTTGCAACACTAAAAAGACGGAAATAATTATTCAAAATTTTCTTTCTATTGCAACGAATAGTGCTACATAAAAAGAAGATCAAGTTGCAATTCAAGGACTATTTCATAATAATATCATATGTGTGCCAAAATAATTAGGCATATTGCCTTGTCTTTCTATTGTCGGCTCATACTACTGTCCCGCCCAACAACTTAAATTATAATTAATCTTGCCGTATAATCAGTCCTTAGAGAAATTCGGACCATGCAATTTAAAGGGGAAAAAGGTAACACTCACAATCAAAGTAGAAAGGATTGTGTCTTCGGACGAGATCATGCCTTGATTATCGTCTCGGGACGCATCGTTCGTAGTCAAAGCCCGCAAGACCGAATGCAATTAAACGTCGCATAGAGTCCGTCGTGTCGTGTCGCGTCGCGTGTGTACGCTCGATAGGGCGAGAAGCGAGTTCGTTTCGTGAAACTGCCAATAATAATTAACGTCGGCACGAAGCCTCGTCCGCCCTTGCCTAACAGTGAGTACGCGCGTGTCTCTGTACGCCATGGAAAGTGCCTACGGGGAGGAAACACACCATATAACGAACTTTCGCAGACAGACTTTGGCTTTGCTGACCTGCCAATAATTATCGATCCGCATGCGTATATTCGCAATAAAGAGAGAGAGAGAGAGAGAGAGGGAGGGAGGGAAGAAGGGAGAAAGAGCGAGGGAGGGGGAGGAAGAGATGTGATACCTCGGGTTTACGAGGCAACTCCAAGGAACCATCCTTTAGCCAAGACGGAATACTAATCGTCGGCGTGTCAAAACATGGCGAACCGAGATAAGATATAAGGTGTCCGATAAAGATACCCAAATATCTTATCTATACAAGCAACGATTTTTTTTAATTGAAACTTTTCTGAGAATTAATAAGTAAACTAATTAAAACAATTAAAATTAATTACCTCAAGCTAATCGCATATTCGATACACATCTTTTTCTTAATGTTTAATTTATTAATAATAAAAGAATTAAATAATATGGAAAATATTATTATTTATTAATTCAGTAATTAATAGATTAATATTCTTTAATTAAAATTTAAAAAATGAGTGCGTTCTTTCGTTCTTCTTAATAATTTCTTATTCGCATATTGTTTGCAAATAATAATGCAAATAATAAATTAGTCAATTATAGAGAGTGATTCAGAAATCAGTGCGAAAATTTTAAGGGATGAAAAGGGAGACAAAACAAATATTGTTTGCCAGACATAGGGTCGGTGTTGCGTCGATAAAATTATTTCGATTTTGCATTGAAGGAGGGTATTATACTCGTCGTGACTGTGTACAGATTGAAAGACGACTCTCCCCAGATGATATCTGACTAACTTTAAATAATGGGAGCTTGCTGTGTTCGATATATCAAAACAGCATAGCGGGGTAGCGACATCGACCCTATGTTGTCTGACAAAAAATATTGTTTTATCCCTCTTTACCATCGCTTAAAATTTTTGCATCGACTTCTGAATCACATTATATAATTTAATGTTTCTAATACAATATTACAATTTCATCGCATTCTGAAAAATACATCATTGTTAAAGGAGATTAAGTTAATACATTATCAAACTTATTTATAAAATCTAAATTTATTACGAGACACGAGACACGAGATATTACATATATGGAGAAAATAATAATCAATATTTTCTAATTTTGAAAATTCATAGACATCTTTTCTATATTACATAGATATTTCTGAAGCATAAATTCTAAAAATCTCTTCAAATCAAGACGATTAAAATTGGTTCCTAATTGATGCAAAAAATTAAAATTAAAATAAATTTTCCTAGAATAATACCTTTTAATGTTCTCTCAACAAATGATTTATGATATTCAGAATAAAACAGATTTCCACGCTAAACGTAGCGAGATCATATTGAGAACGGGTCTGAACGTAGTGTGAGCACGAACGCGTTCGTGTTTATGTCGAATATATCCAAGGCGAGCTACGTATCCCGTGGAGAGTTGTAACACTGGATTGTGCACGGGCATCTCCGTACATGTATATACATATACGTGCATACAGAAACACACTTGGAAAGGGGTAAAGAGTATTTTATTACTATACGGCAGATAATGCTGAATGTGCTCCGCTTCCACCGCGTGCGCGCGTACGCTATTACTTGAATATCTACCGAATGCCCGCTATATGCGACCAACTATACGTCGCTCGATATGGCGTTGTTGCGAGATGTGCTCGTACCTTCGTACACGATGTTCCAGAAATGTTATCACACTTTTTATACAGAAAGTCTTTAAGCAAATGCTTAATCAATTTCTTCCCTGACCTGAAAAATGTCGAGCAACATGAATTAAGGTATTCAAAACGAAGACTATCTCGTATGAAATTTTTCAAGAGCGCAAACAGATGAAGAAATTTTCTTTATTATTTAACATATAAAGATATAAAGATATTGCACAAATGCAATTTTATAATTTAAAGATTATAAAAATATTTAATGTTGAAAAAAATATTAAAAAGAAAAGTTCATATATCTTGTCTAACAATAAGACGTTGCTGAAGAATTTTTTTATAAGGATGATATCTATACGAAAACCATTGCTCAGCATATATAGATATTCATATGAAATTGCAATAAAGTAAATTCGAGCGACTATTCTCATTTTAACATTCCATAATTCGGACGTTATTCTTCGATCAGCAACTAGACGAAGCGAAAACGGCTTGCATTTAGTTTTGCATTTCAAATGGATTCGTAAGAATGTTTCTGTCCCTGCCAGTTCAAGCCAAGCATGAAAAATGATCCTTATGATAATCGTGTTCGTACAATGACACGACGTAGATAAAGTATTAAATTAAAGTTAAACGGAATTTTTTATAAAAATGCAGCCATACAGGAACGGAAATATATAAGAAAAAGCAATTTAATAAATAAAATAACAAGATATGCGTACAGTTGCTAATGTTAGCTTGTTTATTGCATTACTAGAGTAAAAACATGTATGTAATATTAATATTTTCAAACAAATATAAAGTATAATTTTAAAAAATTATCTGCTTTAGAAAATCTAATGCATTCTTTCTTTCTCTCTTTTACAAATTTCTTATATATTTTTAATAAATTTATACAAACGCGAATAAAATATTAAATAAATTTATTGATATTCATAATTTTTCTCTACATTCTTTTTATATTTATATATTACATATTTATTATTTATTTTTATATATGTTATAATTAATTTGGCTACTCATGCTTTGTAGCATAAATACAATCTGTTTTGATTCCTGTTTTTCCCTGAATACTTATCCACTAATAAAATACTTTGGAAGCATTCCAAAAATATTTTAAAAATACATAAATTTCATTTTATCGCGTAGTTGACATTCCCGAAAAAAGCGCAACGAAAAACACGACATCGCGTTGTCCGTTGTGAGCTATAACGAGACGGTATTACGTTTGTTCGTTACACACTCTCATATTAGCTACGCGGTTTGAAAAGGTGATACGCACGTTCTCTGTGGCTCTGACAATTTCAAATGGGAATTGAAAAATCAACGAGAGATCAGAAAAAATAACGACGTCCGAAAAAACGCACCAATATTTTGTTCCATTATATGTGTTTACTTGATAATACAATAAAAAATCAAGAAACGTAACAATAAAGATAATTTTCTCTATTTAATCTGTAGTGATGATTACTATTAAATTATAAAGGAAAAAACTTAAATGTATTAAATATATTTAAAAAATATAATATGTTATTTAAGTAAGAATTATTATATAATCATATATTAAAATCATTTAAAAGCAATCTGCTAATATATATTTTAATAAATTTTTATTAGATATCTGATTTCTCTTTTTCTTGTTTGATTTTATTTTTCTTAAAATCAAACAAGAAAAAGAGAAATCAGATATCTAATAAAAATTTATTAAAATATATATTAGCAGATTGCTTTTAAATTATTTTAATATATGATTATATAATAATTCTTACTTAAATAACATATTATATTTTTTAAATATATTTAATACATTTAAGTTTTTTCCTTTATAATTTAATAGTAATCATCACTACAGATTAAATAGAGAAAATTATCTTTATTAATTAAATTAGAGAGATTTAAAAACCTCCATATCAATATAACACAAAAGAATTACTTACAATAATTACATATTAGTAATTTAATTGAATTTATAACATACGAAATTAATGCAACATACGAAAAGTAATAAAAAAAAATAAAAATAATAATAAGAATAAATTTATGTAATATACGAAAAATAAATGCTTAACACACACATTCTCTCTCTATCTCTTTCTCTCTCTTTCACTTTCTTTCTTTCTTTCTTCTATTATTTATATTAATCATTTTGTTTGGTATTTCTTTTCACGTATGAAGTTAAAATTACTTCGTAATTGTATCAATGTAATAAGAATTTAAATTGCGTTAAATGCACAGAATTATTGTTAAATAGAAACGGAAGAAAAAAAGTTACGCAAAATTCAATTTACTCGAATATGATTTTTCCTTCTTTTTGGTTCCAAGGTCAAATCGAAATGGTATTGTAGGTTTTGGTAGTTTCGAACGGATCCGCATTGCATTCAGAATAGAAGCAATGGTCTGTGGCAAATGCGAAACTGCGATCTCGTGGCTGCACGTACATCGTTGATTAAGTTAACGCGAACGCGACTTTTTTCCTCGATACAGTATGCAGAATCGTTTGAAAAAGTAGCCACCACATTTTCAAAGCTATCGTGTCTTTTTAAGATATTGCAATATTACTTGGTCCTCCCCCTCACACATACATATCAATATTTTTCTTTAAAAAAAGTTGTGAAAATTATCAATATTAACATTATGAATATTTTCAGGAATTATAAACACTTTGCAATACGATATAAATATTTAAATACTGCATATAAGAATACAATACAGTCATATTTTCGTAACTTTTAAATTTTTCTAATCTCGAAATAATTCACAATGATTGCAATGATTTATTTACGCATTTTGTATAATAAGCAATATATCGAATTAAATGTTCACTATATCTTCAATATATAAAAGAAATAAATATATAAATACTAATATTTTAACATCAATTTAAAATATAAACTAATTAAAATGTAAGAATGCTTCATTACATATACACATATATATAAATATAACATATGTATAAATATTTTATATATAAAGAGTCAAGTGCTAGACCTGTTGCCTAAAATGTTCCCAACTCGAGATTGGACTTTATTTTAGCTTGAAATAAAGTTTATGACTAGATTATGCCTAGATTACGAATGTGCAAATGGACTCAGTTTAATTTTCATCCTTATACAAATTTTAATTTTTTTTAGCCTTATAAAAAATACTTATTTTACCGACATTTTCTTTAGGACGATAATTCGGTCCATCTAGAAACTTTCATGTTTGTAATCTATGTGTCATAAATTTTATTCTAAGCCAAGAATGAAATCCAATTTCGAGTTGAGAGAATTTTGGGCAATAACCAATTAAAATCCGTACTCTTTATGATAAATTTGAAAGACAGGCAAAAAGCATATATGTATATGCGATAAGACAAACGCTCGTACATTATAATATTTATATAATAAAAAGCAGAATTGCGTAAAAAATAAATGCAATCATACAGAATTTATAAGGGGAGTATAAACGAAAATGACAGATATGACAAAATACTGCATACGACGAAAGAATCGTATGCAGGATCACCAATCAATGATTCAAGAATAGTAAAAACAGTAGCTCTGGGAAGAAGATTAATAAAATGTTTACAATTCGACATAATCATTTTTATTGCCAGCGCGAAATCGAAAATATAAGCGCGCGAATCGCGATTAAATACAATGCTCCTCTCATTTTCCGCTCCTCTTATTACCTGCTATCTGTAAAAATCGTTTAAATATTTGTTTTTTCGATAGAGCACAAATTCGCGTACGCGCCCGTTATCTAGTTTTGAACAATTCTGTCCCACTTTGCACGGCCTACAAAAGTCTATTGTTGCAACTTTAATTACAAGCCGTCGCGAAAATTTCGCTTCAACGCTGTGCCTCATAATGAATTTCTGCGCGATATTCTGTCGCAGAAAGAGAGAGCAAAGTGCAGACTTTGCGACCGCAGCAGAACCGCTTAAGCCTCGGCTCAAGCAACGTTAGCATTTTCGTGCGGCAACTGCTCGCGTGTGTAATCAAATATCAAGGAAATATGTGATGTACTTGCAGTAACTATCGATAATTGCAGCATTTTTTATACAAAGACGACTTTATAATCGTCCGTATCTCAGTTAACTTGCAAATCTAGTTGAAAATGCAGATATTACGTTACAGAAAATAAATGGAGTTCTGCGAATATTTTATTCATGACGTCTTTTTTCTCTCGTTAATGCATCTGTCAAATTGATCGCATATTATTGACATTATTATATGTAAATCTAGATTGACAAAAATAAAATGGAGCAATCTTGAGAGTCTACTCGAGATAGTCGAGAAGTGGAAACATACATCTCGCAGAATACGTTGCCGTTAAATATAGATATGGAAAAAGGTCAGCCTCATTAAAAAATGTGGAAAACTTTGAGCAAATTTTCAAGACGGATTTGTCGGCGGAAAACTCTCTGTTAAATCGGCAACGGCGCTACTACCGCGAATTGTGTTTTCGCGAACGAGAATTAGACTCGAGAGGGTTGCGGAGCAAAATTAGTAACCACGGCTTCGCCTTCCGACACGAAACAACGTAATGAGCGCTTTCGCGTGGGAAACAAAGGGCGAGGGAGTAACAGAGCTTCGGTTTCGACGAGGGGGTGGAAAAATCAAACCAGAGCGCGAGCGAGCGAACGAGAGGGAGAAAAAGTGGAGCGAGAAAAAGTGGAGCGAGAAAAAGTTACCAAAGAAAGAAAAAATAAAAAAGGGAGGAAAAACGCGCGCTCTCTCTCTCTCTCTCTCTCACACACCGCAATCTCTTCCCGAACACTTCTTCGTCGCGGCGACGTAAGCACTTTCTCGTGAGAAGGGAAGTGGTTCGCCCGCGTTCGTAGCCAGACATCGGTAGCATCGCATTCGCACAGATACACTGCCATTGCTTGTCGCCCAGTGGTAGGCACCGTTGCATTTTTCAGCGAGCCTCAGCACTTTTCACACTTCGCCCTGATCTTCGTCAGAATCCCTATCGCTTGAGTGCCTGAGTATATATTTGTCTCACGCGTTGTTTCTATCATTATATATCTGATAATTAATATGGAGAGTAGCTAGGTAAATAATTAGATAATATAATTAATAAGAATCATAAAATATGATTGCGTTGCACTATTGTATTTTATATTATTATTGATGAGATATATGATTGGAACTTATAAATTATATATGATACATTTTCTAAATCTCTTACATAACATGCTCCCTTGATAGCACAATCAAAGATATTTTGGAATATAAGAACAATTATGGATCTTAATGCTATATAAAATCAATATCACAGAGTTCAAAAACGAGATTCAAGTACAATGAACATGGAATGAACTTGAATTACATGGCAACTTTATTTTAAACTCGAAAAAATTATTTTTGAAATAAGGGAGAGAGAGAAAGAGAGAAGTTTGAGGATACGTCCTTAATGTTTATGCAAAATATAAATGCACACAATATTCTTATTACATTTATCTCATCTGTAACATTTGTCCATATACTTTGAAAACGTCACTTAAGAATGCGAAAACAAAGCTTCAGTAATAATTCAAACAGCCTTCAACATTTCCATTATTATTCAAATATTAAGACGTAAAGGATCTTATGACCAATCCATAAATTATTCCTGAGAACGCACGGCCGTGCAGTTCTCAAGAGAAAAAAAGCACCGCGTTGCCACGAATCTAAAGATTCTCGTTGAAAAGGTGCCTCGCTTTATGCGCGATAAAAACGTTTACGCGCTCGAATTCCGCCCACGACATTGTTTACGAGGATATGTAGCCGCATTGTGTTACGTTCTAGCGAGGGTATCGTCGGCGCCATGCTGCGTGCTCATAATAATTATCGAACGTGCGACCCACGATAGAGAGAGCTTTTGCAATACCGAGCATGGCGAACGTTAAAGTGCCACGTGCGATAGATGGTGAATTTAAATCCAGGAGGAAAAGCCGCAACTAATAATTGGCCGCCATCGAACGCCAAGTTTTAGCGCTTACCGTAAGCGAATTATACGACATTACAAAAATATTTCGGCACACAATTATTAATTACACATGTTCAAACAGACTTCACATTAGCATATTTCGTATCGTCAACGCGCGATAATGAATGGACGACACGATGCAACAAAGAAGATAGAGTAACGAGAAACAGAACTCGATCTTCCATCTTTCCTTTCACAGGACGTATCGCATTGTCTTGCATATCATTTTGCAGTGATAGCGATGAACGAAGGATCCGACGTCTGCAAAAGTAATACATGTATATTTCACTGTTATGACGGTATCGTATTTGATTTGATAAGAGATCTTGATTAAAACGTTTATACAGATAATCGATGGACATAGATAGACATTTATACCTCGCGGATAGTTTATTGCCATCGCGTTCGTTGCAACAATGTAAAATTGTCGAATCGTTGCACGTGATCGATCAAGAAGAATCAATTTAGATCAACGTAATTAACTCACGGTAAAAATCTTCCTCTCGCTTTTTTTAGTTGCATCCATTATGTGTAAACAAATACTTGTTTTTTTTGTTTATCAACGTGATTAATTGCTAGTTAAAAATTCATTCATTAAAGGAATGGACTCCTCGTGGATTCTTATATCTGAGCCTTCAATTAGCCGTTTGTTTTGACATATCGAAATTAATTTCCGTAACGTCCGTAACGGCATACATGTTCGCAACAAACGTTGATAGAAATCATGTAAAAGCGCAAAACCAGCATAGCGAGCGGGGCTGTTGTACGAGCGAATGCGTTGTAATCAACTAGCGACGTAGTAGATTGGCTGTCTCGCAAAAATTGCGGCTATCCGAAATTCCGAGATTAAACCAGGAACCAGGCTGAAAAACTGTCGGAATCGCGAAAATACAGTATACCGGCGCCGCGGATTATTTCCAATCAAAACGAATCGTTTTAAATCCCGAATAAACCAATCGCGTGTCCGTGCGTTCCATCCCCCATGTCCGAAAATGAAGACATCAATCGCGGTGTGTTTGCGCACGATGAAACTAATTAATTAATTCGCAGTAGCGTTATCTACCCTCGTCGTCCTGGATGAGACCTAAGCCGAGTTTTTGCCGAGTCAACGACGCGACCTCTCGGTGAGATTTTAGTCTTCAGGAAAATGTCATTAAAGTTGAGTTAGCGAGAAACCATAGGTCCGACATCGCGATTCGAAATTAAATTTGTCCTATAAACGAGGGTTAAGTGTTGTTCATCCCGTCTCGAAAGAGTGGCAGCAGTTATGTTCCGGCTAATAAAGTTGCCAACTTTTGACTGCTTAATTCGGTTTAGCGGAATAAAAGTGGAAATGTCTTTTACTCGCGCTGAATAATTTGCACGAGTTATACTTCAATAAATGTCAGGCAATAATACTAACGATCGATTAATAAATATCTCGTTTTTTTATTTTAATAGAGAAAGAAAAAGAGAGAGAGAGAGAGAGAACAGTAGCTTTTACATAAAGACTTTTCTTCTTCTTTTTCTCTCTTCAGCAATACACATCGGTATATCTTAGGGAAAGATTCTCGAGACTTTAATTCAATTTTGTCTTATTTCATTAGTATCAATTCACGCACGTATGCACAATGTCACGCGCGATTGGCAAGCATACAGAAACAGGTTTTTAAATAGCGTTCTTGTTTTTTCAAGTGCAAAGAGTAAAAATAGAGCGCGCACAGATGTTGCCAATGTAGGCGCACGTATACAAGGAAAAATCTCGCGGTTCCTCCAAGGTGCGTCTTATTTGCACTTTGTACCGATCGGACCGATTGCGACATCCGTTTGATTTCTCATGTGCGAGCACTACATTCGCGAATCTTCGATTTGATCGCTTCGCGATTGGATTCTCGCCAAACGCTCATGCGTTCTATCGCGTTTTATGAGTCACATTACACTCGCATATGAATAACACTATATAACATCTGGAGCACGATCACGAAGCTATAAAGTAAGAGGGAGTACGTGCTAAACCATAGCTATGAAATAATACATTATGTGTGGATTACATAAGAAAATATTAATTTAATTTTATCTAATTTATATTGCGTAATTATGTAAAGCTTGAATTAATTTTTTTCAACATTTACTTCTCTCAATTTTTCTCATGAGAAATGTTTCATAAAGTGGTATAAAAATGAACAAATAAAAATTAACTCATTATACACAGATAGTGCGAATTGTTAAGATATTTACAACTGATACATATATTTTGTTGTATCTAAAAAAAGGAAAATTTTTTTTCACTGTCTGACTCATAGAATTGATACTTTCCAAATTCCGCTTATCTTAAAATAAAAATAATTTAAAGTCACTGATCAATCATACAATTGAAACATTTATATGTCCTTTAAATTAGAATTTGACCTATCCTTTAAATTAGAATTTGACCTATTTCGCAACCTATTTGATCTAATAATATCGTAGAACTGTTGTTGTAACAAAACACATCAATACTTGATGAGCATTAATCTAATCATAATTGCTGCAATAACAAAAACTTGTTATATATTATTGTATTTGATAATTGAATTGAAAATGTAGTAATTAATTAATCTAGAAAGATAATTATATAGTTTAAAAATATAATTACAACGCACAAAATATATGTAATTATAATACATAGTCTAAAAAAATTTTGTATTCTGGCTCTGATATATTACAATATTTTTAAAAATTCTTAATTAATAATTATAATGTAAATTATGAGAAAAGGACAGCTTTTTTTCACTGCAAAAAAAATATTTTCAATCTTATAAAGTGCTCCTACGATGTTAAGGCTTTCTTTATTTTCTCTAATGCAATTATTCAAATTGCATTATCTGCAAATGTAATGCATCAAATCTCATATATATCAGAAAACATGCCTAACGTTGCTATCATATAATATAACAATAAAATCTATATAATATGTAATATCAACCGCATCAATAATGTCTCGAGATACTTTGAGAGGAACATTCTACCGCCATAAAAATTTGAAGACATCTATATAAAAGCGATGAATGCGGATCGCTTTTCACGACGCTGTAACCAGGTCGTGGTCTAAACTTTGCGAGCGTTAACAAGACGACGGCGATGATGGGATAGTTTCGCGACTTTACGTTATGTAAACTTATTCTGGATTTTCTTTCGGGAAGCGAGAGGTCGGTAAATTCAAGCGCCTAATTATAGAGGTGCTAGAGAGAACGCCTTTAACGCCTCCGCCGCCCGCCTGCTTCTTCCCACGAGGAACTCCGACCGTAGTGTGAAGGGCGCTGAAGGAGGCACTTGGCTCACCACGAACTAAGAAGTTTCAATTTCCGAACATAGTCGCGGTACGACGATGTTATTAATGCAATTAAGCAGGATTTCCTTCACACGATACGGCCTTGTTGACTATGCCAATAGAAAGTAATCATGAGCGTTACCATGTCTTGGCCCACACTTTCGTGTCACAATATTCAAAGGTGAAGTGTTGTGAAGAAATTTTCGTAAAGTTACATCGACATAATCTCTCTTGAAATTTTGCATTCCAATAAATTGATAATTACAATTCAATCATTACTGTGGTTATAAAAATATGAAAAATAAAATTTGCATTTTGAGTATTTACATAAAATATTTTCGGAAAACACTGAAGGATAATAATATAAACATACGTCGAAAGAAATCCGAATACTTGATTTACCGTTTTTTTAAAGAGCACAATTCAGATAAAATTTAAAAGGAATTCTAAAGAGAAGTTCAAGATACAATTTGAAAAGAATTCTTATTTCAATGTTTATCTTGAAAAAACGACTATGAATATTGAAACATCTCGGAATAAATTATGATGTTCCCAACGTTTACCTTTTTTTTTCAATAAAAAAAAAAAGAGGTGTGCAAAGATAAATATGCATTTTTAAGACAACAAAAACAATAGGAAAAAAAGATTATGCAAACCTATAATCACAAGGAGATTTCAACTTCAACGCCAAGTTATATATACAGCAACATGCTGTGCTGACGCAACTATACCCGTACTATTCGGTACAGTCATACGTGCAATAATGCAAGTTTACTTTCCTCTCGTACGAGATGAACAATGTTTAAATGCGGCCTCACCATTTTCCATTTGCGCGTGTCTGTATTTATCTGTCTTTCCTTACTCATTGCAATTTTACTATCGTTTAGCACGATGTGTCAGTTTTAAAGTCAGTCTGCATAGAGTCAAAAATAGATATCAAATATAATTATTTTTATAAGCATACATTAGCATGTGGAGCGTTCAACTAAATTAAAATTAAAATGATTAATATCCATATAATTTATATCCATATAATTTATCATGTAATATATAATCTTGAATAAGTATAGAAAAAAATGTAATATATATATTATATAAATTTAGTTTAATTTATATATTATATAAATTTTAGAAAATTGTAATAAATTAAACTAATCGATATGTATAAATTTGCAAGTACAACCAATTTAAAAATATTTTATTAACGATCAATATTTTATTAGCATAACTCGATATAAAATAATTTTTGTCGCTTTTAACTCATGAATGTTGATTTGAATTTATTTACATAGCTTATTAAAAATATTCCATATTTCTTGACAAATATATTCCATTAATAGAGCTTTTTTCAGTGATATTGTAATTACAAGAGTAGTAAATATATAGCTATACTCTGTCATATTTATATGATGAGTCTACGAATAAATATAGCGTTAAATATGATCTGTTCTACTAACGTCTACTAACGTATAATTCAGAATAGGTAAAAAAGGACAGTTATATTTAACACTTTATTAATTACATGATGTATAAAATGAAAAGAAAAAAAGAAATAGTAATTATTTCAATGAAAAAGTTTGCTTTAGCGAGAAAACTCGGTTAAAAATTCTCGGAAAAACTAATTATTTTTTTTTTGCTACAATTGAGCTGGAAAAATATATTTGCGATATGTATCAACTTTACATTCATTCCATTTTGTTTTCATTTATGGTTATGTATTCTTAATATATATGCATGTATATGATTACGTCCTCGATATTAGATTATCACGTACTGCAATGTAATATATGTGACTTTAATAAGGGGACCTTGGTCTTTAGCACGAGAGTTTTTTTTTGAATATCGAGTAATTAGCTTGATGTATTTAATGTATTAATAACAAATAACGATCAACAGCATTTTTCATTCGAAATGCAGAATAAAACTCGAATTTTCGCGTGAATTTTGCGAAAACGGGGCGAGACACGTTGAGACGAGGATGACGCCACTTGTTTTGCCGTCTTTTCGGCTAATACCGCCGCACCCATACTCACCTTCTCGAGTTCGTGCTTCGTCTACAAAGTGGCACCATAGTAGCTTTGAGCTCTTTCGGCCCGAGCTTGCCCTACATGCGAACCTCTTCCCGATTCGCACCGCAAACCCGAGAGAACCTCGAGCGCGAACGACAATTCCTCCACTTCGTCGTGTCGTTTCTCACCATCGAAAGAAGGTGGTCCGGGTGAACGTGTTACACGCAGACAATACCGGGTGGCGATTGCAACTGGCTGCCGCGACTTTGGCACGAGCATCACGTGCCACGATAAAGCAACGTGCCGTGAGACGATCGAGACGCAAGGTCAGTCGACCTGCAATGCAACGGCAAGGTCTTTTTCAGGAGACTCAACACATCGAATCGCATCTCTCGCGGATTTAACTCCTTCGGTACGTGCGACGACCGTAGCGTTAAGTGCTCGTTGTAACACGTTCATCGGCTACGATCGGAAAGTGCTCACTACGAGAAAGTTCCCGTGTGCACGCTACGTGAATTTGCCATGATGCTTTCCACATACGTAGCAAGATTTGTACGACCAATTTGGAGCAAAATTTCATTTCAACGAAACGTATGATATATATGATTCGTTGTTTTAGCGAAAAATAAACCAATGATCTCTGAGAGTCGTAAATAATTGAAATTGTGTTAAGCTCAGAAGTGTGAAAGACCTTGTTTAGCGGCAAATCTTTATTTATGAAGGAAGTAATATGAATATATCTGACTTGGAAGATTATCAAGATATATCGAATGGAAAATTTATAACTTTGACATCTATTAAAAATACCTATCAGATAGAAAATCAAATTTTTATCAGTGAAGAAAACAGGAATTTAATCACTCTAATGACATTTATATAGTTTACTTAACACATTCGATATAACAGATACATTATTTATAATCAATCGAGAGCAGTTTATTACGAAATTCCAAACATTTCAATTATACTCGGCGAAATAATAGTCATAGTTTCTAACCGATGAGTAAGAATGTACAAAATTTTTGTTTTATATAATTTAATTTTTTTAATTTAATGTTTGGAGTTATATATTTATATCAAGTATCTATCATTAAAACAAAATAATGTTTTTCAATAATATATTTTTACGATAGTAACGATAGCGATAGTAACTTCAGATTAATATTTTTTACGACATAATAATCGATAAATCGAGAGATTAAATATTATCGAGCATAGAGGATATTAAAAATAATATTAATTACTATAGTAAAATCTCTTTTATAATAATTAAACTTATACTATTAACTTGAAAATAAGCGTCATGTTTCATATTACTCCTTGTTATATGAGCCTCGTTAAATTACATTTCTAAACATAGTAAAATTGAATAAGAAATATAAATAAATAAATATACTTATTTTACCTAAAAGTTCTTCTCCCAAACATGAATTAGAATTAAATGAGGAATTAATTTAATTAATTCCGCGCTTCTCTATAAAGATTAAATAAGAAAGAGACAGAGAATCGATTAAATCTCGGTTTATCTTTAACTTAATATTTATGGGAGCGCGCGGCAGTTAGATTACCGAAATGTAAATTATGTCAGTTTCGAAACAAACGGCTTACAGACGTGCGTTCGTCACGATGTTTGCGTGCCCGATTCATGAATGCGCCGCATTCATAATTCTAACATTGTCAGTGTGTAATGCGCGTGACAAGGTCTAATGTAGCGTATAACGAGGCGAACGATCCAACGACGCAATCGATACGACTTTGAGTAATAACTAGCGAGTAACGTCGAACACTCACGTGAAGATATCAAGTAGAGAAGGTCAACAGCGAGACATTAGTTATTAGTAGAACACAATTACGCAGCATTTGTTACTAATAGACGCTAAGGAACAGGGAAATGCACGTAACGTGCAATTCTCCCGACAAGAATCGACTATTTGCATACGTGAGGACAGCACTTGAGGACGAAATAAAGTAACACGTCGAGAGCGACACGCTCTCTTTCCACATGCCGCACGAGCTCAAGGACAATGTATGCTAACAATCGATAAGCCGACTTGTTCGTTCGATCGAGAGAACGCAAGTTTTTAATATTCGAGCGCGGAATACTTTGCACGCGAAAAGACGAGTCGCGAGCTGTCGACACGCGCGTCGAGAAAATATTTGGAATTTCCGCGAACGATCGACGATTTTCCGCTAATGGAGAGCCCCCATTGTTTCCTCATTTACCTCGTTAAATTGTTTTCCACGAAGGCACGATGCAAAACACGTCATCGGTGCCACGCGATCCTCGTGATTTTTTTGCACGCAACGCGCGACATTTTCATGAATGAAAAGGTGCAAAGGTGTCGTTAGATATACGCGAGTCTAACGTTGACTAACCAAAGAAGTAGGTTCTAAAATTCTTCTGAAATTACAATCGACACCGAGATGAGAAAAACGTCAGCGGGATCGATATATTATTTTATTCGTGTGACTGAACATTCTTAGAAACGGATCACGCGTGCGCGGCGATGAAAATTTGGAAATATCCGCGAGACTGAGCGAATATATATGGTACGTCACTTTGAAGTCACATTAGGCCATAGCGCGAGTTAAACGCTGTTAAATGTCACGTGTCACGTACGGAACTGCTGGACGAGCATAGCGAATGCACGATGTAAAAGCCGTGTCCGCGCATTAACAGAACGGTATGGAACGTGGGAACGCGGACACGCCGAATAACTCCAAAACGCTTACACTACTCCGGTTGCGTGTTCAACAAAACAGCTGTCCCGCAGCTATGCCTATCGAATAGAGCGACTTCAACCACATTTATCATGATTCGGGAAATGTAAGGCGAATCGTAGGAATGGCTTACGTACCCAATAGTCATAATCCAAAGCTGCTTCTTTCACCGGTAATCAATGAGCCTTTCACGAACACTACTGCCTCCTCGGCGAGTTTTCCTGCGAGATGCGTAACAGTTCTCACTGTGTATCAATGGAGCATCGGTATGTTACAAATCATCGTGCGATCACGTTTAGATGGGAATTCCAGTTGCTCTTAATCTTCCAAGATGATTATGTCTCTTGCAGATCAATCGATATACTCTATTACTATCGGGGATATTGGAGCACCTTCGTGTCCTTCGCAAGGGGTTGATTCGCGCAAACAGGACGGCGGATCGCGACACGAGCGATGTAATCCTTCAGATCAGAAGTGAAACAAATCAACACGGAGCAAATTTGACTATTGAAACACTCAGACAGAGCGTTCTCCGTTAAACGCGAATCCGTTGAATCAGAAGGATACAAGTCGGCACGAGTCAGTAAATATATTTTGCGTACCCTTCCCTCTTGTATCTGTCAACGAGACGATCGAAACCCTCGAACGATCGTGCTTCTCTTCAGGAGAATTATACCGCGACACGCGTCAATGAGTACTTCACGGGTGATTCTCGTAGCCACGCGCGCGGACGATCTCGTCGAAGCCGTCGAGGGCACTTGTCCGGAGGTGGCAGCAGGATAGGGGAGCCAGGGGGAGAGCACACTCTCGCGCGGGGGACCAGGGGTCCGCGATCGCCGGGACGCGAACAGGTGGTGCACGCTCGACAAGTCACGCCACGCGCGGGACACGCGAATCTCGCGAGCTCTTCGCGACACCGACGTAGAATACAATACGCACACGTCGTCGCGACGGCTTGACGTCGACTGAGGTGGCGCGGATACGGCACCGTCCCTGCTTTGCCGCCGCCACCGCCACCGCCGCCGCCGCCGCCGCCGCCACCGCCGCCGCCGCCACCGCCGCCGCCGCCGCCGCCGCCGATGATGCTGCCCCACCAGAACGCAGAGGCGCCACCGACGCCTACACCCTCACCGGGTTGCCGTTCCGCTCCCCTGACGTCCCTCCGTCAGACCGGCAAACGCTCCGATCCCGTGTCATTCGGTGTCGTTGCGACCGCGAGGGTGGACGCGGACGACGCGATGAAACTCGGCGATACTCCATTAATCAATTGTCATCAATGGGATGGATAATGAGAATGATGACAGAATAAAGTAATCGTTTGACTTACGACGTTGTATGTCTTATTCCGTCCTACTGTCAGTTGCTAAACGCAGATGAAGCTGTGCGATAGATTCATCATGGAGATATTTTGTTTATTAGATTAATCAATTTTAATATGTGTATATGATCTTTTCAGATAATTTATATATATGTAAATAAATATTTTTTATTTTTCAGATTTTGCTCCAATTTTTCTAAATTTTGCTCCAGTTTTTTTTTATTTTGCTCCAACATTTCATTAGGTATTTTAGGAAAAAATAAGTCAAATGTAGTTGACCAGATATATTATATGACACATGATTTTTTGAATCATAAAATGCGGACAGAGCTCCGTAGATTTTTTAAACTACAGTGTCAATAATAAAACGTTATATTTAATTAATTTTTGTTTTCAATTCTACGCGGTTAAACATGAATTTGAAATTCGATGTATATTTTTGTAAACATATTTTAACAACAGATGCGATAATATCTGGAATAAAAATAATATGACGAGCTAGCTGTTTAAATTCGTTAAGCGCTCGTGTTTGTTTCTATCCACAGTTTTTCTGTTAATCATTTTTTCATTAAAATGTCAGGAATTATAATAATGCAGTATGAAAAATTTAACGGCATTAGCATTAATAATATTGACAATCTTCTAATTGCAATTAATTCAAATAATATTGATAAGCTCGATTATAAAAACTTGAAGTATAAAATATCAAAAAAAACTCCAAAATATATATCAGTTGCTTATATACACATAAAACGATTTGGCACGCAAAATACTGTTATAACTATCTCTCGTGTGTGATTTCCTTTATATATTATAGTTTCCTTTATATACAATAAATAATGATGAATAAATTTTCAATCGCGTTAAATAGTTGTAATAATATTAGAAAGAAGGAGAAGGAAATAGAGAGAGAGAAAGAGAGAACTGTAATAAACATAAGCACATATTTTAATAATATAAATAATATAAGAAATCAATATTAAGCATTAATATCAATTAATATAATATATTAATCATTCTCTAATCAGTTTATTATTATCATTAAATTATCATTAATTCGCTATTAATTATAAAAAAATATAGAATAAATTTTTTTAAAGTAAGAATTAATTTTTAAATTAATTTAATAATAAAGTATATATATTTAAATATATTACAATATAATTATTTTATAATTAAGACATTTTAAAGTAGTTTGAAAGTATATGAGACGAGCTTATTTTTTAAAACATACTTATATCGTCGACATTTCGCCGACAAAACCCTCCCAATGGGTACACCTTGACGTTGGTGGGAGGGCTCAGTACCTGGAAGGTTTATCCTGAAGGGGAAGCTAAGTATCCAAACGGTTTTTAACGGTTTTTTAAGGCTTCTAAGGCCTTTTATCGATATCTTTCCGTACTTACAATTATCGCTGAATGCTTTGGGTATCGAAGCAAGATATCTTATTGAGATGTTGCTCTTTCAAAGTGCGATCCTCGCGCGAAATGAAATATCGATTCGTAATCGTGGAAATTCGGGAGTGCCGAACAAAGTATCGCGCGTCCCTTTTCATTGTACCAGTTTATCGCGTCTTAATTAATTCGGGAGTACCGTGCAAAATGTCACGCGTTCGAGTTCGGGAGTGCCGTGCAAAGTATCACGTGTTTCTTGTTATGATGTTTCATAATCAACAATAATGAATCGTAATGAACTTTATTTTCGCAAATGTGTGCAACAAATCCTGACATTCTGAGAGCAGAAGGAGATCTAGGAGGCATCGAACGACCGCCGGCAACCCTGAGGTAAATAATTCATTATTTTTATATTATTTTTATATTATTTTTTATATTATTTTTATATTATTTTCTATTAATTGCGCATCTATTCTCGCATATTCTATTTTGTTCATTTATATATTTGAGATGACATAAAGAACTGTTATAATTACAAAAAGAGTTTTTATAGTATGCTATAAGAACTCGTACTTAAGAATATATAATTATTTCGGATATTATATAAAATTTATTCTTCTATAAAATTTTGTTAAACATCTGCTTATTATTATAAGCACTAGATTTTACATTCAATATGTACATAATTTTTTGAAATCTTAATTATTTTGAGCTGTTATAATTTGAATCATATATTTTTTTGTACAGATCAATGTAGTCAACTTTTTCAATGAGGTCAACTCCTTGCTATTGTGCATCGACTGGTGAGTAAACATACTTTTATATTCTCTTGCGGTAAAGAGTCTACCAGGATAAAAATTGTATCATAGACCCGTTGCATTTGAAATGGAAGCGGGTCACGAGAAATGAGGCAGGGTAAATGAAACCGCCGTTTAGTGTGGGAAGCGACGTAGCCGTTTTCATGACGGAAGCCGCATGCTTGGCTCTTAGCTCCGTTTGTCGTCGTTAGGTGGGAAAAACGCTGACGCCACCAAACGCAATCGCAACATGTCGCGATGATACCGAAGGAGCCTGACGCGTGTCCGTTTTTCCGTCTGTTCTCGACCGCGAACGGAGAATTTGCTCGTCGTCCCCGCCGCACGGATGGAACTTCCGTCGCGCGGATACATCCGGTCGCGTTTGCGTTTCGAGTTATGTAACGAGCCCGCGACAGTGATCGGGCAAGAAATTGTAACGAGATGCAACTGCACTTCCGACGAGGAACGTGGCTCTGCGCTCCGCGTTCCTTCGTGAGCGCTTTAAGAATAGCAGCGTAATAACAAGCGGCGTGGACCGTATCGCTAAGAGACTGTGCAAAGAAGCGCAATTATGCGGTATAAATAGACGGCGTGCATTTTTCGATGGCATTCGCGAGGCCGCGCATCCGCGTGTTTCATTATTACATTAGTATGCACCCGCGAATGGCCGCCACTTGGCCATTTGTCACGACTGTCTCGTAAGTTCACCCGGTTTAATGCATTCGCGCCCACAGGTCGTTTTCCTTTTCTCATCCTCCATCCTTTGCGTCGCCTTTGCCGCAATTTTGGAACGGCAACGCCGTTAACAGGCGACGTTTCCTTGAACGCACAAAGCAACAGCAGTCGCGTTCTGAGGCTCGCGGTCGAACTTGACTGATGCCGGGTTTGGCTGCCGAAAAGCGCCGTCGACGCCGTTGAAGCAAGAGAGCGACGCGATCGATTCGTTTACGACGCTAACGTGACGGTTAAAGTGACAGAAATAAATTTTAATCCGCGAAATTTTAATTGTTTCTTATAAATATGTGATATTAAGATTAAAAATTAATTAATGATATCAATCGTGGACGCGTATGAAATATATAATACGTTCTTTTTGTCTTCTATAAATGACATTTTGTTATAGATTATTATTAGTATTATTATTATTATTATTATTATTATTATTGCATTTTATAATTCAAAGATTAATTCGCAGCACAGTTAATCCACGTGATATTCAATTCATTAAACAGTTTGCACACATAACGGGACTTATTGTTAGTATAGTAAATTCACGTAAATAAATCAATGCCGCGAACTGCCACATTAGCACGTTCAGATTATTGCCGGCAACAGTTCCATCGATGACTTATTATTATCGGTGGCTAGTAAAGTCGTAGCGATAAATAACTTTTGTTCTATATCTATTATTCGTTTCATGTTTTCCTAGCGTGCGAGGGAGTCATTTTCTTTGAGAAGAAGAAAATATATGAGTGTTTTTAAGAAGAACGATTCTTAAATTTGCACGAAATCTGATCAAGTTGGCGCAAGTAGTAGGAATGCACGAGAAATGTGACTTAATTGCTACAATAAGTACGATAATTAATTCGCATACGTTTAAACTGATGGCATCTCAAATATTTACTTTTGGCAAGATCGACATTTTGAATAATGAAAATTATTATACACTTTAATGACAGAAACATTACAGGATTATTACAAAAGATCTTCAAGTTTTTTATTATTCATTTTCACACATGTTAAATTTAATCTTATTTTAAAATTTTTCGAAAAATTTGTACAGCAATATTATAATAATTCATGAGAGGAAATCGTGTAGAATTTTTGAAACGTATATTTATGCATAAATTCAATTACAATTTACAAGAAAGCTGGCAAAATTAATAGCAATAAATTTTTGCATTATTTTCAAGGATGGTACACTACAAAGTGTACATATAACGATCATATAGAGCACACTTGTGTAAAGCTTGAAAAATGAGTCAAGTGTGTATTGTAAATTTTAAATCCACATGGTGTAACATTTGCTGTGTAACACTTGCGATAAATGACACTTTATTGACATCGGCAGCTGCGTGAAGTATTAAAATCGTTGATATTTTTTATCATCTATCGATGCAATATCTGAGGTTTAAAAATCTGCAGAAAAATTAAATGCACTTATCACATTTGTTCATATTGTTTCTAAGAAATTTATGGAGAACAAACTGATAAATCTCATTAATAAAATATAATTTCAATTAAAAAAAAATACTGTTTTGTATAATTTATTGCAAATATTTTATTTATATTTTATTTATTAATAACGGTAGAGTACACGATATTATGAAAATATCTGCCTATAGAATTAGTTATTTTAATTAAATATAATTAGCACGTTGCTTGTTTTCCTCGCGAATTGTGAGAGCTAACGAGAAATAAATTAAGATACTCAGAAACATTGAACTTTAAATATCAATGTATACGTTACAAGATATACAAGAATAGAATATCTGTTCTATAGCAATTTCGTCCGTTTCTATCTTCAAATTCTGTTCATTACTGGTGCTTCACGTTGTCATTCTATTCTTAGAGATGCTTTATTAAAGAGACTAACTCAGTATGTAATTTATAATTTCAAAAAATTGTATAAGTTTATGCACTTATTTTTGAAATATACTGTCACGTTTAGAGACGCGGTAACATTTGCAGGCACGTCGCAAAAGTTTAATGAAATAACACTCTTGATGATTACGTTACGTTATTTACGGCTTATGAAAGAGCGGAAATGGCGCGTTGGCAGAGGCCAACTTGAAAAACTGACTGTTGCGCACGAAACTAAATAATAATAACGCTAGTCGCGGGATTATTTATGACTTGCCAAACTCTCGCGGGTAAACGCCGCGCAAACCAGTGAAAACTGGAGTTTGCGAATGCGTAACCGAATGAAGCGATATTTTCTCAAGTATTGATTTTGCGCGGGCGCGGATACATATTTCCACTGCAATTTAGCCGATCGCGCGTCATCCCCCGTGCAAACCTATCTTACCCCCTAAGAGCGTGCCGCTGACGGCAAAGTTGCCGCCTCGAGAGTGAAACTTTTCCGAACTTTGTAGCGAGGAGCGGAGATTAGCCCTCGGGAGTTTTAGTTTCCGTTCTACAATGAGTAGAATTCAGAAAGGTCTCATTGCGGCGAAAAAAAAAAAGGATCGATCGCTCGTTTAGGACTCGTCTAACGAACTGCGAAGTCAAGTGTAGAAAATCGCATCAAAGGAAATTATGCGGCAAATCAATTAAGACAGAAATTAAGTATCCCTCACATAAATGAATAATAATAATAAAAAAAGAGAGAGCATCATATCTTTTAATAAGGATAATAATTAGTATTTCTTCTCTTAATTTTTTTCATTTATTCTTTGGAATTCCAACTGTTTTTTTACAATTTCTTTGATGCAAATCTTCTCAACATGATCATTAGTATTCTCAACTCTGAGCTGTTTGAGATTTGATAATTATGACGTAATTGTCCAATCGAGATAAATCGTCGCAGCATGTTAATTCTCAAATGCGCACTGTTTTCATTGATCTAATCTCCTAGTCGTTTTTGAAACGCTCAAATAACATTCGCGCGATAAGCATGCGGTTCTATAATAATATTAATCTTTAATTGCATTGTCGTGTAGTGCTACTCGAGTAATAACGTCCACCAGAACAGAACCCCACAGTAGCCTCGTGTTTCGTATTATAATTGGATTTTCTAGAAAGCTTACGAATTCTCATTTATAAAGTCCGCTTCATTACTTCGTCATTATTAATGTTTACTTTACTTGTGTTTGCTATCGTTTTGTCGCGATAGTCGTAAGAAAGCACCCTTTATGCTTAGCTCGGAATCGTTTTTAGCGAGATGCCGCCAGTTCGAACGCTCGCCGGCAATTACGTTAATAATGCAATCACATTTACGTCAGTCGGGAATTACATCTAAAATAGCTAACGTGGAACATGGGTTAAATGCGAGAATAAGCAGATTAACCAGCTCTTCTTCATACGTCTTATGTCCCATTAGACAGTTGACTCGTCTGTTGGTGTAGATAGAAACGTGATTATTGCAATTTTAATGAATGAATTTTATAACTACACGTCACGCTTTTAGTTAATGCACAGACTGAAAGTAAATCAATAAATTTATCAAGAATACAAAATTTATAAAATGAACTTTCTTGAACTATTAGAAGTACCTTATCTGTTAAAAATATAAAATATGTGAATAACTTCTTGCACACAAAAAGATAATAATTAATGTATCGATTAATTACTTTTAAATTACGATATCTAATTTGATATATTTTATTTTGATCACAAAATTTCGTTATATTATCGTTTATAAACTTTCATAAATTTTTTTAAAGAATTCGACAATTCAAAAAATCCTTTACATCTCCTTTTTTCGTATATATGGTGCCAATATATAAAAGAGATTGCATTTTTAACAATATTTTTCTTGTAATTATGTCTTGAAAATTTGTCGTTGCGTTGAAAATTCTTGTAAATTACGATCCCTCGGATGCGGTGAACCAACAGAAGTTTCTGCGGAAACTTGGCGCATGCTGAAAGTCATCCCGTTCTCGATGTATTAGCTGGCTTCTGGAGCGACGACTTCGACCGGGAGTGAAGTTCGGGTTATCCCCGTAGCATTAATTAACCCGGTCGTGGCAAAGGAACAAAAGGCTTCCTTTTCTGTCGTTACCGAGAGAACGAACCCTCGGTGCTCTTCGTTTTTTCTCGCGCATCGTTGCACAATGTTGCCGGCTACATCAAGTACGGACGGATCAGCACAGTGACGTTTTCTCACAATCTTTTGATCATTGTTCGGGATCGTCTTATAAAGAAGACAAAGAAAACACGAGAATCGCTAAGCTATTAAAAAGATTAAGGTATTGACTCGACGTAAACAACGATAAACGCAAGATAATTCAGATAATTCTATGCTCACATATTTAATTTTTTTTCACAACTGCAGAAAATTGAAATTTTCGCGTAGTTATGAAAAAAATTAAATATACGAGCATAAAATTATATCATAATATATAATACGCATTTTAATATAATCTCATAAATATATATATCCGGAGAATTTCTTTTCATTCCGTGAAAACACAGCATACAGACCGGATTATTCAACGCTTCAATCCAAAGTAATTAGATGCAACGTTATTTAATTAAACGGTCGGGAAAAAGAAATATCATTACGCGCGCAAAAAAATGCAAAAATTAGAACATGTTTTAAAGTACCGCTTGACAAATATATACTAGATTATAATTTATATTAAAGAGAAAATTAAAAAGGGAGAAGGAAAAGGGGGACAGCGTCGCGCTTGAATGAATCCCTCTTGTTTCTGCAGGAAATCAATCTCGCGGCAGCATATACGCGGTTGCTTGCCAACCTGCGCATATATCGATATAGATAGCGGCATCACGCGCCTCTCTAGAATCCGCTTAATATTCATAACGTCTTTCCCCTCGGCAACTCCAAACACATTTTAATAACATTTTTTACGGGGCGCTCGACCTCGACGCCTCAAAAGCGTCACGATGCAGCGCAGCGTCTATCCTTCCTCTTCCGTTTTTCCATGATGGAATATTCTGTCCATCCCCTGACCTCTTCCCTTAACCGCGCTCAACCATCGCCAACCCTTTTCTCCGACGCCTCCAACTCCCGCGAAAGTCGGTCACAAAGTATCCAACTTTGCCGAAGTCGCGTTGCGGGATGAATCGAAAGCGCCCGCGCGCTTCCGCTTGTTTTTATAAGGCGATATTCTTGCCGAGAGAAACCGAGGCGATTATATGCACTCGCGAAAGCCCTCCCCCTCTCGTCATTCTCGTCAGCCCCGTGTCTCCTTTTACCTTTCTTGCGCCTTAAAATAGTGAAAGACGCATCTCGCGCGACGTCTTTGTGACATTTTCGAGTCGGCGTCGTCATGAATATTTCAGTCGATTTGCAAGCTTTTTCATGTGGATTCATGTAAGACATTTCTAGCCTTCCGATTTTCTCGACTTGCAATTTTCGCATAGATAGCTGTGCGTGTAACGAGATATAATCAGAATAAAGAAGAACGTCTATTATTTTAAATTATTACGTAGGGGAATAAAATTACATGATATAAAATGTATCTTGAAAAAAATGCATTGTTATGTTCATTTATAAGTGTTAGATATTAGAAATGTGTGTGTGTGTTTACTGCAATAGATTTATCAATACTTTATTATTTCCGGTTTTTAAGTATATCCCGTTTTAAAGGGAAATTGTAAAAATTTTTACTCCTTATTTTATTTCTTATTTTTATTCCCAGAGGAATATATTGCAAAACTAATACTATCGGCTAAAATTATTCTTATAGATTTATTATCTCTTAATTTAAAAATTTATCATTTTTCTCAAAAATTAAATTGACCCTCCTCATAAAGACTAAATTCTATTAAATTTGCCGCGCACACAGTCCAAAAGCATGCTATTGTTTGCATGGCCATTTACGACATATAACGCGATACGATTTTTCATGCAATGAGGATTACGAAAACGTATTTCCGAGGGACGACACGCTCACCATGGGAACAATGTTGGATTATCACGAAGCGGAATAATCCGATTTTACGACAAGGAAGATCTTACGCGCGCTAGGATATCATACGAGAATCGCGGCAACCGCGTTTTTCCGACGAGCACATACATTCAGAATCAGAGAGAAAAGTAAATCGGTTTTGCACATCTCGACTGCATGTAGACGGAGAATAATGCAGCGCCATTGGCGTGCCGCTCTATAAGGAGAGAGATGAGAAATTAAGTGAACCGTAGCGGATCGCATCGTCGACGCACTCGTTTAAGCCGCTCCCGACGCATTCGAGCGTGTGCATTCAGAATGGAAAATAATATTTGTCCACGGATATATGCCGTCTCTCGTGCGTGTTCACTGTGCTCGTCTTCCGCTGAATCTCAATACCAGGGTTTGCCCATGTCTGACTGATTACGCTCCTGCCTTCACTGAAAAATATCTTCATCGCGCAAAGTTCATCGAGACCCGTATTTGCATCCAGATGGAATTTTATTGTTTCCGCAAACGTAATATATACCAGTAATAAAATCCTTACGTGAAATTTACAGTCGCGAGCAATCGTGAAATCGAAGCTTTCTGAAAATAATTTCGCAGTAACTTGACTATCTCATTTCACGCGAGATTTTTATATCTATGAAGTTTAATACAAATAATAATATTATATACTTTCGAATTAATAAAAATATTTCTACCTGTATCGCGTGACATACAAATAGAGTTCACTTGTCAATATTAGATGACAGCTACGGAAATATCGGTCGGTCAGAAAGAAAGATAATACAGATATAGTAATGAGTAACATCGTTATTGCGGAAAGTGCTCCGATGCTTTGTAGACCTCTATCTCTGCAACTATCGCATCATTTCGTCCGGGAACGAGAGACACACGCAGGACATAATAAAGATATCGATCCACGCATATATCGTGACCAATCCCTGTCGAGGCACCGCGTCGATAGTAGAAGGGTTGCCGCGGCTCGTATTTCCCCAAACACCTTTCTCCTCATCAACCCTGCCCCGCATCACTATCCCCATATGCACCATGTGGGACAAATGTGGCGTCGATATTTATCGACGCGAATCTACGTAGGACTCGTGCAAGAGTGACCCTAATTCACGGCAGTTGTGTGTGCGACGAATCGCTTTGATGGAACGGCTCGCTCGTTCTCGTCTTTCGTAATCACAGTGATATTATTTCACGAACGCCAACCCCTATATGTGTTTACATGGAAATCCTTTCACCGCAGCCCCCACATTGCTATCCTGTTTTTAATCAATTCGTGGCTCTACGATTTCAAAGAATTTTGAACTTGAATAGATCATTGAGGAATATCTTGAATTTTTACATCAAAGATCTTTAATCTTTCCTAAATTTCATTGTTCCCATTGAACAATTAAGAATTGATTAAATCTAAAGTTTTATTTAAATCCTGTCAAATTTTCTCGATTTTCAATTTATATTAATATTTAGAATTCAAACGAATGTTATATATACGAAGATCATTCTTTATTTATTGTGGAGTTATATAATTGGATAATCAAATATTATATCCTATTCGAAGATGTGTAACTCAATTTACAAGATAATACCAATATTGACGTATTCGGTAAATTTGATTATTGCTTCCACAGTGCATAAAAATAAATAATACTAGAATAGTGTAGAATATGTTTTACTTTCTTATATTTCTTTTATTATTATTAACTAAAATTTTAAACAAAATCTTATTTAAATAGTCAACTATTAAATTGTTGCTATTAAAATTAATTTGATAAATTTATCTCTTTATTTTTACGATTATTAAATCGAAAAATCTGTCATTAAAGTATGATTGATTTAAATATAATCCATTTAAAATAAAAAAAAAATTATCTTCTAATAAAATATTAATAATATTTATATTTATATAAAGTAATAGTTTGTAAAATTTTCAAAGCTGCAATATGATTAATCATTAATGCAACTGCATAGACGGTGCATCTCGCAATTTCCTACAAGTCGCATAATTTGCCTTGGATATTGTCCGCGGTATTCAATCTTGAGACGCGACGCGGATGTTAGAGAGCGACGCGATCGCGCTCTTGAGGATCGGCGCATGTAATCGAACCTATATATCGATCTATTAGCAAATTATAGTAACGTTACGAGACTAATTACCGACGTCGGTATACGTACCCGAGATCGATGGAACCCCGGACATGTGGATGTGTACGTAAGTGAAGGCGCGTTCGTGTTTGCTCGGCCCCGTTTCGATGCGGAAGCGCAATACCCGGGGGATCCGCCGGTCGAATTAGTATTTAATAGTGAAAGTTTCGCGTGTACACCGTGAGAAAGCTATCTTTCTCGTGGACTTCGAAAGCGCAACAACTGGGGCATTATAACTGTATAGAGAGAAGCCGGTTTTCCTCTCTTGCGCGTGCACGGATACCTCTACCGAAAGAAATGATCCTCCAAATGAGAGACGACTGTTATTCCCGGATCGGGTTCCTGTTTCAGTCAAGTCGAAACTTCCTTCGGCTGGATTCACATTAGACTAATTGCAAAAGTTTTTTACTTTTACGGTGATTACCAACATCAGCTACAGGTTTCCGTGTAAGAAATCGGTGAACCTGCAAATTCGTCGTTGGAGGGGATATTCAATTTTGGAAGAAGCACAAAGTGGCCGCTTTCAAGAAACATTTTTTTTATAGATATAAAATATTAATTGAAGCCAATTATTTATGAAGGTTTCAACGAAATGAAAAAAAAAACTTTAATAGGCAAAACAATGCATCTCTGATTTTATTTGAAAAGAGGCTAGACATTTTACTATTTAATTCCAAAAATTTGGTGTTTAAAGCTCTTTAAAGATGTAAGACGTAAAACATACGTCGCAAAATAATTTACTGCTTATTTTTTTTATAAAAAAATTCGTGATTATTATTTGTATTTGAGATAATGGAGCCCGGGGGTGCGTAAACCACGGTTATGTAATCAAATTCGCGTCGTGTCGCGTACGCTAGCAATCAACGACGCCAGTGCGCGCTGTAATTGAGTCAACTGTTAAAAGTGCAAGCAAGCTCGAATGACCGTTCCTGACTGTAAACCACATATTACGTTACACTATTCAATTTGACGGTTGACTTGCCCGTGTAAATACAAACTCCCGTTTCCCGCACTTATCACGCGCCATGTGTCGCTTGTCAGCTCAGTCTGTGAAATCGTAATTGGCGAGGAGCATTTATTCCGTTATCACCGTTCGCGCATCATCTGCTTACGCTCTATGAAACCTGCTACCGCACATTTTTTGACCGCACGCATCGCTGCGCCGATAATTCGTCAAAAAATAAATTCACCTGCGACTGAAGAGTGCGAAAACCGCGAGTCTTGCATATTACATCATTCGCAGCGCAACGCATCCGATAGCTTTTATGTAAAAGCCAAATGTCAAGCAACGTTCCTGCATGCTCCAACTGAAAAATATATCTCTAATAATTCTGCTAAACAATCTGACAGTATTTATTGTCGCAGAAATAAATTAAAATAATAATGATGAAAATCTTTATTTATATAATACACATACATTGGTTTAGCAAGTTAGATATTCATGATAATGGAACGAAAGATAACTCTCAGTTTTTTAGCAAATATTTTCAAGATATTAGAATTTTCAACTCGAAGTAATCAAAGCTAGAATATAGCTTCTTTCATCATATCCACCCAATTGGCCGTCGTTCATTTTCACGGATGATTTGTCGCTCCCATCTCTTTCATTCGACGATGCCGGCTCTGTCAAACGCGGATCGCGGCGTTTTATCCGCGTACGCTAAGCACACGGTCGACAATTTTAAGCAAGAGCAGGATCGAGTACACAGGGAAAAGGGACGTGCACGTCGCAAAGGGAAACCGCGGACGGAAGGGCGGGAGGAAAAAACGTAGTCTCATCAGCCTCGACCGATTTCCCGGCGGACCCTCGCGCCGGTTCCCCTTTGACGAGCCCTTCCACGAGACGATTCCGTCATTCGTCATTCGTCCGACCACACGACTCCACGTCGCGGGAGAATATTTTCCGGTGTCGACGCACTCTCGGCGCGGTAAATTAAAGCGGCCCCGAAGACGAGAGATGGTGGAAGCGAATGCATAGAGCGGCACGCGATACGTTAGAAAAGAGCGAGAAGGGAGGACGGCTCGCGCCAATAATACACGCACACACCTGTTCGGCTTGAGTAATGGATGGAGAGTGCGGGTGGAGAGAAAAACGACAGGGAACGGCGGCCGCTGCCAAGATTCGCGTCACGCTTATATTTACCCGGCTGCACCAGCATCGGGGAATTCGCGCTCTCGCGAAGTTTATACGGAGCGTCGCGCCGACTTCCTACGTAATACGACCGGAATTTCAACTCTTACATAGTACTTCAAGATGTCCGATAAGACATAACTACGACACCGTCGTTTCCCAGATGAAGCGACACTGGCTGTAAAGCAGAGGAGAAGGATAACCGATCGAGCTGCATACAAAACAGAAATCTATTTGTTAAGTTGAATAGTGTTTCAAAGAGTATTGGATATTTTGCTCCTTTATATATTTTATTGCGTATCGCACTAGTAATATTTTCTTCCTTCGGAATTTTCAGAATGACAGAATGATTTTTGTAATGTCTAAATTAAAATTTTTCATAATTTTTTTTACAATCAATTTTTGTATTGGAACGTTTTCTAAAAATGAAACATAATTTTTATTAAATATTCCTGCGTATAATTATTTATGTATTTATGTAAATGTGAGAAACATTGATTTTTGCAATTAATAGAATCATAAAATATATGATAAATCCTAGCGAAAAATTATGCTTATCATTAAAATTTTGAATATATTTTTAAAACAGATGCTTTTATGTGTAATCTCACTGTAAAAACAAAGTATCTTGATATATAAAAGAATTAAATCTGTATGTGTCAAAATATACTCGTACGATCTGGGCTGATATGGACTTAATTTTCAGCCTCCTATTTGTATACAGGACTCGTCTCTCATTTTCCACTCTCGGCCGATTCACTCTCTGGCCCAGCTCTATTTACCTTACCGTCCTTACCTCCGTGCTCTTTGAACATGGCGTCCTGAAAAAGGAGGTGACTGCGTTCTCATTGACACGAGTTTATAGAGCAGTGTGAAACGCACGATCGCAGGGGAAGGAGGTAAAGGATAACGTAGGGAACGAAGGAGCTCGTAGGGTCGGCGCTAAGAGTGAGCAGGTGCTCCCCATTTTCGCTCTCTCGGCGTACAATCCTTATAGATAACGCGTCGTTTGTAACTGTCACCGGGGGTGGAAAGGAGAGATAGGGGGCAGCTACCTAACCTACGTAAATACGTGACACACACGTACACAAATGTGTGTGCAGCCACTCGAGAGGCTTAGACGGAGCGAGAGAGAAGGAGGGAGAGGGAAAATGGTAACGCATGGTTACCATCAGCGAGAGCGAGAGAGATGACGGCGCCGAAAGCCGGCGTGGATGCATACCAGTGCGAGAAGGGTTGATTCTATACAGTGACGTCTCTCCAAGTCCGCTAGTATGTAACACGGCGAGATCCGCCGGCCGGAACACCACTGTGTGTCAGTGGAAGCGCGGGGTGACTAATGTTACCTGAAGGTGGATTTGTATACCGGCTGAAATCGATAAGAACTCGAGACGGGTGACCGAGGGGCTAAAAGGAATCGAGCGTTGCAAGGAGCATGGCAAGGAGTAATGGCAAGAGATGGCCTCGTCATGAATTTACGGAAAAGGCTGCCTTGTACAGGAAGATATAATCATCGAGTTATTTTCGCAGAGACTCGATAAGCTACATGCATGTTAAATAAAGATGCGATAATTTGATAATATTCGATGATTGTATTATATGGGGAATGATTATTTATGGAAAAGACTTTATTTAAAGAAAAGTTCCTGGACAGGAATATTAAATCAAGGCGCGCATCTTGAGATGGGATAAAACAATTTATCTTTTTCAATTTTTTAGTATCTTCAGGTTTATATTATATTCAAATTATTAGGTATTATTTTATTATTAGGTATAATACATGCATATTAATAACAATCGGATTTTCAAAATTTATAATTTGAGCACATTATACATGTATGATAGAATTAGATATAGATACACGTGATTTTTATATCTAATTTTCATGTAAAAAATCTGACAAAATATTAATATAAATTAATATTGATTAATATTAATTATTAATTAAAAATTTAATGGATAATAGAATATATCATCATATTTTATTTGCATAAAAGAAGAAAAAATTTGCATGTGTGTGATGAATAAAGATCATTATATCTCCAATTAATCAATTGAAACTTGCTGTTTTGACAGTTTAAAAAGAAATTTAAATATTTAGAGATTTAAATACTGCAAATTATCGAAAGAATCTACAGATGAGCAGTATTGAAAGAACATGTAATATCGGCTATTGATTTTTAATCATGAAATAAGATAACCGCGTTTACGACTATTACAACTTCATAATCGCTTTTCTAACTTCTCTTCAAGGATATAAAATGTCACGGTTGTTTTCATTTTAAAGCGAATCTCTTACAGGTATGATTTCTCCTCGATAAATCTTGAATGGCAGTCGCCAATCGCGCGTTATTCAAGCGCAAAGTACAAATAGATATATTTATCGCACGATGATAATGACCGGAACTTATATTATGATAGGTCATGAAATATGCGTGAGAATCTTGACGTTTATTCGCTTTTATGTCGCAGCGACGCGTCCGACAAAGTTCAAATCAGTTTGGGGATGGCACGCTCGGAGGAGCCAACATCCGCTCGGCGGAAAATATTCGGAGCCGTACAAATGACTGCGAAGTGATAAATAATGTAACGGAGCCGGGTTCTCGTGTTACGTGTCGCGGATAACGTATCGTTCCCATTATACGTCCGTACCTAACGTTACGTCCGAATGGACATTGCGCGGCTCAAAATATAGTGTTAGACTACAATCGCATGGAAAGCGAGCCGTTGGTAGCTCTCTGTTGCAAAAACATATGAAATTACTTGGAAAACGCCTTTAAGAGTATAAAAACTCGTATACAAAACGCGCACTTGTGCAAGAGTTACTAATTATCAATGAAATACATAATAATTCTCTTTGAAAATCATAGTAAAATTTTGGCAACCATTTTGGCGCGATATTATCCGCGTATTCGTAATTTATCCTTGTCATCTGTTTAATAATAAGATTTTAACAATAGACATGAACGTCTGAATAAGTGGAAAAAAAATATATAATTTTTGAACAAAAAGAATATTACAAATTTTATTTAAAATAGAGCTATTTAAAGAGTGCTATTTAAACCGAAAGATTTAAAATAACGAGAAACACAGAAAGATAGAACGATGTGTACAAAAATTTATATAAAAAATATTGCTTTACATATTTTTCGAATTATATTTTTAAAACAATTTAATAATGTCTATATATGTAATATATTTTAGCTAAATATGGCTTATGACTCTCTTATTATTTAATTACTTACTCACGCTTTTCTTTAGAAAATATTAACTCAAAATATTATTAAATAGTCTACATCATGTAAAAAATTATTACATTTTAATATTGACATTTAAATTCGTAAATTAATGAAGCGGAAACGCGTCAGAAATTGAAATGGATTAAACTAAAATAATTTTAGAAACGAAAAAAAAAATACTTTTTTTGCACACAACAGGCGATATTTTTTCATTTTTAAATCAACGATGACACATTCAATGCGTACTATTTTTATTTGTTATACCAAAAAGTAAATAAATTACTGTGTGTGACGGGGACGCGTTGGTCTGCGAGATTTAATGGATGCGAGAATTGAAAGAGAGTTTGTTATCCAGTTACGATAAAGGCAACGTTGATTTAATAAAATTTACTAGATAAATCGGAGCACTAAAAATAAAATTCACCGTTTCAGAGAGGTAAACGTTTCCCTTTTTGAGACGAAATTGTCTTGCCGCTGCATTTCGCGTGGAGATATATTTTTCACGGCGTAGCAATCTGGCTACGTGTGCGACGCAAAACTGGCAGCGATATATTTTGGAAAGAGTAGAGATTCATTACGGCATTACGGCCATAAAACCTCTTTCATATTATTCATTCTCGCGTAGCGAACGTTACGTTTTACTGAGCCGAGTTTGAGTGAATCACGTCGCACGACAGAGAATTTTTTTATTCGTGATTTTAAGCATATTGATACACAAGGGATGACCCACATTCTGCTCGCAAGGTAGCTTGCCTCATATGGGATACATTTAATTATTGGAAATGTCATATATTTATATGCATAGTAAATAATTATGCGCACGAATATACACAAATGTAAACTCATGCAACAATGATGGTGTCTATTTACGATTCAAAATGTTAAAATGTCATCACACACAGTTTCAATCAGATTTCATATTATTAAACTAATTAAGATGATGTTTAATGAGATATTTGGATATTATTGATCATTTGATACGAGAATGTGCTAACAATAAGCTAACAAACAAATGCATCCTATCAATATTTCGTCTAGATAATAGATTTTGCTTATTCTCGTTTTATGCCAGTGTATCAAACATATTCGCTAAATTTATTAATCTTACAGGTGCGATTTATATTAATTATAATAATACATGGCTAAAATCAATCTTTTATTTTTTATATTTAATTTGTGTGTGCTTTTTAATAAGCATTTTGAAAAATGATATGTATAAAAAAAAACCCTTTGCACCGTCTTTCACAATTTAACGATCGAAACTTTTAACCGATACGCTTCCGTTGATGCATTTCTTATTGCTCCTCACCATGCGATAAAAATTGACGGAAACTGTCTCTCGTAGTACCGTGTCTCTTCCGCGGTAAACAAAATTATGAATAATATTAAGAATGTCCGCGTCCGAAGCAAAGTGACGGCCGGCCGCGTCACGTTGCCAGGAAAACTTCTAGTGTTCGACGTTATACCTCGCTGTACTCCGTCGAGTGCGGAAAATAATGTGGCGTGACTAGAAGACTATCCCTTGATTCCTTGCCAGATACGCAATTTACAGCCACGCCATGCGGACCGATGGGAATTCCGCGCGAATTTGTCGCTTAGTAATTCGTTTCGCAAAGACTAACGTCTGAATCCCGAGAATCGAAGATGCATGAAATATAATGACTCGCTTGAGCGCCCGAATTATTTAATGAAGTTAATTATCTCCAACGGAGAGAGAGACGAAGAGAAACGTTGGCTGCACTATTAAACAGATAGGTGAAAGATAGATGCAGTAAGAATTATATATATTATGTATATATCTTTATTTATATAATGGTGATTTTTTTTTAATTTAGATTTGTAATTCTCTTATAATAATTCAAGTTAATTATTTTATAAGTGTTGAGAAAAGATAGATCCAAAGTCTTGAAAAATGCAAGTTATCTTCCTGTAAGATATTAAAATTTATTAAACAATTGTTAATTTGAAATTGTATAAGAAATTATATAAAATTATTTATAATATTCCATGAGCAAATAAATTTTTAAATAAACTTTCAAGTAAATAAAAAATAAACTCATGATACACATATGTAAGTACATGAATTATTTCTGTATGTCGTGTGTTTGTTTGTATCTCTTTATGCTCAAAATTTAATTGTTCTTATATATGTATGTAATTATTAATATAATTATTTTTATTTTATATAATTATTTTTATATGAGAAATGCTTACATTATAAGCATCAGTATTGCCAAGAAGGGAGCAGATAGAGAGAAATGAACCAGAAAAAATATTTTCATCAGTATATATTTTGTGCATCCTCGAAAAATCTATGTCCACTCGGCGATTAAATTTTTTATCGAATATTTTCGCGGCCAGACAAGTCATTCTGTAAAATCTCTATTCAGGAAACTCTTTCGGCGACTAGAATTCTACATCCGGAAACGAGGAACAAGAGAGTATCGAGAGCGTATTAACTGTCCGGCTTTGGCGAGCCGATGTCAATACAAACTGGAACCGAATCACAAAGTGAAAACGACTCAGAGGTATTGGGCAGTCGGCCAGAACGTTGCTCTGATATTGCCCGATATAAGTTTCTCATCTAAGTTTCCTTCCGCTATCCAATCTAAATGATATTTAAGAACGAATTGAATCGTTTCGCGACAAGGTTAATCGTGCATCTCGATTGCAGACAACTCGATTAAATAGGAAAACGAGTTGTATTGTGAATTTTCTCTTATAAGATATATTTTTCAGTTTACGTGTAGATATTATGACATTAATTAGTTTTTATTGATTAATTGGATATTGTAATATATTCAATCAAATATAATTCAAATATAATTAATATCCAACAATCAGAAATATAAATGATATTATATATAAATAATACACAAACAAGATGCTTATTAAACTATAAATTTAATTGCCTATTCAATTATAAATTTAATAGCCATTATTAACTACTAAACTTGATAAATTACATTATTTTACCTGAATTGTTATTAATACATCAAATAATTGAGGACGATTGTACTGACGTTGCTTATTAAACGTGGCTTTAAACAATTAAATCTGTTTCTTTGTTTATGTCATATAGTTGAAACTGTAATCCACAAAGAGCGAACCACTAAACCAGGCTTACTCAACTAAAATTGCTAGAACAGCGGAATAGTGGTGATTTCGTGGTGACGTATTTTATTTCGATACGCTCTCGTAGAATATTATTTTGTAAAAAAAATCTAAATACAGGAAAATCGATAAAAAAACGGGACAAATGGGTATATATATATCTATTCTTGCCCTACAAATCAGTGGTAAAGAAAAAAGATAAAATACAGCACTCGACAGTGAAATCTTGCTAAGCCAGCGGACTCCGTCAGGATCAAAGTTTACCGGATACGCTATCGGAGAGCCGCAAACTTCCCAGCGGAAAAGTTGCGCACATAAAAAATCAATCGGCGATATCGTTTGACAGACATCAGGAATGAAACCGCGCATCGCCGGTAGTTTATTGTGGTATCGAATCGCAGGGGTGCTCGGGGCACAATAAAATACCGCGGTCGATGTCGATCCTACATCTTCGAGGTTCATCCGTGGCAAGGCCAGACGCATAAACCATAAAGACACGTGCTACCTATGAAATTCCCCGGCAAACGTACGACCCGGGTAGAATCCATCTGGGAATTCTACATACGCTTTCTACTAAAGAATCCCTAAACGTGTGCGAGATTCTATCGTCTCTCCTTCAATCCCTTCTTCGCTACCCCGTAACACGCGTGTGCTGAGTATATATACACGATGCTCCAGCAACACGAAATGTTCACTCGACAACAAATTCTTGAGATCGGTTCTTGAAATTGAAAATTTGTGTCACTGATAAAAGAAAATTCCGAACGTTCGCTTTTCATGAGAAAACTGAAATCTTTTTCGATTTACCTTTATCAAGTTAACATTAATATTAGAAAATAATTAGAAATATCTAATATTGTTACGATTGACGGAAGAGATTAATTCACTGAATCAAAATTGATGACTTCTTTTATATTTTTAAAAGGAATTTATTATTTATAATTTTAAAATAAATGTAAAATTCTTATCAATAAAATATATAATCAGCTTTATTTATGAGCTACGATAAAGATATTCCAAGATGCTGTATACATGTATAAGGAGAGCCCTGACATAGATTCAACATGGAGGAGCATATGGTAATGATGCCATTCGACTGAGAAACGATGCGAATTCGCGCCAAGTGCCAGCAATTTTTCCATATGCCGCAATAATCGATGATATAAGTGGAGATAATAAAAGAAAACAGCGCCGCGACGAGCTTGTAACAAGGAAGCCGATAAACGCGGTCGTAAATGCTATCGTTTCCTCGTGTTTTTTCCGCCCGTCCGTTTGCCAGATCGTTTCGGACGCAAAGCGTAATTACTTCTACTCGCTTCCTCTCTTTTAGCTGGTAGATTAAAAAAGAAGTAGCGATAGAACACCCTCGACGCGTAAACAAAGCGTGCGGAAATTTGGAGGATTAACAATTAGCTACAGGCGATACTTTTTCGCGAGCTTTCTGATACCTTTAAATTTTATTTATGAATGTAAGTTTTCTTATAAAAGAATATTTTTGATTAATGTAATTTAACACTAAAAAATTTAGATTTTTCATTTTAAGAGATATAATTTCCAATTATATTAAATATTTATGTTTTCTGGAAATAAGTCAAAATCGATTAATCAAACTCGATGAGACTAATTATAAATATATCGCATCAATTATCTGACGATTTCAAAGCTGCAAGCAACTGAATAATTGACAAATAATATTTTCAATTAATTTTAATTGGATTTTAATAGAGAAACATATAAAGTAGATACGTAGATATAATTTTGCATTTCTCTAAAATAATTTAATTAATATGAAGAATAAAAGAAATAAAAAGGTTAATCATTACTTATAAGCTAATCGTAATTAAATTATATAATTATTTATACTTTTGTACGTATATACGTTCTTTGTAAGTTTAAAAAATCTAAATAGCTTTCATGGAAAGCTTTTTATAAAAGATCGATTTAAATATTCGATACTTGATAAAAAGCTAATTGGCTTTCTATAAAAAAGCTGTAATTTTATAAGAAGTTTGCAATAGATAGGATAAAAATTAATAGAACTGTTTTAAAAAGAGAGAGACAAATAAGTATATATTCTTAATGATTGCAATGTTCTAATTTTATTTTAATATTTGAAATATATATATATATATATATGGAAAAAGCTCAAAGTGCTTTGTAAACTAAATTTTATTTTATTATTAAATTATAAAATATAAAATGTCATACATATTTCTTTAAGAATAAATTTATGCGGGAAATTTTATAATTCCTCGTAGTCGTTACTCGGCATTTTTTTTATCTCGCAACTTGCATTTTGACACTTGGATTCTTTTTAAAGTGTACGCCTCAGTTGTGACGCACGCGTCACGTGCGTAGAACGTGCGTTTGACGACAGTTGAATTTAGTTCGTTCGTTCGTCAGTTTTGAAAAATATGAATTTTAGTTGCGAGAGAAGGAACACCATCAGACGATATGGACGCGATATAGAATTCGCACTTCCAACCAAGATACATATGTATTTTATAAGACAACGCTCGAGAACGCGTTCTTGTCGTTCTTGTTGCGATGCGTTTTCGCACGCGGCGAATCGCGAACGGGAGATCCTATTCCCGCGCGACATTTACGCGTTGTATATCGATAGAGATATCGTATCGCGGGTGTCGTATCGACATTGCGAAAATATTTCCGAAACGCGGGACGTCCATCTGGCGCGCGCGCGAACCCCGCACTCCGCTCCGAAAACATTTTCGACCATTTCGTACTCGTTTGTCAGCACTTCGCCCCCTCGCCCCCCCCCCCCGCCGCCCCCCTCGACGAACTCCGCCCGATGGACGTATCGATCATCCGAAATGTAAACTTCCGACGCAGAAATATAATTCACACGCTGTAGGTACTCGTCCCACGCCGAAACGTGATATTTCAAAATGCAACGTAAAAATCGCCACCCCTCGTCCCCCCCCTCCCCCCCCGTGTCGCTTATTGTTTTCGTGCGCGTGTACTAATAAACGCGGGCTCTCTCTCTCTCTCTCTCTCTCTCTCTCTCTCTCTCGCGCGCGCGCGATCTCGCCGCGTCGCGTGCCAAATACAAATATTTCCGGCGTACAAAAGTAATTACCGGCCGATAAATGCTCGCGTGGCAAATTTGTTATGCAAACGCAAGAGTTTATCGGCAACACAAACGCCGTCATCTGTTATTTTCGCTACAAAATTGCGCGCGTGTCGTTCGCAATTCTCGTCCCGTGCATATTAGCGGCGTTAGTGCGATTGCGAGCGTGCAATCCGAAGGAAACCGACCGACGAGAATATGATCTCAGGTGTAATGATTTCCGAAGGGAAATCAGATTATAGATCCATCTTCATCTGTCTAAATGTTACAGCGAAAAACATTTTGCCCGCATTTTCTTGCGCGATATATTCTTCTCCATCTCATAATCACGCCGCAGTTCTTAACTGCTAATTAAATTATTAATTATGAGTAGAGCGATATACCTTTTATAGCATATATGCAACTTGATGTACTAATTTAGTTGGTTCCTCTTATGATGTAATTATAAAAGTAACCAACCTGGAACAGAGAAAGAGAGCTTAAGTCAATAGACATTCTATAAGCCTTTAAAAATGTTAAATGTATGATTAAATATGAAATATATAATTATATATAAAATATATGAAATATATAACTAAGTATGAAATCTAGAGAAAAAAGAGAAGCGAGAGATCGCGATCGAATTATAGTACAGAATAAAAACCATTTTTTACTGTATTATCGCTGGTGAATTTTGCCGCGTCCATTTGATCGCCGGTCGTAACCGGAAACGCGATATTCGAATGCGGCATTTGTCAGCCTTTAAACTGGGAACTTGCGTGGCCTTGCAACTTTATCACTTGTATAGTCAGCCTCTGCTACAGATTGGATAGGCTAGCGAAACGCATTAGCAAAATTGGGCAAATATACATCCACGTGTATACGTATTGAAACTGCATATTCGTTCAATGGCTTTCGCTACACGTTTCAATCTTTTCAGACCGCTAGAGTGTTTCTCGATTATCTTATTTTATTTATTGAAATTCTCTAAGAAAGAACACTTTGAAAACTTCAAGAAAAAATACTTGGTATATTAATTATATTATATGATATAATGTATAATAAAAAATTAATTACTAGCAATATATATTATATTACATAAGTGTTTAATTAATACAGATAATTAAAATTTACATAGTATCGATAGAAATATGCGAATTACCAGAAATTTTTTAATTACAATTTTTAAAAAAATACAATTTTATATACATATATATATGTTAATGTATTAATTAATACATATATATATATATATGTATTAATTAATTGTATTAATTAATATGTATTAATTAATTAAACTCGTTGTTTAAAATTTACTGACCAGATTGCCTGATTCTCTTTTAATATTTTTAAGAAAAAAAGAATATTGTTCTAAAGTGACATTTGAGGGGGTGCATGTGTGTATAATATAACAATATAATTTATAATTTGCAAACATATAAATTAAATTTTTGGATTTAAGATCTGCCTACAAGGAATGCTAGACTCATATTTTGACCATGTGCTAAAAATGTGTAAAAGGCTCTTCTAACACACTGCGTCACAGCATATTTGTTGGCAACCAGAGCGCGTTATATTACTTACATCTATAGAGTTTCGCAAGTAACGGCGCGACATACCCGACGTAATAAATTACGACGGCCCGGTTATAATTATTATAATGGAGCAGCAGGTGTTACGCCGCTAGTAATTCCCGCGATACGTTTTAAGCAAATGAGCCTCAGGTTCAATTTGTCGACTCGGCGGTCTACAATCGGTCATTAAGGATGTGAACGTCAACGCGGGTGCGTCGTTTCTGCAGGACATGAAAAATACGTTCTAAGGGTCACCGAGAGTTCGTTAATCTTTCGACGTTTATTGTATCGCGTGTTTTTTCTTTCTCATAAGTGCAGTAAATAGATACTTAATGAATAAAGAGAATACATAATATAAAGTTCAAAATAACACTTTCACTTGATCAGAATTTTTATAGAAAATGGAAAATGATTAATGGCCATTTATATAAAAATCATTAATAGTTTTCTAATTATAACCGATTAAAAATTCAAATACATAATTATCTTTGTCGAATATTCTGCAAAATCAAATATACATATGTACACAATAAGATTTTTTTAAATTACTCCAAGTGTAACTTATTTTAAGAAGAAATTTTTCTAAGATTTAATTTTTGCGATCAAGTTGAAATTTTTAAGGAGATTATGAATTATGTTAAATATTTACTTCGCAGATAAAAAATTAGGGAATTTATTTTTTATAACATTTATAAAAGTGCAATTCTCAGGTATTCTATATAATAAATTGCTGAAAACAATAATTATAATAATTATAAAAATTGATTTATGTTATTAGATTTATGCAATATTATATAAATCAAAAGATGAAGTCGAATCAATTGAAATTGTACTAAACATTGCGATTGGAGATTAATACGATACCTCGACGAATGGCATGCAAATGTATTTTTTTGACCAAAATATCGAGGTTGAGACACTTGTAAAGCCTCGTTCGTAATAATTAGGGGTGGTTAACGTTACGTGCACGGTGCGGGTTCGTTTCGGTCCGCGAAGCGGCGGGAATAAATTTGGGGTGCGGGACGTAACAAGCGTGGCTAACGAGGTACGGCAGATTTTATGGCCAGATGGAGATGATGCGATATCCGCGATTGATGCTGTACACGGGGGGTACTTGAAGCAGGGTTTCTCTCTTCTCGATTACGAGGCGGATTTACTGTTCTCTTATTAGGACGCCACGTGTAATCAGACCGCATGGTATTAAGCAGTTATAAAGACAACGAAACCGAAATTATTACAATAAAGAAAAAAAAGAAAAATGTAAAAATTGCAATTATTGCTTTTCGATTTTAATAAAGTTTTATGAACTATTATTTCTAAACTGACAATATTCTCATGTCCCATCGTTTAAAGTTCAAAAACTATTTTGCTGAAATAAGATTGAATAAAAAATTTGTCGTTAAAATTAAAATAATGCGTCCTAGAAATAATATGACAAAAAAAGACAAGCAGTAAAAATCAAATTTTAAGTAAATATGCGTATATTAATAAAAATAAAATGTCATGTATATTTAATAAGCATTCACAAGCTTAGTAACTTAGTTAATTTTATTTTTCCATCTTTTGCATCCCGTAAATACTGTTCGAAACAGCCGAGAGAGGAAAAGCGTAAAAGCGGAACACGGACACTCGGATTCGATAACTCGCTTTTTTTTTCATGGATGCGATCTCGTAACGTACCATTGCTGACTTTTACTGTCTGGAAGAAGCACACGCCAATGACGAAGGTACGATTCTCCCTTGTGTAGATCGGGTAAAGTTACGACTGCGAAGCGTAGAGAACTGCAATCAGGTTCCATGTCGAACAACGGAAGGCGATTCACGGCAGTTTATCGTAGGATGCGAGCGGCCAAAATGACTGCTCGCGAGGCAAATTACTTCTGAATCTGTGCCGAGTGCACCATAAAAAGTGGCCGTTTTCCTCCCACCCGAGCTATCCGAGCGTACGGAAATATAGCTCTTTGACTGAGAAGCTCGAGCGATATGTTGCAACAGATCGAATCAATATTATGTTGGTAAACCAGAAAAGAGATTGATGGAGCTAAATTAACTCTGAATAAATTATAAATAAGATATCGATATAAATCTCTTGATATTGAAATGATAAAGGTCAAATTTTGCTTGAAAAAATCTTTGCATTTACTTTTTTAAAAATTCTCTTGGTATAAAGTTTTAAAAAAATGACAATTATTTCGGAAAATAATTGCTGTTTTACGTTTGTAAATTTTATATAATAAAATGTTGATAATGATTTACTTAAAAACTTGTGACTTGCTCTAGTAATAAAATCATGAATTGGACAATAAAATATTTTTTGCCACTTGCAAATGTGCAAATGCTTAATTAAAAAATTATGAATATGTAATTGAAAAAACATTTTGGAGCAAGTTTTAACAGACTCATGAATGACGACTATTCACCTTATGGGGCACATCCCCAAAAATGCATTTTAGGGGCGGAGACTGATTAAACGTTGAATAATTAATTATTCCATTCCACTGTCGCAAAATTTCACAAATTCATCGGTATCATCCGTTCCTCTCTATTCACTGTTTTACTTTCATATAGGGGGTGAAAAGTTATTAAAGTGAATAAAGTAAACTGTGTAACAACATGCGATAAGTAATCAGAAAAAAATACTTTGATTTTGTGCAAATAAGTATGAACAAATTTAAATATTTATTAAATACATAAAAGTAATGAACAGATAATTCTATTTTTGTTTCTGTCAATTAATTTGTTTATACTCACAGAAACAAAAAAATTCGTATAAATAATGAATATAAGTAAAATATAACAAAAATATAATATAAATTTATTGATATAATAACAAAACTTTACAAAACAAGATATAAAAATAAAATTAAAAACAATTATTTTAAATCAATTATTTTAACTATTTTGCTTATAATTTTATTTCGTCCAAAATTTTATAATAAAGTAAGTTATAAAAAATTCTCACAAATCTCTTTCTCTTTGTAGAGAAAATCTAGAAAAATAAGTTTATTTTATACGACGTTAAAAAAAACAGTTTCAGCCTCTATAACGAGAATTTGTTATTATCGATGATGAAAATGAACTGTCAGCTTACAATTTTCCTGAAATCTACAATTATTATCTGCAGACTCATCGTTTATTGCCGCGTCATGCGTGGGCGAACTGCGTGGGCGAACTGCGTGAGCATTAAAGTCACGCAAAATGCTGGCCGCTCTGTCACGTCGATTCGACGAGGGTCGGCCTGCCCGGACGCGATATGCCCATCATCGTCGTGAGTACGACGAATCGGTGGAACTTATACGCCGTGCGCGAGGGTGGCCGAACCGTGGTATCAATGGGGTACGGGGTTGATGGTGAAGAGGCACAGCAGTGGGCAGACTCGTTTCGTCGACGTTAATTACCGAATCGTGCCTTTCACGGGCCTGCAAACTCGTTGGTTCTTTTCGCCATGGCCATTAATTCCTTCACAACCTCTTCATCCCCCTCCCTTTTTCCTCATCCATCCATCCATTTCTGTCCTCGTAGCACTTTGTTCGAAAGAACCAGATTCTACGGAAGAGACGAAGGGTAAAACGAAGAGTACTTATCAGATGTGCGAAGACAAAGGTCGCCGGAATCACGGCTGAATTCCGCGACTGGACACGCTCAAAGGTACAGAGACGCTGGTCCCGTCCTTCCCTATAGTCGCTCCTGCAGCACATCAAGCTTGAACTCGGACGCATTTCATTACGTACCTCTTTGTCCCATATATTCCTCTCGCCACGCCACTTTTGTTGCGCGACGAAATAAGGGCGCGTGATACTATGACAAAGGAAACGCTCACGCGCGTTACACGAATTGTTTTTTCTTTATTGCATTTCTTTGTTTTTAACCGCCAGTGTTTCACATTATTACTCTGTATATATTAACGCTATCAAATAAAGCATTAACGAAATATACTTTAAGCGATAAATGAACCTCAATGTATCACATATGTAGCCAAAAAAATGACTAAGTAATGATTTGACCTCCCCCTCTTGGATATTAAATTATAAACCGTAATTAAAAACTCAAGCTTTTTATTACAAGTTTCAAAGTGTAAACAAATTGAAGCTCAATAGGAGATTTTAATGATTTAATTTAAACGAGCTTTATACGAACCGAATTAAACTCCGATACGTGATGCTTTAATTTTAAACATACACACGTATACATATATACGGCAATTGAATAAAGAGACCGCCATATCAGCGAGATAAGCACACATTATGCAAAAGTAGATTCGAAAAAACGGACGAATGTGGATTAATACTTATCGATCTCCTCCAATTCCTGCGGACCTTTTTCAAGCCACGTTCTCGTTTCTTCGATATCCTCTTCTACCGAGCACGAAACGAATGATTCGAAACGAATCGTCGGCTCGCGCTGTGTAAACGAACGATTCCAACCAATCGCCATTCAACGCGGAAGGGCTGACGCGCGCGTAAAAAAAAGGAAATCGATTAGGAAGGTTTCAGTCGAGCAGAAAATGAGGCTGCATGCATAACGACGAGGAAAGACGTATAGCCGAAAACGAGAAGGGGGGACGCTCAAAGAGCGGGCTTTAACTCGAAAATAATGAAAGAGGGTGTATGTCGCGTCTGCGACGATAGAAAAATAAGGCAAATACGGCCGAACTATCAGTCGAACACACATATACTCTTCACGCTCGATCAGGTTTGCGTGCCTACTTGATTTTTCGTGTGTATGTGTGGGTGTAGGTGTGTGCAGTGAACCGCGCGTGTGCGCTCGCACGTAGAAAGGGGATCCGCAAACGTCGAGCTTCGAGGTATGTGTATCTAACCGCTCCGCCTCGTCGGGGGTTGGCTCGCGATCAATCATATTTTTTTAGAAGACAATGACCGAGTTAAGTAAGTACATACAGCGGCGCTGTGTCGGGGCAAAAGAAAAGCAGAACGACGTCGCATCCAATCTGCTGGCGGTGTATTTTCCATAGCGGAAGAAATTCAGCGCTCGTCTCCCGCGATGAAGGATCGATGTCCTCGGAGGAGACCGCGAGCGCCTCTCCGTCTTTCCTCTCGAACGAGTCACCGCCATGTGGAATTTTAATACATCGCAAACGTTATTCCTATCTTTTAGTTAGAATCCGATCAAACTTTATTTAATCGATCAAGAGAAAGAGAGGGAGGAAAAGAGAGAGAGAGATCGTTATATCACTTTCTTATCTTCCAAGCATATTTAATTAGCCAATACTTGTGCTCTACTTTCAACAAACATTGAAAAATTGCATCTTTTTTCACATTTTACTTAAAATTAGAAGATTACTTTGAATTCACCATGTTCACTCCGTCCAGGCTTAAACGCACCACTGGTCACATGTGCCTCTTTTGGGACACCCTGCATGTCTCCCGTGAGACCGCCGCGGAATGACTATTGATTCGCTAAAAGGGTTCGTCCCTCGCTATTCATAATCTTCAATGTCACGTGTCTCTTCAATACGGAATCGCGCGTGTACGGACGTCGTCGGCCTGACGCGCTTGTCCAGATACAGGCGGGCCAAAAGGGAGAGAAGCACGAATAACCAGTTGGTCTAATCTACATGCGGCACGTTTCAACGTTTCAATTTGCTTTTGCACGGCGGATTATTTCCTGACGGGGTCACCTTTTGATTTTGACGAACCGATCGTGCCTGAAACGCGAGCGCGTGCCGTGTTACTCGTGAAGAAAACGCCGCTGGCTGAATATTCAAGCGGACTGAACAAGTTCATTACCTGTATGCAAAGCAGAATCAGCACTTATAGAAGAAATTTACATTGATTGATTAAGAATTAACTCGCGTAATTGAAGAAATGATGGAATTACACAGCACCTACGAAATACGTCATAAGATAACAAGGGCAAAAATAATGCTAATAATTGCTATAAATATGCGGAATTTGTTGCATAGATAAATAAAGCTTTGAATACACTTTTTTGTTGTTGATCTTTGTCATTGAAGTTAAAGAACATCAAATTACACGTGCAATAAAAAAAGTAATAGCATTGATAAATCTTAAAAAAAATATTATATTTATTTATTATACTTATTATAATTTATTTAGTATATCGATATCGCATAAAAAGTTTGAGGTAATCAATATCATGTAAAAGTTTGCAAATATATTTGGAATATTTGGAATTTATAATTATTTAAAAATATAATAATCATTTAAATTTAATAATCATTTAATAAATTATTTAAATCATTTTGTAACATTATAAGATTAATCTCTTATTATCTAATACATCTGCACTTTATAACAAAAATAGAGCAATTATAAAGCTTTGATCTCTATTAATACAATATATAAAATTATATATAAAAAATAAATCACAAGTTAGATTTATTTTAATCTTGGATATTTATTGTTACTTAACTGATTAATTTTAGTCGCTTGCTTAAATTTTAGAACTTTCCTAAAATTCCGAAACATAAACCAGTTAAAAGACCAGACAGTGCTTCTGGTGGAGGTGAAAGAGGAATTAAATTGTCCATACAACACGCCTATCATATATCGTACTTTCTAGCGGTGAGACGCGGGTGAAGCGGGGTTGGAAGGTGAGCGCAAGCGGGTCGTCTTGTCCGGTGCCCGACAAACGTTCCGGGATCGTTTTCACCCCCGGGGTGCCGGTAAATCTCCTCACCGTAAACACACCGGCGAGCTTCGAGCATGCACGGCTCGCGTAAATTGGGGACGTCGCTTGGCAGATCAGCCGCGGCGATAACCTCTCGACAGGCTGTCCCACGTCCACGAGACTATTTGCATATATTTGCGAAAAATTATGGCGCGCGCGAGGCCAATTCTTGCACTTTTTACATTTTATGCCGAAATAGCGCAACACGAGAAGCGTCGTATCGTTACTTCTTTACTTTTATTCGATCGACCATTTACTGAGCAATTTTTTCTTTTAAAAATAATATTTAGGTTTTAGATATATTTTTAATAACGAGATTAACATTTAAAGGTTGACGAGAAAACAGATTTCATAAAATTTCTATACAAAAAGAAGACAGGGATTATCTATGTTAAAAATATCTCTATATTTTTAGTGAATTTCTAACACAGCTATTTGTAATTTTAATTCCTTCGGAAAGTCGATAATTAATTCATTTAAACATTGTTTTTTATCATAAATTAAATATTATATTTATCCATTATTAATATTTTAAAATTGTTAAGATTTTTTATGGTACAAATAATTTATATGTATATACATATATACAGATATATACGAAACGATGGAATGTCACCGATTGATTTGCAAGTCTGATGATGACATTGACAATAATTTTATATCTGGAAGTCTCAACATCCCTTTTTCCTCAGCTGAAGGTACGCGCAAAACGGCTTATCGATCGCGATACGATTTCCTGCTTCCCGGCGTAGACGACATCCGGATTCGCAGTTTCCTCCGTCTTCCGGCCGTACGATTAACGCCGTTTCGTAACTTGCAATCTTTCGTGCTCACATTCGAATACCCGAAGAATACGCTGTCTCGGCAATAATGCATTGCATTTAAAGTTTCAGTTTTCTTATATTCTGCAAGTTTTTCTGTAATGCGATCACACACCTGTGTCCTCATTGAATGTACTTCAGTTATATATAAATGACAAAAATATTGCACAAGTAGAGATAGAGACAGTAATATTTATCAATTAAAATTAATACGATATATTTTACATTAAATAAATTTTTTAGTAATCAAAAAGCGAACAAAAAATTACATATTTTTCTCAATTCTAATATTCACTGTTCGCATAAATTTAATGTAGATTGAGTTGCACAAAATAGATGATTTAAACTAATAATTATCAGTGAATTATATGTGGATATCGCGTATTATAAAATATCCATATATAATTAATTACGAACATTAATTTCTTAATCCTTAGAAACTAAATAAAGAGTAAAATTTTGATATTTAATTAATCTGATATAATATTAATTATTAGATTATTTTAAGACATTTATTTATGAATTATTTTTTTAAGAAGTAAAAATATTGCTGCTAAATTAATATCTGGAACAATGATAATAAATAATTAATATTATCTTGGAGCTTGTGTGGAAATAAAATTAAATAAATAAAAATTTACAATTAATTATGTAAATTGTCTATAATATTAATATAAATAATAATAAAATAGAATAAAAAATGTCAACAGAATAAGAAAATAATGCTAATTTTATTCGTATCGGAAAGAAACGTATAAATAAGTAAGTAAAAAAATATGACTACGGATGGATAAATAAACAAAGTAATAAATTTTATAGTGTGTTGGAACAATATCGATACAAATATTGTAGTATTTTTATTCCTAAACCGTACACACAGTCAGTTGTTTTAACATTTTAAAGATACAGTTATGAAAGAAGAATTAATTATAAAGTACATGTATGAAATCGTGCGCCGTACTTTCAGCAAAATAAACCGGCACGATAAACGAAAAGAAAAATAATGGCGACAAAAACATGTGCTAATATTTTAGCATTATTGACAGAAATATTGTGACAATGGGAGATTGAACCAACAAGAATTCTCACACGCACAACGACGGATATGCAATCGTCTCTTCGTGGTAGGAATCAATCGAGTGAGCGAAGATAAGTTTTCCGATAATGGAGCCGAACGAACGAACGTCCTGTCGCGCTATTCGTACCATATTATGGAAGCCTCGGCGACGTTCCATCGTATTAGGATCAGTGCGTCCGACACGAGGCATAGCCAGTAAACCCATAGATAACAAATGCAACGTTGTTTGTCGCGGTCTCGCATTGGCTCTTCTAATGGAACGAGCTTACGCGGTCTCTCTTGCAGGAGAGACGTGAGTTTTTGGAGAAACAGCTTTCTTTGACACTCCGTGGCCGAGGATTTTCCGCTGCCATCTACCAGCAATCGTATCAAAGAAATGTATTGTAGAGAAAGCATTACATATATATATTGTCGCTAGACTACAAATCCAATGTAAGCGAATTTCACCGAAGAAAGTATCACTTGTTAAAAGAATAATAATTTTACGACGAACAATTTTTATTAAAATTCTCTGAATAATTCAAAGCCCAATTGCCCAAATTGTACAATTCTGAAATATTAAGAAATAATAAACTTGTCTGCACACTCATGGCACGTCAATTAAAATTAATCGATAGAAATCAACGCGAATTGATGAGTCCGAAGAATGGAGACCGATAATTATGAATTTTATTTCAATCCAGCGACTCCATTGCATCGATCGATTTTAATGGGTTCTCTCATTGGACACCTCGTTACAATTTCTATCGTTGCAGTCGCCCAATTATTACGAATGGACGACAATTAACTGTCCGGCGAAGTTACGGCGGTGCTTAATGAAGAATTAAATTTTCTTATCGCGTATCCCTTCCTTCCAGCATTTGCGATTCCGAGTCTTAATCACGACTGACAAAATTTCTCGAAGGAAAGTTCAGTCGGAGGTTTGATGTGTCTCGTTAGCGAACGCGAGAACGAAACTCGAATCGAGAATGAAAATCGATGAAAAGGAAGGCAAGAAATAGACAGGGAAAAGTTCGAAGATGAAGGAGTCAACCAACGCATCGGAATAATAAAGAGTCCTTTGCGCTGCGATATGTTGTGGAAAATCCTACAGGATGGCTTAAATGTAAAGCTCGTTCATTTGGCAGAGCTATTGCATGAAGAATCTTCTATAGATCTGACAAATCTCTCTGCACTTATGTTATTTGTTTCTCAAATGTATATTTGCAATTATAATATGCATCTCCTACCCAATCGACTCATTTAATCTTGAATTTAAAAGTATTTATAATCCATTATATTGTAATAATTTCAACATATCCTGAATCATATTGGCATTATATATAATATTTTTTGGAATTAACTTAATAGTAGCAATTAACGAATTTAATTAACTTTGTTTTTCTCGTTTTGCTCGTTAATTTCATGTATAAACAATCAACAATAAGACCCAAAAACAATGAAACCACAGTATCTCCGCTGCGTTTTTAAATGATATAAAGTATATTCTCCACACTTTGTTGTTTTTACCCAGAAACTTCGATATTTCGAAATATTTTGAGAATGAAACGGGTTAAGATGGACTTTAAATTACTTCAGGAGAGAGATAAACAAAAGAGCTATCAGAAAAAGTTTGATGCAATTATAAACGCAGCAAGGTAGATCTATCGCGAAAAGTTTATAGATATCCATTGGGCGCGCACGAGAGAGCTAATTAATTTTTATTAAACGGCATGGAGCGGCGGTCGAAAGTTTTTTAAGTACTTCTTAGCGGAGGAGACAGTCTTTCCTCTTTGCTAAAGACAGGATGTTGCGGGAAGTTTTCAAAGAATAACAGTTATGAAATCTTTATTGCGTATCTGTTCGTAATTTAATATACCTTTAATGTACTTGGCGTCCAATAAAACAAGACAAAACTCTCTGTCAAGAGAATGAAACGCGCTTAATTCGAAGATGCCTTTAATGGTTACCAACGAGATGGCGGTTAATACCGATATTTGTCAGCCATCTTGACGAAATTACCTCGCCAGACGCGAACACGAGGAAAGATTAATAAAGAAGTTCGCGCGAGAGAGAAAGCGACACTTTGTCATGATATCTTATCATTCCTTACGTGATGACTTTCCGTTTTCACCATCGATCAATACGCATAATTATTGATTCTCGAGCGTAAGCTGAATATATCCGGCTCGCGTTACACATCCCGTGACGGCGCATTTATAAAGAGCGTGTTCTAATTTCACGATTGAGCTTCGTTTGTACCTCGAGTAATCCTCAGATTGAACAGACGGATCGGTATGTCCCGAGTGTAAGTAAAATTAGATGGAGTTGATTTAAGTACGGCACCTGATACCATTTAAAATGAAACGGAGAATGACATTCGAGGCTCTTTCGAGACGTTAAATTTTGCGCGATCAATACTCGCGCTCGCCTCGAAAAATCAATCGAAAGGAGATATAAATTACGTCGCCAACTCAAATCACGATGAGTATTCTGCGAGTCGGGATGGAAATATTCTCAATCCTCAATCATTATGAGTTACCAGTTGACTCGCATTGACACTCATCATTCCTCTCACGCGAGACGAGACAAATTCCCCGGATCTTGGAACGTGTCGTTCCAGACCCCGCATTCGTTTGACGTCTACCATTAGAGAAAACTGAATCCACGCTTGTTACTCAAGATATTGAGTTTCACGATACGCCCGTTATCCCAACTCTTCCAATCCTGTTTGCCAGCCAGGTCGAACGCCTGCACTCGCTCACGGTACTTTGGCTTCGTTAAAGGATAATGCACTAACAATACAGTCTTCTTCTCAATCTTCTAATTTCTACACAAAGTCTATATCCAGCAAGAAATGAAGAAAATAGAGAATATCATTATTATAATATTATTTCCCCTATTTTTTTTATTTTAAAAATGCTCTCTCCGTTTGCAATTTTTTATTATTATAATTATGTAATAATATTCCATCTCTCATGAATGTTATTATGCAATTTGATTTAGCGTTACAATTTTTTGAACTTTGTAATGTATTTTTATAAAGAAAAATTATTTTTTGGTTTATTTTCTGATCCTTTTGTGCAAAAAGTTAACTCATATTATTTCTCCCATAAAATTGTCAATTTTTCCTCATAAATTCGTTATTTTCTGATTTCTCCGACACGAGCGCAAATTACAGACGCGATAATTTGATCGAATAATCTGCTCTCGATCGTGTCGACGTTCTAAGGGACAGCAACTCGAGTTGCCTCGGGGCGAGGAACGTAGCCGGATTTGCTCTCGGGAAGAAACTTTCAACTCGTGAAATCCCGACGCGGTTATGAGGAGCGTCTTATCTGCGGACGCAACTACCGTCACCCGGTTAGGAAAAGTTATACCGAAAGTTCCCGCTCTTAGCCTAAAAAGACGTCGTGCCCCAGAGAAAAAACTGTCTAAGAGTTTTGGTCCACGAAAGCTACGAGTCTTTATAACGAAGGACGGAACAATCCCCTTTTATAAAACGCGAAATTATGGACGATGCACGCTATTTATAATCAAATGCAAATTGCCCAACGATTTACCTGCAAATAAATTCGCGCAAGGATTTACATGAGAATTCAATTTCGTGTCAGTTGCTTTTGAGAAATTTTTCTAGATCGGATTAGACATAAATATAAGTAACGTATCACTCGAAGGAAAAATACAATTTATCGACACAATTTCTCGACGCAAATCTTATCAAGAATTATAATTATTCGATCAAATTATAATTCTATTTAAACTACATCGCATATATTCGGGCGTTATACCTCTTCCCTTTGATATTACGCAATTATAATTACAAGGAAACTACAAGTATAAATTAATTACATACACTAAATAGCAAGTGCATAGTAGCTCACCATAGGAACCGCAAACTAACTTTAAAACAATTAACCGCGAGTTGTTATCTTACGCGGAAAGATGCAGAGAAATCCAGGGGTGATGTCAATAGATTAAAGAAAAGGGAAACAGATTTTTCAGGACATCAAATTGAAAGTGACACTTATAATTAATCTACCAATAAATATTTCTGTACACGTGTCGTGTATTTTCAAAGCGCTCTCATTAAGTTCTGCTTTCGTATACGTCCATTATTTTATTTTTTACACTATTTTCCGACTCGAAAATCTGCAATCCTGCTACATACCTCAGGATTAACAATAATCGCTGTAACATCTGACAAGGTTAGATTACAACCTCCCTCGGCCTCCGCTGCTCGACGAGCAGGTGTTAGAGTTGAATTCGGTCGGCCAGAGCGTTAAGTCAGAGAGACTAAGTCTCCGCTGAACGTCTGGCTGGTATGATAACCAGAGCGTCAGCCAATTTGAATCTTGCCTCGCTGGTTCTATGCGCTAACCACAAAACTCTCTGCCCTAACATCTAGTATTTCACATTTACTTTCCGAACTTACATGTATAAATCAAATTATCATGCGTATACTTCTCTTATATATTAATTATAATTTATTTATATTTAATTTATTATATTATGTTTTAATTATAATTTATTTTTTCATTATATTAATATTATCCACGTCTTTTATATTTAAGAAAAAGGAATATATATAAAACAGAAATTTTTATCTAAAAAACTTCAATTTCTAATTAATCGCTAATTTGGCTGGCGCAGGCTGCGTATGCCGTATACTAGCAAGATAATAAAAGAAAAATGAAAAAATGCGGAGAAGAAGCTCGAAGCTCGCGGTAGTCGCGCAAAGTGTTTCGCCAGTTATGGAGGTCGAAGTTCGTTACCGGACGCGTCACGGAAATGGCGAAACCTTGTCAGTCAGCCCTCGCAGAAACACTTCGCGAAAGCGAGAGGAAGAGAGAAAGAGAAAGAGAGAGACAGAAAATAAGAGAGAGAGAGAGAGAGAGAGAGAAAGGAGGGGGGGCAGAGAAATGTCAGAGACAGGGGAGGAGAAATTGCACCAATATAAACCCCAAGTCGTGTCCGCGTCTCCGTCCGTCCGAGCGAATTAATTTAAGTCTAGCGACTCCCTGCCTCTCGCTCTCTCTCTCTCTCTCTCTCTCTCTCTAGCAATTTCCGCAATTTTTCTAGCTTGCTTCAATTTGGCTTGCAGCCGATTTGTTGGGCTTCGACATCATCCACGTTCACTTTTTCTCGCTTCTTTATGTCGATTGAATTACACGCGTTGTATACCGAATATCTCTGACCGCATGTGCTTTTTAAGAATCGTTAATGCGTAAACAGTTAAAAAGAAGCAGACTTGAAAGCATAATGAATTTGATAATATTAAAAAAATATTATTGAAGTTAGCGAAATCGAAAATTTAATAAATAATTAATTAAACATTTATTAAATAAATAGAAAAATATTTGCGAAATAAATTAGACATTTCGAAGGATTCGAAGAGTAAATCGTTTTGATTAATTTTGGCACAGATGAATCAATCGCTCTTTCATACATATTCTCTTTTTAAAATTTCAATATTATTTTTTTGTTTTAATAAATTATGTAAATAACATATTAAAAAAATTAATTGGACAAAGATATTCGTAATTATTATGATTGCTATCATGTATCTCCAGAAAACTTTACAGATACAGTGTTACTTGGAGAGTAATTATTTACTTTTATGAGTTGATGAAGAAACTTTCGCTCTCTGCAAAAGCGTCGTAAATTGTTATTTAAGCAAGTTCTGAGACGAATTATAGCTGTCTGATCCAACATGTCTGAAGCTATCGTGTTTCCAACTGAACCGAACACGCGTTCCTCAAGCCGTAAGAAAGTTTTCGGGCTTCGCGGGCGGTGGATGTTGGGAACTGGATCGATTATACGAAAACTTGGATAATGCGTTTTTAGCCATCCGATGATCGCGATTAAGGCGCTCTGCTTTTCGATCAGTAACGAGGCGAGCGAAATTTGAAACCAAATCCTCGAAGCGAGGTGGAAACCCGAGAGTTTCCCGCCTTGGCAGACGAACTTCGTTCCTATGTACGATAGAACTTTTGCAATTTTCAATTGATCGATAACGCTGACGTCAACATTGCAAAATGTGAGAACGAATTCCGTTTCTTCAGCTTTTTATTCTACCAAAGTAATAGAACTCGCGCATAATACACACGTATTCGTATTCTCAAATCTTATATCAACACACATATTCTGTACGTAATTTATTTTCCTCTCTTTTAAATTTAAAATTAATTAAATTATATACAAAAATATCATTGAATATTTCTTCAACATTATTTGATTTGCAAAAACACTAATATTGCAGCAAGAAAAATCATGCAATATAATTTTTGTATCTAAGAACCTTTATAACCGTACAAATAATTTGTGGAATATGATTGCACAATAGTCTATTACAAAAATTGTCACAATAAAGAAACTGGAGGCCAGAAGAAGTCCCTTGTTACAGCGACCTAAGACAGGGCTTCCCTTCGGAAGACGAGGATGCTTTGAAGATACCATTCTGGACGCTACCAGAGTAACTTCTTCCACCCTTTCGTTCCTTCATTGGCTTCTTACGGACGTAAATTTTGTGACGGTTCTGGATTTCTAGTTCGATGTAATCGCGGAGGGAAATCACGCGGCCTCTCTCTCTTTCTCCCATTTCGTTCTCTAGGGAGTATTTAATTTCCGGACCGCGAGGGGCGACTGATCGCGCGCGGGGGCGTCGCGACGCCGTCACTCTCGCGAACAATGCGTGTCTCCGATAGACGGATAGCATCCAAGTTCCGGCGTTCCGACTTCTCCCACGACATTACGCTCAACTGCTCTAATTATGACAGCACAAATGAGTAAGTATAGATATCAATCCAACCTCGAAGAAATACATTTATTTATTGATTGCTCGAATCGTTGAAATATTTCAAGGAAAAAGTGAGAAAAAAATATTCTAAAAATTCGAGATGAATTCTTCTTCTAAAAAAAAAAATTACAAATGCAAAAAGTGCTCGTTATTTTAAATGGCAAATATTTCGGATAAATTGCTTATTAAGAATTATAGAATTTTGAATATTATATAACTGAATTATATTTTGAATATTATATAACTGAATTAAGTTTATAAATATTTGTAATTTTATATTAAAATATTTTAAGTGCCTAAAAAGGATTTAATTTTCATATTTTTCGATAATTTAAGAGCAAATAATACGTGTATTTTTTATCGAGAAAATCAATTTTTTACATAATTTCTTCCTCTAATTATCCCAGTAATTATTAAATATACAGTGTGAATGAAACATTGTGCTAAAGAGCTAAAAGAGACATTCACGTATTCGAAAAAGGGATTGAAACACTGAGCATGCAATTCGATAACAGCGATTTACAAAATAGCCGTTGTATTCGTAAATATGTATGTCCGGTCCAACTCGTTGTTGAAAGAAGGAAATATCAGATCTACATGAAGTAATATTTCGTGAAAACTATGATAGAGAGCGAAAAAGGAAGAAAGAGATAGAAGAGAGGGAGAACGCGGCCGAGTTTCGTCCTAGCTACGATATCTATGAAAACTTTTCAATTTCCCGGCAATAACACAAAGGTGGGTCGATACATCGTTTCTCTGGGGTAGACAGTGAGAGTAGCTCTCTATAGACTAATATCCTCTCATACATGTGCACATGCAGTCTATTTATATCCCATCACTTTCGGTTGCTTCTTTAACAAGTGTTCATTTTCAAAATTTATTTAAATCCATTAATTTCTGCTTTTTAATTAAATCTCGTACTAAATTATCTGTAAGAAAAAATCATTACAAATTTAATTGAAATGATTTTTCTTTGATTATAGAATGATTAAAAACCTGCATTTTTTGTTACTTTTGAATTTTATATTAAAGATTTTAATAATCAAAAGTCTCTCGAATAAAAATGTTGATAAGATAAAATTTAATTAAAAAATTATGCAAAAATATTAAACTTGATACTTATTTAATTTCTTGGAGATTTTACTTTGGCATAAAACTATATTTTTAATTTCTAATATTAAATAACGCTATAATTATATTTTAATTTCGCAATCTTGTAGCAACAGAGAAATGATAACATTCATAAAGGATATCATAGCTGCTATTAATTTTTCGCAAGATCACGTTCATGCATCGTGTATCAAAAAGTTCAGAGCCCCCGGCGATATCATGGGCGATACGGACAGTGTGCGTATTTTCGCACACTATTCGCCGGCTTTTATCCAGTTTAGTTTAGCGTCGAACACGCCAAGCACTTTCGATGCTCTATGACAGGCGATAATTTATTAAACGGCGTCCGAATAATAAGCAAGTCCTCGCCTCGTGGACGGCTTCCTTCGGCTCTTCAAGCGGCCCGTTCAAGAGGCCATGCTGTCCCTCTCGACGCGCTTCGCCATCCTCCGGGCCAGATTTTTATCGCCGTCACTTCCACGTCGCGCTCCAGCCCTTTTGTATTCCCCGACCGAGAAAAGTAATCGAGTGGACACTCGAGGGGCCGTCGTCGTATCGGCCCTGATCGAGACGATCCCACGTAGACACGCGAAATGCGATTTAAATGCAAATTTTGTCGCTCTTCGCGAAACACTTTCGAACTCTCACCTCGTTCCTCGCCTCTTGATTACACCAAGTTTTGATAGAGTCTTGTAAATTTCTCTCTCTCTCACCCCTCCTTTCTCTCTCTCTCTCTCTCTCTTTCTTTTTCCCTATTGCGTCTGGATTTTAATCACGATCTTCAGACATTCTTAACTATAATGTCGTCAATCAGTTATTTGTAGTGGCTGATGTAAAAACGAGGAAATGTAAAAAAGTGCTTGACCCATTTGCTGCTTCTCTCGATATGACTGAACATTTTAGGATTAATTAAAAGATAATTATCGTTTGTTCAGATCGTTGATTATACCTCGATTCCATTTAAATGAATTTATTATTCACGTTTTTGAATCAATAATAGATACATATGTCAATTACTTTAAGATATATCTCTCGACATTTTAATGGCTGGATTTTAATAATAGCATTTCAATAAAAACTTATGATTGAGATAATGTGAGCTCTCTAAAGTAGCATAAATATTCGAGCAGTATAATTTGAAAAATATCGATTTGTCTTCCTATAAAGTATCAATTATACAATATGTATGTATTTTAATAATAGATAATAATTTCTTTAGTATTTTTCCAAAGTGTATACTTCTAAATATCTTCTTGCAACGTTTTTAAAAAATGCCAAATATATATCCAAAAATTTTTACGGGGACTAAAAATAAATTTACAGTTTGATAACAAGTTATTTATTTCTTAGAAGATAAGAAAAGTTTATATATAAACTTTCACACACATATATATGTAAATTTTTACTAAACTTTTAAATATCAAGAATTTTTTCCCCAGACACTCGTATAAAGTAATAGTTTATGTATTCTAAGCGCAGCTGGTAGAGTTGTTTAACACCGATGTTGAAGTCGCAATCTGTAGCATTTTCATGCTTACGGATTCACGAGCAGGCGACGAGTGGACGAATAGATACGTGCGCTACGACGGCGAATTCTTTGGCGTAGATTTAACGCGAGGGGGGGGGGGGGGAGTTTCATCGGCCGCGATCGAAAGAGGCAACATCGGCGACTTTACGTATTCCACCCACGGCGCGAACACGACGCGTCAGGACGACGGGATGTCGCAAGAATGGAGGGAAGGAAGGGAGCGATGGAGAAAGAGAGATTTCAATAGCAAGTAAATAGCACGAAGCGCGCGGCCAATGGGCTCTCCCTTTGATTAAATGTAAATTGTGCGGGGAACGCGATTAGTACTCCCGGCACTTCGCCCCGGTCTTCAATCGTCGTTCCACGCCAGGTTTCTAGCGCGAATAGCCTCCCTCCGGATGGGTTTCTCTCGCCGCATTTCCCGAAATAAAGAAGAAGATCAAAGTGAGAATCGGCGCGATTGCAAGGAAGGATCGCTTTTGCTCCGTTCGCAGCTGATTCGTTTCACCCTTTAAGCCTCGCTGCCTGGCACAACGGGAAACTATATCATTCAAATGCGAATCGCTTACAATTGAAAAGAAATCTCTGGTATTTAAGTAAAGAGGTTCGAAATTAAATTTGATCTCTAATTTGATATAATTGTCGAAAATGTCTTCAGGATCTCTCAAATCATCATAAAACTGACAGTTTGCTCTCTGAGTTTTCGACTTATATTTAATAATATCACGGATAAAGTACTTTTAGTCTCTTCTGTCTATTAATGCATGAGATAACATTATTCTATACTTGAGAATTCTTTGCATAAATAGTCGTAATTAAGCAAGAGTATAAATGCGAGCAAAGTGATATCAAAAATGAATGCTAAAGTGGTTGATCAGATTTCCACGTTTTCCATTTAATGCCATCTTCTCGCAGTCTCTAGGACGACGAGACCAATATTCGACTCGCACGAAACGCGAATTATAAAGCACTCTGTGGGATATGTAAAGACTATAGAGCACGTGCGAAAGCTGGAGAAGCGTGAAAAAAGGTGAGGCGACAGCGGCGGAACAGGGTCCTCTTTCGGTTACCTCGGATTTTTCGTTCGTTCCATGTCGACGTTTCACGTCCTCCAGCCCGGAGCGATGCGAATCTGTCCGATAAAACAGCGGACGGACCATTAGCTAATCCTCTGGGGGGATAAAACAGTGCCGCGGGTGAAGAGCGGGACCGAGCGCGATGGCGTTGGGGCAGGAATAGGGGTGAGAGGCGAGAGTGGAAGGGAACGAAAAGGGGTACAGCGGGAAGTACGAAAGGACGGTCGGGGATGCCACCAGGGAGATTTCTGGATGTGCAATTGATTGGCGCGGCGACGCCAACGCTCAACCGACGTCGACGTCAGTTGATTAGAATGGAGCAACACGGAATCCCTCTCTAACCGCCTAATGGCACGCCGCAACCTATGTTTACTGTGATCTCGGACTTCGCTGTATGCCGCCCGATTCGCGATTTGCCATCTGCAATGCCAATGAAACGGCTGTGCTGTGCTGCATCGCGCGGGCCGGGTAGACAATCGCGCGAGTGGCTCGATTTCAAGGAGTTTGCGCTACCGAAGACGATGGAGAATGGTCGTTTTTGACGTTGATCGAACGCGAGAGAGTTCAAGCGGTCAATATAACGTCCAATTCCCGGTCAACGATCGGAATCGATGCACAATCGCTGTAATCGCTTTGATGTCTTTTCGCCGCGCGAACGTTACATTCGAGCTGTGTAAATGCTCGTTGTAACGCTAGAGAGGCACGTGTACTATAACGTCACTAAAGTGGCACGAAGTGCTGTCGTCTGCCATTTTATTGCAGTTCATAATATCATGTATCTTTTATACGATATATTTGTTTCGCGTCTTCTTACGTTTCATTTTCTGCTAATCTTGCATATATATTTATTTAGAGACTTTTATTTTTGAAATATTAAATTTATTTAGAGACCTTTATTTTTGAAATTAATATTAAATTTTCTATTGATTTAATATTTCTATTTGATAGATTTTTGTAATACTAAATTTTTACACACATACATATATATAAATTTAATTTGCACACTTTTGATATTTTGAAATTCACAGAATTCGACAAAAAGATTGACATTACATATATACTTTCAGTAATTCAATAATAAAACTATTTAACTTTAATATTTCAGAAACTTTTATTGAAATATATATTTCAGGAAAATGAATTTTTTTAGACCTTATCGAATATTCATAAGAAGATGGTATTGATAAAAATGATCAACTCCATTATTTATATAATATTCCATATTTAATTTCGTGAGATGTGCATTATTAATGTTTTGTATCTTCTATTTTTACATTTTGTCTATATATTCTTGTATATCTTATTCTTATGTATCCATATATTTCCTCTGTTATTAGGGAATTTATATGACCCATGCATGAAAAATTAATAATATAATAATATAACTTATGCAAAGAAAATAATTTATAAACTAAATTATATATTATAGCTTGTGTTTTATGTCGCTTCTTTTGGAAAATTAGTACGCTTTGCTTTTTCATAGCACAAAGTATTTAATATTACATCGACAAAATAAAAAATTTATATGATTTGACTGCAGAAACGTATTCGCTATTGTCATTTATTCGTATGCACAAATCTAATTACTCGCATTGTTGGAAATGTCAAGAGTATAAATGAAAAATTCAGTATTGGTAGATGAAAAATTCTATAATAAATTTTAGATTTGTTTTAATTGAACAATTTTAACTGACAATACAATTTCAAAAACATGTAGGAATATTCAATATGCATTTTATATACGCTTCAAGAAAAGCCTCAGTTCAAGAAAAGTTCTAATTTATTTATTTCTTTTATCATATATAATATAATCACAATAATATTTCTCAGTAATAGCCGGATTATTGATTTAATTATTTGTTCTCCCCTTTCGAAATTAATGCAGTAATTTCATATAGAAATCCGATACGTACGATATATATCTCTTTGCGGTTTACCTCTTTTACCTAATATTTAATTTACATTGTGGTCCAATGAGAGAAACAGAAAGTGAGAGAAATACGTGCGATCGTCTGTTAAGGATAATTTCGAGAGACCTCATTTATTCCCAAGCTACGTCACAATAGTACGAGCGCAGCTATTACATAGGCTGAGAGAAGGCTCGTCTTAAGATCGTAGACACAAATCGAGTCCGCTTTTCGCTCTCGAGACTTGAGTTTCTGTACCGGGGCTGGAACAAGGGGTCCAAAGGGTCCTCGGTCGACGTCGAAGACAAGAACGTAGACATTAAATGGAATTATCGAGCTCTTCATCTCCCCACCATTCGGCCTTCGATCATTTTCCATCCATCCTCGCCCCCTTCCCAGTCTCTGAACCGGCCGAGACAAACATCATCCACCAAGGCTCGATCTCAATAACAATTATTTCCGTTATTAGAAATTTAATAAAGGGCTTGCGCGAGGGAGCACGCCCGCCTTTGACATCAGGATCGCCTCAATAACCGCTCTCGCTCTCCATAATGCCGCCAGCGCGAAGAAGTCGTCTCTCTTCAAGAATCGCGTAGAACGGTGGCGTCGAACGAAGGCGCAGGAACAAAGCGAAGATCGCGGCAAAAGCTCACGAAGCAGACGAAGGAATTGAGAGGACTTGCTAGTCAAGAGCCAGCGGGGATGTAAATGAGGCGGGAATGACGAAGAAAAGGGTAATGCAGAGAGATGCCTTGAAAAGGCTCGGGTGTGCGCGAGCCCGGGAAGAAAGATGAAGGAACGCCAACAGAGAAAGGTAGATCCTAAAGAAGGCACCTATATTGCGTCCATTGATAGAATCGCGAAATTTCGAAAATTAAGAGACTGTTTGTCGACGGACTGAATTAAAGATCGAGAATCGAGATTGCATCAAGATTAAGGACGATTAAACGAATGTGTTATGAAAATCTCGACATTATCGTTCGCGGCGAAGATTGTTTCGCTCTTATCCAGGAATCCGTAAATTTGGCAGCGAGGTGAGATTACAAAATTGAAAGAATCGTGAAAACGCGAGCGAAACTTGCGGGATAAATGGACGGCGAAATTGAAGGAATCTACTCGCTGAGAGAGGAGTTAAGAGATGCAAATGAGACAGTGAAGAAAATGGATAAGGGCTATGCATGGCGTTGCAAGAGAAGGGAAGGCTGTGTAAATTTGCGAGGAGAGAGGCTCAAGATATAACGCATAGGACAAAAGATGCAAAGCGGAACAAGAAAGAAGGAAGATGCGGAAAATGAGGCAAGCGTGCGGAAACAAAGAATGTCTCGCGCTCCAAAGACGCTCGTTTCCTCCTCCCGGCTTTTCTCGAGACCGGAAGCCGACCGAGACCGGATCGACGCGCGGGCATAAGTGAAAAGTACCGATGGATTCATCTGTATTCCGCGAGACGAATATCTCGAGATTATCTCCGCGCATTGAGGGATTAGACAAGCGTGACTTCCACTCCGTCGGAGATTTATCTCGACTCTCTTCCGCTGACTTATTCTTACAAATGCCCGGAGATGAAAGAGATTTTTGCATTTTCCAGTCGCCGCCAGAATTTGAACCTTCCTCCTTTATCTTTTAGCGGCCGATGCTCTTTTGATTTAGGTCGTGCTCCGATTAAAGCATTATTTTTCTGTCAAGCGACATAAATATCAAAATCGCAGACAAAGTTATAAGCGCTTCGTTAGAAATCCGATGTGAATTAAATTATTTAATCCGAGTATATATATGTGCGAAATCGACGTATCTCTCGCCATCGAGCAGAACTTTTAGCATTAGAGGACGGTCATTGCATTCGTCAGACGGCAAGAGGGGAAATGGCGGGACGAAGTCCAGCTTCGCGCGAGGGGAAGTGTACCTTTGAGGATGGATAGTCCTCTTAATTTTTCCAATAATGGCCCCGCCGCAGCAAGGGTCGGCTGTTTATCAAGGCTACGATAGGTAGGCCGCAAGTCCTTCCACACGGGCTTCTTGCACGACCGCTCGCGAGGCCGTTTCGGCGGGATAAAAGGAGCGCAAAAAAGGGAGGAAGACGAAGGAGGAGAAAGAAGAAACTAATAATTCGGAAGCCATTCCCGAGACTGCGATGGGTTCTCGATTCGAAGTCTCCCGATGGTCCTTCCCGTATATCGAAAGTCATCGCTTCTTTGATCGTAATTGCGAAGTTGTAACGGCGAGCACATATTTTTAAAACTGCTGTACAATCCGTATATATCCGTATATATCCGTAAAGATTTCGAACGGAGTGGATATATATGGAATTTGCTCCGTTATCGGATATTTCGTACGGCTCGAGTCCAAAACGATGAAAAAATTCCAATGTCAAAGTATTTGAATTGTAAGAACATGTATTATATATTTGTAGTCACACTCGGAATCTAAAGTATCTTTTACGATTATAAATTGCGATGCATAATGGCTTCACAAGCAGTTGTATTATATCTCTATAGCTGTGTTTTAAAGAGGATAGCATAAGCACGCAATTATTCCACTATCGGGTTTTCTCGTGTCCATAAAAATACATACATAAAAATTTACATACACATATATGAAGAAATAAAAAAAATTGGATATTAGTTTACTCGCGAATAATCGATAATCGACTTGTATACTTAGTAATTAGCTTCTGTTAAATTTAACTTATCGAGGTCTCTGACTGCGCATATGTTTATGTTAACTTTAAAATATGCAGAACTTGAAAATATTCGCAATACGGCTATTTACGATTTGAGATACGTATCAACGTTTGCAAATTTAATTTCGCGAACAATATTAGCGCTGACAGTTCTTTTGACGTTTGTAACAACTAATACCTGACGTATTTAAATAAATCTTGTTGGAAGTGCAGCTGCAAAATTGTCGATTATATGGCAAGCATCCTATGAACAAGCACTTATAGTGATGTCGATAGTTCCTTCTCGCACGTGTCCGCATGCATTACACGACGTAATAATCCTCTTATCAAGACACGATTTGATTAAATATTCAATCTTTGAGCGTAAGTTTAAGTGTTAAAGCTTAAATTACAATTTTGTAAAAAAAATTATATTATAATAATAATTATATTATTATTATTACATTATTATAATAATTATTAGAATAAATTTCGCTTTATGAAATGATTGAATTTCTTTTTCAAATGTCTTTCTTTCATACTGCAATAAATCCGCTAATCCGGATTTAAATGTCAATTTGATTTGGAATTATACTCAAGTTTTGCAGTTTTCGAGAAATAATTATCTTTAATTCAAAATGTTTTTGATATATATGTTTAAAGATTGAAGAAAATAATTCTATTATCAAAAAATTTATTTCTACAGATTAATCTATTTAAAACATTCTTAATATAAGGACTGAAGAAAATAATTTTATTATGAAATTTTCTTTCTACAGACTAATCTATTTAAAAAATTCTATATCGCGATACACGTATATTTTGTAATTTAAAATAATCATTATTATTAATCGCAAAAATATATATAATTAATATTGTATTACATAAGAAATATTTCTTTTAAGATTGTCAAATTCTCGGAGAAATCTCGATGTAACGACAACGAGAGAGATCAACAAACCTTGTAACGCTTGTTACGAACGACTCGAGACGCAGATTCACAATTCTTTACGCGCACTGCTGAGACGAGATTTCGAATACTTGAGGCTCGATTTAATAGAGCAGGGGGTTTCTTATAGCAGTCTGAGTCTAACCAGAAAATCCGTATTCTGCAGCACCTTTGAATCCCGCGCTTCGGAGCCCTCTGAACCCACCCCCTCTTGCATGTTTGATTCGATAAGTACAAACGAGGGACGACAGTTCAAAGGAACTGCGAGATAAAACAAACTGTCTCCCGTGATGTGGGTTTGTTATTTCAGCATTAGCGACGAAAGCGAAATATGCCGACTGTGTTGCTTTGTTTATCGTAGAAGGAGACCAGATTGGCGTTTTGTGTCAATTGTGATATACTCGTCTCTCTCATAAGAGGGTGCTCGGCGAATACGTGGCTCGACTGTCGTCAATCCTCGTACATGGTCGTCTTACGTTCCAAAAAGCGCCGTAAATAATGATGCACGTCGGATGTCTTCGGAGAGAAAATGGAAGAAAAGTTTAGCACGGATCATTATTCTCGAGATCCTTCAAAGGATTTCTGTGCCTCGTTTCGACAAAAGTCGACGATTTGCGGGGATTTTGTTTCTACTTTTGCGCTTTCTGTCTCTCCTACGCTTTTATACGGTAAAAGTAGGAAAGAAAGATAACTCGAGTGATTGATAAAATCGAAACAAGATGATTTGTAGCATGTTAAAGCCTTTTTCAAATCTATACCTTATCACTAATCAGATCTGGATAGTTATTAGAATTAAATTAAAAAATTTCTAGTTTCTAGATAATGGTTAGTTTCAGTCTATTAGACGTGTTTTACATTCTTTTGAAAAAGAAAGGGAAAAGTGTCTACATTTTTCCATCGTTTTAAAATCGCAAGAGAAAAAGCTTAAAATGGTTGATGTTTATAGGGCTATTACTACGCGAAACAAACGTAGCGAATTTCTGCGGATTTCACGATGCAAGCGCACGCAGCCGCATAATGCGTGTAAGCAATTATTAGCGTATCTCCGGTAGAGTTGCCCGCAGAACGACGTGTTTCCAGACTAAGCGAGGAACCACCTGCCGGTCGTAGCGTTAAGAATTCAATTAAATATTGTATCAGCGGTTTCGAATTACGCCGGTGTTTGCCCTGGCAATTTCATTAATGTGGTTGCTTTTGAAGAATGCCTGCGCAAGCGTTGCTAGTTGTTGCGGCAGAAAACCCTCGAGGATATTTAAATTCTAGCAGACGTCGATTTCACCCATAATATGTGTGACTTTGCGAATTTTGCGATTATGTCCTCGTGTTACCGATTCGTCTCTCAAAAAATAATATTCATACGTTCTCGTTAATTTCTCAAAGTGTAAGTTTTGATGGGTTAGTATAAAAGTAAGTTTTTAAGTAAGTAAGTTTTAATAGCTTATCAAGTAGATGTTACTTCTCTCGAATCCAAAAAAATTCCGTGACTACTATAACTTTTTATAAGAAATAAGGGCGCGCACACGTACACACGGAAATTGGCACCCTCAGGGCTTACAGTAGTACAGGTATAGTGAACCAGAGGTATCCGAGCTACCCAACGTGTGAATGTTTTTTAAGTCATATCATTTAAATCTTTTAGGAATGTAAATATGAAAACATAATCGAAATGTGCCTTAAATAATTATATTTTGATTATAATCGTTAAATATTAATAAATTTTTTTCATTTTATTATGGCTTTTTTTATGTAACTTTTTAAAATTTAAATAATTTTTAATTTTACTCATCAATAAAACGAGGACATAAATAATTTAATTATAATTGCAAATTCAGATTAAAGACTAAGAAATAATAATAAATATTACAATAAAACGTAAAAAAAACACTTTTATATAAATTATATATATAATTATATTATTCCAATATTATAATAACAGCAATTATAATTATTATAATTACTGATCAAATTTTGAATATTATCTTGAATCTATTCGTTAATTTTTTGATTGAAAAATAATTTCTGTGTTTCATCTATTATTATCTTATCAATATTTTCTTAAAAATTGAATAAGATAAAAAAACACAATTAATCTACAAGTAATCATCTGCTCTAAAAATAATGATTTTTTAAATTACGTAATTCACATTCATGAGCTTTCGTTAAAAATAGAATAACGAATTAATTAATGTTAGCCCAAACTTTTACATTTCGAGAAGTGTGATTCATTTCAAATAACTTTATCGATTATCGATTATCGATTATCGAAATAAAAGTAATACTTAAATCAAGTTTCCTTGCATGTTTTATTTGAATGTGAAAAATATAAAGTATACTCAAGAGATTCACCACACACTTATCAATTATTTCACAACTTAAGTTGTTGTGTTTCATGAGGATGAAGTAAATAAGATGAAGAGAAAAATCAAACTGATTCAAAGCTGGATAATAAATAAAAATGGGAAAGCAAGGATGCGCTGTGTAAATTGCGCATTTACAAATATATACGTTTTATTTACAGTACGTGTTCACTATTCTAATTTAAAGGCAACTTATGTATTTCGTGACGCGAATACTCTTGCGATCCGCAACGAATAAACTCGTTATGTATCTGTGTTACACAGATTTATTTTACTCGTGCGTCAGTGTAAAGGGAGCAAAGTTCGACGCGATCGCATTTTCGATCTATTTCAAAAGTTACCCAGACGTGGGTTATACACGTAACGCGCGCTGTCCATTTTGGTTGCCGAGCGAGGGGGGAATAGCTGCTCGACGAAGTATCTTTCGCGTCAGTATTCGTGACTCGCGAGGGGTTGATGGATCGATTTGCGATCGGTCGTGGCGCGGGAAGAGCCCACCCAGAGAGGGTTGTAGGAGGGAAGCGCATTCGGAATACGTGATCGATGCGTCCATTCAGCCGAAGCCCCGCAGCTACGACGGCTCGAAAACTTCCGGGATGCATAACGTTCGCAACGAATGCGAGATGGACAGATTTACGAGATCGCATGCTTGCGAATGTTCCCCTATGCGATCGAGCGTGCTTAAACGATCGTAGAGACATCGCAGCCTTTGATAATTCATGTCGCAAGACAAAATATAGACCAATAAGCGAAAATTTGAAAGAGATAATAATATACAAACTATGTGTGTGTTTGTATCTTCAATAATAAGATTTTCACAGAATAGGATTTTCTCGTTAAATAAATTTTTTTCTTGCTAAAATTTAATTTGACGACAATTTAATTAAGCTATTTTTCCTCACAACATAATATATCGGTAATGAAGCTTGAAAGTTAAAATCTTTAAACGTCAAATTATTTAAAATATTTATTTTATTTTTATAAATTTTTAGCTAGAATATGAATTACAAATTGACCAAAGAATCCGTAGAGATGAAAGGAGGTATAAAAAAATCTGCGAAATTGTACAGAAATCAGTCCTCGAATAGCAAATGGTACCCAAAGAACGATTTCTGTAAAAAATAAATAATTATTTGTTCGCCTGCGAATAGCGTATTATTTTTATGTTTAATAGATTTTAATTAACGTGACGATAGGATAAAGCTGTCACTGTTCGAAGCGCGCGGAATTCGAGGGAACGGGTGTGTGAAGCGCGTTTTAAGAGAGTTATATATCCCAGGCTCGTTTAAATAAAAAAGATGAAAGCGCTCAACATGCAAATCAGACTATCTGTTTTGTTAATGCAAATATGCAAATGCATAGCCCGTCGTTGTTTACAGCGTTCACTTGCATTCTGCGAGCGGTGGAGAGAAAAATCGGGCGGAACGATGACGCGCGAGAGAAAGAGAGATCGTGAGACCGAATAATCGAGTCTTCTTTCACTGTACACTTTTCTTTGTTGCGGTGTAACTCTAATGCCTCCGCAAATTCATGCACCGTCGCCACGTAACGTGGTCGCGGAAACGCGGCTCTTGAGACAATTCAATTTCATGGTTTTCTTAAACTATTCCGGTGCAGTAAATAGCTCAACGAATTTAAGTGCTAAAAGCGCAGCACTAATCAGACGGTATTAAAGAGCCGCGCGTGTCCTATAAATAAAAAATAAAATATAACCATACAATTATCTGAATCACGTTAGAAAAAAATTTTTTTAAATAAATAAATTAAAAATAAATTTTATTTATCAAACTTAAAATATACAATGTCAAAACACAGAATGTGCATAAATCAGTCTCCCGTAGATTTATATAAATTAAATTAAATGTGTAGTTAAAAACACATCTGCGATCTTTAAATATTTTGTACAATATGACAGAGAAACGTATCAAAAATAATGTATCGTCTTTGAAAATATTTTCAATCCAATTAGGAAATAAAGAATGAAATTTCTGTTTACGCTGTACATTTTAGGAACCACTGACTTGTAATGTCGGATAATTTCTATATTTGTTGTATATATACGTACATGCTCAAATTGTATGAATTTCATGTACAGCATTCAAGGGGGAAGGAACATGGATCAATATCAACAGCAATGTCGTCACGCGGTTTTTAAAGTGCTCTTAGAAATACAAGAGAGCAGCTGACGGTAGCGTGTACACATAGAGGTCCTTTTTTGATAAATATAAAAGTTATCTCTCGGGGGAGATCGTATCCGGCGAGATCTATTTTTCTTTCGCCGCGGCGGAAGTTCGCCGTGGTATTCTTACACAACGAAAAGAAGACAGTAATCCACGATTTCCGATGGTTGGAGAGGCACCGGCGTGCTTTCCAAGAGGGTTCTCCGACTCGGGAAGGAGCTAAAGATACCAAAATTGCTTAAAGCTCCGCCGGTGCTTCGATAACATTAAACTTTCATACGTTGATGATATCGGGCATTAACAAATTCGAACAAGTTTTGTATCCCCTTAGCGTACAAGGAATTAAAAATGAACCAATTAAAAATGAACCATTTCCTTTCTATTCTCTAATTTGGTTCGATATAGGTACGCGAGATTATAAATAATTATAAATATAATAATCAAGAAAAATTCATAATTCTATTAAACCATATATGTTTAGGTATAAAATTATAAAAAACAATTTCTTTCTAAACTACATGTTATGTAAAAATAAAATAATGCATATGTATGTCTATCAATTTAGAATTTCAAAAGCTTTTCCACGAATTTTGTGACGTTTTTAAACGTTCTGACTTTTCAATATACATAAATTGATACGAATATATCGAACGGAAATAAAAGACTTTGTCGTTTAACCTACAATATTCGTATCAAATAATGTAAATTTATTATTTTACCGATACAAATCTCAATAAGATCAAATTTATAATTTTAGTTGACAAAAGTGAGGTGTAATTTTTTTAAATTCTAACGAAAAAGAAAGATATAATTTTTTTAAATTCTAACTTTTATAAAAAGAAAGAAATATATATGCATGGGATAATTTTTCTCGCGACAATCCGTCTTTCACAAAGGAAGCGAATTTTTCGCGCAAGAGTGCGAAGATGTAAGAAGTGTTTCGCAATAAGTTTTTCATCTCCTAGTGATCTCTCTCTCGGATATTTTTGTTTCCAAAGTCTGCCGCGGTCGATCTCGGCGTGCTCCTATTTTCACGTGACTTTCGTAAAAAGGTATTCCGGCTTGCTTTAAAGAGCCGGAAGGTGCAAAGTAAACCGGTACTTGGCGGTTTAAGAGGCCGTAAGAAGACAAGGTAACGTTTAAAATTTCGAGAGCTGCTACGCCACTCCACGTCCTTTCCGACACGCCATTCTTCTTCGATTCGCCTTTTTCGCTGCCAGCCACATCTCGTAAAATTTTCACATTTCTCCTCGCGCCTTATAATTACAACGAAACGAATCGATATAGGAATAACGAAAAGCACGCGAAAAAAAACCAAAGGAAAATCGCGAGGAGAATCGCACCTTACGATATTATAAAAACAGATCCTCAAAGAAAAGTGCTCGTGAGGGATGCGCATATAGACGAGATTTCAAGATGGACTTGCCCCAGGCTCTCGTTCGAAATCGAATAGAAGCTTCTCGCGGATTACGTACGTTCTCCTTGGTTGAGCGAAATCGCCGTACGTGTTTTCGCAAGACGAGCTAATCCCCCTGTCCCTTTCACAGCGATAAATCCGCATCTTGTGTTGTGAGCTTATGAAACGATAAAAAGATAAAAATAAAACATATCATATATGTTTTAATCTAGATATGTACACACAATTATATGTATGCGTCTCCTTATTTAAAAATTTAACAAATGGAAAACTTTACCGATATAAAAAAGAAGCTACTTTTCTTTACATTTATAATCAAGACATATTCTTCTTTGTGCTTTGTACAGCATTATTAGTAGATATCGAAAAGAGAAGAAAAATAATATACACAATAAATATAATCATGCTCCCAATACACAACTATATAAAATATAGATATATAATATAAATTAAAACAATTATTTTATACACTTTTTATAATAAAGTGAGTTTTCCAAAAATAAAAATGAAATAATTAAAAAAATATTAAACACATTATTCGATAAAAATCGTGTGTAATATCCAAAATGTTGAGAGATAGTGATAATCACGTAGCTTTATGTGCACTCAATTGTTAAAATATCTTTTTTTTTTTTTTTTATAAAAGTAGTCACGCGCAAAGATGCTTTTAATTAACGACTGCATCTGTGAAGTATCTATCTGAAAAATGTCAAAGAAGTAATCAATGCGAAGCTGGGGCGCTTTTTATCGCGCAATTTATCAAGCACCGTATTGACCGATTTGACGAAGGCCGCAACATACGGCGGGACGTATCGACAGCGTCAACGTCGTTGTTAGGATACAAACGTTGTCCGGTATCAATTTGTAGAGGAGCCTGACGTTCGGACGGCGGTATATTTCGACGTAATAGAACGCGCATAGGCCACCAAAAGCCGAGGCAAACAAGTTACAGAGCGCGAGTTGCGAATTTCGTGCATGTCGGAAGCCGGCACGCTGCTGGGACGCGCCGCAATCGCAAAGTAGTTTAATTGGATTTTCAGTGAGATTAAAGCGAACGGGTGACTCCGCTATACGATCGCGATGCTCGCAATACGGACTAGTTTTGTCCGCATCGCGACATAATAACTTTTTACGTCATAAATCCCATATTTTTCCGCGTGTTATTCATGTACGTCACATGAGACTTGGCTCTACGAATTTCAGGATACGCTTAGACGGCCGATAACAATTTTTTCGATAAAACTTATAAGAATAAATATTTTCATGATAGGCTTTTCCATAATAGTTTTATATTGCTTTATTAAAAGATTCTGGAAATGAATTTATATAAAAATAAGAAAGCAATAATTTTTTTGTGAAAAAGTTTATGGGAATTTTTGTTATAAGCTTCAGTAATCAAAAGTTTTGGCAATTATTTATTGTCACTATTAATTATTGTAAAATATATATATATATATATATATATATATTTGTATATTTAATATGCATGTTTTTCCACATCGTCGTAGAATCTCTCGTAAAATCCATTGATCGCAACAGATACGTACGTGTCATATTTTAAAAAGAATTGACACGAGCTATGTAGGTGAGCAAATTTAAACCCGATTAACATTGCTCTTGCCTTGGGCCAAAGTCACAAATAACTGTCGAAACGACATAAATTAGGTCGTTCGCGATCTCCGGTCGCCGGAAAACCGTGCTCCGCCAAATTCCATGCCAATGAATTTTAATGATCGCATCAAAATTAGATATCGCGATAATATTCCGCAACACAGTCGCCAACACGCGAAAGATAGCTTGATCTCGTAAAAATAATTCATCACTTTTAATGTTATTTTGTTCTATTTATGTTATCTTTATCTCGTTTCAATTCGGATTTATTTTATACGATTTAAATAAATAAATATCTACGGGTATAAATATACGATTGACATAAAAATAAGACAATAAAAATAAAAAATATATTCAGAAAGCAAAACAATAGACGTATAAATAAGAGAAAAATGTGTCAAAAATATATTTTATTATTCTCTTCTAGCAGTATCCATGTATAAAATACAAAGGATATTATTACGATTAAAATATATCAGTATTCTAAATTTAAGTCTTCAAAAGCTCGGCCTAACTATGTTGAAACTAATTAAAAGGAGATCCATTTCATACGTTAAGAAGCTTATGTCAAATTTTTGGCGATCGATTAAATACTATCAATGTAAAAGGACGAATACGACAGTCGCTTCCCAGACTCAAAAGGAATTAAGAAGCTTTATAAAGCTCGAAACCATTAAAGTATCTTACAACAGTCATAAATTATGATATATAATTTTAGATAATACTTTATAATTTTAAGTAATATATACTGCACAAAAGCACGCGTTTTCTTATTAACTAACCATTATCTTAAATTAAATTTAATTAAAGTAAATACATAGAAGCGATTTGTAAAAATATACTTTTGCAAAATTATTATTTTTTTTAATACATCACTGCTTAAAAAAATTATTTATGAATTATTATTTATGAAAAAATAAAGTTTTTCTTTTAAAGAGAGAACTTTTAAGAAAATTAAATTATTTTTTAAGAAAAGTAGTATTTTTTCATATATAAGTATATTATATTAATGTAATAATCAAAATATTAATAATGTACCACATAACAGCACACTGTGTGAGAATCTACAATGTCTGAAAATATATTCTGTCAAAAGAACACGTAATCGTCGTTAAAACTATGGTTAGAGAGTACTCTGTTTCGGGAGCGTGGCTTTCAGTGGATCAGCGTAAGTTAAGTCTCTTTAGGGCACTTGGAAAGAGGCTGGACAAGAACAGGTTAGTACTACTGGCCTCCGAGGTATCATTTACGGAGCATCTTAGAGCGACCCAAAATCCATGGAAGTGGAAACATGCTCCTTGTCACTCTGAATAGTAACATGTTGTAAAAGTGTTGTAAGCTCTCTCCATTGTAATTCTCTCGCAAGCATAAATTTTCAAATGTAGGAAATATGAAAACAATGTAACTCTGGGAAAAATACTTCAAAAAAGAAATTTCTCAACATTTACATATATATAGTGATTGTATAATATAAGAGATGTAAGATTTATAATGTTTCATTTAATCATGTAATTTACAAGTATACGTTAGAATATTTTTTTAAAGATAAAATAAAAGATTCATATTAAATTTCACATGTTTGCTACTCGAATAAAGAGTTGACATGCATTGCGACGCTAAGAAAGTTCAGAAAGCAATTTCTCAAGAATTTCTTCTTTCTGGAGAAAAACGATCTAAACTTTGCACTTCATGGTTTTCCATACATCGGCAATGAATATTTCCTGTCAAAGCATACATCGAAGTAACTGTAGAATATCGGTAAAGGATCCATAGATTTCGATGGCCGTCAGTATAATAAGTATGATTTTTTTATGGCTTCTAAGCAAGCTTTAAAGTCGAAACGATTTAATTGGAATCGAAAGAGAGGAAGGGAATTCCCGGATATAGAAGATGCTTGAAGATTCACACAAAGCAAACAAAAATTCTATTGATTTTAGTGACGACAATTTCAAGAAACTTTTAGATATTGGCTATTCTTATCGGTGCTCTAAAGAGAAACAGCAGTGTACAAATTAATCTTCTAAAAGCATCAACGACCTTCTGCGCTTGTACTTAAGAAACTTATCAGAATATCACGAAAGGAGCGTTTTCGCCTCTGCAGCAGCTGCGAGGCTTTCTGCCGACTTTGACACCTTAAGACTCGCACCAGGACGCGTATAGGGATGAGACGGATGAGATGGACGAGGACGGAAGTAGCATCTCCGCCGAAAGGAAGGGAGCAAACGAGGACGAACGAATTCCTGAATTACTTGCCGAAGCGACCTACGTTGGTGTATGTCACTAGAATGATTTGATAAAGTAGTCTACGGGCAGAAACGCCTCCTATCTCGCCTTCCATTTCAAAAAAGAATCGCCCTTCTCGCACTTTAAGCAGCTGTGAAAAATTTTAATGTCGAATTTAAATTAAACTCAAATGTAACGTCGGATCTTATTAAAACAAAAGCGTTAAAACTTAATTTATATACGTGAATTTAAATGGCTTTTTTAGAAAAATTCGAATGGTTTTTTTTTTTTAGAAAAAAATAACATTTTTTTACAAAAGAAAGAAAATGAAAAACTGAAGAATTGTTTTGTCTCAATATTTCAGATCGGCAACGTGAATAAATTTCTTTATTTCCTTTTATTCATAAAATTGCGAATATAAATTAAAAAAAAAATAGAAAGATTATCAATAAAATACGCCTTTTTTTCAGTGGATTACGGCGCCTGATTATTGTATCGTAATTAGTGAAGTAGACGCTTGAACGCGGAAGTATGTGTATAAGCAAACCGACGATAATTAATTACGCGGCTTAACAATGGCGTTTAAGTTAATGCCCGAACCGTGTGCTTACTGCCGAGTTTCCGGGCGAACTAAATTTAATATCGTGCCTATTACAATCTACCGGATTATATTTTAGTATGTGGACGGCGGTTCATAGATACGAGGAACTGCATGCATATTTGAGCGTGTGTGCGTGTGTACGGAGGTCTGCGTTATGCCGGACCCAGGCAGCGGATGTGGCCAGAATTCCGGTCCGGAACAAGGGCGGTTTAAGAACATTGTTTCGGTTGCCCTCGTTATATCCCATCGCGCCGATTTTCGTTTTCCTAATTATTCTCTCTCAAATAAAGCAGCAAAAAAGCATGGATGTTACGCCGTGAGTTCGCTCAACTTTTGTACCGGTCTTTGATAATTATAAAGCGATGTTATATAAAGCAACAGATACCAACATTTCTACAATACCGCTTTCTTCTTTTCAAACTGTGTATAATCTACAATAGCGCGTACGCCAATAATACATCTTAATTAACCAAGTCTACTTAATTTTTATGGAGAGAACAGAGGAAATAGAGAGAAAATTGTAGATGTCAAAATATTCGAGTAATCTATTTAAATAACTTTTTATTTTTTTAAATTGTTAAAGCCGTGTCAGAGAAAAATCTTTTTTATATATTTTATATGTAAAAAAGATAAAACTTTCTCTCTTTCTCTGAAATGTATACATGTTTTTGTAGATAATCTCTTAAATGCCATTATAAAAATATAATTGACGCGTTTAAGGTTTTCGTAAAATACAAGAATCAATTTAGAAAATGGTTGTAAACGCTGATCAAAATATTCCTCTAGCAATTGTAGCTTTCTGTTTGTACGTTTTTGTCATATCCGCATAATTACTATCGCAGAAAGTAGATTGTGGACCATATAAACACGATTTACAGCTCGTTACGTGGAACGTGTTGGAGAGTCGGGTTATCCCATCGCCTTTCGTTCTTTTCCGTTTGCGAGAGCTAGCCGTTTTCTTTGGTCCCTTTGCAGACGCCCGGCGAGAATTACGATCCGGTTCTAACAGAACTTTCGCCTCCAATTCGAACGACAAAGTATCTGTCTTTCTCTTTCTCTTTTCCAAACTACTCGTCGTTTCGCCTCCCTCCCTCCTTCCTTCCAACCCTTCACGTATCCCACCTTCCTTCACAACTCCATCCTTTTCCCACCATTAACAGCCGAGGAAAACGGACTTAATCCCAGCCAGCTGGCCAGTAGCGTATCTCGATGTCGTCTGTTCCGGAGCCCCGGGGATCAAAATGTTTTTAAAACGCTCCATTCGCGATTAACTAATTCCCATAGCAATTTCCTTCCACCGGCATGCCGGTTAATTGGCGTTGAACTTACTCTTGCGATGTCGTATTTAATTTTACATGTCGTATTTTATGCCACGTGTCAATAATTCCTGTCTCATAGGATGTAATTCAAGCAGCGGTGTAAAATTTGCTTTATTGCGAAAGCGCAAAATTAAAGTCGTAAAATTTAATTGCGCTAAACTTAATTGGCGTTTATATTATATATAACCGCAACACAAAATTCAATTCTTTATCCGCATTACGATCGCAAAGATATAATTCAAAAATGAAATCAATAAGCGGAATCAGTTAATTAAGGATTGTATTATTATCAGTTAAATCTGATTCTAGTCTAGACTAAATTTCCTCTTGCCTTTCATTTATAATTAAAGTTATAATATAGATTGGATCGCTATCCAGAATTAATTAACTAAGCCGATTGTTGCGATTCACTTTCCAACCTTCCCTTCATACAATCGGACCTAGGTGCATTCAACCATGCTTTAATGAATTGTTATAGTCCGCGAAACGACTGACATTCACAGTCTCTTCATAATCTGCAAACCTCCGAGCTCGTCTTGGTAAAGCAAAGAGAACAAAGTTCGTTGAGGAAGCCTTATGAAACGAAGCCATTAAATACGATGCGTTCTCCAGCGGAATAGTCGATTGCTACTGCGGCGGGCTTCCAATCTTCCAGTCGATAAATTACATGTCCGTTGATCGTGCCGTGAGGATTCCACTCGTCCCAATCGCACGGACCGACCGGAAAAATTCGCCAGTCAAACCGCGTCTATAAAGTATCGAGTGGTATCATCCTCTTCCTCTCTGTCTGATGCGAGGACGCAGGACAATGCGCGAGGTACGATGAGAGGGAGGAAAGGGATCGGCGACTGCAACATGGAGCTGACGGAGAGAGGGTTTGGGTTGGACTCTGGATGTCGGCAGCAGCTGTGAAATGTTTATGAAGGCTCGACTAATTTATCACGCTCGCACACAACAAAGTCTGTGCACGCGTGCTGACTTTATCACACTTTCCGATACGAATCGCGACCGTCATCAGCCGCTATGTACCAATCGATACACCGTCGTGCCGAAACAATAGCGCACATATATACCCGGGGAAGGAGTCTGATCACAGGCGCCGCTCGGAGAAGAGTTAATTTGATAAACGAGTCGAGATAACTTTGCTAATTAATTTGGCATAAAGGTTGAAAACTGCCAGACTGCGAAATTGAGAACCGAAACAGAGAGACTTATGGTAATATTTCAAATTTCTGACGAGTTGAAATGTAGGCTGATTCGACGTTCGTGACCCCATTCTTGTTGCTCTAGTTCTTGTTCAATAAGGAAATCTTTATTAAATCATCTTTCGATGATGTAAAAGTAAACATTTAGACTTAATTTGAAATTCAAAGAATTTAAACTTAATATTGTAAAAAATATAGTTATAAAAAAATTATTTAAATGTATCGTAAATAATATTTACAATAAACGTCATATCCGTCGTCGTAGTATTTTAATTTTAACAACACAATCTTAAAAATGGATAGAAAAAATTCACTGAATGTATATTATATAAATTACTATAAAAAGTAATTAAGAATATAAATTACTTTAAGAATAATTAATAACTATAAAATGTGAAATAATATTTTGCCTCTTTTATATATTTATAAGAGAAATCTTCGCTTATAAATTTATCAACATTTTTTTCTTATAATAATAATGAAGCGTTCATGTTGCAATTGAATTAGCAAATGGAGAATCTAAAATTGTGCGACGCGGCCGATAATATATCGCCCAGGTTATATCAGCTATTTTTTACAAGCGGCAGGGTGAAAGATCGTCGCGATTTGCCGTAAAATTGTTGCAACACCCAAGGGCGATCGAGCGAAGCGGCGGAGTTTCGAACAAACGATCGTTCGAAAGAACCGATAACATCGATTTTAAAAACGCGCTAGCTGCTATCCAAATGTTATAAAGTTTAAAAAAGATGAGTTATTTCCAAAGTGGTGCCAAAATTATTTTCAAACGATATCAAAAGTGACAATTAAATTTTATGAACTATACTAAACCGATCAATTTCATGTTTACAAATTTATTCTTTCAAATTATAATTATATTATTTATTATTATTTATATTTTTTAAAGTAATATTCTCTGAAATCCATGATTTTGGATATATGCATTCTAAAAAGAAATATACTTTACATTTGAATAAGTTTTGTACATTTTGTCGCCATAGTAGCATCTGTAGCCTGTAATATTAATGAGCTTCAAGATTTATTTTATATCAAATTCTCCTCAAAAATGACAGGAGCTCAAAGATCGTCATGAAAGCGATATGTATGAAGGAGCAGTAAATGCTCTCGATAACCTTCGCGGCAGCCCGATGAAAAGGAGCACCCGAGGCAGAAGTAGGTTGGCGAGGAGGGTGCTTGATGGACGTCTTCTACGGGGGCACGTATAGCGTCGCGCGGACGGCTACATAGATCGAGGTGTTCTTCGAAAGCATTTGTGCCTTCCCACAGGTATCAAGGGATATGCCGCGGAGTGACAAGGGACCGGGACAATAGGAACCGTATGATCCACGTACGCCCACGCCACACGTACACCTATTCCCCGCACAATGCATCTGCGAACGGCGATCCGGTTCAGCGGTCGCTTTTAAACCGCACGTAGCCGAATAACAGGCTTACCGAGGCACCGGGATACTCTGGGGGTCGCCGGGACTAAGAGGTGTCGCGAACTTTATCCCGCGTCGACGGAGAAATTTTCGCGTTAAACCGAGACGAGTTTGCGCGACGGCCAAAAATGGAATTTTTTAGTATAAGCGACAGCCGACGAGCGAGCGGGTGATAATTTTTACATGTCGAGGCGTAAAAATTCTCAAAAAGTGAAAATTCTAAAGAGCCCGCAAACTGCCTGTAAAGAATATTAGAGCTCACGGGGGAGAATGCATGAGATTGTGGCGGATATTACTCTCTTATCTTTATTATCACCGCAGTAGAGACTTTATGAAATTGCTTAATAATCCTCACTTGTCGCAAACGTCCCATCATACATCCTCGATTCAAACACGACAGAATTATAAGCCAGTGCTAGTTGGAATTCTTTAAAATCGTTAAAAGTGTCCGAATTATTCTGCTATTAATGCATACAATCATAATCGTAAACGATGACGAGGGATTGGAGCGGCATTTTAAAGATTAAAATTACAATGCATTAGCAGGTGTAAATGCAAATCTTAATCAGCGCACCATTAACATACAACGGGAGAGAGGCGCAGGCATATTTTGCGCCAACTGTGGATTTACGTCGCACCTTTGAAACATGCATGGCGTTAACCGCATTTCGCCAGACACTCAATAATGTAGGTTGATTACCCTAAATAATGCAGCATTATCATTCGATCCGTCCCGTAATCATCCGATTAATCAATTATTAAACGTCGGCCGATAGTAAATGTTGCGGCCGCGTATTCACGAGGGAGCGCGTCCGCGCATTCGATGTCGCGCGAAGCGTTTATCTAGTTTTGCGATTCGTCACTCGGCATGTGCCATTTCGGCGCACGAGATGGTTTTCGCGAAATGAGCATGATACATTGCCCCGCGGCTACGTCAATATTTCACCGTCCATCGCGAGATATCGCGAGGCGAAACCCGTCGAGTTTCAAGCGTTAAAGAGCGAATTACGTTAATCTGACAAATAGCCCGCTGACATGATTTTGAGCACGTGTCCAACTACTCCGCGATTCCGCTAACAATGAGCCGGCCATTCGCCCGTGTAAGGAATACATGTTCATTGTTGCTGGACAATTGATATATAAATGAGCGACTGTTTATTTGATTATTTATTAATTTCGTGTGAAAAATGTGTGAAACACAAGCGAAACCTATGTTAAAAATTGACATTGTGAGTTTTACATTAAGACTTAATAAAGATTTTCAAATGCAATAGTTTTCTTTTGAAAATGTTATTTGAAAAAGTCTATATATATGTTTGAAGAGGAGGGAAAAAGATTGCTTTTAATGCCGAATAATTGATACAAATTTAAAAATTAATGTGATTAGAATCCGGAACTCAATATCCGTAAATTTCAGCGTTGGTACACATATCCGGCGATTACATAAAAAATGCACTGCATGCTTTGCACGTACTTTTGCGCATTATACTTGAAAGATGGTTTCAAATATTAGCGCGATACATTGAAATCTCCGGGAAGCTCGGAGCTTTCCAGGGATAAAAGAAAACAGGTGTAACCTACACAGAGATTTCTATACGCTATTCGAGGCGAGGAGCTAAAGTGCGGAAATTGAAAAATGTACGAAAAGTTTATCGATGACTACGTAAATAATACGTTAAAATTCAGAGCCGCGATATAGTTGGATAAGATATTTAAATACGTAAGATGTAAAACGTGCAGAAATATAAATCATATTTTTTACATCAAATATGTATGTGCACTTTGTGTTATTTTTAGAATACACTGTCGCTTCAATTTTATCACTCGCGAGATTATTCTCTTCTTATAATTGATTGATTTATTAAAAATCTGGTAAAAAATCTTTCTTAAAAAGCGATCGAATTTATTCGATCGAATTTTATCGTTTCTAAAACCTTTCGCACGAGCTTTCTTCCGTTCCAAATAATGCGCGAACTGATTACATTTCCCTGTTTCCATGCAGAAACGCGTTTGCAATTTTCAAATTGCGAGATGCAAACAACGTTCGACCGGTCGTTGCGGGCGACGTCGTTTCCGGCGAAAATCGATATAACCCCACCCTCCTTCTGCAATCGCGCGCTATCGTAGGAGGCACAATGAAGCGATCACAGAGAGCCGCGTCTATGGACACCGACGAAGCGTGAGCGCGATCAAAAACCGAGCGTGCGTTTATGTAAAAAGCTTTAACGTCAGCTTGTTCACGGTAGCTCGTTACACGTTAATCTTTCCGCAGCAAATACGCCTGGCTCTCTTTTTTTTCAGACCGCCCCCTTCCGCTGTAAATCCCCTCCAGCCACCACTCGCTTGCCTCTTTATATCCGCGATATTAGCTACGCAGGTCGGTCGCATGGAAAAAATGCTAATTTTCGTTGCAGACCTCACAACAATCCCCCGTCGTTCCCCTCATCCTTTTCACTCGCCCTCCCCCCCGCCCCCTTTCCCACCCGCACTATTTTGAGCCTGATGGCCGTACGGTATTACACCGCCTCTTTATAACGGAATATCTAGCGCGCTTGTTCTCAACCTGAATGCCAAGAGAGAATGAGAGCGAAAGAGAGAAAGGGAAAGAGAGCGTGGGGGAGACACGCGCGGGGGTGGTTTATAGATAACGCAAAGTGTCTTAATATCGAAAACAGCTCGGCCTTCCCGAAAAGCGATGACAAGGCATCCGTTATGTGCGTGGCACCAGATGCGCCCGTCTTATTACATATGAATGAAATTGCCCCCCGTGCTTTTGTAATACGCCGGTGTGCGCGGGCGTAAAGCGCGAGTCCCGGCGATTCAATTTTTAAAATTCCATTTCGTTTGAATTCCATAGATGCATACGTGTACGCGTGCGCGGACGGAAGTGCGAAGCGAAAAAACTCGGCGTGTCCCTCAAAGGCCGAATATTTTCGGAGTGACCCGCATCTCCAAATTGCGCATGCATTATTACTCACCTACGCCCTACCTGTCGAGCCTTCTGTCACAAATTAACATGTTGACCAGCGCTACCAATAACGATTGAATCTTATACAACAGCAACTGGATTGTCCTTTATTCACGACAATCTAACATTGACATTTCAAGTCGAGGGTCTGGAAACTTTTTAATTATTTAATTACTAATTATTTTACATAAGCATTACATATTCTTACGATGCTTGCATTGATCGCTTACACGAAGCATCTTCTTGCCTCTGCCGACACACGCGGCCCGTTAACTGCCAACTGCGAGCTCAACGAAGCAAAACAAACTAACTTGGCGAGCGCGTTGACTACTCCGGGCCTGGGCGAATAACTAACTAAAGTCGTTACGAGAACGAAGGACAAAAGTGCGGGGGCAGAACCGGGGCGTCAATTGCAATCGGGCTTAAATCCCGAATGCCTTCGCCAGCGAGAGAAACTTCCGTGGCTCGCTCGGCCGTGCCATAAATTAGAGACCATAACTTGGTTTCGTCCCTCCGCGTCGGTCTGCAACGCACTCGGCAAGCGTGCCTCTTAAATCCCGCGCAGTCGCGCCTCAAGATTTACGTCTCGCGTGTACGTCACGCGAGCGAGCGAGTGAGCCAATGCATTCATAATCGCTCCTCTCTCTCTCTCTCTCTTTCCCTGCCTCATAGTCGACAAACGTGCCGGCGCATTTCCCCGTGAAATAGTGCAACACGATGATGCATTATCGAGCAGGCGGTGCTTTCTCCGCTTCGACTACTTAAGACGCTGCGGCACCGTCTGCGCTCGATCTTTCATGCGCGCTTCGAGCTCGCGCGGTGAGAAACGTATCTTCGCGTCAAGATACGTGAATTAATTATCGTTTTGTACGCTTGCAAAAGGAAGCTTTCGAAATCGCTTAGAAATTTCAATGCTGCGAATTGTTTCCGCCAAGATATACGAACAAATAGAGAGTGTAAGTAACTTATCAATTTCATTTTCATTTTACATTAAACTAAAATCTTAAGCTGTTTATTCTTACATCTATTTATACGATGCATGTAATGTAAGCAGAATCTAGAAGTTTAAATTTCTAAAATTAATAGAAACGTTTATGATAAAAGTAGAAGGACTGTACATCTATAAAGTATAATTTAAAAACCTTATTTATATTACTTTCTTAAAATTCGTAAATATGATACAGAAGAAAATATGAATCAATTTATGTTATTTAATTGTCGAATTGATATTTCAGTTATTGTTGTTAAAATTAAAATTTCTTTATTATAAACTAATTTGTAAAATATTAAAAGATTTCTTTTGATCCAATTTATCATCAAACGTACAACGACATATTATTGAAATTTAAATTGTAAAGTTGTAATTAAATTAGAAACATCTCGTTAGTTTTGAATTCTTTTTGATCTGCAAATTTATAAGAGAAAAGATATTTCATTGTGCAAACGAATTTCTCTGCAATTAACACAACACTGACCGCGTCTATCACAATTATTGCTAATCGATATTGATTACCATATGACTTTGGCTAAAAGCTTACGTAATATAAAAAAAAACCTTAAAAAAACTTTATCGCTTTTATACAATATCCGAGCGACTTTAGAAGCCTCTTTTATTCTACGCTCAATACTTTTCTTCGCAGAGTAAACAGCAACAATTAATCTATTAAACACTTTCTCACAGAGTTGGTTGTTCATGTTTTAAAGTCTCCAAATATTGACGAATGAGATTAAGTTTCCCTATGTTTGCCTATTTTATTACTCATTATATCAATATAGATTGTAAATTTTTAACAGATTTAAAATGTTTATTTGGGAAAAATGGAGGCTCGATTTTTAAGATATGCAAGAAATTATTGAAATTATTATTTTTTTACAATGTTGCCTCAAGTTTAATCTTTGAGTTTCGCTTCTTCATCACATGCATTTCTCTATGTTTACCTATTTATTACTTATTTATGGATCGAAACAATTATATAATAAATATAACAATTATATGACAAATTTAAAAACTGTATTTGGGGGAAATGAAGCCTCGATTTTTAAGAATCATCGAAATTATATCTTAATTATTTCTTAAATTTAATCTTTGTTTCTTCACAACGCGTGCATGTGGGGAATTTTATGTACAAATTGTTAATAATCCTTAATAAACAACAGGATGAAACTTCGCAAATAAACACATCCCGCGTGCGGCACGAACCGCTCTTAACACAGGCGTATAAATATTCCCGTGTTGAAGAAAGTTGTGGCGTGATCCGGTGTGATTTCTTTCGGCGGAAAGTTAACGTTCGCCGGAAATTACAAGCGACTTTATCCGATATATCACCGCCGGCCGGCACCGCGGCGCATGCTTCGGGTAAATAATAAAAATACATTATTCAACTCCCCCAACTTTATAACGAAGTGCCCCGAAGTTAGAGCGCGGCGTTTCGCTTTACTCCGACTCAGTCACTTTGCCTCTTTGTAAGCGACTTAACCAAGTTTTTGCAAACTATCCGTCGTCGCGTCGCGGCGTCGCCCGCCCCTTCTTCTCCCTTTCCCACCCCCGCGCGAGACGCCGCGAGTCGTTTCACGCGCATTGCCCGCGCGAAATATACTCTACGCTCTCGCGAGCTCATTTCCGTAGTGCTTACCTTGGCGATGGAAGGGAGGCGATACGGGGGGGTTGCGAAGAAGCCTCGGTTCCGGTAAACCAGTGGTTACGTGCCTCACTGATCAGCCCGATGTGTCAGACGCGCGAAACCGAACGCGAACGAAAAAAAACGGCGACAGGAAAAATCACATATCCGATACACGCGATCCACTTATCAATGACAACACAGACGGTGTCGAACGAATGATAACGGTCGAGCACTGCAACAGAAAGAGGAGAAGAAAAGAGATTGTAAATTAAATAAACAATCTTTAATCGGAATGAAAGTTACGAGAGAAATTGTTTTCTTTGATAATAGAGCTTAATTATTTTTATCCGTCAGCTCGGAAGACTCAAGAATGGTCTGAATAATTTACTCGCACAGCTCTTTTTAAATCAACTTTGACTTGTTTACTAATTCTACTGGCTAATAAAATCAATTTTTTGCTATGATAGATGGAGCATTAAAAATATAAAATATATATTAGCTTTAGTTTCTATCGCAAATAATTATTTTAATGTACATTGTAGATTTGTGTAGATTATTAATTTGTATCAATTGTCCTTTTATATGAAACGCACACAATATAGCGGTTCGATTTGCTTGGCAGAAGATATAATAATGTTCAGCTCGATATCATTGCCATAGATCTGCGCGCGATAAAAGGAACAATGTCGCGTACCTCGTTCCGTTTCCAAGCAACAGCGCCGTCGTCTCGGCCAATAGGATACCGCCTAGCAGAATGATAAGAGCAAATTTAATAAAATCATTCCAGGCAAGGGAAGGGGGAGAAAAGTCCATACCAGCCTCTGTGTCTCCGATGCTGCTCGCAGCAGCTCGGAGAGAGGGACGCCTCCTCGAGATGAAACACGGCGGAAGAAAGAAAGGGCTTGTATACATCGAAGAGGGTCGTAGGTCGTAGGTCGCCCTCTGTCCTGTTGTAGGTGGCTAAATTTCGCGAGAATTCCACGAACGAAGATTGCAATAAGAGCCGGGGCAACTAGTGAATTTTTCATGCCGGCGAGCCGAGGCCAGGAAGGCAAGAGAGCAGCTACCCCAGTCGTGTATTTTTTATATACATTCTATTTTTGTGCTTTTCCCTCCCACCGACCCTAGTTCTACCCTTCTACATCATTCTACCCTTCTACCACCTTCCGCTTTCCGCCTCCCCCCTCGCCCCTCCCGGATCTTTTCCTCTTAGCTACGATCTTGGTTGTCCTCCGCCGTCTTCCTCTCTCGCTCGCGAAACTTGGGCATCGGAGAGGCAAAGGAAATTTAATTTAGAGCGCCCGAGGAGGAAAAACGGAGGTGAATCGGCGCGGACCGTGGAAATGCAAAAATAAAGTTGTAAGGTCAAGCCAAGTTCTTTTATAACCGGTTGATTAAATTGCGAAAGAATAATTCGAGGAGGAATGGCAGCGAATAGTCTTGAGCGCGAGTGACGCAGACGGTTCGCAGATCGACGGAACTTTTCTAAACGAGCTTTTCCGCTCCGCCTCGTGCCGGATAAACTCTTGTAATCGAAACAGTTTAACATTCCTAAGCGTAATGAAATTTCGTGATAACAAATACGCAACAATAAGAGAATAATAAATTTTCGCGCTGACAAGGAAGATGCTGTTCCGCTCTCGAGAAACGTTGTTGCGCTGATAATCCGATAATAACGGAATTTCAATACATCGAATTAATTTTAAGACCCGATGCAACTTTCGTTGCAACCAGATTTCGCCTCGTTATGTATCCTCATTAGCGAGAATGCGTAAATAAATAAATATTTAATTCTTACGGAAATAACGAACGTGTAGGTTGCTACGATAATCCGCGCGCAATAAGCGAATAAAATCAAACTCAATAAATTAATTCCTATTGTCTCTAATTAATTAAAATATTCCCCGTCTCCCCGCTGCATCGGATCTCGATTAAATAACATCGATATCGTTGCAATGCGGACGCGTAAACGTACGAGAATGGCATCAAGCCGATGTTTAAGCAGATTTAAGACGACGGGCCGCAAAGATGAGGCGAGGAACGAGCGAAATGGCGAAGCCAAAAGGATAGAATTGAAGGGAGATACGATCCGTGAATATTTCAGGCGTGCTAGGGAGGCGCAGGGGAACGGGTGAAGAGGATATTTTTCGAGGCGCCTCTGTAATTGGCGAGTTGAATCATTGATTAGCTGGCAGGCAGACGGCTTATGCCGGGCCTCTGCCGCACCCCCGCCCCTGTTAACTCTCCCTATCTTCCTGTTCAACCGACTGCCACTCTGCCAGTCGGCGCGGAGGGTAAGACCTAATGTAGCCTAAGATATTACTCCGCTAGATTAAAACTCGCCGAGTGGCAGAAACGGCCGTCCTCGTAATAATGCAGAAATTTAATTAGTCCGCCGACAACGTGTTTTCACACTTCCGAGGCGAGCCTCTTCGGCCAAGAGAACCCGATCGCGTAACGATTTTGTTAAATGCTAATAAATTCGCCCGGCGAGCAACGTCTTTATATTTCTTCGAATATAGCTGAAAAATAGCAACGTTGCTTTCCTAACAGAAAGTTTTCCCTCCAGTTCTCCATCTTGGTTTAAAATTATATTTTTCATTCGGAATATTATACGCAACAGGCGATACTATTTTATTTAACTATGACATCTAAAGTGTAAATTAGCATGTCGCCTGTAACTTTTTTCACTTGTGCGGAAAATGAAGACGTTCTTGGAAAATAATAAACATACGTAATTAATTGACATAGTAGCGAATGCACTAATCGACTTCTCAGGAAAGTGTACGAAGCGAAGCGTCACGATGCTAATCTCGTAAACACGCCGGGAGTACGATAACGAATTTGATAACGTTAAAATCCCAGAACTCGATAACCGCGTTATTCCAACGCGCGGTTCTTGCGGTCCCCGAGCCGCGAAAATATTATGTTACACCTCCGAGGAATCGGGAAAAGTTTCGCGAGCGGCGGCGGCGGCAGCGAGCAAAATAAGATCCGGAAGAAAGTGGAGAGGCTGGTCTTGGCGTTCAAACGAGTTGCCAAGAAGTTTCACCGAAGAATGGAAACTCTCGTCGCTCATCGTTGAACGGGGGTTACCAACTCTCCTCTTCTCTCGACTTCATCCCTTCGCATCTCCCGGTCACAATCCCTCGCCTGGCGCAACAATCCGCAACGCCCCCTCTGCGCCCTCAATCGGACCGAAGTGCCACGAAATAAAACTTGTTTTCGACAGGCTGGGAATTTCATTTGCCTCCGCTGTGCGTGTTCCCGCAAACGCACCAAGGACACGTCCAAATCGCGATTCAATCAGATCGATCGGCCGTGTCTGATAGCGAATACGAGTGGAATGTGTCGGAGAACATCGCCTCCGTCTTGCCCCCGACTATCCTTTTCGGAAATTATTTTTATCGGATTACAAATGTAAGTGTGTAACAACGATGGGGACTATCGAAGGGTCGTCCGAGAGAGTGACATTATCGAGTATTGAATCGTGAACAAGTCACCGGTATCATCTGCAGAATCGCATCATCTCGATGTGATCGGATTTTAAAACATCTTCTTGATAACGAATAGTGTGCGTAATTTGATTATCTCGAATTTTATTTACTCTTAAATCATTCATAATATTAATAAACATGACTGCGCAAAATAAAAGCAAAAATAGATACAAAAATTGCGGAAATATAATTGATTTTCAACAAAAGATTTTCGAATATTATATATTATATAAAATAGAACTATAAAATTATAGCAGACTTGTGATACGGGAGATACATTCTATAATTGCTACATAATTATATAATTTTATACAATATGGATCGGACAAAATTCAAAAATATCTTGATTTTTAGAAAACAAAATTTTTCACAAATTTTAAAATTTATCTATCGCGTTATAAAAGTGATTTACCGCACTATATGAGGCTTGTCGCAATTTTTTACCGCGTTATAAATAACTGTATATCGAACAAAAAAATAAAATATTTGTTGTATATTTGAAACCTAAATTTTTATAACAATATATCATTATAACAATATATCACATTTTTATAACAATATATCTATATTATTTTTTATTTATTCTCTCAGTGATATCATTAAAAAATCTTGGCCATTTTAATAAAAATTATAAATAATGTAATTGAAAGTAACATTTAAAAATTAATGAAAATTTGCTTGATTTTTTAGTTTCTCTTATTCTTGAAAAAAATTGTAAATTTTATTTAAATATATCGGGAACACTATTAAAATAGATTTTATTTCTTTTTATGGCTAACGAATATGCTAATAAAACACGATTAATAAATAAATTATTTATATTATAAGAGATTGTGACATTGAAGAAGTAAATTCAATTAAAGAATATTATTACGCTTGTAAAAATGATATTTATAACAAAAAGACGGTTATTTAAAATAGATAATTTTCGTGATATATTTATTTGAAGTAAATGTCAAAGTTGTAGGGAGTAGAATCATAAATTATTATTTTATAACTATTTATTAACTATTTACGAATAATAATATTATTTGTTTAAATATATTTAAAAATTTTTATTTAAACGATTTATTAAAATTTAAAGATTTAAATAGATAAAATCTTAAAATTTAAATAGATAAAATCTTAAAATTTTTATAGATTTAAATGTAATTTACTATATTTTCGGTTTAAGGATTTTATAAATAATAAATTGCAGAAGATCGAGTAATTAAAATATAATACAAATATAATAAAAATATAATAAAAAGCCACGATATACCTAGGAAAAAAAAACATGTTCAATCTCTTATTAATAATTAATTTGAAATTTTAGTAACAGAATATTTTTATTGTGATATTGTTTTATAATGTATTAAATAATATATTAAATTATATTCACAATATTCGATATTATTTCGGTATGCCTTCTTATGACGTATAGCAGGCTGTTTGTTTACATGTCGCCTTTACATGACGTGGCCTTGCGCGTCGAGACTCGAGCAGAGGGGATAACTATGTGAGACATTCAATGTATCATCGCAGTATCTTTCAAACTACGGTCACGAAAAGTACCGAAACATGACAAATGTAATGATGTGTTAGAATTAGCAAAGAAAATGTTCATATAAGAACTATCTCATCTTAAGATTTATTTTATGTATTTGAAGTGCAGAATATATATATATATATATATATATATATATATGTATGTATGTATGTATGTATATCAGTGCGGTGTCAATGCTGTATTATGTTAATGCAGCAGTATTACCGTGTTAATATAATTTCAGTATGATATTAGTGCAATATTAATACAATATTAGTGCGGTCAGTGCAATGTCAGTCGTATTTTACTGATTAATATGCTCATAATTAATCGTGTTTTCGCGAGTGCCATGTGAGTGTTAAAAGAACAGCAAAGAATGAACAACAAGAAGAGGAGGAGATCCGGAAGGAACAACTATGGGTGAGTAAAAAAAATCTAATTTATTTAATTTATTCTTGTGAAATTAATCGCTATACATTTTAATCCATTTTTTATTTATCCTTCTTTTATTTATGCTCAATTTTATTCTTTATTTATATTCGAGTATAACAATTTGATCACAACACAATTCAAATACTTATTGTTACATTCTAAAATTAATTTTAGTTCATGCATGAAACATGTGTTGTGTTAATATTGCCTCGTCCAATCTACAGGTTTTTCCAAATTGACGTTGATAACGTTACTATTATGCATTGAAACTGTTCTTCGTATTTTCTCGAATTTTGTCAGCTTTCATCAAGCGTTTTGCATATTGCATATTTATTTACGTTTACGCGACTGGCGTTACACGACAAAGATATCAGTAGACGGCCAAAATGATAATATATCCGATACAAACTACTAAATATCTCAGTCGTTATGCGTCAAATTAACTGTCTACGTCAAATTCTGTAGCACGATATACTAATGGCGCAGTAATGCCAAATGAATTATTCAGAAGTCCTACTAATATCGCGGTCCTACTAATACCAAACTAGTAAACCGACTGGCTCGTGGTCTCTTGAGAATCGGTGATTTTGTATTAGCTCGCCTCTCTAACGCAACGTTGTTTGCCAATCGTGCAAATATTTAATGGCAAGCTCGCTAGGAAGAAGCTAATTCGCGTCGATCAAGCGCAACATGAATGGCGCCGACGAATCATTAATCGTTATAGCGGTTGAATTATGTATTGCAATTGATGGCTAGCCACGCTCGTACTATCGGCTCTTTTTGTAACTAAGAATAACGTTCAATCGCGTAAATATACCTTAATAAATAAAAATATTGAAAGGTAAAAATGACGTGGAAATGAACAAAAAGCACACAAAAAAAGGAAATACGCGAAAGTGGAGACAGTGCGGAGAACAGTTAACTGCAATTACTTTCATTTGCTATTAGAAGTTAGGGGTGGTCCACCCATCTCTTGGAGTGTCTGTTGTGCAAGGCTCCTAGACTAATTAAACTAACTCGACTTTCACGGTGATCGCGGTGAACCAGGACGGATGGACGAAGGTACGAGGTTGATTGATGAAAATAAAAATCAATTGGCTTGAGAAGCTCTCGAGGTACTGAGCGAAATTAAGCGGATTTCGAATGCAATTAGTCTGGAACTAATTTGGAGTATCTCGACTATTGCAAGCGCTATACAGTCAATATTCTCCGTATTTTTCTATTATCTAACGTTTGAAACATTATAGGTCCAGTTATTACATTAAAATCCAATCTGATAGCTTCACAAATTACATTTTGCGAGCAGCGTTGGATATTTTTATTTCTGCAGAAAGAAACATTGTGTGCAGTATCTACTTTTTTGTCTTATACACTTATTTTCTTCAAGAAAGAGATATTTTAATCTTTTCATTTAGAACATTTTATTTGATACAATATAACGTTCATTAATCATTATTGGAGTCGTAAAATCTTTCAAATTTTCTTTATTTGTTCAAATTTTAAAACTTTTGGAATTCTTTCTTTAGAGCTTATTTTTCTCCAACTCTATTTATATCCTTCGAAATGTAATTTTCATAGTAAATAATTCTATTATATTAACGTTTACTGTCTTTATAAAATATATGATGTACTGTTGTCGCTGTATGTGAAATAATATTTGAATTTATTCGAAAAAATATGTGACGGAAATAATTAATATATCAAAAAATAATGTCTGATTGATACATATTTAACATAAATAAAAACATCAATAATAGTGAACATGGAGTTGTGAAGAATTACTGAAATTCTATAAAGTAAAGTATGTTTTTGATATACTCAAATATGTCTGAAATAACTGGAAATTGCAAAGGTCTTATTAGCGCTGTATGCTAGAATATTGCATTCACGAAAGAGGAATTAGCTTGATTACCACGAAATTCATCGAGGCACGTCATTCACCGGGAATGGTGAATCCGCCGCCAAATTGGAATCGCGCGCTAAAGCGTTAAAAGCTTAAGACGCACGACGCATTGTTGACTGCAACCGCAAAGCTCGACTTAAACGATCCGCTAATTAGACGAGAGAAATAACGCGAATGCTAGGATTATTGAGCTGCCAACGTTCTAGCTCAGAGCGAATACCAATCGTTATAACCAAAATGATTGAAACACATATAAAGCATTTACATGAAAATGCAGACTAATTAATTCGCTCATATATATAGAAAAATAAATGATAGAAATATTTAAAACTTTTTTACATAATTTAATATAATATCTATTGAGATAATATATAAATTACTGCCGTTTTTTTTCGCAAAGAATTAGTCTTAATTTGTTATTAAAAATTTTATTATCATCAATTATTATTATCATCAAAAATAGTAACATTTTTAAAAATAACATAAAAAATATTGAAAAAATTATTTAAATTGAATATCACACAAATATATGTCTCTCAATAGCACAACATATACTTATTTTTAAAAAATATCAACTAATGTTATACTTACTAAAATAGAGATGGAAGGGAAATATTATAAAAACTATGCAATTAAGCTCGAAATTTGTTAGTATTTTTAATGGAAATTGGTACTTCTTGTTAGTCGTTTCGATGTAATTTGTTTTATATTCTAATTCTCGGCGGTCTTGTCCCGGCGATTATTCGTAAGAAATTCGTAAAGCTAAAACCGGAGAGATAAATGCACGTCCGCCGCATAGTTGGATAACAACGGCGAGAACGCAATGGTAATTAGTGGTGCACAATTCAACGCACGGATGCTCCACACAAAACGACTCGTAATTTTATTCGAGTTGAAGTGATTAACGCTCGGTGACGCGTGGAATCGGCATCATTTTGCGAGCCAACTGTGCATAATGCCGAAATCGATAAATGCGCATTTAATCTATTGAAACGGTAACTTTGTAACGTGTATTTCGGTCTTTGAACTATTAATAATAGCGCATATACGTATAATAGCTAAATTCATGAATTATTGCGATAGAAATCGATGCGATTAAATCTTGACGTTACATTACTATTTTATTTTATTCAAAGCATTTCTTTTCAATCTTTCAAAAATAACGAGCAAACGAGGAACACACTCTGTGCCTTTAATATTCTATATCTGTCTATAAAAATTTTTTAAATGATTTATCCTTGGAATCATAAAATGTGTCTGAGGATATAAATATATAATATATAATAAATTAAAATAATAATATCTAATATATTATTATAATATATTAAATATTAAATACATATACTTAATGTTGGAAAAATATAGAATTATGTGTGTTAAAATTATGAGAAAATTATGCTATTTCAGGGTTAATGAGTACAGCAATATGTAATATATTCTCCAATAATAATTAAAATATTATTAAAGTGTACATGAAGAAGGTGTTTTTTCATGTACACTTTAATGATACATTTTAGAGAACAAAGCATTTAAACGGTTGTTGCCATTAATGTGTCCGAATGTCGAAATCCGAACAAGGCGCTTTTTCGATCAAGTATGACTCGCACTTTTTAAGACGAAGATGAATGATCGCGAGAAGTTTAGTCGAAGATTTCAATTGAAATCACGTTTCTTATTGGACGTACCTTGTCACGAACAACCAACAGCCTTTTCTGCCTTTCGACGGGGCGATGATGCGAATTATACGTTTCTTCTCGCAGTTGAAACGGATATGTGCAATTTCGAAAGAAATTTTGAATTCGCGGCGAGACCGTTTATCAAAAAAAAATATATATATATAAAGACCAAAACATACAAAAAAAACATAAAATATAAAATATCACTTGAATCGATTTTGTCACATGGCTTGACCCATTAATGTCGAACGATATTTACTGCTCGGTATCCCATGGTAACGAATAGTTTATCGACCACGAATCGTCGCGAAACTGGCGCTTCTCGAATAAACGAAAATCGAAACTGTAATTGACTTAATACTTGATTATTAAACAACAACGTTATATAAGCTGTATTCTGACTAGACGGTTATTTTTAAGCGCTAAATCTGACTAAAACTGGATATTATTATTTTCTTAATGCGATTGCTCTCTCTGATTGCAAACTTAACGTAGATTAAGCCAGTTATATTTAACGCAAAGCATGTGAAGAAATTATGAGATTATGTCGCGTTTAAACAAGATCTATTACATGTTTCCTTTTTAACTTTTTCTAATTTCAATATAAAAGAGAAACATTTTTGAGCAAAATCTCTGAGAAAGGGAAACTTAAAAAAAGCAAAATTCTTGAACATCGCTTTCAAAGAATAAAAAGAGCTCAATTCAATTTTTAATTTTCAAATTTCAATTTTCAACTTTATCTCTCATAATTGCTCTTCCTCTCAAGTCACTTTGTTTACGCTCTATTCTTTCATTTTTTTAATATTAAACTTTATATTAAAAAGTTGCACGGAATATTTGCATAATTAAGACTTTCTTGCGCTATTTAAATATATTATTTGCATTTATTAAAATAAACATCAAAGACGGAATTTACCGCGATAGGATAGCATAGAACTACTTTCACACGATTTATAAAATCACGCAAAAGAGGATGGAATCGCGCATAAAATCGGTGAAAGACACATAGAATGAATAAGGCACGTAGAAAATGTTTTCGCAGTTGGACACCAACATGTAAAACGACAGCCTTAATGAATGAAAAGATAAAGAGGATGTGAACATTGCATCACTATACTCTCTCACGGTCATGTAATTTGACTTTGCGAAATAAGATTGTAACAGGAACACGTTCGCGCGTATTTACGAGATGCTCTTCGTTAGGACGTCTCTTGGCATAAAAGTCTCTCATTACGGTTGAGTTTGTCGTACGCGGATATAACGTAACATCGATGGCAGCGAGATTGAAAGGGCGATTTTAAGGGCAAAGAGATTGAGGAAAATGTTGTAAAGTCAGTTATCAATTATTTACTTAAACTACTATAGGTTCAACTATCGCTTCGCATGCAAAAATCCTTTGAGTTACTGTACCTTCGACCGAATCTCTTCGTACGTTAAACAAATTGTCTGGAAAAAAAACGATTCGACCTATCGATCGTGCAAATTATAGCGCCATTTACTGCGGAATGACGCGCGCTTCGCGCGATGTGATAAAAGTTGCAATCAATAGCCCGTGGAGTTTTAGGAAAAATATTTTAGATTGCAAAGTTGCTGAATAAAAGCTCTTATTTTTCAATCACATGATGTTTGTTTCTTTTATCTATAGTCAATCTAAAAGTAGAAAAATTCATTCAAATTATTAGAAAAACTTTTATTATTCATCTCTTGTAACGCGATGTGAGAAGCATTTTAAATAATATTTTAATTTTTAATAATAATACATTTTTATAATAGACATTAATCTGTTTATATTTAATCAGATTTTTCTTAAATATCAACAAATATTAAGTAAATTTTTGTATATTTTGCTATAGCTACTATTTACATTAAAATGCTGCGCTTTAGCCATTAATGTATAAAATGAAGAAAAAAATTAATCCAATTTTGAAAAAGAAAAAAATATTTTGTGAAAAAGATACTGCTTATAAAGAGGATTTGTTTCAATATACGTCATATCAAAATAAAAAAAAAACGTCAAAATATACTATGATAGATATCAAAACAGACTTTTGTTTTTCCATTCTCATTGCAACATTTTGCCGGTGGCGTATTTTACGCGTATTCTCAATTCGCTCATAAAAATCGTAGCTTACACGTACAGCGGAGCGTGTAACGATCGCTGTAACAATGATACGCGCTGGCGTAACACGCGCACAATACGTGACAAGCAAGTGAACCGCAGCCAGAGCGCAAATTCGATCCAATTAAGACCATCGTGTACACCGTCTATTCGCGATGTATTTCTTTCTTCTCTCCCCCTTAATATGCAAATCCATCAATAACCCCCGGAGCTACGGTTAGATCAGGCTGAAACGGTCAGTCTACGTTGAAATCGCTGGCTTGTGCGGCCCTTTAGCTGAAAACGCGCTATATTAGAGCCGGTTCTCTCTCTCTCTCTCTTTCTCTTCCCTTCCTTTCTCTCCCTCTTTGGCGAGTTACTGGAATCTCGCCCGCAGCAAGCGTTTTACTAAGCATAAGCGTTTGCATAACTCAAGATTGACTTTAAGTTCACTAACCACCCGCACCATCGCATAAGCGAAGTTCGAAGCGCGGAGACGTGCGTCTTGCGAAGAGGGCGCATATTAAGCCGCAACTAAGCGCAAGCCCTTCCGTTCGCCGACAGGAGGGTGAGCAGGGGGGAGGGGGCAGGGAGAAGAGGAAAGGGGGAAGAGGAAAGGGGAATAATGTTGCGACGGGGACAAACCCTGGGGCTGTGTCCGAATGTCCGCGCCCTTTACCGCAGGTATACCACTTCCGCACGAGAGAAACTATCTTCGGGGAATTATTAACAAATACGCGACCGGTAGCGCGTCGAATGCGAGATGAATCCGGAGAGCGCGGTTCGCACTGAGCAAGTAAACCCCTTGCGGATCTCTCTTTAACACATTTGCATTCGTAAGCCCTGCGCGTACACTATACTGACCATCGGTACGCATCGGTGAGAATATTGCGCTGATTCTGGAATCTTTAACGCGAATCGTTTAAATTCAATCTCAAATAATCGACAAGACGTGATAATTTTAGCGTCGCATATTAACAGGTAATTATAATTGCTTCCGCGATTGGAAGGTCTTATTTTAAAGTAAAATGTGATCTGTAACGTGTCTCTATAAGAGGGGAAACAAGCAACGAATTAAAAATATGCTATTTTTGTACCGTGCATTTAAAACAAAATTTAATAACTATGAGTTGAAAATTCTATGAAAAGTTATATATGCAACGCGCTGCTGGATATTCATGTTTAATATGACAGCAATGTACATATACTATACATATATAATTTTATGTTCGTTATTCTCCTAAAATAATCCCAATCGAAAAACAACATTTTGCGATGTTGGTTTTTCGTCATATAATTCGTTATACAAGGTGTCCCTAATTTAAATGTCAAAATTTCGAGAGTGTAGGATATTTTGGAGGTGTAGGATATCGATAAATTAAAAAGAAAGGTTTTTAGAGATTTGTTTGTTTTTTGCTTCGTTTTGGAGAAAATTGCAGGAACCAAAAAAATTTCAATTTTTCACTTATGACTTATTTATTTACACTTATTTATTAATGCTGTCATTTCCTTAATGAAGGTACAGTTCAAAATGTTAGCTTCTTGCAATGCAAGCATCTAGCACCAACTATTCTGGTGATATTTGGTGCACTCCAACCATGTTTTGGTCTTTCAGCTGTCTCTTAAGTCGATTGGCAAGGAATTTTCAAGTCTAATAATTTTAATTGTTTTTTTATGAAAACTTTTTTATTTATATTTTTTCTGCGATATTTTCCAAGACGAAGCAGAAACAAGCTCTAAAAGACTTTTTTCCTTAGTTTATTAATCCCACACACGCTCTCAAAGTTTTGACATTTAAATTCGAGAATCCTGTACATTATCGCGATCAATGAATAATTCGTATATTGCAAGTAGCTAGTGTATGAGTATTATTTAGATAGTATGGCTGACATTTCTCTCTGTGCTCCGCAAAAGTATATTTTTATTAGTCGGAAAAATCGCAGCGTTTCGCGCACTTGCGCATTTATGTGCGCGAATAAAAGTTTCGAGCGACGGAGCGTGAATTCGACGATCCGGAGCACATTGTGGGCTGCGAGGACATTTGCGCAAGATTACCCGAAGATCTATACCCGCGGGGTTGGAAATTTAAAAACTTGCCAACTTCATTTCGCCGACAAACTTTGCCCACGAATATTCCGCCTGAAAGCGGCTTTACACCCACCGCTACCCTTTCGCGGCACCTTTTACTTTATTTCGACCTCTATCTATGCCGCCGAGCGACTTGAATTCACATGTGGATATATAGACGTATGTAGCAGGCCAGATCTAATCTGGAAAGTTACGTCGTAAATGCGCCACGTGACTACCCGAAATGTTGAACTAACGGATTTTGCCCAAATGTACCGACATATGCGCATGTATCGCAAGCTAATAGAGCTTGCACTATATCTAAGAATTACAATCACGCTCAAGAAATTGTATAGAGCCATGTTTCACGAAATTCTAGCGGCAAACAAGCTTATTTTACAAATGACAAATACATGTCTAACTTTAATGTTTCTATCGATTGTTGAAAATTTCTCTAATCTTGTTGCTGTGAAATCTTTTATATCGCATTAAAATTAATTTATCTATGATAACGAGATAAATATATTTTTCAATTAATTAGAATTTTGTTTAAAAATAATATACGTATAATGTGTATATATATATATATATATATATATATATATATATATATATATATATATATAATTACATTATTCATCACAAAGAATAGAAAATTTTTAAAAATTCATATTTTAATCTATATTTTAATATATATCTTAATTTTTATAATTCGAAAAATATTTTCATCTTGTCAATACACAGAATTATTATAAATATAATTTTAGCACTATAATTACTATTGTAATATAATGAAAATATAGGTAGCACTATATCATATAATTATATCGTATCACTTCAATTAGATTGTTTATCTGGATCGATGATTTATTTTAATTTGTCAAGTGTCACCAAATATTTAATTAAAATTCACTTCTAATTATATTTTATTAAATATATTTTTTCCAAGTATATTTATTCCAAATATATATCTTTTACTGTAAAAGGTTAAAATTGATATTATTTTCAATGTGACACTTAATTTATTTTTATTCCATGCAATAATTGTTTAAAATATTTTAATACGCGAATGTAATAAAAAAGTAGAAGACGAAAATTTAAAATCCACCTGTAAAAAAATGAAAATTACATGTATCTTTTCTATAAGAATTTTTTAATCCATGAAATAAGCTAGATTACTATTGTCTTATAGCCAACAGGTGTAATTGTGATACTGAATATGCATAAAAACAAATTTTCTTTCGCATTGGATTGTATTGTTCTTATTAGTTATGCACAATATGATTGAATTGCGCATAGATGCGTTCTATCGTCAATATGTTCATTGGGTTATCGAATTGGTGGCGTTTGAGGACGGTTACGTTACAACGGCATGCGTGGCCCTTGGCGATATTACACGGAATTTCCGGTTACACCCGGGACTATCGGTTGACTCAAAGCGTTGCTCAATGAATACAACATATCTGGAATAGATGCCGTTAATTGAAGAGGCATTAATATTAACCACTGGACTATGTATGTATGTCGCAGTGTAGATTCATGACAGTGCATCAATTGAAATATACTTTAGAATTAAACGAGAAATATTACACTTTCATTTGATTTCAATTAATTTATTGTTTTATTATTGATAACAATTTTAAATTAAAAACAATAATATCTTTAAGACAAGTAATTTTGGTGGCATACAAATATACAGAATTATTTGAATAAATAGTCTCTCGTAAGTGCATTTATTCGATCTCTGTAAAATTAATGGAGAGAAATTTGAAACGAGATGGTTGGCGAAAAACTGTATTTAGCACATGAGAGGAATTAACGTGTTTACATCGCGCCAAGACTCCGAATTTCAACGATGATCGACGACAACGTAATTTGCCACGAGCAGCGTGATCAAGAAGTGACACATCGGGCTGAACGAGGCGAATTGGAAACGACGAAAGAGATCGGGAGAGAGCGCAGAACCGAACACGGCCAACCGAAGGAAGCTGGATCATTAAATATTTCATGATTCGAGTAGGAGTATCATCTCAAGCTGCCAAAGGGAAGGAAAAGTCGGTCGGTTGCCAGCGCCGTGGAAGACGCAGCGGCATCGGTGGCCGGTAAGCGAGAGGGTGAAATAACGGCTAAATAAGTAAACGACGGCATACGTTGTAAGGCATGCTGTCCGGAAAATGGAAACTCGATAGGGCAGCCACCGCTACTCCTTCACGGTATCCTCCTATCGCGGAATTGACAGCCGTGCTCCATCATTGATACGAAACTCACGAGGAACATGTCAGAAATGTCCGCCGAATAAGACAAGGGTAGCGTGTCATTCTCGATATATACCGGTATGCACGTTCCGATATGAGGGGAATAACGTCGCGCCATCGGAAGTTTTGCGTTTGCCACGATAGCGAGTTCGGAGCGAAAAGTATCTGTCGAATAACCGGATGCCAACGAATTTCGAGAGCGTATATTTTGGAAAAGATGCTTGCCCCGTTAAAAATAATTTTTTGAAAAATAATTTTTTCTATTCGCGACAAAGATATAGTGCGGCATTGAATGTTATTTAAATCGTAATCACATTCAATTTTTCATTTGCATTTTTTAAAAAAATATAATACAAAAAGGAAAATATTAAAACTATGCATTGATAACATGATGTTTCTGTTACCTGCTGCATCATTACGTCAATTAATATTCAATGCATGATATTTGTCAGCAAAATAGTGTTGCGTTATCATGAACCGAAAATTTTGAATCCATAAGCATTATAATTACTCTGTGAATAATAGAAGAACTTTGCCTAATATAGGGAGATTTTTTTATGTTACGTAGACTTTCAGATTTTTAACAAATTGATTTATAATGTAGAGTATTATTTATGTATAATTGAACAGACTGTTATTGGTTAATTTTTATAAATTAATAGTTTTAAAAATAATTTAATAAAAATGTTGCATTTTTTCCATTTATTAAACAACTTGATAACTTTTCTAATACCAGGTTTAATAATTCTAAATGTTTTTTACATAGGAAAAAACAAATTTAAAATATTATGAATATTTAAGAATTTTAAATTTTCATTATGTACAAAATCTGAAGAGAACAAAAGAATTACAAAGGCAAACAAGTAAAAAATTTTATAGTTTATTAAATGTTATCGACAGCTCAAATGATTGACAGTTTTACTTACAGAAATCGCATATATACTATTATAATATAATAGCAATATATATATTGTATAATAGTAATTATATACATATTCAATTCCGAAATTTTATTTGCACCAAATTATTAATAATCTATAATATATTTATTGAAATAAATTATTCTATAATAGCCAATGATTATCCCAATAATTATCGAGATTTGAATAAAACGACAATGAAATCTTACAAAAATATTGTTAATAGTACATAATAATTACTAATTTAATAGCTACATAAATAATTTAATCTTGTTTATACAATGTTAATTAAATTATATTGGTCAACGCTACCAGCTAGATTGATATGTTGAATGCAATAAATGATATGTTCAATATTCGATTGATATATTCAAAATGATATGTTCAATATTCGATTGATATATTCAATGCAACGAAAAAACAAAAAGACTTAATGAGATGCTGTGAATCAAGATGGATGCGGACTTAACGTTTTACCACGATTTATCTGCACGCGTTATCTCTTGCGAAATATAATGATTCTGATAAAACGGACGAAAATGAGGGAAAACGTGCGACGTAGTGATAAATGGAATTCATTACTTCCGCGCGAAAAGCGGAAGTCGTCGCTTCCGCAATGCAGTTGTACGCGGCATGTTTACCGGCTAGGCACGCATAAAGAGCGCCACTTTGTTCTCGTTCTGTTTTTGTGTCCGATCCTCGCATGCGACAGGACGAGGACGAGGACCTGGCCGCTGTCCGTGTCGCGGCAAAGTCTCGTGTATTTCACGGCGTAACGCCAAGCTTCCCTCCTTCGCTCTTGCTTCGTTTATTTCGGCGAAATGGCTGAAATTAATGCACCGTTGCAAAAAAGTTGCATTCCTTGTCGACTGGAGATTTTTCTCTATCTGCCGCTGAAACTTCTGTCGCAATTTCTAAGGTGGAATATATTTTTTTTTTTAAATAAAAAAAGCTTACCGGAGAAAGGAATTTGAAATATGTCAAATTAAAGGATATTACAAATAAATTGCTACTGTCTAATCAAGAAGAGAAGTAGAATAATTTCACTATGGATTTTTTTATTCATATTTATTTCTACCATCGCGGCGATGAAGGATAAAAAAATTTAATGTACTCTACTCGGATGGAGGACATAACTCGATCTGACACGTGAGTTCTATTATCCTCCTATAAAAGAAACGATACGTCTTTTCTCTCTGTACTCGACTCTTTCCCGCCACTCGCTTTTTACGTTCTTTTCCTTTCGCCCATCTTTTATCCATCACGCCGTACACATGGCTGTTTTAAGCCAGTTTTATCCTTTATTATATATCTCGGCCATATTTTCCGAAGGGTATCTAAAAATAGCTGTTACGTTTGCACGTTGTATTACATTATGCACATAAGAGATTAAATTTTCACACGATTAGACAAATTTCATCATTTTTATTAATGACATCGTGTACCTTGGCTAATAACTGACTGACATTAAGGAGTTATCATCCAATATGGCAAAGGTTAATTAAGTTTTCGCTAGCTTCTTCGAAGAAGGGGAAACCAATTGCCACAGTAATCGGCGAATAATTTGAACCAGATGATAAATTCTGGCAATATAGTGCGATCCGCCGCAAATCCTAATTTACACATGGCTTTTCATTACAGCTATAGTTACGTACATGACTTTAATATCGCCCCAGATATTTGTGGAAAATATTATGACAATTACATTATGAAATAAAAAAACCATAAAAAGACACAAGACATAAAAATAAATACAGTCACCTTATGTTCCTTTTTATTGTCAACTTGCTTTCATGTATGATGGAGAAATTTTTTAAGTAATATAAAATCTTAATCAAAGTGAGAAATGAATTTTAAAATATAATTTATATATTTTTTTACAATATTTTTGAGAAAAAAAAATTTTTTTAAATGTTCTTCAAAATAGATCAATCTTAAACTAATGCGCGTGTATATAATTGATGTGCAAATGAGAAATTTGGGAAAGTTTTCAATGTTTCAATCAGCATAGATAAATTTCCACAAAATATCATTAAAAATGAGACTAGACGAAAAATTACAACAACTCAGAGTATGCAATGTTTAAATTACGCCCGTGCTTTGCATCACGGTTTTATATATCGGAAACAAGTGATTTTAAAAATTCCCCATCAGGTTATTCGAAAAATTCGAAATTATTACTTATTACGATGCTCGTCGATCCAGGAACGAGGCATCGAGTACACATCGCGAGCAATCTCGAATATATTCTTATTGCCTCGATAATATCAGACCCCCTTGCCACATGTTTTCTCATAAAATGAGATCGAGGCACGTACTTCAAAGAGAATCCTTGGTGGCATGGTTGTACGTACGGGGACATCACATACAGAGGATACGTGCAGCGATGCATAGAATAAGAAAACATACACGCGTGCAAGCAGCTCCTCGGCGATGAAGCTCGGTGTATTTATCGATAATATCACCGATACAGAAAACGCCGTGATTGCGCATATCTTGAGATTTGTAAAAGAAGTCTTCTGCGTGATTCCCGTGAATTGGATTGCCATGCGCATGATCGATCGATGCCTCGATAAAAGTATCGCGAGCGAGTTTATCAAATCCCATTTTGAGAAGAATGTCTAGATCAGATGATATAGGATTGCGAAAGTCGCGTGACACATCGAAAAAGGATCCGGGGGATAAGGGAGAGTCCGTAAAATTTTTCACATCCGCTATTTTTCGTCTGAGATTTTGCGGGATTTAAACAAGCGTTAATAATTGAGAAACAGGGGAAGTAGCAACATGTTGAATTTTGAAGAGCAAAGTTTTACAGTCGTGCAATCGTAAAAAGCTATAATTTATTAACGGGACTTAGTGTATTCTCTCGCAGCTTTTAAACATAATCCTTTTAATATATTATTTCTGAAGAGATTATACTAAGATATTTTGCCTTACTAAGGTTAAGATAGAGATTGTTATATAAATATAAGCTAGATATTCTTTATATCTCTGGCTTTAATATTTTTTTTTATATTCATAAAATATTTCTCTATTATTTCGCCTCTTTTCCCTTTGCTTCTTGAAAATTTCGAGTAACGATGCATGCGTAACATCCAAATAATTCGTTTCGCAAAACCGTTAACCGTTGCGCAGATTTGACCCTATTGTTCTTGCGAAAATCAATCCGAGGGAACGACCGAGAATGCGATCTCGATGCGCCATAAATTCGCGATCGTCGATTGAAATCGCGCGCACGTTTCGCAATGCATTATAATGCATTTTCTGCGTTGCGAGAGCGTGACAGTTGTTACGGTTCGATTGATTTGCCGCCGTGTATGAATTTTCGCGTGCATGTACGTACGTAGGCACTAATACACGGGGGACGCGCGAAGAAAAGCCTCGTCCCCGACAGTCTCTCGCCCCGATCGAATAAATTTCGCACGATAATCTTTCGTTGCATTCGTACAAGCATGCGATCGACGACGACGTCCTACCCCTCATCGTTCTCCCGGACGCGTTAGAAAAGCTCGAGCGAAACGTACGGTGAATGGCGCAAATTGAGACACGCTTCGATATATATACACCACTTCGCGCGCTCGGCGATAGTAATAAACTGACGAGAACTTTTTCATTTACATGTGGAAACGTGAGATATTTGTGAGAAAAAATTCATGGATAATTTTCTGCGAACCTTTTTTATATTAATTATATAGAGAATTATAAAGAGAGAGAAAGGCACAGATATATTTATGCACATCATCGCGCTGTTAAAATAAATGATGCATTTTTGATACGGCCTATCATTTATAATTTGCTTTCACGCTTTATATTCTGCGGTTAACGAAAAAAGCAAATTGCATAGTGTAGAAAAGGGCGAGCCCTTCGAAGATTGACAGCGAATTCACCGCCCCCTAAAATAAATTTCACACGATAATCTTTCGATGCTCGCGCGAACGACGGCCTGCCAGGCTGCATTTTCTTTCTTCGCACGTTCGCACGAGTTGCATCGAGAAAGTTTAGTCGCGCGTGCGTGCGGTGGATTGAATGCGCCAAATTGGCGTGCTATTTGATTGGCACAAATCACTGGCGAACTTCGCGCTCGTATCGGAATCGACGAAGGAAGCCCGAGAGAGAAAATCACTTTTATTCGTGCCGCGGCCGCGTATAATCTAATTTCATTCCGTATAATCTATTCTCATTCAATCCGATAAGAATAGTAATTTGCATATGCCGTTGGCGCGATGAGAATACATTGTATCGAAAATATGAATCCACTTTCCTAACATGTGTCATTTATGAGTCAGCAATGTATGTATGTCATATTTAAGAAAATACATGTTATGTTTCTTGCCAATGCATTGATAATTAATCTAATATCGATATATTCGAAATATAACAACAATGACAGCTCTAAAATGTCGTACAGATTTATTTGATAATTATATAGATTTTTTTAACTTGTCAGTCTTGTCACGTTATTCTTAGATTCTGTGCAAAAACAAAGAAGTGTCTGAAATGTCGAATCGTACATAACAATTTTTATCAATTTTCTTCGACACAAATCCCATTATTGACAATTGCTGCAAAAATATTATGAAATAAAATATTTATGTATACTAATCATTGCTTTAACATTTAAAATCTTTAATATCTTTATAATTAAAAATCCTTAAAACTATTATTGGCAATAGTGTTAATTTTTCGAGAAGCCTCGTAAGAAGATATTTAGATAAATATCAAGTACATACTTGTGTTAAATGGATAGTTTATTGGAATCGATATCACCTCAGTTGTAAAATAAGTTACAAATAATTTTATTGCAATGAATATTTGATATTTATTCGAGCGTAAATACATTCGTAGTGATACAATCTGTGATAGAATGGAATATATATGTGTGTGTGTGTGTGTGTGTGTATATATATATATAAATATCCCATTCTATATACATACATATATATATATAATCGTACATCGATACGTCGTACGCGAACTGGGTTTGGTATCCTATTGATTTTCTGTTATTTTCTCTATTGATAGCAACAGGATTGGCATTCCTGTTCAGAATTGATATTTCGCCTTTCACGGAATTGATATTTCTCTCGTCAAGAATTGATATTTCACTAGAAAAGTTTGAAAATCAGAAAATACCTATGATGCAAACATAAAATGTTTCATGGAAGTAACAGTATCAACAAATATTATCACGGTTGATCAATATTAGTTACTAATTGATATTTAATTATACAAATTTAATAATTATGGGGAAAAAATGACCGTTAATTAAATTCTCCTTAATAAATGATCTATTTTAAATTGGTCAAATTATCAACTATTTTAAATATGTACCAAAATAAAGATATATTTTGCACGAGGAATATATAAAAGAAAAAGAAATAACTATTATAATGAAATTTTTCATAATAAAAAATCTATTTCAAATTGTTCAAATAATCAATTATTTTAGATATGCAGCATAAGTATCAAAATGAAAATATATCTGATAAAATATTATCTAATATTTTTAAATTATATATAATATAAATACTTTATATATATATATATATATATATATATATATAATTTATAATATTACAACTTTTACAATATTCCTTTTGCAACTCCTTACTAAAGTGGACACATAGAAAAAAATTACATATTATATAAGCCACCGAAAAAGAAAATCTTTCTTTATAATTGAAATTTTCATTTAATAATATTAAATGGAGATTCTACGTGATATTAGATGGACCCCATCTCATAAGAGAGAGCATGTTTTCTTTAATATTTCTTTGTTGGAGTCTGCTTCTGTTGAGGGATATCAAGAATTATTAGCCTCGAAAAATCGCTGGTCACACCTGTCACCTCTATAGCCATTTTGTCCCGCTCCATACTTATTCTTTCCGTCACAATAACAGTCAAAGACTCTCGCAGTAACGAGAAATTTTCATTGTGACCGTAATAGAAATAAGAGCGGTTATTGAAATTCTTCGTGGTCAGGACGAGATCGCTACTGTTGGTCTCTCTCTCCTGCTCCCTCTCTGCCTTTCTCTCTCTTTCAAGCAACTTCAATGTCGCTTAGAGCCATTCTCTCTACGGACCATGCACCCTAAGGCCAAGATTGAGCCGCTAAGGTATTCTTAAAATGAGCAACGTGCAAACGTCTTCCTTGTCCGTGACTTTCTTCCCTGCTCCTTTCCCTTTGTATGCACGATTTTTCCTCTCTTCCCTGTATTATCGTCTCATTGAACTCCCGTTAAATTTATTCGTGAGGCCGAAACCGAATCAATCGCAATAAAATCGACGAAATTTACAGTGTCGTAAAAGGCACTCTTGAAAATAGGTAAAGCGCGCCATTTTGTCGCATGATTTTTTCGCCAGTATCCAAGACTATCGCCGTTTCGAACAGGAAATTGACATTACGGTAATGCAATTTCGCCTAATGGATGACCGTAATATGTTAAATTTACATATAACATATAAATAAGTTCATACATATAAAATATTAAATTTATATAAACATATAAGAAAAAAATACATGTAATATTTTTCTCTTCTTCTTCATTTTTAAGATATTTTCTCAGGTATTTTTTCAGCAGAATGTAAAATATAAAAGTTTCAGTATTTTTTGCACTATTATTACACATATACGTATACTTATGTTTAAAGTTTTCTGTTCAATATTATATATACATATATTTTTTTATATTTATCAATGTGATCCTGCAATCATGAAAAATATTACAAAACAAAATAGAATGTAGGATTGTTCTCTACATATTTTTTTCTCGCGAAATTCTTCAACAACAGCGGAAAAAACTGATGAGGAAACGCGACGGAAAGCGCGCGCCGCAATTTACCGAGATAAAAGGTAATTCCGATTATTAATGACACTATTCCTTCTGCGCGTAAAGAATTCTGCAAGGATTCTGTGTTTCGCTCGATATCTTGCGGGATTAATAATACAAAGAGAGATAAAGAGAGAGAGAAAGAAAGAGGGAGAGAGAGGGAGAGATGGCAAAAGGACACGACGGGGAGGAGGCACAGGGGAGGGACAGCGAAGGGAAACGATAAATTACCGTAGCTCCGCACTTAGCCCCGAGATACCGACGGAACTCCTCGCTACCGATATCCTAAATTTACATCGTCGGCCAGGAAAATCTTTCGTGAGAATTTCATTGCGCGAATCGCGCGCGAGAGTCCGAGGGGGTGGGAGCCTTCGGTCGGTAATTCACTTCGCAAGCACGAATCTCGAGAAGGTTATCTTGTCCGGGGCTCGCGCCCCGGTCGTTTACTCCCAAATACATTCTGTAAACGCTCCGGGTACATTGATCTCCCGCCGAAACCCATCGGGCCAATGTATGTTCGGCAATAAAATTTTCTTATCCTCTTAACAAAGTCTTCTCCGGCGATCATCTCTACAGATGGGGATTCTCTCGCGTTGTTAAGCGAATTATGTAATTAATTTCTCCACGCTAATTAACTCCGATATCACAGCAGTGACGTCAAAAGTCAAATACTCCGATTTGGAATTAATAATAATATCGAACGAGTCACGAGATAAATGGTATTTCAACACAATTATTGAATATTTTCGTTAAGGAAAAGTTATTGAGAGATTTTTGCACACATGTATATTTAATTAAATCATATTTATTGAAAAATATTGTATCACGCATTTTAATGCATTCAAACTGCTTTTGTTAATGAGCCGGAGGTCATTGAACGATTTAGACAAGAACGCTTATAAATCCGACAGTTTAAGACGGATTTTCCGGGAAACCGTTTGTTGCTCTATATCTCGCAAGAGCCAATTTACTCTGAAAACGATGATGGTCAGAGAGAAGAAGAAGAGAGGAGGACGAGCGGTGGGAAGCTGATTGTTAGAAAGAGAGAAATCCTATATCGGATAGTGATCGTACAGAAGGAGACGAAGAGAGAGACAGACGGGGACAGAGGATTTAATACAGAGAAACGCCCGCAGACATCCCTTAGGCCGCTTTGCAGTGACGGGATATACGATACATACGCTACGCCAAATGCAATTTCGCTAATTGCCAAGGATAATGCCGTTGGTGCCCACCCATGTTCGTAGTTTCGCTCATACACGGCGCACAATATTCCACTTGTATATTAAATGGGTCGTACGCAGCTTTCTCGAAATTCAACCTGAGAGTGTATCTCGCCTCGACAGATTAGCTCTTTGTGGCTCAGCAATATGAACCTGCATTAAAATACTTTAGAAGAAAACATTTCTAAAATTGGAGATTTTAAACAGATCATTTCCAAAGAAGACTAAGCTTAAAACCAGCATAAAGGATGCCTTAATAAAAATATTATTTTAAAGAAGTAAATTGTGCGTTGTAAAGAATTCATAAAAATATACCTCGTTAAAACTTTTGGAATTTATTCTTAAAACAAAATTGAAAAGTCGCGAATTTTAAGAACATATAATTTGTAGAAAAATCATTATATATTTTCAAAAATATATAAAATAATAAAATTATGAAAAATGCAAACTTGAAGTAAATAAATAAAAAAAATAAAAAGGCATCTATCTCGAGATTTAAAAACTTTTAGAATATTTCTCACTAATATATATGCGAATAAAAATTATTAACATTTTTTGTGCCAAAAGATACAAATACGATTACACTTCTTGAGATATTCCACTGTAGGAAAAAAAATAATTCGTCAAAAATCAAGTCCCGGAATGCCTGTTTAGCTCGAAAAAATATATTTTCACGTATATAAAGTTTAGCTAAAATTCGTTAACATTCTTTCCTACGCATTTTATATAAAATATTTGTTGGAGGATTTTATGTTATATTCATAGAAAAACGAAAATTTAGTTGAATAAGTATTTTTATACATATCTGTTCTACTATTTATTTTATTTTTGCTCTCGTAATAATTGCATTGTCTGTATTAAGTAAAAAAAATATCTCTATTTAAATTTCACTTAACATACAATGCGGAATTGATAATTATTCGACACAATATCGGAGCGCAAACATACCCAGCATTAAGCGTAATAGCATGTGGTAAAAAAATATTGGATAGCACGACAGAAATGTTTCAACGTGTAACGAAAATGTATCGCACGCGGACTTCATCGACGATACCTGGACAACCGTCTGCGACTCGATATTTCTAACGAGTTTCGCTTTGCCTGTCATCCACCAACGGTACGTGATGTATCATAAAAAATTACGTACATTTCACTCGGGCTCGTATATTTACTGATACCGACAGTCCTCCCGGCCGGTTTAGAGGTTTGCGAATGAAAAACGCGATCATGGAATCCAGATAGCGCATATATTTGGCAAGAGAATCTATGTAAATATCGGATTTCAAGTTCAATAATACATTAACAAAATCAACTGCATCTATAATAAGCGCATGTAATGCTCCGACACGTGTTATTTCTGTTAAATATCTTGAATATTTATGAAATTTCTGTAATATAAAAGCTGAAAAGCCTTCACAAATTAATTTGTCTTATAAAGTTTCTGTTAATCGAATTGAATTATATGTCTGATAAAAATATTTATTACTCGCTAATTCTTATATTGCATCCGTTTTTAATTAAAAAGTTTATATAAATATAGACTGATAAAGATTATGAGAGACAAAAACAATCTATATATATTTTTTGGGAAATAAAAATTATCTCTTTTACATGCAAGAAGCTATAAATCTAGATGACTAATTTTCTTTATTGAATAAAAAAAATATTTTAGAGCTTTATAATGTGCTATCCCTTAATTTTGCCTTACGGTTCAATAAAATCTGTAAATCTTAACTATTTGTAAAACAATATTTTATTTTGTCTTTGCAAGGACGATTACATCTGCCATAATAAAAAAAAATATGTAATGCACTTAACTATACATTTAGTATCAATGCGGGGAAGAGACTCTTCCACAACAATCAACCTGTCATTCTACTCATATGATGCGTCCATGAATATCAAGTGGGTCTTGTGTCGATCATCTTGATTCGCTAGTGATCGCGTGGCATCTCGAGTGCTTCAGAATCGTTAAAGCAAAGTTGACCAGATATACTTTATTCGACACTATCAGTATACATTAGACCTGTAAATGTTGTTAATTCTTTGTGCTAAATGTTGGATATGTAAAGAAATTTAGCACATTTAATAAATAGTGATAAGCTGGAGTTTGCGTCTAAAAATTAAAAGTTACTTTATAGTTTTTTTTATTAAACTAATATATAATAAAACATTGAAATATATACGCTATTATTAATTTTTTATTAGTTAATTTTTTATCTTTAAAACTAAATGGTCAAGTGTAATCAAAGATTCATCATCATTAAAATAGAAACAAAAAAAAATAAAGATATATATGTATGTGTGTGTGTGTATGTATGTATATTCTTTCTTAGTTTCTATTCTTAATGAGAGAGAGAGAGATCTAATCTTTCAGAACATATATATTTTCTTAAAGATTTGTAGAGAGAGAAAGAGAGTTTCATATCCTTGAAACTTTTATTATAACATAATTTTATATTTATACATATGTAATTATGTTATAATAGTAATAAAAGTTTCAAGGATACGAAACTGCTAGATTGCATCGTATTATAAATAGAACAAAATATGTCGCGTGACTGTCAAGTGACTTTCCAATTTGCATGTCGCACTGCAGAAACGAGAGCGAGTTTTCATCGCCCTCGCTGTCACTCATCGTCTATTTTTATCCGTTTATTTAATGAGGCGAGAGAGCGCTAATTCGACGCGGCATTATAATAACTCAACAGGGAATAATAAAGCTTTCTCCGCGCGCGCTTCTAGGACGAGCGGGTCTCGATAAGAGGAGAAGGCGCGCTGATAACCGCTCCGCGCGAGTTTACCCGGCGGAGGGTCAATATTGCCAGTCCATCGAACTTATCTTCGTGTCACAGATCCTCACCTCCGATGCTCATATGTAAGCGCATATACATATATATATATATATATATATATATACTTATATACATACACACATATATACATATATATATGTGTGTGTGTGTGTGTGTGTGTGTATGTATATGTATCTGGGTTCACCGAGAGGAAAATTTCCGAGGGGGTTGCGCTACGCCGGTGCGTGCGAAGACTTTCTCTCCTCTCTCGCGCCGCGTTATTATCTTATCCGCCCACTCACGCGTGCTCACGAATCGGCCGAGCTTTATTATAAGCCCGAAAGTTACACACGCATACGACAAAATCGATACATACGCGGTTTATCTTGCTTCCGTTATCTTAAACGCGCACGGCTGACTTTATTATAGACTGCTAAATCGCAAATGATTCGAAATAAGGCTTAAATGTAAGCAAGTGATTCGGCTACGAGCTTTATGCAATGATATTGTTATTCGCCCGATTAGCTTCAGCAGAAAAAACAATATGCGCAAGAAAGAATTTCATGGTGTGAGAGAAGGAAAGAAACAATATAATTAAAACTTATATTTTAATAAATTCATTTAAGGTGTAATGTTAAATTATTTTCGAAAAAGAAGTTAGGATTTTTTTGCTAAAGGAAAATTCTAGGAAAAAGTAAAGTATTTGGAGAAAATAATATGCATATATTAAATGTTGAAAAGATATTAATTTTAAGCAGTTCATTTTTTTTTAAATTTTCTGAAAGCTATTTGGTATATTTTGCCAGCATCGTACATCATTCTGAAACTCTCAATGCCATACAACAACCAAATCTGTCTTTCACAGATGATGGAGCGAAAAAGGAAATAAAAAATTACGATTCTCATATTTTATTTATGTTATTCTCAAATTTTTGTTTATTATATCAAGTATAATTGTAACCAAGAAAGCTTCTTTTAAAGATGTTTAATACGTCGAATAGAATAAAAATGATATTGGTTTTAATATAACGACTCCGGATTGAAGATATTTGCTTTTAATATTACATAATTTAACATTATTTTAATATTAATTAGTATATTAAATTCTACATAATTAGTATATTAAATTTTATGTAAAGTCAACAAGAAAAAGAATCAGATCTAAAGAAGATAAAAAGGGAAGAGTTAAAATATTGAATTTTTTTATATTTATACAAATTATAATGCACACGCATGCACCACGTGTATCTTCTTTTTATTTACCACGATAATATAATTGTGCATCTTCTTCGTCAGTTTCGCATAATTTAAGCATCTCAATTTCAAGCGCGTCCCAAGGCAACCCTAATCGTTGGTTTTAGCGGCACAATTTGCATCGCTTCACCGACGATTGCTGCTAACGGAAGAGACTGCGCGCGCGAGATTCTCGTCGCCTCTCGAGACTATACGATATACGTCCCCTTCAATCTGTGTGGGGATTTTTGAATTTCATATTCCGCGGAGTGCGCGCTCACCCTGAACCTCCCCCTTTCCTATGCTCTCGCCGTACACAACCCCCGCGGACCAGCCAGCCGGCGTTATATTATGCGTAATTCATACCGCGACGTAGCGTATCATTGTTCCGGGAAACAGAGGAATCCCATTACCGGTTGGCAGCTGAATTCTCTCTCTCTCTCTTTCCCTTTCCCTCTTTCTCTGTCGGAGCCGTGTTTTAGTTGCGGTCGACGAAGCGAATCCCCCTCGAAGCGCCCTCGTTCGCGCGATCAACCCCCTCACGCCCCCTGTTCGCTGACACCGTCGCGCTCGGCAAAGACTGAAAGGACCTCGACGAAGGACCTCGGCGATCTTTGTTCAATGTGCTTCTCATCGCGGAGCATCGCCATGAATGCAAGATATCACGGACGAATCTATGACCTCGGCGTTTCTCGTGAGATATTGCCGGAATTTAGAATAGTGCGCTCTGTTTCTGGCCAATGATAGACATTGCAGTTGTTATATATTCATATCTAAATTTCTCGAATCGAGGCTTCAAACAATTGGACTAATATGGCTGTATTGTTACCTATTATTTATTCTTGTTGCAAGGAGTTTTAAAGTGGCATGTTTTTAATACCAATACTGTCTTGCAAGACTTAATAGCCCTATAAGATACTTTAGATTTTTATTTGATGTACAACACTTAATTTTAAATATTTAAAAAAATATATATATAAAGAATATTTTTTAATAATATTTATATTTTTTACAGTTTTTTAAGTCTTGAGATACTGTAAAAACTTGAAAAAGAATTCGAGAGCTCTGATTTGAGTGTCCTATAATAAAATGAGATGCATTCGAACATTCAAGAATGCAAAAAGTTGAGATTTATGTAGGTATCTCATTAGAAGTTTGCTTTATTCTACAGCGCATTGTTGTGAATAATACGAAACATATCGTCGAATGACATTTCAGCAGGACGGTAACTAGTTCTGGAACAATCTACGTCATTCTTTTCCCTGGCTTTTGTTAGTGCGCGAATGGCCGGTCCGATTGCAACCTTTATCGTGTGTCCCTCGGAGTTGAATGCGATGAATCAGAGCGAAAAGCGAACAGCTCGCCAGGTCACACCAAACTCAAGTATCTACTCGAGTATCTGCACTTTATGCGACACAATTCGATCGTGGATAATAATGGTGAGAAGTGTTTACATATATATTTTGAAGCGTAACGAGAGAGGTGTTATTAATCATTATTAAATCTGCTTTTAATTAATTAATTCAGCACTCGATATACGTAAATTTCGAAAACCAAAAGTTTTATCTTGTATCAATTAATTATACATCATATTTCGCAATCTAAATTTTTATTATGCACGATCGCAATTTTTATTATAATTTCCGAAAGTATATTTTTTATAAATCTCACAGCGATAAAGATTATATACCGTTGTCACACAATAATCGGCAATTTCTTTGCCAATATTTTTTGCGCGAAAACTCTGAGACCGATCGATGTTTCTCTCAATATTTTCACAACCTTGTTCCTCGTTATCCTTCAATCTTTCTCGCCTCGAATAACATTTATCTCGATATCGTAGAATGCAAACGAGTCGGTATTCGCCGCGTCACTACCTAGGCTTCTAGGTGTCTAAGAGGCGATGTAGTTGCCGTAGTTTTAAGTGGAGCTTTCGTATCGTAACGCAGCCAGTTGCAAGCTCGAAGGGGAAAACGACGGCGAGAATACCATCGTCGACGCGCCTCCATACATTTGCGTAAAATAATGGAAATTCTACTCTCCGCCACAATCGTAATTCAAGCATACATTCTCGTATCTCACCTTGCATACGAATGCAAATAGTATTTAATAGTTTAACGAGATCGTAGAATACTTATCAACCTGCTTCTGACCAAGTCAGAGATGACCTGTTGCTCGCTGAATACTTGAGGTATTATATTCCTAGAGCATAATCCTAGACATCTCGATTTCGCTTTATATTACACCATCACGTTTCAATAGTCTATCGCAAGATAATGTGTAAAATAGCGGTAATAAATTTAAGTTTGTGGTTAACGCAACGATTAGAGAACATTTAATTCGCGGCTAAATATTATTTTATTTATGGTTAAGCTAAATAAATCAAATTTAATGCAATTTTTGTCAAAAATGAGAAAGGAAAGAATATTAATAAAAATAATTTAACATTAAAATAAATTGAGAAAATAATAAACAAGGAGTCATTTTTGTTTAATATTTATTTAATATATGAATTTTGAACAATGTTGCTCAAGAATTCCAATTTCGCAGTCAAGTAACTACTTCAGGCTATCATTTTATCAGCGGAATCGATCGATATGTTCAATGGAGTGGATACTGTTTACCGCGATGAAAAGTTAATCGCGCCGGCGCACAGTTTGACCTCATCTTTTGTTTTTCCGACAATTCCGACAAATTCCGCGCGCAATTTATCCACAAACTATTTCGCAATAATACTCCACGGGTTTAAGCGCTCGATAATATTTACACGCGTAGTATATGCAGAGCAATATACCGGAGTTCCTCGCGATCTTCGTTTCGCTCGAAGCAATGCGCGTTAAATGAATTTCAACTTCACTTCGACTGCTCCAATTCTTGGCGCTCGCGTTTTCCATGCATATGAATTAAGGAGCTGGATAATAGTTTAACGAGGCAGTGGCATTCTTACGATAAAGTTCGTGACTTGTTGCATCCTATCGAAGCCGCAGCAAGTTTTATGATCAGGCTCGAAGAGGTACGAATTATCGCTCGTTCTACAAGACTTTCGCAAATTGATGATGGATGAATTGACACAAAGAAAAGACGAAATTATCCTATTGTTAGTCATACATTTCGGTCATGTTATAAATGTTACATACATACATACATATGATACTAGCAATACATATGATTAAAAGTTTTATCAATAATAGCAAAATAATTGCAATATTTTATAACAAATGATTGATGCATTTGTAAAGCAGAATTTTAATTTTTTTGATAGAAAAATAATTTATTTTAAGAAAAATGTTAAAATTTATTATTTTAACATTTTTCTTAAGATAAATTGTTCTCATTTTTCTATCAAAAAATGTGATGAATAATTAAGATAATTTGAAACTTTGTCAAATTTATTTTTGTATAATACAAATATGTATAAGAAAACTATTTTTTAATATAAATTTCAATATATTCCTATGTATATAATAATTTCCTTGTGATACAAATTGATTATTAAATAAATTTATATACGCTCCTTTTTCTATTTTAACAAAAATGAAATATATCAAAAGTTCTCGTATAAAATATACTTTTAACAACTTGTTTATTGTTGGTAATGCCAATTTAAAATTAAATAGAATATCCTTTAATTATTTGCGGTCAGCAAAATTACAATGTTATTCTTGAATTAATGTGTTTTATCTTTTCATCCATGAAGTATAATTATAAATAATGGAATTAGATTTATCATAAATTACACAAATTCAATATTCGATAAAATTAATGTGTATTTGTGTATGTATTTATAGTTTTAGAATATATTATTAAATATTTTTAAGCTTGTTTAGTACTTCTAGTTTACTACTAAATTGAAAATAAAATAATTTAATTTATTCCTCATTCACAGAGAAAAACATTATCACAAATTAAAGTATAAAAGCACAGATAAGCAAAGCTCGAATAAAATATAAAGGTATATAATTTACAAAATTCTGTTTGATTAAATTTTCAGTATAACATATATTATCATGATATAAAAGTTACAGGAATGCAAAATATAAAAAAAAAACAAAGAGAAAATTGCATTATGCTGTTGACGGCTAATCGTGCATGCATATAAATTTAACTAAAACATGATAGCTTAACGACTTAGAGAGATTCTTACCGACGAATTCGCGACCTGTTGCATCGGTGAAAGCCATGGCATTTATGGAGCCTTAAATTTCTCGTGCATACGCCACGACGAACCGCTTTTAAATCAGTATTTTTTTAATACAACCGGATATTTTTTCACCTCGCTATTATTTAATAAAATTTAATTTATATATATGTCCAAGAAAGTAGGAAAATAGGTGAAAATATAATGAATAAAAAACATCTTCTCAGATTATTTTGTATTTTTATGCGGTAAATATACAATAAATTCTATCATATTTGTTGATATATTTTTATGACATTATTACACATATACGAGTATCTATAACGTTGAATATTTAATTCTCTAAAAAGTCAGGAATAGAGAATAAAATTATATATATATATATATATATATATATATATATATTATATATATATATATATAGTATATCTCATTTTATCTCTGTAAAACAAGTTTATTCACATATACATTCGAGTTAATTTAACATTCGAGTTGATCTAAAAATCTAAAAAGTTGGTACGAAATGCAGCCGTGTTGTTACGCAGAGTGACTTTTACAGTAAATTTTATTTCATTCGTTATTTGAAATCTCTCTTTAAGTGATAGAATACAAAGACATTCAATATAAAGAAGATATATTTTTTTCATGATAGACATTCACAAAGTAGTAATGGAGCATCTGTGTATTGAATAAAACTTCTCATTTTAATTTGGCGTTTTTTATTATCATGTTCTGCTTAGCGCTCGTCCCAATGTTCCATTTATTGTTGGCAGTTTGTATAAAGGTAGCACATCAAAGCGGACATCATCAACGCGCGAAATTCGACGATTTCAATTAGCGTCGTTCCGAGAGCAAAGCTCGCAATAAAAGCAGTTCGCGAAATCTGCCTGTCCCACGGATGGTTTTACATTTCGGCGGACATGAAAGCGCGTATTCCACCGGAGCGTGACATTCGTTTATGCAGAACAAAACGAACTTTTGTTCGCATCAACGAAAGTATTGTCGTCTGACTTCATTGAGGCAATATAAACAATTTGTTCGACGAAACAGTTAATTTTATTTCAATTCCAAGTAATATTAATTAAAACTTAACAGTTCAAGAAATACATCGAACAAGAACGAATCGAACAAAGTGTTATTTCAAGATATTTTTCAATAAAAAATATTATATTTGAAAATCTTTATTCGAAAATAGAAAAAAATGTATGTCCTCTCTCTAGTATTTTAAATATATATATATATATATATATATATATATATATATATATATATATGCACAAAATTAAATGACTTCTATTCATTTAAAATATATCGATAATTATATCTCTGTTAAAAAATAATTCTTTTATACGACATCTTATCTTTATTTTATTAAAAAAGAGATTCATGTCAAGAAATATTTTTATTAATAATTTTTCTTGCAAAAGCAATCTTAACATATTCTAATGCGCAATTACAGTACCTTTATAAATGAAACTTTTATTTTGTAAAGTATATATAAAAAAAATTATCTTTGAAATAAAAAATGAAATAATCATGGCACGTGCGATATTATTCGGTTACGCAATAAACCCGACTACAAAACTCAATCAATGAAAAATTTAATTTACACCCTTGCCAATATCTATAAAACTAGAAATATCATTCGTGTCGGTCAGCGCGCACAAATCGACAAGGGTCGGTCCCATGATTACACATGATATCATGTGATCCCGGGTAAAAGCTTTGTGCGCAAGGTCCACCACACCATTGCTATTGATGCGTCCGACGAAGCGCTTTGTTGCAATTAGTCATGATGCGACGGGCTCTAGCAGTCTGTGCTCAGCTAACAACAATAGGAATCACATAGTTTCGTGGATTTCAATCACTGTGCGAAAGAGGACTTGCGTGTATTGGCCCATCGCGTTTTATACACAAAAGTTGACGTTGCTTTCGAATACGATTGCACTGTAACGTTTTGCTCTTTGAGAGACATTTGATTCCTCCACATGTGCAAAATAGACCCTAATAGGACACTATTAGAACAGCAAATTAATCTTCTCAACAATATTATACATCATTCGATCACATCTTATATTATGATCCTTTTTATCCAATATCTAAAGAAATAAGAAGTGTATTAAAAAAATTTATAATTTAATTTATTTATAAAAAAAATTTTAATTCCAATTTTTTTTCTCTCATAAAGAAGCCTCTCTTTTATTTTTTTAATAAATATTTACATATAATTTTTACAAAGCAATTATTCAAGCGAAATAATCGATGAAAGTAAATCTTATCATTATTATCTTATTATTTATATATTTTGGACATACAATAACGGGAATGCAAATATTTTTTTAATAAAATTTTTATTTATTTAAAAATTATTTTACATTTTACTTTGATTAAACAAAATATTAAATATTTAATAAAATTATTTATAGACTTCTCTTGTCAAATTCGACAAGGAGTTTTTAGGAATTATGTAGAAACAATCACCGCGAGTGATTAATTAATCACAAATAATTACATAATAATTACAATTACAATTATATCGTATCTTGACTACCGTCGTGCTATTAGTCGGAGATGCCTTTTTACATCCGTAGCGGATTGCGCCGAAAAAGTAGAAACGCAAGAACGCAACCCGAGCATTGTGAAAAGCGTGCAGGCGTGCCTAGAATTCTTGCTGAATAAAATTTTAATGGAGAAATCAAGTATACGTTTGATCTCTCCGTTTCTACCCGGCTTCTACGTTGCCCGAACAATCGCGGAAAGTATGCCGTGCATTTCGATAGTGAATTCGTTGCTGGCGTCGTGTTGGATATCGTACTCTGCCGCCGCCGCCGCTGCCGACGCTCGTTGTACAGAAAAGCCAATAATTCAGTGAATTTTTACACGGCCGAGCACCACACTCCCCAAATATCCACCATCGATTCCATGTGAAAACAATGTAATAATTCATACCGCGCATCAGTCCAGCGTGCTTTACATAGCAACTCTTTTTAATATACATCAAAATCCTCCTCGATTATAGCGATATAAAAATTATTTCACATTTGTATTGCGTCACTTTTATTGTCAAGATATAATATGTTTCAATCAGGCCACACATACTTTATCCATAAAATAAAAAGAATGAGAGATATGGGGAAAAGAATAAGTTATATCAAGAATCTCTCTTTGATGAGTTTCCAATAATATTAAATATTAAAAATATTAAAAATTAAATATTAAATTTAAATGTAATAATATTAAAAATTTTAAACTTTCTTTGTTTTATGTTAGATAATTTTATCTACGTACACAAATTATCACTGCATTTCTATATTTAATAGCAAATATCTAAAGGTATAAATTACTATTATTTATTTCGTTCAAATAACTGGAGCGAGTACAACGTGCCGTTGCGACATCGCCGTCGTAAATTACACGCAGGGTACACATCCGGTCTCAGGATTCAGACATAGAAATTATTACCCCCAAAAGTCACCACGGAGAAAGCAGAAAAAACGTCGATATCGGATGTTTCCTCGGTATATTGCTTCTCGCCCGAGGGTGCTCCAAGAGAGCGACAGTATCGTTGGCTCTCGGGTATCCAACGATTCCCCCCGAGATGACTACGAACTGCGACGTAACTCTTGTTTCGCCGCGGCAAATATTTAATTCCGCAGTCCTGGAAAAACAGGATATTGCCAATGTTCCTCCCCGCGACTTGGACATCCCGTACCCCGCACGGGAGTCCCTCGTACCCGTTATGAGCACCGCGGCCTCAAGAGTGGCTTGGACGTTGATGCCACCGTTGGGAAATCTTATTTCGACGAAAAGTTAATTCAATGTATTTCATTGATACGCTGGAGGCAAAAAAATCACGTATTTCGCTTGTAGCTTCCGTTTTCCGCTATTTAGAAACTAGCAAGTAATAATTAATGGATGTGATTGGCTAAATGTTATACAATATTTTACACAAAAGGAATAAAGAGTCACAATTTTATTTAGCTCGTTAGTTAGTCAAAATCATTTTAGGTTAAAGATATGGTATATCTTATAAACATAAAAAAATAAGCTTATTATAATTTCGTAATAATTTTAAAAGACAGCAAATAACGAAATGTTTATATATTTATGTATGACTCAAGTGAATTAAAGTCTTAAATTATTGAAAGTTCGATCAGTCCAAATATTGTTAAAATATTTATTATTTATTTATTATTAAAATATTATTAAAATATTAAAATATTTAGACTGATCGAACTTCTAATAGGTTTAATCAACAGATTGGATCATCATTATGTTACAAAAATATTTCTGCTCTACGCATTTTATGAGCGTAAATATTAGGAAAACTTTTATTTAAGAAATGTCATTATCATTGTTGTCAGCTGAGACTTTTTGACACTCAAATTAATTTGGTACGATATAATTCGACAACTTTCTATAATGTATTTGCGTATAAAAAATCAAACAGCTGATAAGTCTATCATTAATAAACAATTTTAAATATTACACAAATTATTTGATTATAACTTAAATTTATATATTTATTTTAAAATTAAAAATACGCGGAGCAAAGATTCTTTTTGTCTCAACTTTTAACAGGATGCGAGAGAGAGAGAGAGAAAACACAAGCAGCTACCTAATTTGTATTCAGAAAATGCATTTTTGTGAGATCGATTTCGTTGCGAGATATTCGTGTATGGATTATGCTTTGCGGGCAAGCAAATTCGATGTGGTAACTATAACATGGAGAGGCAAGCACGTTGGAAAAAAAACTGGGTTTAGAACTTACTAACGGAACCTGAACGGAACCCCTTTCTTGCTTCGGAAACTTCTTCAAACTGCAAAGTCCGTCCGCGTAGCTTTCTCGTGTTGTCTTTGTTCGTTGAGAGCTAGAGAAAGAGACCTAAACATTTATAACTCTAAAACGCAAACGATCACTATTTTTACGACTGTCATCGCTTCCGCCGTATTTTTTTTTATTTTTTTCTGTCATTTTTTTCTATTCTGTAAAATATTACAAAATACGCGGTACACGCGCGTTATTTATTTCGTTATACGTCACACATATTATTCAATAAGTCTCAAAATTAAAAGGAAGAAATATTTTTGCCGGATAGTCTAATCATGTCGATGCATATAAAAATAACATGTTATTTAAAGCAATCATTCAAAGTAAATAACTTAAATATTTATGATTTCACGCAGAAAATATTTTATTCTTTACATTTCTAATTAATTATTGATAAATGATATGTCTAACATATTTTATAATAAATTTATTATTTATTTTCTAATAATTATAATCATTTATAAATCAAATATTTGTAAAAAATTAAATATATGTGTATGTAATAATAATAAATAAAGTAATATTATAGGATTATAACAATAATAAATGATTAATACGCGGTTTTGATATTTAATTAACTAACTAAAACGCTCTATTCGTATAATAAGTCCTTCACAATCATTATCTATGAACAATTAGCAAATAGCCCGAGAACAATTAATTCACTTCACGATTAAAAATGTATAAACGTATCAAAATGGTCGCTGTAATAATTGAATTAAATATTTCGCACGATTTATTAATTGAAAGTAGAAATTAAAGCGATCAAAGTTAAGAATTACTAACAAATGCTTCGTTGCAATATTTGCAAGCGATAATTATTTTTTTAATTCTCATACATTCCTTATATTCGAATATAATCTCGCATCATGAATAACAATCGATCGAATAACTAATAATTAATTTCTAACGCATCGAACATTTCAAATATTTAACATTTATGTTACATAATTTTATAGTGTATCTTGTATTTTATTTTTTAATTAGAAAATTAATTGGCACGTGATGCTTGTTTTTTAACAATATATCTATCGCATCTTTTTTAATCGGAGAAAAAGAGAGATATATAAATAATCTCTCAATTATAAAATAAATTCCAAGAATTATACATTTTATTACAAAGTTATATAATTCAACCCTCCCACGGGTACACCTTGACGTGGTGGGAGGGCTTAGTACCTGGATGGTGTCTTAAGGTTTATCTTAAAGATTTAAGATAAATCTTAAGAGAAAGCCTGAAGGGGAAGCTAAGTACCCATTAATATAATATTGCAACGAATCGCACAATAACTCTGGCAAACACATCGACTTTCCGTCATTAGTGCCATCATCATATCGTGAATGGCGTCGTTTCGTTGTCGCGCTTTCACGTCGTCGCGTTTTCACGTTAGACTTTTTCATTATTCCAATTTCATAATTGTTATCGAGAATCATACTTTCAATATCGATAAAATGAGATGTCTCACTGAGACGTTGCTATGCAATGTTCTCACACCTTATGTATCATGAGCATTAATTCTTTCATTATAAATTATATATTACTACATGTAAATTTGAATCAATCAATTTCGATCGATAACTTGGTTTTATTTCAATTAAAATAAAATTTTATATTATTTACATTTTATAATATTTAAATAATAAGGCATGTAAGAAACACTACCGATATATTTGATTAAGATATGCAATTAGGGTACGCGATTAGAAACACACTTCCTAAATCTCGGATGATCGCTGGCTTAGTCTCTGGCAAGTAAGGTAGCTAGGGCTACTAGTATTGCTAGGAAATATTAGACATGTTAGGAATATATATTAAAGCTATTAAGACTATTATAATTATTGAAGCTATGAAATTAAAACGCTGGAAATGATAAAACTAAAAAATTAATTTTTTTTAATGTAAAAAATTAATTATAATTATCAAAAATGATATATATTTTATTTTATAAATTATAAATTACAATATTATTATAAAAAAGATATAATATTATCTAAAAATCAAACTATATAGACAAATCCTGCGTGTCAAAGTAATGGATCAATTCTCCGTCAAATTATCATAAAAATTTTTAAAAAGAAGGAAATTTTGAAAATATAGAAACTAGAATGATGAGTGGAAATATCCAAGAAACAGAGAGGTGAAATCAACATTATTGTGTCAGGACTAAAAAGAAATCTTAAGTTAGATGTAACAGATGTAGCAGTTCTCATGGAAACCAAGTTTACCTTAGAAGTAAAGCATTATCCTTTTTTTCACATCACGTGCAAAGAGGCGTGGTTATTCGCGGCTGAGTGTATCCGATCGGAGAAATCAACGATGCAAATATCGGCGGACAACAAAGCGCTGATGGTTCGCCACATCACACGCGATCACAGCCGCCTGCGGGACATGTAACATCCAGCCGATATTGTGCGGTTTCAGGTGTTTAGCAATAAAGAGGCGCAACGTGTTTCCGACATTGTCAGCGCGTAGCTGCTGTACAAACATCATAGTTCTCAAAGATATATGTACGAAGACAAATCGATTAAACCTTGTTCTTTCGCTCACGTGAAATGATAATGAGACAAATCATGAGACAATCAGTAAAAATAAAATTGACATCGAAACTTCATATTCTTTCGTTCAACATCAAAAATCAAAATAAAAATATAATTTAAATATAAATGTACAATAACTTGTATTTTTTTAAATTGTTATATTACAGATTATCTGATTAGGACAATAATAAAAATTGTAAATAAAAGATCTCTTTTAATTAAAAAGTTAAGTTTAATTAACACACATTAACATTTTTTCCAGTCTTTCTTATATTCTTATATTAATTGTTTTTACTTTTAATATTTATGTTGAACACGAATTGTAAGAGTTGTGAGCATCAAGATAAAATTATCTAAAATTATATGCGTTTATTTAAAATTATATTTGAAATATCTAAAATTATATACATCTATTTCTGTTGGATCTGAAGGAGAGGAAAAGAGAAGACAATGGATATATGAGGTTACAAATGAAGGTATTTCCTAAAGAGGAAAGCTGGGCAAGTTTTACGAGCAGATATTTTAAAAGCGACTCTCGTCGTTCGCTCAACATTTCGGCGGGTATAGATACGAAAGATTCGGACAGTGATTCAGTGGCAAACAATGGAGACGATTTTTAGGAATAGAGCGTGAGACGCGCGAAGCACTACCCGGTAGACACTGACATCACCCGGTGCACCAAACACCGTCTGCATTTTATGACCGGCAGTGAAACGAACGATAGAGAGGCCAGGCCGGTCGAGCAATTTCGATCTCGCCCGATGCGATTGTCCCTCTCGGATACTGCTAGATGGCCAAAGTTTTTCGTACCAACGCGACGCTTGATACGTCATTTCGCTCAGTCCTACGATCTAATTTCCGAAAATTACGGAAATTGCGAGAACGCATAAACTTCTGAAATTATTCATTTATTTGCACATAGACACGTAACATTTTGTCATAACTGCAACTAAGTAAAAGTTTGGGAATTTATAATTATTTGTACTAAAGAGATTCCTTTTTCCCTCGTTTATACAATAAAAAAATAAAAGTCGATCTTTATTTTTTTAAATTGCAAGTCTTGATAATTATGGAAAAAAAATTATTACATAGAGATAAGATTCTCTTTATATATTTTAGAGGGGCACTCGTAAAATATAGAAGCGATAATAAAAAACGTCAAAATTACACGTGTATTCCGGCATCATCTGACGAAAAATCATTGTCGTATCGTCTCATGTTCTCGGTTAGTCGCGTCGTAAAAAGCGAGCTTGGGAAGCGTGTGCTTTATCCCTTGGCAAGTTACGTTTTACGGGATATATCGCGTCCAAGCTGTTCTCCCGGTAAAATGGCGATCATCTTCCAGCCAATTAGATACGTTTCACCGTTATTGCCGATGCGTTTTAGTGTGATCGCAGGATCTGTTGAACGCATGAGCACATCGGGGTAACGCTTTAACGATCGCTTTAATGTAAATCATCCTGCACTTTACTGCCGCCGTTTCTGCGAATCGTATTGGTTTGCACGTTACAAATTAGCTCCTGAAATTGTCGCGTCTGATCCAACTTATACATTAGATCACTTAATTTCTCGATACAACATTATTATGTACATTAAAAATATAATCGAAAATAGTTATATTTATTTATTATGTTTTATATGATTAATTTTGACTTTCTCTTTAATTTCAAAATTTTATTTAAAGACATATGTAAAATACTTCAATCATAAAATCAATTTGATACAAGACTTGTTCGCGCGGAACATCATCTCTCATCCGATAAAAAAAAATAACGTGAGGTTCGAGGAAACGCGTCATACGCTGGCCATGCAAAACGCACCGGGGGAAAAAGATGTCCGGCTTCATACATGGTAAATGCAAAGTTTATGACGTGACCCCTTTCGTGAGCAGCAGCAACGATTTAATCCTACGTAGTGCTCCGTAATGACATTAGTCGGATTACGCCGCGCTTGCACGTCCGTAAGCATAGACGGTAAACGGTAAACGTACATCATAACTGTTATGGGAAAGGGTACCGGCTAGGCAAGTGAGATTAACCAAAGTTACGTCGTTTCGTTGCTTCTATAAGGTTATACATGTACTCGTTATTATACTGCTAACAACTTATTATATCGCGTTATCGTCATGTGATGGTCAGGAAAGAATTTTGAAAATTCGATACCTTATGCATCTCCAAAGCACCTTCTCGCACTAAGATATCTTCTCGTTTTATAAACGATTTTTATGATTATGGTAGTACATGCATATATTTATAATTTATATAAGCTATTAGAAAGAGAAATTACGTATCAGATTAAACATATAATTATATTCATGCAAATTCAGAATTTTTTATCTCAATTACAATTTAAATTGAAAAGGAATAAATAAGAATAAATGTAAAAAAATAAATAATTTTTTTATATATGAATTTTCATCACATTAATTTATGTTTCTTATATATGAATAAGATTTTCTCCTTTTATTTCTTTTCTTCTATTATTTTACATTTAAAATTATCTAATTCTGTTATCCAATCAATAATTGGCGACAACTTATTAAACTTGTATGAAATCTGCGAATAATTTTATGAAGAGATATCAATGGTAATAAGATTATCGTAAATTTTGTATAGCGAGCATTGCAAAAATTATGTCTAAAGTCCAAAAATAACCCGTTCCCACTCTCGAGTATGCGAATATTCTTGGCTTACATCTTACGTGACATAAATTGTGTCTCATGACATCAACTGCACATGAGAAATGTTGCGAATATATCCGCCTTCTTTTACAAGGCGACCGAGCGAGGAAATGGTGAGCCGTGTAATAAAAAAAATTGTCAAAGAAGGAGCACGCGCGTGTACGGCGCAATATTTTAAACAAAGTAAAACCGATGAAAACCCATAGCAAGGGTTAACCGAAGCTAGCTCGGTCCGGCGCTAAGTAGCACGAAAGACCTAAAAATAATCTTCCTTTGCCCTCGAGCAGGCAAATATGCTCAGCCATTAAAGCAGCTAAAAATGCTACACGCGACTTTTGCGCGATAAAAATACTATTTTACTCTACGAAGGACCACAGTAGATTTTTATCATAAATTATCTAAAGTGAATATCTGAATTTTTCAGTCGAACGTCAAAACGCTAACAATCGTCAACTCTTCAACCTTTCGTATTACATATTTTTTATTAGGCGTTATATTATTGTTAACAATAGAGTTCTTTTTCTTACAAATTCTGATCAATCAACTTAGTTCGAATTAAAAATTTAAATTCTTTAAATATTTTATTTATTAAGAAAAGAAAGAAAATTAAACGCTATACAAACAATATAAATTTCTGCCATAGATTTTTTTAATTAATACTTACAAACATAAATGAAACTAGAAAGAATCGTTTCATTTTAGCAAAAATTGCATTAAATAGTATAATCTTGTATAGCTTTTTAATTATTTAATTAAAATATCTTTATAAATAATTTTCAACTCGAAAATTTATTTAAAAAGATTATTTAAAATTAAATAAAAATATATCTATATTTAATCTTTAAATAAAGACTAATTTTTTAAATTTTCTTTGTCTTTTTCTTAAATTTTTAATAATTTAAAATTATAAATTCTGCTTTTTCGGGATACATACACACGTGTTGAAGGAATTTAAATTAATCAGACCGAGCTTCTTTATAAAAAAAAAAGTTTGAAAAATCTCGTAGATTTATTTATTGTTAACTTTTAAGAAAATCTTGGAGTCCCGAGAGATATGTTTCTAAGTCGGAGATTTTATAGATAAAGTGAAACTGTTGTTGGTAATTGTCATCAATGCGCTTTGTCAGTGTCAACAGGCGGGAAACGTCGCGCGACATCGCATGCCAAAAAGCGTCGCGTTCACTTAAGCCACGACAGCCACCCAGTTAATTAGTAGTCTAGCCTATCGAACAATGAGTATAAGAACACACTGGCGATTTTAGCCACGTTCCCCGCTAATTTTTCGACAGGTGCCTGTGCGGAGATATTTTAGCAACGCCAATGCTGTCTCACGTTGCATTGATTACCGCGCGCGGGCTCTAATTAGACGAGCAGACCATTATTCAATTTGAAGGGATATTTATCGCTAGTTCTGTTTACAATCATCTTTTGTATCCCGAAACTTCGAGGAAGACATACCTCGTGGTGGAAAATTTTGCTCAAGGATCATGTGTCGCGCACAGGTAGGCTTTATGTTAATATTAGAATTAGAAATGGAAATCTGTTGACTAGTAATTTCAATCGTCTACGATTGCAGCTTTCTTTAAGCATCTTCACAATTTAAGAGATATTCTTTTTAAAGGAGATTGCATTGTTAATTAATATTCTCACATAAACTTATACTCTACAATTATAAAATTTAAAACTTTTTATATAGTTTATTCGAAAAAATATTCAAAATATGATGATGCAGAATTAGAAAGTGCACAACATGTTTAAAAAGACAGATAGGAAATTTAACGTGATATTAAGCATTATGTCGTTCGCTGCATTTCTCTCCCAAGCTAGGCAATTAATAGCAACCATTGCTAATGTAATAGAAGATAGCTATTTACGCCGAACTCATGGCAACTAGCTTACGCGAGAAGTACCGGGTGCATTACCTTCTACGCTACCGCGCATGACGTCGTCATAGCTGTCCCGGAGAACGCACCTAAAAGAGCAAATACGAGCGGGCCAATTAGAGGAATTAGCCTCGAATTGTCGAACGAAAGAGGCGTATAATTCAGGCGCGTTGATGCATCATTCAGTGACGTATTCCAAGACGGCGGAGAGCAGACGAAGTAGTCATCGGTGAAAGGAACACGAGAAGGAAAGGATCGGCGATGGGAGCGGGGAAAGGAGGGGAAGATACAGGATGTTGCTGGCAGTATATCGTGCCACGGCGCAGTATGTTGCGCGTCTAGGGTAACGCGTCGTGAATGTGACACACGGGGCTTTCAAGCCACCTAAGGCAACGAGCTCGCTTGCATACTAATAAGCTTGCGGATGGCTGAATACCCAGCTTTAGTTTGGGCATAATGGCAAGTCCATCTCGGAGGGGTGTGCCACCCCCTGTCACCCTCCCCCCTCCACCTCCCTCCTCATCCTGTCTCGTCCTTTGCGTCTAGATTCTGATCCTTCCTTTCCACGAACCGTCCTCCAGCCGCAAAACGTTTCAACGTCGCGCCTCCTCCACTTTCTGGCAATCCGTCTAAAATCACCGACCCCGTCTTCGCGTATTTTAAAGCCGCCCTCGCGAAACGACGGACATTGATTAAAATACATTTCCGTGTATCATCGATTAAATTAATCCCGCTGCTCTCGCAAGAAGGTACCGGCCGCTGATGTCTGCCTTATTCCCCTTGATGCAACGCTTAAGCAACAGGTGCACCCCGTGCGATTCGGAGAAAGTCGCGTCTTATTGATCATCGAGATTACGTCACGTGCATCCCTCAGTAATTCCAGATATTCTTCTTTTTCTTTGTATCTAGTAAAAGAAAATGAACTGATTTTTTTAAATTCTAATAACGATAAAGAAAGACCCGCTATATAAATGTTTTAAAAGAATCGATTTTGATTCAATGACGTATTCTTGGAATAACTCGAAGCAAAATTTTCCTTTTAGAGGGTATCAATTTTTAATATAATCTATTTTGACTTTTAAACAATTAGATTGTCCTCTTTTGAAACTATTCAATTTAGTTTTATTGAAAGTTCTCTCCTTTTAAATATCTATACATATATAATTAGAAAATTGTTTATTTATTATTTGTTTGAAAATTTAAAAGTCAATTCTTATATAAATTAAATCTATTAAATATCTTTAAAATTTATTTATATAAGAAAAATAAGGTTTATAAAATAGAAGCAAAGTTTTAACTCGGAAATCTGAATAGGTAATCTGAATTTGTAAAATAAAAATCGTATAAAAATAAATCCTTCTAAAGTAAAAGCGCCAGTATTAATCTATATTATTACTTTTTACTTATACATATATTCAAACGGGTTTTACAGTATTTTCAAAATGAAGGCTTATATTAATTTAATTTTAATAAAACATTTATATCATAATATATATATGATTATATACGCAATCGACATGTATATATGACAAGAATATTGCCAGAAGATCAATTAATTAAATATTTGTTTTGCCGCTCGAGATCGTGTTAAAGTTTTACGTTGTAAAATTATACGTGCATGAAACATGAATGATCGAAACGAGGACATCGATTTTACTTCCCGATGGAAGAACATGTCTGATGGAACGCGTGGATAACGCGATCCTCTGATACGCGAGAAAGTAACACGGGATCTATACAAAGCGTAGCGCATCCCAAAAAGCTTATCGTAAATGCGTTACGTGTGTACGAAAGAGTTTCGATTACGCAATCGCGTCTGGACATGCAACATACATGTCGAATTTTATGAGCGTGGACCGATGGTTCTCTTATTGCAGAGCGAATCGTTTTGGCTTCTCTCGATACCAGAAAAGCCGAAACTATCCGAGATTGTGATTGGTTCTGTCAGTGCAATTCGCAGTTATTTCTCGCAAACGGATTTCTTCTCGTATTTTCCGAACTGGAGCAGTGCATATGAAAGGCACTATCAGCACGAAATTACTCGACATAACGAACTGAGAAGTGAAGAAACCAAGAAAGTAAATGGAATTTTTTAAATATTATTTTGCAATAAAGAAAGAGAGAGAGAAAAGCTGACATCTTAATATTTCGCAAAATGATGTTACATAATTAATATTAATTTTAATTGATATAATGTTTTTTTATTCTATTTACATATTTTATTTTACCAAATATAAAGCAATTCGCTAATTAATTCATAATTACCACAAAGTGTTTATTAAATATATAAATTATAAAATTCAAACTAATTCTAGATATTAGACACATCAAAGAAGAGATAGAAAAGTAGTAGTAAAAACGTGTCTCAAGAAATTTGATGTGACTTTTTCTTCAACTTACAAGTTAATTTGTAAACTAACATCGTTTTTTCTCTCCCTCCCTAATCTTCAATATTAAATATCTTTATGAAGTTCGAAATTAATGTCGTTCTTTTCATACTTTTAAATAAAGATGGTTTAAAATTAATTAAAATAATATCTTAATAACTTTATTCCTTAAACTAATTTATTAAAACTTCTTTCAATTGCAACGTTCGTACATATTTATATCATGTTTTTAATTTTTGTGAAGAAAATGTAGGGAATGGGTTGGTTCTATATTTAACAAAGAATATATATTTCATTATATTGACTGTCATTTTCATCCTGTAAGAATAAAATGAAATATAGACCATTAGCGTAGAAGCGTTTCCATGTCGTATTTTACAAGAATCCTCTTGTTATAGTGAAAAATGCTTTGTCTCCTCTCCATGATATCAGGGATAAATGTCATTATTCAAAGAAAGCTTTCTAAAACTCGAGTCGGATCCACGATCGGTCCGGTCGGGGTCAACAGTAACAATTATTTTTCACCGGGAGATATCTCGCCTATTTTTTGCCTTTTCTCTCGCCAATCGTTATACAGTCCTTTCGTACTTTAACCGTAAGAATCACTGCCTGCGATAAATTCCGCCAAATCCCATGACCTCTTATTTATCGATACGTATGAAGTCCCGCTTAACAATGCTTCTCGCTGAACTACGTCGATGTCCTATGTCAGCCTTCTGGATATCGAAGAACTTCCCCTCTTATAAATTCAACCGAAGATCCTTGATAGTCTAACGCTTGAGTGGATTTCCCGAAATGGAACCATAAGTCCTTTGAATGTCCAAATACCAGGAATCGATGCAAGCACAGCTGAGACTATCTAAATCTGATTGCCATGAGACGACATTGACCGAGCTGGTAACCAATCTTGAAGAATCATCTCGCGTAAAGTAGCATGATTTTTTCAAAATATATGATAGAAAGTTATATAAATTTTTAATAAAAAAAAATCAAAGTATGGGGAAGAAATTTCCCCTACACATCACTGTTATTTCTTCAAAATATATCTAAAAAAATTATAAGTCATTTATATTTAGCGATAAATACTGCAAACGACAAACAAGCTTTTTTGGAAATTAATAGTTCATAGGATTAATGATCGTCACGAGACCATTTTTTTTCTCGCAACACTAACAGCCAGGACGAAGACGATGTTTACGTGCTTGGTACACCTAATCGTTTTCAGGTGAGGGCTGATTGCGAGCAAGTCGCGTGCACGAACCGAGCCATTAGCATCGTTAATCGCGACCACGTGGCCAGGTACACATCCACATAATTAAATGTAATGCCTCCAGTACGTACGCTTCGTACGCACGGTTCGTACGTACGATTTCGGGTTTCAAACACACATTAACGTTGAATTCTTTATACGCGAATAACGTCGTTAGGGAAATCGAACGACCCAGATCAACCGATTCGTTTCCATAATGAGTTTGCGGTGCGTCCGTTATCGGGACACGTGTCGCCAACACGCTGCGCAAGCCGCGTATATCGTCGACGTTTTAGCCGATGAAATTTGGTATTCGACAATCGGAGGATGAAGTCTGGCTGTAGAATGCCATCCATTACCGCCGATCAAAAAGGCTTTTCGCTTAACGAAGGGACTTGTAAAATCAGCAGCCTGCCAAAATTGAGTTTAAAGCTATTTATATCCACCTATTACGATCACCTGTGAGGATTATATAATAAAATGTTTAATATATATTGATATTTTATAATTATTATTATAATTATATATATTTTAATTATATTTAATTATATTTTATATATTTTATTATAATTAAAAAGAACTGAAGAATATATAATGAATTATAAAAAAAATGGATTACGATAAAAAATCTCTTATTAAAATTGAAGATGAAAAATTCTTAGATTCTCTATTCTTCTTTACGCAAGGAATATAAACATAAAAGACATTTCGTTTTGTTTTATTGTCTTACATCGATCGTCGCAATGCACTCTAAGTGTGTATATTTAGTTGGTATATTCCTCTGTACACTTTCTGACAAAGCTATAAGATGAGCAACAAGAGGATTACGACTTTTGAGCCGTATGAAAGTAGGGTAAAAGTGGAAAATTATATCCAGTGCGGGCTTGAAAATTCTAAGAATATATAATAGACAGGGCTACATGAGAGAAACAACTTTTACGGTCTACTTTACGGCAATTACGAGCTTACATGCAACGAACTAAGACAGAACATCGGACGTCGCAAATATTCGCGTTCAACGAGCTTACAACGCAAAGTGCGCTAAATATCCCTCGCACTATGAGGCGCATTATCGCTGTCGACGTTTATTAAGGAAGAAACGCGACAGCGATGTGGCGTGCCGTAATTCCAAGCAAGGCTAAGGGTGAGTAAACGAAGGATAGATAAGGCAACTATGAAGTAGAGGGTACGCAGAAAAAATAAGAAAGCAGCAAAACTGTCGGCAATGAAAAAACTCCTAAGTTTTTTCAATTACACTGTTTAAATTACATTATTCAATCGACTGAAAAAATAATGAATTTGTGAATTATATCTACTTAAAATATTCAAGTGGGACAAAGTCATGAATTGTTTAATCGTAATCACACGTTTTGATGTCTTCAAGAGCGCCCTTTGTTCGTCCTGTGATATTACAAGTTTTAATATGAAGAGAAAGAGATTATCAATTTTTGATTCCCCGACGATCGTAAAAGAAGGATTATAAAATATTATATTGAAACATTATTCCTACAGATAATGCTATCTTCATCGTTAACAAAAAGATAATATTTTTACTTAAAATATTAATGATAGGATAAATATATATATTTAAACAAAGAATTAAGAATCAAAGAAAGAGGAAGCATTATAGACATTGTGTCTTTAAATCAATGATTTTTGAGTTTTCTAGTTATTTTTGTACACTCTAACTCTTTTAACTTCGCCACCTTTTGTGACTTTTACCGTTCGATATCAAACCTCTCCGTTTCGCACGGCATACATAATCTCGAGGCGTGTTTCTCGAAAATTACCTAGCAAGGCGCGAAGAACGCAACGCTCAGTCTCAAAGTTTTCCATGCGCCCTCGACTGTATCTACGGGTCACCATCTCTCGGTCCCCCTTTCAGCCCCGTCTTTGGTCTTACCGGAATAGTGCGCAAGCTATGTGTATGTATATGTACATGTATATGTACACGTGCACGGTATCTCTTTATAAATTTACAAACGAGTCACGAACGTCGGTCCCCGTAATAAGGGGCACGCCGGGTACGCTGTAATTGACACGTCGGATATATCCGCACGCGGGTTTAAACGCGGGGGAGCATAGTTGGAGACGTTGATTCCCTTGTTAAGACGCGCCGCGGGACGTCGTAGAAGCGAAATGAGAAAGGTGGAGCGCGGCCTGAGAAGAGGCCATTCCAACCCGTACCCACCGATAAAAACTCGACAGTCGAAAGAACGGAAGGGAAGCAAGAGGGGAAATTACGGAAACGGAAGCGATTGACGGTAGAGAGGAGGCAAGAGAAGGAGAGAGAGCAGCCACGGATCAACGCGTGTAAAAGGAAGAGCCGAACGCACGTTGTGCTGCTGCAGCAAAAAGTAAGACGTGAAGGGGAAAATAAACGGCGGGAACGAGAAAATCAACGGAAGAGCTCGTTGATTACCGTAAGGAGATCCGAAACCGGCCATCTAGGACAAAAAAGATTGGACGGAAAGTGAAAGACTAGATAAAAGTCAATGAGGCAAAAAGTAGAGCCAGGCTCAGTTCAGGCAAAAACGTTAAATCAAAATTCTTAATTTTTTTACTTTTTGTGAATAAAACATTTTTTAATAATCGGACAGAGAGAGAGAGAGATTGCGGTATTAAAATCTGATAATATGAAAATCTGATGATATGAAAATGAATAAAAAAGGAGACAGAAAAGAAAGATCAGCGGAAGAGGATCGCGTTCGGCTTAACGTGTTATTTTGTATTTTATCGCCGGCGGCGCGATAAGTATAACGTCGGCCGGGAAAATAGGTGTAAAGTGCTTTTAACGTAATCACTTGCTCGTCGACCGCAGCTACTAGCCGGCAACTTTCGAAAGTGAGAGCTTATAACGCGTGTCTGATGCGTAGCCGGAGCCTTACTACTTGCGCGAGCGCCGCGTCTGACCATTTCGGCGGTTTCCACTTTCTCCTTTCGCTACTTTGCGCGCGTGTGCCTCTCTCTTTCCTCCGTCTTTCTCTCGCCCATTTTTTTTTCTTCGTCTTTCCAGTATCGAACACGTTCGCCGGCGACCAACTCGGAGGAAACCGTACTTAAACCCATTAGTGGTATTGCCTCGTTTTAAAGCGGCGGCGCGCAAGAAGACTCGACTCACACATCGTCGCATCGGAATGGCCAAACCACTGATTAAATAAGTGAGATTAAAAATGTTAATTGAATATTACGTCGCTGATTACTTTTGTCTAAAATGTGGCACATCTTGGCTTCTTTACCGTTTTTCTTACACGAAATAGAACTGTAAATATCTATTAATATCAGAGAGATACTTGATATATCTTATAAATAAAATACATAACTGTTTGTTTACCGTAGAAAATGATATTTACAGAATCATTTGTGATTCTCTTTATACTTTGTACGTGTTTCAAAGAAGCAGAATTTATTGAAATTGCCGATGTTTGTTAAAATGTGCTTCTACGTTAACAAAGTTTTAATTGAATCGATATGCAGAATCATAAATTTAGCTTTGATCTTGAACCACACACTGTTAATATTGATAGCAATCAAAACGTATATTAGAGAATCGATTAGTGCTGTTCATATGTACTCGGCCCTATACAGTCGAGTGATCGGTATAGCCGGTTGACGTAACACACATCCAATTCGTCAGAATATTCGTCATGTATCCACTCATGTAATTGATTTGATTGACGTTTACTTTTATTAACGATCTCTATTTATCTGTCAATATTTTTTCAGTACTTTTATAAGTAATCACGCTTATGATATTGCGCGAGTAAACCACAGAAGAGATATATATCTCACATACCGAACAAATATAAGTGTATTTGCCAATTTGGAACATAGAAGATCAGGACATGTTGGCCACTGCAATCCAATTTTCTCCTCCAATATGGAATTCATGGTACGTTGCTCGCGAAGTAAAAGGAAATAAAACTATAATCTTCAACGTCTTGTAAAGCAAACATATCACAATCAGCTGACATAAATGCGAACAAACAAAACATTTCAATAGATTTGATATAAACAAAAAATGTGAGAACACTATGATAAAATTCTGTGTATCATTTAATTACAGAATAAATTAAAGGAAAAAAATCAATGTATTAACAATCCGATATATGATATTGATACGCATACATATAAAATAGTTATAGATTTTTCGCAGGTATATTTCAGATGACGAGAGAGAATTTTTTGATCAATTTAAAATAAATTTCTCGCTTTTCCCTTTCTCTCGTTTTAAACCGTGATTTCCGACGCGTTGAACATTATCGCGGCACGTAAACTCATTTTCCCCGAACGAGAAAATCTCTCTCGTGCGAGCGAAAGGGCAACGGGCCCGATCACGTGAAGGAGAGGATCCTCAAGAGGCTCGACCCAGCACGCGTGCAATCCCGGCGCGATGCCACTGAAGATGTGGGAGAACAACGATGAATTTTTGACTTCCCCATAGAAATCTTGGATCCGCGTCACGCCAGCCCAACAGAAATCCGTCCGATCGTTTATACCACCTTGCCGATTTGCGGCGGCGAATGCCGGGGTTGTTGAACGGGGGGAGGACACGAAACGAGCGGCGAAAGAGACGCGCGTTAGAGCGAGAGACCCCGGGGGTGGCGGTGGCTGGTGGTTGCCTGCGACAAGGACAGGGGGAGAGAGAGAGAGAGAGAGAGAAGGGTGAGAAAGGGCAGAGCGGAGAGCGCGGGGGAGCGGAGGTTGGCGGCAAATTGAATCTCGCGCAAGACGTGACCGCCCCCGGGAACACCGGCGCGTCTGTACAGTGAAAATCACGACACGACTCTGCGGCCCACAATACGTATTACCTACGCTTCGTGGAAGTCGTGGCATTAGGCAACGACGTATTTCTCGTCGTCGCCGTACAGACGATGAGATTCCCGACGTCGAGGGCTCCGACTCCCTCTCTTGCTCCGGATTTTCATCTTCTCGTGCGACGCGTTTCGATGCTCGCGCGTCGAAAGTGAGGCTGATCCTGTGATGCACGACGAAAACAATCCCCGTAGCGTCGTTCACGGGAACGTTCAAGAGGCTGCGACTGTTTTAAAGCGAATTAATTGCATCGCTCGCCGGAAATGCTCGTTTTACGCGGATCCCATTAAATTATGGAAGTTAAAAATACTGTTACTTTAATCAGAGACTAAAGAGAACAACCTATTAATTACTTTAGTTTTGCGACATGTCTTTTGAAGAATAATAAAGCTTTTGTGAATTAAAGATAATTATTTAAATTATTTTTTGGCATTTATATAATTGTTTATTAAATTGTTTATTAAATGGAGCTTTCATCTCTCTTTATGAGTTAGTTTTTTAAATTGTAATCTTTTTTTAAAGCAGATATCGTACACAGATGGAGATGTATTAAACGAGAAGATCAAAGAAGATGTTTACGATAGAGAAAGTGATAATATTGAACGGTACGACACTTTCCCTTTTTCTTAGGAAAATTCTATAACATCTGCTTTATGGGAATTGATGCCTTTGAGCTTTATAACGGCGATTAAAAAAACGAGGCTCTGCAATGTAGCTATAAAGTATATTAAAATCGCTACTTTCCCAGGCACATTATCTATGCTAGATGAAGAAAGTGACGTGAGAACAATGACATGCAACTCGACATATTATAGATGTCGACGACGTCATCGTCGTGATATCCACCGTGACGTCTGCAACGTTGCATGACGTGAACGAGATTAGCGGGACATGTCGCCGAGTACTCAAATTTTCCTCCTTGTCGCATCTCGAAGCTTCAGCTTTAGAGTTAATAAAAAATTTCAAACGCAACGACAATAAAATCGTCACGAGCTATCAGATATGCGAATGATTATTTTAGTAAGTGAATAATAAATAGAATAAGAATAAAAAATATATTAACATGTTAATAATTGAAAATTCCTTTTATTAATTCTAATAATATTTAAATAAAAAGTTGCTTAATTAAAATGATATAAGTAAATGAATATATATTATTATTATCATATAAATTTTGTCACATTTTTGTCACATAATCACATTTGAATATATTAATGTAAATCAACAATATTTATGCGAAATATGGAATCGATTTCCTGGATTTTATGACATCTAAATTAATTCTTTTTATTATTGCTATTATCGTAAAATAATAATGACATTAACATTTATTATGCATTAATAATAAAGAAATTATTTTATTTTACTATAGTTTTGAAATTATATTATAAAATTAATTTAACTTTATTTGAGATTCTCTCATTAATTTACAATATTCTAAAAAAATACGAAAAAATATTTATAGATTATAGATTTAGGGAAAAGGATGTGGAAATATATATTACATTTGTACGAATTTGGTAGATATGTCGAATGTCAATTGATGATGTCAAATAAAGTTACGCTTAAAACGAATTGTATACATCACCGTTTACACCGTTTAAATATTCATGAATTAATCAAATTATACCATCGGGACAAATGGAAACCCTTTCAAACATGATTTATGTAATTTCTACTATTTCTCACTCACCACTTTTCAAATTCTTTTCTGAAAACGTAAATATCGCAAAATAAAATACATGTGGTAATTAAAAAACTGAAAACATAGATTAATATTTACGTTTTCAGAAAGATGAGTGAGAAATAACGGAAGTTACATAAATAATTAATCTTAGACGCACTCACAAAATTTAAGAGAGAAATCAAAAGACTAGCTTCTTACTTATATGTGTACGTACGCTACATACAAGAATTATATTTTGATACGTACTTGCTCGCGTATATGAACGTCGAATAAATTACATGCCTTCCGGTGACGTCCATCCGAATGAGACAGGGCGTACCTGCAACGTGGACGATTTTTCCCCGGATTTTATTAAGCGCGTACCTACGCAATCGGAGCAACTCGTGCGGGTGCGCTGTGGGATTTGCACGTAAAACGTCGGATGCCCCGCGGGCTCGACTACGCCCGGATGAATGGAAAATTAAAAACGCCAATCAGGTGGCGGAATCCAGCCTAGAGCAATGCCGTCGGTAGTGTCACTCGAAAGGTACGAAAATAAATTTTTTCTCCTCCTATCTATGCTCATGCATCGCGTAAATAATAAAACTTCTTGTGTAATCGTTACTTATCGCTGCAAATACGACAGCAAGTTTAAGTTTCTAAAATTGGCGATACTCTTAAAAGATAATGAATCAAATTTATGTGTAATTTACAATTATATTTTATAATTAAATTATTGTGTCATTAAAATAAAGTAGATAGAAATTGTTACATTTTAATCAAAAATATAAATCTCGTATAATATTAATAATTATAATTAATATTTGTTATAAAACGGTACTCTTAGCCAAAATTTAATAATATGTATAAAATATGTATAATATATTAGTCGATTTAATAACGTAATATAGAGAGAATTAAATGTTAATATTGTGAAATTATTGGAACCAAATCCTTATTTTAAAGTATTTTTTTCAGTCCTTTCTATTCATTTTAATGGCATATTATAATGACATATATAAGTGCGTAAAATAAAAATATCATTGTATGTTCTTTTGTTTTTAAATGGGAAATATAAATAGTGAAAGAGCAACGCAAAAAGGAAGACATTTTATGAAAATTCCCAAACAGACAAGATATGTAAATTCGTTGTATAAATATTCAACTGTATATGTCTATAATTACGTTAAAAAAGTAATGTTTTCCTGGTAAAAAGGAATATACTTTAGGTTGCGCATCCAACTATTTCTTATACCAAGCAAGACCGATGTTAGTAGGGATTACGCTATTACTGAGGCAATCTATAAATCAATTCGCTCATGCAAATTTCATCGAATTCGATCGATAAGCCAATTGCGCGAACTTTATGCATTGACATGAACGTCTTCGACGCACCTGATGTGTATCGATGTAACTTGACTGGAATATCTGGAAGCGAGTGTTCACATTGAAGGAACCCCTGCTGTTCGTTATCGTGGGCTCCCCTCCGTTCCGCCCACTTATCAAGACTTGCCTAAATGCTGGAACCACCCTAGCAATTAAAACGTGCACGCAATACGTCACGCGATCTCCGACCGACACCTCTGTCTAAACTAATTACAAAGCGAGCCTATGGAGTTCCACAAGTTATACACATCCGTGGACAATGTGTTGCACTCACGATCGTATTCCAGATTACTGTATAAATTTATATAGATAACACATCAAGGCGCACAATTTCTTATTTTATTCTGGTGTATAGATTAATTTAATAATTTTTATTATATATTATTTGTTGACAAATAAGTAATCATCTTCGAATTCTTTAATTATCATTATTATTATTACCGTTAGTGTTATTATTAATTATATATTATTATTTTATAATATTATATAATTATACTTTTTTTCTCGAACAATAAATTTTGCATAGAATTCCTTAATGCAAGGACTTGCACACGCATACATACACATGCATGTATCCCACAGTTTAAAAAATATATATTATTTACACGTGAAAATACAATATGGCATATCTAAAAAATGGGAACATACAATCTCACAGACAGTTTAATAATTAATAACGATCTATCGTGATATATCAAAGTGCTCGCCGAATAGATTGACACGGCGCGTCAACGTCAATGCATAACATATGTGCATTGATCGCATAAGATCGATATGGTCTCCGTGTTCCAGTTTCGAGATTAAATCGTACCAATCGCGTTTCTAGGAATATTAACATCGCAACCTCTTTCCGTCAATTTTTTATCGACTCAAAAATTACTCTGCCATAAATTGCGCAATTGTGCAAAATTTCAATTTCTTATATACTTTCATATTGGTGATATAAAGTCTAAAAAATGATTGTAACTGATCGAATATAAGCAAAGAGAATGCAGAATTTTTTGGAATTATTAAAATCATTATTTCTGATAGAAAGCAATTTGCCATGTGACATTTTCACTCACAGAATGAAACGTAATGCGGAAAGAAATTGCATTCGAATCTATATCCTTGAAGATACTAAAAAAGATGTGTGTGTCTCGCATAATAGTTATACATCACATGGAAATTTCTTAAAAATTGCATTTCGTTATTAATGTAGTTTTACGAGTGGATAGAAGAACGCGGAATATCGCGTTACGAAATAGAAACACGTATTTGTATTTGATTTATTTTCAACTTCCGCATTCGCGAATAGAAAAGAGATCGCGCGGGGCAGCATACGGCACTTTTATACATGGAACGGTGAATAATGCAAAACGCTCCATTTGATTTTACTCGGGATTTACACGAGGAATCGCGGCGAAAGGAGAATACGGCAGCGCTTAGCTGCTTGAAACTCGCTAATCTTGTTAGAGCAGCGCGCACCGGTGCACCGAGATGCCATTTCTGAAGATTGCAATTCAATACGGCGCTCTCGTCGTGCTGGCATCCGTGCAGTTACCGTTACCGTGACTCACGATATTGTCGAGCCTCCGTGTTATCCAACACATCCTAGGTCGCCCGTGATCATTTGAAACTCCAGCATCTCGTATAAAGAAACGAGATCGTTAATCCACTTCTTTATCGTGTACTCGGCGAATACGCCGACCTTATCGGCCAATTCGGCCACGCGAATTAAAACATTCAAGACCGATGTGATGGAGTTTGTATCGTCGAGTCCAACTGTAATTTATCGAATAAAGTAACTCTATATTAAATTAAAATTATTAAAAATGTCAGACTCGTGAATATAAAATTAAAAGTATAAATTGGTATAAGTGGCAATCCGAGTCTAGTGTCGAAATTATTACACCGCTATTTATTGTACAAAAGACAATCATATAAGAAAATACATATAATAAATATACATTTGAGTAAGTTACGAACGTTTCGACCCTATTTTTGGGTCATCTTCAGCGCAAATTTAAACTAAGTAATGAAATAATACAAAATTGGAGTCAAGCATACGAGTGCTGTCTATATTAAATGCAAATTTAATATCGAAAATTAAACAAATAGAGATACTGCAAAAAATAACCTTTCTCAAAATATTCACTAAGAGAGAAAAAAAGAATTAAATCCTAAATAAAATTATTATTATATAAAATGCGGTCAGATTGAAATTATTCTATATGACTCGCATCTCGTACTATCAATCTATATTTCTATTATATCAATGAATTAAAATTCTATCAAAATCAGCCAAAATATCGAAGAACATGTAAAATTGGACATTTCTTCGCTAATGAGAAAGTGCAGGTCAATATAAAAATTTTTGTCGAATCCAAAAATGTTGATACTATTTTAAAGCATTATGCATAGACAGATATTGCAATTTGATCCAATAAGGTCAAATACGAACGTTGCCTCGTCCATTACTCCTTAAAGCGCTCCAAGATCATCCTTAGATATGGACAAGTTGATCACGCTGCGAACGAGAACGTATTCGCGCTCGAACGACATTAATTATGCACGCAAGTTGAGCACACGGCTGCATAGAGCGAATCACCCGGTGTTACCGACACCCAAGCGCGCTAATCGCTGGAATAATCTCGTATTTATATCCGGATTAAACATACACAATCGTGGGATCCTGCTCAATCAATCGAGTTCAATCCATTTATCAATTCAATTATAATAATTTCTAATCGTCAAAAATGTCGAATCATGCATATTCGACGAATAAATAAATTTGTTGCAAATATGTAACTTTTAATATATTTTACTTTTCATATTTAATAAAAAATCTTTTAGATATATTATTTCAAATATTTATTATGCATATAATTATTAAGATTGATTATATGACATTTATTTTATACAATATAATATTATTAGAATCAAATAAATATTATATTTATTTTATTAATTACTAACTATTTTTCAAATTATTGTATAGACTTATTTTATCAGATTAAATGAGATTTTATACATAATGTTTAATATATAATAACATCATTAAAAATTAAACATTATCTATAAAACATTAATCGTGCAGCTGCGAAAAATGCCAATGTCAATCTTGTTGTCGCGATATATCTAGCAAATTTTTGTCAAAAAGGATGATAAGAATTTTTCACCGGATAAGTTGCAACTGATTGTGTTATCACCACTTTACGAAGGACAAAAAAAACCGAACTGACCTTTCCAACTAAAATGTATCTGCCGCTGACTCTGTATTTACGATAGCGAATAAAATGGTATTTAAGCTAAGACCGTTATGTGTTTAAAACTGCACGAACCAGGACCGGTCGCGCCAGGCATGGATGCAACGTGGTTACACGCATCGCGTTCTTCGTAAGCTTCTGGTCGTAAAAACGACGTAGCAGACGGCACGAACACCATTCATAAGTTACGAGGCTCAGCCGATTAAATCGTCTTCCGCAATTAGAAAAAAGAGCGCAGGAGTTTCCGATGCGATACGAAATTCCACGATGTAATGCCGCGGCACGGAAACTCCTATGCGTCTTGGCGGTTCACCGGGTATAGTGAACCGACCGGAATCGATTCGTATCTGCTGAATTAATTACGCGCCCATTTTCTACCTCGTATTGAAACCCCCGCGTTCGTCCCGCACTGCCATACCATTTCCACGTTCATCGATCCACGGAATCGAATGCGCGGAAATAAGGAGAACTGACGTCCTTCCAGGTCTGAAAGATTACGTGGAAACCAAATGGATGGTATGTTGCGCAGTTAGACAATTGGACGATCAGTGTCAGATTTGACAAGTCTCCGCAAAATATTAATCCGTATTTAATTTTTAACGGTACTTAAATAATGATATTGAAAAGACAGCGGATTGACATTAGCTGTAGAATATTCTCTAAATTCGTTATAATATTAAAAGAAGAATGTGATTAATTAAAGAGAGCTTAAAGATGTAACAACTAGTGGAGCAAAATTTAGAACAAAGTATCATATATTATTAATAAATCTTAGTATATAATCTTATCTATAAATATAATAAACATATACATTATATTTGAAAATCTTGAACATTGTTACTTTAATTGTATAAAATTTTTTATTATTTTTATTGTTTTCTATATATTTTAATTATATATAATTTTTTATTTATTCGAAAACAAAAATATATAACAAACATATTTATTCTGTATAATGAGGAATAATATTATATTGAAATAAACACACAAGAGATATATTTAATTAAAATACAGTAGACTCGATATTCAACTGCTACGATTTCGTGCAGGGGCAACCAGTTCAACTCCGATAAAAAAAATATCATTATGCCCAGCTTATGTCGAAGATAAATGAGCAAAGAAAGGGATATAAAAAAAAAGAATGAGCAAGAATAATGTTTTATTCATAGAGTGCCTATATAAATTATGCATGTTGGTAATGGCTATATTTCCACAACAGTTGATACAATAACGTCATTATTAATTTCTACGCGCTACGTTTCGTGATTTTCGGCCATTTAACATCGGTTCGCATTGTATCCGTTGTCAAAGACGGATACGGCAGCGGCAGTGTCGAAAATAATTGAGACACTTGCGCGAGCAAAGATCTGGAGCGCGGCCAAGAGAAACGAGCGAGCGTCCCCGCGAATGACTCTCATAACGTTCATCGCGCATCGACTTACATCGAGGCATTCCAGGGGAAAGCCTTCGAAGCAACACGATCTCCCAAAGCATCACTCGAACCAAAGTTATTTACGGATCTGCATATACGACGAACGTCGCATCGTCGAAATGCGGCAATACCGCGCTGCCGAGCGCGCATCCGCGAATTACTCGGGGGGAGGTCGCTATTTCGCCCCCGTTCCTTGATGGCAACGGACCTAGCTCACCGGATTATAATAGTAATTCCATTAAATCGCGCGGGTCATTATCCGAACGCGTTACATTGCTGCAATAATTATACTATGTTCGCTGTCGAATAAATAACGTGTATTCATGCGACTAAACAAGCATTGCATATCGACATTATTTATAGGGAATGCGAATACATTGAACCGATGAAAACAAGATGCCTTCTTTTTCTTCCATTTTTAGTTTTATTTGTACATTTTATTAAATTTATATATATAATTTAAGAACAAGCGTTATATAAAATGTGAAAATTTTTCGCATATAATGATGCATAAATGTAATGTATTATTGCGAACAATGCCAATGTTACAATTATAAACAGTGAATTGTTATAGTTACATTATATTGTATATAGCTGTTTTTTCATTGCACTTATTTTTCAGAAAAAAACATGGCATGTGACTTAAGTGCAATGTAAAAAAATAAATAAAAATAGCTATAAATATCGTGATATTTTTACATCACAATAAAAAGCTTGCTAGAGGAATTTATAATCATGTCAGTATATTATTATCATATTTTGCAACGAAATAATATTCCAATAAACTCATATTATAAATAATATTTATTTATAATTTTATAAATTATATTATAAATTTAATATTATAAAACCATTAAAAAATATAATGAGATAAATGGCATTGCATATTTTGATATAACGTTAGAGATAAATTTGTAAGGAAATAGCATTTTTAAACGTATTGTTAAACTGCAGGAATTTAAACTAAGACACTTTTAAATCTCGTGAAAAATCAGTAGATAAAAATAATTAGAGTAATAGTTAGACGAGCGTATATAAGTAAGTAGCGTGGAGAGATGGAAATACGAGATGCTAGGCGAATCATATTTTCGTGGCATAGGTAGCAACCGCTGTAATTAGAGTGCCGGCTTCAAATAAGATTACGTAGTTCCGGCGGAACGTTATCGGTCGGTCGTTGCTTTAAACTTTCAGCATACGGCGTACACAAGCGGCTGGTGCCAAGCGCCATAATTATGAAACGCATATGCAACTGATCTCTAGAACAACGAGATTTGCGAAATCAAGCTCGGAGAGATGTGTGTGGAATGCTGCTGCCGTATTTGTACCGAATAAAATGAGACGGTGGAGCGGTATCGTAGCGAAAGAGCATTAACTTCTAATTCGGATGCTTAATTAACGAAGCATATATATATATGTTCACTGTTTTAACGAGATTTTTTTGCATATGAAAAATGAGAAACGTATATTTTAACATGCAGTTTATTATACGGACGTTTCTCTGACAGAATAGTGGTATGTAATTATTAATGTACACTGGATAGAAAGGGAAGAATAAAGAGATTCTCTCCAATTTTTAAATAAAATTCTGTAAGATTTTAACATTTATTTGATATTTTAATTAATTGATGATCCCTCAAGAATAAATATTGTTTCGTATAATTATATCATTTCGCAATCTTCTTTGTCGCCAACACAGATATATACGGATTTAAATTATATTGGAATGGTACTCTGTGTCTCTCTTGAAATGGAAAGTGTATTATTACCGACAAGCAGTAATTTCAATTGTATAAATATTGCACTGCGAGCAATAAAATCTCATTCGTCTTTAATAAGCTACTTATTGATCTTCGATGAAATCTTGTTTTAATCTATAACTTTCTCTAATTCAGTTTAAGAGAGTATAATGCATAATGTAATGCGGATTGATGATGTCTAGCAAATGTCAAATCTAGGACAAATCAGTTCCTCAAGCATAGTTAATCGTACGTACTTTATGAAAGCCGCTACGCGCCTCTAATCTGCACAAATACACTTAAGAGGTTGCCGTAAATATGGCGGAAGCTAACCATAAACTCTGACCATAGGATTACGGATTCATGGACTCATGGGTTTACGGCTTCACTTAACTCTCCCTCAGTGGTGGAGCGCGTGAGGCTTTATAGTTACTTTAGATTTATAGTGTGTATTCGTCCTAAGTCTCTCAGTAGTTAGTAGGAACGAGGTGTTCTAGCAATGTCCTATTGGTGCTGAAACAATACTATTAATGTATGACTACAAAAATTAATGGGAATGAGAATAATTGAATTAATAGGGAAACTAAACAATGAGAATACAACATTAAGATAGTAAAAATGTAATGAATATTATTATTATTATTATACATGCATAATAAAATGATTTATATTTCCTTGCAGATATAATATTAAGATATTATATCTGCAAGGAAATATAAATCATTTTATTATGCATGTATACTAACTGTTTAGATAGCAAATGTCTTGTTATTTTTATAATATATCTCGTTGCACATTAGATTTATTAAACTTTACAAATCACAATAAATCAATGTCGGACAATCATCGATAAAATAATTCTAACAAAATGATTTCCGGATTAAATTTGATTGTTCACTTATATAAATAATCGTATGCATTTATAAATCTTTGGTCGGTTTCATCAACGTTTGCACATTCTTAATTATAGACTAATTAATTTTTAAAACTTTTTTATTGTGTTAATTCGAAACAAAAATGAAAAATCGATTAATTCGAGATTAAAGCCCTTTGTAGAGTTCTTGAAAATTTATTTTCAGTTTAACTTTGCAACTCACGCACGTGTCCTCGACGTTGTATCGTGCGATGGAGACTCAAGGCCGTTGCTTATTAACGCGCGAGAGACACCTTTACCATCCGCTTCCATTTACATTTGTAGCTACAAAGAAAGCTACTCCGAGGCAAATAAAACGCGTCATACCTGGCGATCGTCCGGTTTACTACTCAGTTTTAGATAGACAGTAAAGCGCGGAGAGCTTTTTTTCGCGGAGTCTCTCTCCTCGTCGCTTTTTGCTCGTTGCCGCGTTTAGTGACGCTGATGGAAGGTCCGTTACATACGATAAATCCGACCCGCGCGACGTATGATGCGGAATTATGTGCAAACTCGCCTGGCATCGAGATCGCCTGTCACAACTAATAACGAGAAACGACGTGTATTCGGGCCATAAACGTCGATCGATCGGTTTTACTGACGCGCTCTGCCATATCTAGTATCTATTCAACGATATTTCCCCGATCATCATCGTCAACCGATTTCCATGACCGTCACTGAAAAAGATAGCATATCATTACAATATGAAATCTGGCACGTGCGCGGGCGCGTGCACCAGATAATAACACTGGGAGTGCTTTATAGCCATTGCATCGATATATATGCGATACGTTTGTAACCCGACAGACGTATGCGTCTCCAATAACTGCGCGAAACTAAACTAGCTGAAGTTATTTATGTCAAATATGTCTCCGACCGAGTTCGAGGCCGTCTTCCCCTTCAAACTTTCATCGCGTAACCGTTTCATCGTCAATCTATCGATCGCGGAATTGCCCGCAACCTCAAAGAAAGTTTTAACCGACTCAACGCCAACATCGGGATCAGTAGGCAAGAGATGATAACACGAAACGACGCACATTCGATTTATAAACGGGGTCAGGTAATTGTAAGCCAGACTATAAGTCCGTCTAGCGTCCATTCCAACGAGGCTTACGTGGCCTAAGCCTGCTTGTATCGATGCCGAGTTCAAGGGCGTATTTGCATTTCCTTGAAACTTCCATTGGCTTGGTTGCCGGCGCGAATCAATTTCAAACCCGTCACTTCCCGAGACGCTGGCCAAAGTTATCGATCGGACAGTTTTGATGGAAACGAGAAGGAGGGAAAGCGAATATGAGCTAAAGAGAAAGATACAAAGAGAGAGAGAGATGAGGAAGGAGGGTGAAAGAAGAGACAGCCCAGGATTACTCATATAACCGCTATGCTTTTAGGGAGGCAATAGTACCCGTCAAGGGATTTGTAGCGACGGCGGTCGACGTAGAATAGGAACGTAACAAACACATCAAACAAGCAATACCAATAAGACCGAAATTTATTGATCCGTACACATCGTTATGGGATGTCGAGCTGGTATTGGCAGCTTTACGACAATAGTTAAATCTTAGAAACCCTGAAATGGAAATTCAACAAAATTGTAAGGAAATAATTATTGTTAAAAAGACTCCACAGACTCGAGCATCGAGATTAATCAAATGCAACGTTAATCACATAAATATAAAAATAGTATCAATAAAAGTTAATTATTCAATGATGTAACAATCTTTAAGAAGATTATATGTCTTGTAAAATAAAAAAGAAATATTAATATTTCGCTAATTTCAAGTTTCGAAAAAATCATGTATGAAACTGTTCTTTATATAATAAGAATGAAGTAGTTCTTCTTGTGATAAGAGCTGCGACGATACGTAGTGTGAGTGAAGACTTGCGTAAACTGATTAGATAACAACTTGCATTGGGACTATTTGCGTACAAAAGCCATTTACTGATTTGTTGTTATCATATTAACTGCACTTTGAAACGTAAAAATATTAACAACAATTGTACGGGTAACATTCAAAGTGTTTCCTCGTCTATTCTGCAAATAATTACAACGTGCCACATCTCAAGAGAGCGCACAATTTAAAATCGAAAAAGAAATATAAATCGAAATATTTTATCGTGAAAAAAACAAGAAATTTTAGAATTTTAAAACTTTCGATTTCTTCGAGATTTATCTTCTATCTTTACGTGATCAATCTATTCACAAGTAATTATCGAAAATACTTAAACTCACCAATATGACAGCAGAAACGAAAGTCGGAATAGCAATGAGAATTGTCGCACTAGCTCCAGGAACCTGATTCGCTTTTCATAAAGTCGGCATCAGAGCACGACGCATTCGTTAATTGCCAGCAACAGGTGACGTCGGCCGTATTCACGTTGACACTTTACTCGGCTACACACGCGCATTCGTACACGTACGTGCATAGAGTAAGGCACGTTGTTCACCTTGTTAAAAAGCAATACGGATTACACACTTCAAAACACCTCACTCGAAGCGATTTCTGCATCGGCCAGATTGTTCAGAGCCATCCGCGCACTGCGTGGGAGAGGCCGCGACTAACATAAGCAGCGAAGCTCCCGAGGAGCACATTCGCCGGCGCGACGTGACGTTACGTCGTCGCAAGATCAATTCACTCGGATTTCGAATCCACCGATGAATTCACCTTCGTCGGGATTACATCCTGGCTCTCTTTGGCTTCATTAGCGACACGACTAATCACGTTAGAACCGAGCTTATTACGATGACTCGTGACACGACTCACGGTCGATTCATTTTACTCGCGGGTAGAAGCCTGGTCGTCGTTGAAAACTGTACCAATGATGCGTGTCCACGTGTACATTGACACATCAGTCGAGTATCCCGAGGGGGATAAATCGCGCGAGATGCAACGGGAGGAACAGACGACGGTGGAGCGACAAAACGTTGACGTGGACGAGCGAGCTGTATCGTCTACTCGCGCGAGACGCTATCAGGCCATGCATATGTCTCTGCTTCTCCGCGCGTCATGCAAATCTATCCCTTCCCCCTTTCACGCTTCTCTATGGAGTACCGCGATATCGCCCGTCTCTTTCCCCTTCTGTTCATTTCGTCGTCTCCCCTTTTCTCGAGTCGCTTCATTATGGAGCGCCCAATGAAGGAAGCAACGCTTCCACGTTTCTGCCGCCATCGTTCGTTATCGGTTCGTTATTATAACGAACTGTAAGAAGGACAGAAGGAAAGAAAGAGAGAGAGAGGCAAGAATCGCGTAAATGATACTTGCCCGGGACATTATTACCGGCGCGCTGAACGATATGGCTATGCTCAGCGATTGGTTTGGTGAGGTGATGCTGTTGGTGCACACATTTCTGGAATACATAACGATTATACATATGTACAGAATATCGCGAGAATAATAATAGTCCTTCTTGTATATTACATGGGTACCTTTGTGGCTGCTATTATTAAAATTATTGCATAATTTATCGCACTTTGTGCTTCCACTTTGCCCAACGTATTCCCGTTAGCCTAATTATAATACGTAACGAAAAGTTTGACAATGGACAGAGATTAATGGTGGCGTGAATATTGCAATCGCACTTGTTTTCAATCAGTGAAACATGACGAATACGAATAGCATAAAGGAGCAGCCACTTGATAAAAAAAAACTGCTTTATATATTTCGTACGGAATAAACAATCTTCTGTTTCTTCGCAACGCGAGAATATCGACAGTTTCATCAATCCACAGAGTCGGCCGTGTGCTCGCTTCCTTTGCAAGAGTCGCAAGTGTGCGAGAGGTTCGGGATATTCAAATTAATCCATCGACAGTAGCCGAAGCAAGGCGGATTGTACGTCATGAGCGCGGCTTAAAGTGGCGCACTCGTGAAACATGGCGAGCGCAAGATAGCGGGAGCAATGTTTCTTGCATCAGGAGAACGTATTGAGGGGGTGGAAGGGGGAGGGGGAGGGGAAGGGAAGGTTTTAATTTAAGGCCGTACATCCAGCGAAGTATCTCGCCGGCTGAGCTCTTTTTATCCGGAATAAATTAACTTGTCAAATAAATAACCTTATCCTGCCGACTGGCTAGTCCTGCCGCCTAATTGGTATTATCCTCCCGCGTTACATTGTCTCGTGCTATTAACGGGGGCTACTTTTATCTGCTCGACCGACCAACCCCCTCCCCCCCCCCCAAACTCCTCCGTCTCTCGTACGAACAACTTGGCGAGATTCGTTACCGGTCGACCGCGTTGCGGCTATTCTGCTGCACGGTAATTAAAATTGTTGTTACTTTCTAATTGCACGAGTCCACGGATTTTTTCTGAGAAAAATAAAGCACTTTCGCTGCTCCTTTTTTCTACAAGTCTTATATTTAAGGGCTTACGTGAGATTTTGGATAAAGATGTAAATATAGGAGTTTATATGTACACCAAAATATAATCGTGTTATTAATGATTCTACAAAATTACTAGACAATTTTTTAAACGTACATGTAATTAGAAAAAGAGTAAAATTAATATAATTAATATAATCTTTAATTTAAATCTCCATCTTGGATTTTCTCAATATTTAAATCTCGACTTTCGAAGCGCTTCTGAAATATAATCAAGTTAAATGTATTTTTTGTTCAACATTTTCTTATGATAGATAACTTAAGATGTAATTAAATATCTGGAAATAGCGTCAAAATTTCTCTGCGCGCTTTGATACTTTTATTTCTTACGTTACCAATAAAGATAGTTCCTATTAATTTAAATTTGCGTATTATTTCTCAGAAAAAGAGAGAGAGAGAGGAACTAAATTCAAATAGCTACGCTAGCAGGCTAAGTTTTCCCAGGGGTACTTTGTTAAAGATAAGAGGCTTCTTTGCAAACAAGTTTTTGCCATTCGCTGCAATGAATTTTTCTTAAGTTTAAATGGCCGTTATAGGGAAGAATAATATTTGCTGGTGGAATTTTCTGCTAATTACGTTTAAAGTGTCATTTGTTTGATACTGGGGTATTTACAACAATTAGGTATAATAAAAAGAAGCTTACCATCTCATTAGACGGTAATTATATCATTAAAAATACGTAGAAGATTATCATTGAAAGCAACTATTAAACATTTAGTCGAGTCATATATACGTGTTATACATTATTCTTCCAATTCTTAAACATTTATAATTCTCTTCTCTTTTAAAAACTGAATGTCTTATTTTTCCTCTCTCTTCTCGAATACGAAAAATTTCTAAATTTCTAAATTAAATTTCAATTTAATTAAAATTTAAACTGAAAAATTTATTTTTTTATTCTTATGCTGTTTCGGTATTTATTTTTACATATTTTTACATGTTAACAAAAATGCTTGTAAAACCTGTGTATCGAATATTTTTTTTTGCTCGTTTTAACGTTATATTTTAAGGTTATATGGTCAACAAGGTCATATGTATAATAAAAATCGAATGAAACGATAATATAGTGCCAAAAAAAGAGTATCTGCTGCGAACATAAAGCTAGCGTCTAACAACGGTGTGGCGCGCCAATAATAACAATTGCCAATTTTTCAGCCGCAATGCAACCGATAGAGATATCCATTGGGGTTATTTTACGACGATAAATTTTCAGAAACGCGATAAAGCGCGCCGTTCCGACGCTTCGGATTCCATTTGCCTCCGGCAATTTAATTTTTTGCCTATTCTTCCTCGGGGGCGCATGAGAAAATCGGAAGAATATCGGAAGCGCTCGCGGCGTATCATAATGTTGAAACACGAAATCCCGCTGCTCTCTTAAGGGTTAACGATACGCGAACATCGTCAAATAATCTTGCCTACCTCGCCGAACTCGCGCGGGAAAGGGTCTTTATGTCTCTCGTTCGCGATGCGATTACTCCGAGTTAATTTGCAAGAAGGGATTAACTCACGCGGCCGATTAAACGTACCGTCTCCCTATTCGTTGAGATACGTTGCTAATCGCGAAGGAACGAAATCTTGGTTCGTACGATATTTGAAGGGTCTAATTATTAACACTTTCATATCCAGAATGTACTTGGACCGTGTGACTGCATACTAAGAATTGTCAAATTTAATAATCACATGTGAATTTACGTGTGATGTAAATTCACATATTCTTATTTTGTAAAACTACTAGATTTCTATTCTCTTATTAAATATTGTGAAAGATATAAAAATCGATGTTTATATAGTTAACAGAAAAAAATTGGCGATTTAAAAATTTTATAATTTTATCAAAGTTTATACAACAGCCTTTATAAAGTCAAAATCATTTATAAATATTATCATTTATAATATTATCTAATTAAATTCGCATGAATGTCGCAATATTGTATTTCCGTACTTGAAATAATTATATATTTTTATTTTAATATATAAGCATAATCGCTGTTTTAATCTTTTAACAATCGTGAGCAATATTAATATAATATATTCACATTACTAGTTTTGTAATTAGCAAAAAGCTTACTGTTATTTTAATTATTATGCATTTATTTATAGTTTCATTATTTCAACCGAATTTATGCATTGTGCTCTGGAAATGCTTGCGTTATCAAACATATTTCGAATACTTTAATCAGTCGAAATATCGATAAAATAAATGAAAATAAATTTGGATATAAAGGGAGAAAATATATACATGGCATGACAGAAAAACGTATAAAATATAAAATTTGGAAATTCAGAAGAAAAGTATGTGAAAAAACAATACAGTTACATTTTTTCACATATTTGCTGTTCGATGTAAAACTATCAAACTATTGATACAATTATATTGATTACAAATTTTCAGATATAGTTGCAGTCATTCGTCAATGATTATCATTACGTGAGATGTGTGCTAAGCGAAAAAATTAAATAAAATATTACTGCCTATAAATATTGAAAAAGAGGAAGAATCTAAAAAGATTTTTTATTGCTAGCATATAATTAGCAGATTAAATAAATTTTTGCCCGTATGAGTGAAAATAAGTTTTTTTTACATGAAATCCTAATAAAGTCCACGTATCTCTGTGGTCAGTTAATTAAAAGTCGAGGTATGTAGAAAGTAGAAATTATTTGACATTACTTAATCATATAAAAGTACACGTGCTCGGAAGCGTCGCTAACACTGGCATTAATTAACTTCAGAACATATTACATGAATCATGTGCTTCTGGTATCTCGCTATCGTGTATGTGATACAAATTTAATTTAATTATAATGTAATAATGTATGTATAATTAAATATTCGCGTAACAGTGTTCGCGTAATAATTGGGATGTATTGTAACGCGTTACTAATTGCCATTTAAATTGCACGTGTAGCGACGTTACAACACGAATGCGCAATAGTACGAGCGCGCTCGCAATCGATGGTGAGAAATAAAAAAGAGGCCCAAATAGAGTGCAGCTGCACTCGTGCAAAACCGATGGAATCTCCCTTGCGACCTTCTCCCGCAAAAATAAATTCTTTTTTTCCAACTTCCAGCGAGTTGAACAATGATAACTCTTGCGGTTATCGCCACGCAAGACGGGAGAAAAAAGAAGAGAGATGCGGGTGTTCTGGTTGTGCAACGACTCGCGTATAGTGTATCTACAGAATGTCGAGAAAAAGAGTTTGGAAATTTCAAGGGATTATTAAATATATTAAATATATTAAATATATTAAAGTAACAAAATGAATCTATGAATTGATATCATATGAAGACATACTTTATCTACGAAAGAATTGATTCGAAATGTGATCCTCTTTCAATTTTTTAGTTGAGAAATATGAAGAAGCTTGAAATCATTATGATTTCGAAAATATATAGATATTTTTGCCTCGCAGATTAATATCTTGATATTTTGTAGATGGTAATTTTTTGGTCTTATTATACAACTGTAGAGACTCATGTTACTTTTACGAGCGCGCCAAGTTACAAGCTCTTTTCTCTCCGCGCCATTGGTTTTAAATCCTATTTTTCAACCACGTGTAGATATATTTTTTTCCAATACGTCGTGCAAACTGGCGGAACGAGAACGCTTATAATAAGAGGCGATCGCGGTGAAAGGTTTATTGCACGTCGTAAATCGTGGCGACTGATTGTCGCGCGTTCTAACCGTTACTCTCGCGGGAAATTCGCGGGGAGAGAGAGATGTGTTCGCCGGCAGGAATTTCGGGATAAAATAAAAGGACGCTCTAGGTTTAGCGCGAATGAATTGACTTCAACTTGCCGACCTATTGTTCGTTTGTCGGTCGAGTGTCGCGAAAGTTATCGCATCGAACCCCGCTGATTCGCCGGTGCGACTTGGTGACGTTGATTCAGTGCAAATGGAGCGCTCCAATTTCGCTACTTGGAATTAACAAGTAGAAAAAGCGTTAATAAACGCTCCTAGCGAGAATATATGTCCCGCGCGGTTTCGCCACGGTTAGAAATATTGCGTCGACCGGAATGCGGTCACCATTTTCACGGTAGAAGAACTCGCTTTAAACGCGGGATCTCTCCTTGACAGTCTAGAATTGTGTCTCTGTTTTGTATTAGCGTCTCTCTCTCATTATTTCTGTTCATATAAATTTTCTTTATTAGATTTTTACGAGCAGTATTTACGTCGCGCTTAATAAGATACAGTGACACAATTTCTCTCATAATATGTAGTCCTTATATCGGTTTTAACAAAATATTATCCCATTAATTTATTTCAACTTATCGTTTTGTACTGTTGGTAAAACGAAACTAACCTAATATATTTCTTCTCATATACTATCGTGACAAGTTTGTTTTTATCTCTAGTTTTATCTTTTTATTTTATGGAATAACTATGTCTCTCAGTTTTTTCAATTTCTCCAATATTTGCAAGCTTAACAATGCATCTGATTTTTCAGATTTCTTTGTCATATTTCGATTTAATTATCGCGAGTTCCGTTATTTAGTCTGCACTTTATTTAGTGTCATTCGAGGAGGAGAGAGAAGCTTCTTTACATTATATAATATGTATTGCTTAAAAGCGTAATTATACGTATCGATCTGTCATCTGTTATTAATTTCTACAAATCAGGTGATATTGATTCTTACTGTACAGCTGATTTTATTGTTTCTTATGTATATAAGTATTTAAAGTGACAAACAGCTAATTAATGAATTATAAATGTTATGAAATATTTAATATGCTTAAACATAACAATTTTTTTAAATAATTGATTAACTATTAATATTTAAACAGACATATAAATCTAATATATTTTCGCATATTTAAGAAACAAAATTTATTTTTATTTTAATAAGAAAAGTATCTGTGGAAATCAATTTAATTAATAATTATTAATAATTAATAATTTATTAATAATTAATAATTTATTTATTTATTTCTTGTAAAAATCGATAACAGATGACAGATTTAATGTGAATGTAATTATGAACTTGAGCATGCGAACGCAATATCATTGGCAAATTTTCAAAAACTGCTGTAGTCTCGATTTTTTTCATTAGGATTTTTTACTTTATTTTATCTTAAAATATTAAAATAGTAAATTATATATATATATGTGTGTGTGTCACATAAATTGCTACGCGTGTTACGCGATGTTTCGCGTGCACGTGCGCGCGCGTCCCGTGCATACCCGCACGGATGTAGTATACACGCAAGGTAATCCCTTCATCGGCGCAAAACGGAAACGCGTACCGGCAGTAATCCGGCAGACTGGCTGCATAATCGACCGTGGAATTGAATTCTCTCTCTCCCTCCCTGTCTTTCTATCCCTGCTCCCCTCCCGCTCACCACTGTCCTCCCCCGCGTCTCTCTCGTTCTGGTACCTTTACCCTTTACCCTTCGCTCACTGTCGTTGCATTCTCTCTCACGGTTTAGCCCGTATTCCCCGCTCCTCCTCTCACCTTTATTCCCTCTATTCGCTCACTCTCTCCTCCTCGTCGTCTCCCTCTTCCCTCCCTTCGTACGTCCCATTAAGTCAGCTGGATATGAATGCAACGAGATTGCTATTAATGCATCGGAGTATATGCATTCTGCAGACTGGCTGCATAAAATCTCGACCGTCTGCGCGATATTTCGCCGTTAAGAGAGTGATTTATTATTCCATTTGGTGACGACGTGTACTTGGTCGCCAAAGCGCACCCGGCAGTCGCAGGCAAAGACGAAGACGCGGAGCGGCTTTTCGAAAGGGATGCTCTGATACCTCTGTGCGCGCGATGTCGAAGTGGACGCATTAATTGAATTGGTTTTACCCTGAGAAGGATCGCGTATACATGTATAACGCGACGCGTTACGTAAAAAATGTAGAGAATGCAAATAAGGAGAGGTTCAACGCACTCGATACATCTTTCATTAGATTCAGATGCAGCAATGGGATTCAATATGCAATGCTTGTTGTTAATATGTTATTCAAGCATCTTAACGTAAATCGCCCCTTTAAGCTTTTCTACCATTTTCAATGCATAAATTTTAAACTTCTCGTTGATTGAGTTAAGAGAATAATGAAAGGAATCTTATTACTATAGTTTCTGTAAAAGAATGTATATATTTTTTATATTTATACTTTTTTAAATATATATTTCGTATAGAAAAGAGTAACTGACCCTTCCAGTTGTCGTATATCAATTCCACTATCATATATTCATTCTAGCGACGTAAATAATGACGTAATCTTTTATCACGCACGACCTATAGAATAGCACGTAAAGTATAAAAAAGATTTATCATATCTGCTGAATTGTACAATCACCGACCAAGAGTATTAACGTAGATTGACAAGGAAAAATTTGCACCGGAAAACATATTAAGAGCCTTCCTCTCTTATTTGCAGAGACATGTTGTGACGAAAACGCATCAGACTTTTTCCAACGTATACATATTACGTTACAATGTATGTCGCCTAATAAATGGAGCGAAGGGAAGAGATGGCGAGAGAGAGAGAGAGAGAGAAAAAAAAAAAGAGAGATTGTTTGCTAAAATTACGGATCGATCAGAAAACATCTGAACAGATCCGCGCAGAGAGGGTCTAGAAAATAGGAAAACAAGAGCGCTCTCGTTCTTCAGATAAGGGGACCGTCAACGCGGAACGATGTCAAGTGCCTGACCTTACGGGAGCATTCGATATAGATAGGGAACAGATTTTCCTGTTCCCCTGGCTCCCCTCTCTCCTCCCCTCCCCCTTGATTCTCCAGCTCGAGTCGCGAATGCGAGCGCTATGGTCGCGCGGTATATCCATGATCGACCGGCGGCTGCGAGCCGAACAATTGGGCGCTCCGCGAAGTGGAGGGTTAACGGATGTGACATCAGCAGGCGCAATTTCCCGTGCAAATAGCAGAAACCACTAAACCCGAAATTGTCCCGAATTGCGCGCGAGTCGTCTTACTTGGTTCATAACACCCCCGCGATTTAACGTAATCTTGCCCACCATCATCGGTCGATCGAAAGCGATCTATCGCTCGATCTATCGCACGATCTATCCGTGAAAAGGGGATTTCCGCGTCGCGTTACTGTAGCGGAATAATGGCGCGATGCGATTTAACGTACGCCATAATTCGCCTGAGGTCGTGGACCGATAACGATGTATCGGAATATGCTTCATTAAGATGATAAGAGCTGCGGGAACAAAAACTGTGTGAGATATATATATATTGGAGTAAACATATATATATATATATATTTATTAATAATTTTCAAGTATCAATATTCCAACGTTTGCACATTATCGCGAAACAGAATGATTGATTAAACTGTCTTGTCGCATAAAATAAACAGAAGGAAAGTATGGAGTTCGAATTAATCCTTTGATACATTGATTTCCCATCGGTATCGCATCGATTATTTCACGTTGCATTGTTTGTCGTAGTTTTCAGTATTTATCAAAAAATATATTATTTGCGTAATATAATATAATATTATATATATAAATATATTGCTTAATATTATTTAGATAATAATTAAATAATAATTAAAAATATTATTTAATATATTGTTTATATTTAATTTTTTTATTAATATATACATATAATCAAATTCCAAATTTTTTGCAATTATTGCAGCGAGATAAATATATTACAGCGAGATAAATCAAGGATTAAAACGTGAACGTTACGTCTCAATTAGTCACGATTAATGTGTCTATAACGTAGTATTTATCGCTTTCAATGCGCATCGCGGAAAGCACCGCAAACCGCATCGCATGGGAAGAGGTTCGAACGGCATTGGAGGCAAGCAATTTCTCCCGTCTGCAGTGAAGAACACGAAGAGCAGGTCGGCACTATTCTCTGCTACGGTACACACTTGACGACGAGACGAGTACAACGACGACGACGACGACGACGACGAGGATGACAAGGGCGCCAAGCGCTGAGAATCGCAGATTACGCGAGAGTCGCTGACGTAGTCGCAGCCTTTTGTGGGGGGATTAATGTCGGTTGTATATCCAAGCACCAACCGCTATCGGCGACGTTTAAATCGTCCGAGCTATGCAAAACTCGAGACATACTAACACATGTACGTTGAAAAAATGTTTAAGAAATGTAACCTTAAATCTCCTTCTCAATAAATGTCTCGGCGGGATGCAGTTTGATGCTAAATGGATATTTTTCCATTTGTTGGAGCAAGATTGAAAAAAAGGCAAGAAGAAATGAGAAACAATTTGAAAATATAATTTAAAATTTTATTTCTGAAACGTAGGGAAAGAGAGCCACAAATTTTCAAAGTATATTAAATTATTTTTAGAAAACTGACTGATTTTCTCTTATGGTTTTAATTGCATAGAGTATTATATTTAAAAATTGTTGCAATGAAGTGTTATATCTAAAATTTTTTAATTAAAAAAATTTTAACTAAAGTTTTTTTAATCCAGAAAAGAATTAAAGAATTAAAAAAATAAAAATGCTTACATATACACATACACACGCATACACATATATATGTAAAAGAAGGAAGAAAGAGAAAGTTGAAATTAAAACATTTTAAGTTAATCGAACGAATCAATCTTGTTAAAAAAGTTTTATCGCAAATAATTCTGCTTAATAAAACTAAATCATTCATAAATCTACTGAATAAAATGTTCCATTCTTTTATAATTTTAATTATTGCGTAAACAAGTGGAGAAAAAATGTAATTAATTATAACTGACGATAATTAGTATTGACATATTGTTTCGTAATCAACTTTTTATACAAAATAATATATTATTTAACCAGCAGCAATACAAGTCATTGAGGCACTTCTTTCGTTTATGATTATTTCGAAATTACGAAAAAGGACACTAATGTTAAAAGTCGCTTAGTTCACAGCAATAAAGTCGCGAGTGTAATGCAGGAGAAGAAGGAAAGAAGTCATCATCTGGCGTGAATCCAACCGAGCGAGAAAATGCTCGATGTCTGCGCGCGAAGTCTCTTTCCCGTTTATTAACCCACCAAAGATGCACCCTCGTGTTATATCTGGTTATGTCAAGCCTTCCTACCCGCCTGATATTATACGGATTACATTATTCATGCTTTCTTTATCCGAACGTTTCTTCGACGAGGATGATGCTACTGACGACTATAAAGATGGACGAGAGACAAACAGACAGACAAGCAGGGCGAGGGAGAAAGAGAGAGAAAGGATGCCAAGAAGACGAAGAGAAACCATGACGGCGCCTTCGCCGATTTAACGAAGCAATTTAAACGTCTGAGTTGTCCGTTCAATGCATTAAAAAGGTTGGCGGAAGGAAGAATAGCAATAACGGAAACGCTTTCTCCCTCTTCCCCTTCTCGAATAAAGAGACAGAGATAACTCAGACTGGATTCGAAAAGTTTCTTTCTACTTTTGTCCCGACACATATCTCTCTTTCGTTCTTCTCCTATGATCTTACGAAAGACGAGAGGAGTGCGAGATTTTTCTATTTTACACATACGTTGAAGATTTTAAAGCTTGCATAATTTACAAAGCATGACTCTGCACTCAAAAAGCAGATAAGATTAAACTCTAAAAATGTAAAAAAGTCAGCATTATTGCATATCTATTTTCATTGCTTCCTCCTTGAAATTTCTTTATAAATACAAATGTAAAATAATCTCCTTAAATCATCGAAAAAAAAAATATTGGTTGATGATCTATAAAATACATTTTCCGAATCTCTATTTCTCGTTTCCCTTGTATTATCTATTTTTCATTAAATTTTATATTTGACTCTTATCAGATATCGGACTTGCTTAATTTTATAATCCATCCTTTATACTATCCCGGAAAAAAATAATTTATCCACCTACCTCGCTTTTTCTCTCCGGCTAATATCACGAACAAAGGTTATTATCACCGATTTCATTCACGAATAATACTTAAATTCCTTTACGGATGAATGCCTTCTATCAAATACGGATTCAGACTTAGCTGCTTATCGCAAAAGGCAAAAGGAGATGAGTTTTCCGCCCTTTCTTGTCTCGCTGCACCTCGCAGGCCGGGCCATTAAGTATGCCGTGTCGTATCCGGCTAAGATCATTGTTCTACTTGTAATAACTGAGAGTGCTCATCTCGCTCGAATGATTTCGAGAAAGAGACGTGTATTCTCCGCATTCGCGTATGTAGTGAATAAACTGCTTCAGAGATCCACGTACAGTCTGCATATAATTATTATTAAAACGTAAGGATGCTGCTGTTGACATTGTATACTCAATCCTCAAATTTATTTGCGTCACTTCAAGTATATTAAAAAAATATCCTTGCATTCTTTATTAATAATATGTATAATGCTGCAAAACGGAATAGCTGAAAAAACTGTATATAATGTAAAATATAAATAACATCGGAAACGAGAGTAATTCCAGTCTTTTGCGGAAGATGAAAAATATTAAATGTGAAAATGAATACCTAAGTCACTTTATAAAATGTGACTCTCGGTAGCTAAATTTACATTTTATTATATCAAATATTTAAAAAATCTACTTTTACACAAACTCTCTTTCCCTCCTCTTTCTCTCTCTATTATTATTATTATCATTACTATTATTGCCATTATGTTTGTATTTTCAAGTATTGTTCTGAGAAATTATTTAACTGTTCTCAAAAGAGGAGTTACTTTCAAAAGGAACAATTTTAACCTATCTTGTGATCCTTGATGGTATATCTATCAACTTAGCACATTTTCAGCTGATCGTTAAAATATCCCTTATACTTTTACAAAATAAGGTGCTTAAAGGCAAGAGAGAGAATTACTTCGAATAATATTCAGTCCAAACGTTTTATCTTTAACGGAGCGAGAAGTTATATCTCCTGTATAGACACACATTCACACTCACACTCGATATGTACGAGATATGTAGCGTAAATTCTTCTCGAGTATGGTGAAAAAAAATATATGAAAGGAATAAGATGAGCGTAACAAAACGCAGATAGGAATAAACGAGCCTGCTGGCGGATAATTGAAGCGATCTCATTGTTCCTCATAATTCGGGTCACCGGAATTACCGCGGCAGTTCGGCATACGTAGTGTTTTATTATGCAAAGTGCCGGCAGTTGTAGGGATAACGAGCGATAAGCTTAAGATGAGGACGGGAATCGACCTAGCACTTCGCTACTATCGCGATATTGGACCCTTTTCGTCACGTCTTTGCCGTGAAAGATTATGGAGCGTGCACGGGAGGGGGTGAGAAGACGAGGATGCGTGGGAGGGAGAGTGGATCATGGGGTCGGTCGGGGATGTCCCACATAGATTTTCAAGAAGGCGTTAAAATCTGCCGTTTCACGGCTCGATTCTTCGCCGAAGCTTTCACGCGGAGTTGCTCAATTTAATCAAGTGTTGATCGATGCCGCGCGACTCGGCACTAATAATTACCGCTAATTATCACTGCGAGGTAAGACACGGAAAATATAATGAATGTCCAACTAGAGCTTAATGAATCCCTTATTGAGGCAATCCCTTATTCGGCAGTAAATATATGTAATAGAGAAAAAGATAGGATAAAGCAAGGTATAGATCACTGACATAACATCGTGCCCAAAAAATATTTTAATGTGACCCAACCTTTATTAAATAAATAATTTAAAATTTGTTTTATCTATTGCTAAAATAAAAATTAATTTAATAATTATAAATTTTATATGCTCAATAAAATAAATCTATAAAAGAATATATTAAAGCCGCATAAAACTTCTCTTTTTTTAAAAAGATAAATCTAAATTTATACGCGTCAATCACATGACGTGAATTATAGAAAAGTATTTTTGTTGATAAAGTTAAACGAACTGATGGGAGAAGATTGATTTTCCATCTTCGTTCAACAGGAAAGAGTGGAAGGAAATCTTTACGCGAGAGAATGATACTTGGCTTTAAATAACAGAGGAGACCGACATTTCCACTCCGACTATGAATTTCTTCGCGACAGGGGCCGTCCGTTTTTCCTCGTGAGTCTTCTTTCCGACGCCTTTCAAGAAACGACGGGAAATTGCGCCCGGTTGTTTACACTGCGGGCAAAGTCGCTTTCCCTCCCAGAGACCGCGAACGAAAGAACCTGTGCTCAAAGACGTGCTGCGACGACCAGTCGCGACGTCGCAGTCTGCGAGAAATTATTGAGATTCCTGTAGCCGATGCCGGATGCGAGTGCCAGCGGCAAAAGATGCTCTCGATTTAAAGTGACCCCTGTAAAACAGTCGTTCTTCTACAGTGATACGAAGACGCAAACATTTGGTGAGACTCTTTTGAACGAAACTCGTTTCCTCGAAGGAATTTCGAGAAGGGAGGAAGACAGAGAGAAGAGAGACTCCTGTTTCATTAAGAATTCTCTCATTCGAAACTTCGCTAAATCATGTGAAATAATATGAGGAAAATTCTCTTTCATTTAATTACGATTACATCATAGTTTCGATTGCTCGACATTTAATTTTATAACTATAAACCGTTACTTTTATTACACGTTATATAATCTCCAACTGTGGATATGTCTTTCTCTGATAATAACATTTGATTTAATTATAAAAATTTACATTTATAAAAAGAAATGCCACGACATATATGCATTATTGATTTGATGGACCCATTAATAATCAATTATTGAAATTTAATATTTGCTGCGTTACACACATGTAAATTGAGAGATGATTATACTAACAATTTGTAATGTTCGTACTTCATATTACATTCAAGCATTGTTAACAACACGTTTCGAGAAAAGGCGAATATCGTTCGCATTAAATTTAGACGTACACTCACAATGAGCAACTGGATCCTTTAACTTGCAAAATGAAGCTAACAACTTTCTGGAACACACCAAATTCGCCAACAAGTTTATTCCTTGAGAAACAACTTTCATATCATGGATATTCGAGGAAAACTGAGATACAATGTCAGAAATTCATCGCTTGCAGTCGTTTTTGTAAGTTTGATATAAATACCGATTATCAAGAATCCCTTTATTTCATATAATGACGTCGGTCGTAAATCGATAAAATAATAATTATCAATCGTAATTTAAAGAAAAAATTATTATTGACATTTTCCAAATTAATATCTTTTATTTGATTTCCAACATCGAAATGAAATTTCAGCTTATCAGTAAAAATTTAAATTAAAATATTTTAATCGATATATTTTTTCAGTAAACAGACCTTCAAAAGCATGATTTAAACAATGCATGGAATTTTCAAATTTAATTTTCTCTGAATCGCAAAAAATTGTCGAAATTATTATATATACGCGAGAGATTTATGCGGAATATAATTTTCCAAATATTATGTCAAAGGACAGCGCGGGGTATTAGGATGTAGGAATAATGCTGGCATGCGTGTGCGTACTAGCGATGCATTGCCTGCAGCACGTTCGAGGAATTACCAGACGAATTATCCTTCGAGCATGCGTTCGACTCCCTTCAAAACAGAATAAACAGGAACAGCGTAATAACGAAACTTTATTAACGCAAATACGACTGAAATTAAGCGAATATAAGCTTTCCCTTTTGCAAATACGTTCGCTGCGCTTGAATTCACATGCCGCAAATCCATGTGCTTCACGATAGGAAAAGACTTGCATAAACCACGTTTCAAATATAATTTCAGCAAACATGTAGCATATCAAACGTTTATAGTGGGTGTCCCAAAATTTAGCCAAGTTCAAAGTGAGATTGAGATTTTACCGGTTTCAATTGCAGGAGCTTTGTAATTGGTTCTTTCTTTGACGAAAAATTAAATTATAAACTAATTAAAATAAAATTATTTAATGTTGACAATTACACGGTATGAATTAATTTAATTTAAAAATTAACAATTAACTGAATAAAATTTGTAAGCTTACATTAAATTTGCGCTAATGAAAAGTCGTCGTATATTTTAAATAGCTGGATATTTTTTCTATACAAGTATTTAAATTATCGCGTGATTGTGCTAATTGCATATTATTATACATATAATTAATTTATCTGTAATAATTTCCCTCAGCTCTCTTATATCAGTTTTGCATTGGCATTTTCTCTTCCGTATTACCTTCTTTTTGATTTATTACCAATTACATTACTTTACAACCATAGGAATATGTTTCTTCGAACGACACGAATAATTCTCGTAATATAATTTTTTTCTTTTAAACAAAAAGTAATCGCTGCATTCTGCAATGTCTCGCAAAATTTCTGTTGTCTCGTTGATTCGTTTCATCAGTTTCCTCCCGCAGCATTCAATTTCCGCCGTAAGAATAAAAAAGAAACAATAAGAATATTACGAAGAAGAAAAAGGAATAAAAAACAGCCGTAGCATAAAAGTTGTAAGAAAATAAAAAGAGTTGCTGCGTATCTTGAACTTCAGATGGTGAAAAATAAACGATAGGGATATCTAGACTCTAAATAAATATCTGAATCTAAGAAATTAAAAATGCTCTGTTACATTGTTTCTCTCAGTATCCTTTATAAATAAATAAAATTTAATTAATTAAATAAGATGCTCTACTTATTTAACTAATTAAAATTTTCATCTTACCCATCTTCTTCTCCGGTTTCATCCCTTACACATATCTACGTAATCAAAATATTTCTGTAAAAATGTTTTGAAATAATTAATTTGTACAGTGAAATGTCAAATTTTCTTCGTATTCGGTTTCTCTACTTTGTCGTATTTGCATTTCGACTTAGCTACCCTGTTACGAGCGAGTCGTTATAATTGACGTCCGTTGCCCCATAGTAATTGGCTGCTCGCAATATTGCTACGCAGATAGTGACTGAAAGGGAGAGAGGTTATATAAACGTTGGCAGCTGCGTCTGGGGGATTATTCTCTGTACGCTAATGCGAGCGTATGAGTCTCAGTTTACTATTCAATCAGAAACTGTTCGCAAAGCCTATCTCGGACTTTATGCTCCGAGCGCCTCTGGTCATTAGAGCGTATTCTGCGAAAATGTAAAGCGCTTATGGACAAATACCTTGAAAATCTATCGATATATTCCACCCCCCTCGAATTATGCCCCTTTTTTTAATATCCTCACAATAATTTTCTATATACATGCATATATAATTGCAATATATATATATATATATATATATATATATATACAGGGTGTCCCAGGTATCTTCCGTCCAAAAAAAAAGGCAGATTCTCTGGCCAATTTAAAAACGATTTTTCCTCAGCGAAAATGTCGAGGGAGATCATTACACAGGCCCACAAAAAAAAAAAAGTGTCTGACCTCGGCATGCAAAGCATGTTTTCTTACGTATTTTTTTGCGCTGAATCCAAATCTGAAGTCAAAATGGGGGGTTCTCCGGGCCGATTTTGAGTAAATAGCTGTTTAAAGTAAAAAAATTCTGAAAATTAAACACCTAATCTATCATTTTTAAATAAACAATGTACCAAGACCATTTGAGTCTTATTACCCAGAAGACAAAAGGCCCACAGAGCGAGCATTTTGACCCAATAACTCAAAAAACCATAAACCCCAGCCAGGTCAGAGGCCTCAGTTCAAATCTAAACAGGATATATAACACAATCATCATCAGATCTTACATAGAATGAGAGCCTCAGTTTAAATTTGAGCTGACTATAATTACATAACTCCTAAGCCCCAGGCACACCGGAAGCCTGAGCTAAGTGTCAAGCACGGATCCAGGGGGAAAGGGGGGCAATGAGGGTGATCGCCCCCCCTCCCAAGGCTCCTGGATGTATCATGAAAATGAAACTTTTTGTGTTAGTTGAGACCTTTTTTTTAGCTTGAAGACTCTTTTCATACCAATAACATATGATACGCCCCCTCCCACCCAAGGCAGGTGGGTCCATCCTTGCTAAGTGTGCTATAATTATAGCATAATTATAGCACCTTTATGGTTTTTTGAGTTATTGGGTCAAAATGCTCGCTCTGTGGGCCTTTTGTCTTCTGGGTAATAAGACTCAAATGGTCTTGGTACATTGTTTATTTAAAAATGATAGATTAGGTGTTTAATTTTCAGAATTTTTTTACTTTAAACAGCTATTTACTCAAAATCGGCCCGGAGAACCCCCCATTTTGACTTCAGATTTGGATTCAGCGCAAAAAAATACGTAAGAAAACATGCTTTGCATGCCGAGGTCAGACACTTTTTTTTTTTGTGGGCCTGTGTTATTTTTTGCATATTCCCAATTTTTGTCATCATGTATCTTTCTAACTAAGCCTTAAATTAAAGTTCTATTAAAGTAAACTCTACCTAAAATTAACTAAAGAATGTGACTTTATTAATATTTTATTCCCATAAGCCTTAGTTTGCAAAAAACCCTTTATTTTCAATCGTTTATAACTCGAAAACTATTAGTGCCGCGACATTTTCGCTGAGGAAAAATCGTTTTTAAATTGGCCAGAGAATCTGCCTTTTTTTTTGGACGGAAGATACCTGGGACACCCTGTATATATATATACATGTATATGTATATAAACAAAAAGGGACAAAATTATATTACAATATGTAATAATACTTTTATATTTTTATAATAATAAAATCAGTTTAATGAAAAATCTGATTTATTAAATTATTGAATCGCGAATATAAGTTTTGAAAATTTCTTTTCACGAAGGAACGTAAAGCTTCTCGAAATAGGTTTTATGTGATTTATACTTTTACTAATTGCATTCATATTTCGATTATAAATATTGCTATACGAATAATCCAAGGATAAAACATGTTTCAAGACAACAAATAATTCATCTCTATTAGAAACATAATTGGTGGTTAATGATTTCTCTGTAATAGATACTGTTGTGTTCTTTTTTGGTATTTTCAAGATTTGATATTGTTCACGATTTATTTCGCGATGGTCTTCTTTACGCTTGCACTTTGCAGGATGATTTTTAAAATTTTGCTTGTCATGATTAGCTAAAACTGATTTTGCAACATTTATTCTAGTTTTGCATTTCTCTGGGGTAAAAATGGTTGATGCACTGTGAGAAATCTGCAATTTGTCTGTTATATTCCGCTGCAATAAAACCAAAATAAAACATCATATTTTGCGAAATATAATTTCATAAATGCAAATTAAACCTTTTCTATTTTTTAACAGTTTGACGTTTAATAAATTTTGCTTATAATCATACGGTTTTTTTTTGCATTTTTCGCATTTTTTCTCCTTTGAAATTTAAATGTTGTATCAAACTCGATGGTATTTGAAAACTAAAATATATATCTGTTGGAAAAAAATTCTTCTCAAAATTAATAGTACAATGCACTGAATTTATGGGCGATATATACATGTATATGTCTGGGAAAAATAAAATAAATTGAACGCTTTCGTGATCCCCGCGACCCTTGATTTCAGAGTGCTCATTTTTCTCGCGTCATACCTCGTTTACATCGTCGATGCTCTCCTTAAGGAAGATCGATCTTTTAAAATAAAATTTCGTTACGAGAGCATCTTCTACGGATCTCGATTTGTCTTTATTATGATGTCCGATGGATTGTAATGAGGACGCCGACGGAACGGCGACATACATTTCTAAATTAATATTTAAGAGGAAGGAAGAAAATATTTACAAATCATTCTCTTATTTCGTTTCAAAACGCGAACATTTGAGGAATACTTTTGCTTAATTAAGAATATACGGAAAAATCTGTTTACAAAACTAAGTATCTTGACCACACTTGTTGCAATATGAAACACACTCTACATTAATTAAAATAAAAATTTTCTAAAATAAATTTAATAATTAGAGATTTGGCTCAAGTAATCAATAATCTCTGCGCTCCAACTATCGCGCGTTGGCTCTTATGCCATTTTCTTTTTAATTTTTCTAAAATATCTGACGAAAAGTTATATTTTTTGCGTTTTTCTGTGCAACTGCTTTTCACTTTTTTTCTTTATAAATACTTTAATTTTTATCATTCGTAATTAATATTGCATTATTGTAATTATTTATCTAAATAATTGGTTTATTTTTAAAATATTCATATCTCTTGCATTTATCGGATGTCATACTATGATAAAAAATTCTATTTGTTTATGATTAGTATTTATCTTTTGTGCAATAACGACATATAAGGGCATGTAATCCAGCGAAAATTTATTTTTTGCGTGTCAAAGTCTTTATTGAACTTTTACACGCCGTCAAGAACTTCGCGGATGGAAATACGTAAATATGTTTCTGGTGGTTTGACCAAAGTAGAATATTTGAAACCTCTCGAGGACGACATTACTACTATGTCAAATCTGTCACCATCGTTCTGAGTAACAAAAATTTGTTTGACAAGCATTGATAATGTACCGAAGACCGCGAAGATAAAATTCTACGCATACGGTGCTTAAGTATATGCACACATACAAGTATATAATATAAAATATCTAAATATAGAATATAATTTATCACAGAAATTTACATGAAAAATCTGGCTGCTTAACCTATCAGCTGACACGGCCATGAATCTTTCGGCGGCAGCCTCTTTACCCGGCATGGACAGAATTCTTTCAGAAGGAAGATTTCTATAGCCATCCATCATGTTTGCGTTTACATCAAATGTATTTAATGCACTTTACGATTTTAGAAATATTTTAATTTTACTATGCTTATTTATACGTCCTTTGGACGCACGCAAGCAATACAATTATTTCTTTTAGAAGACAAAGAGTTGGATAAGATCTGAAATATTTTTATATCGATTTTAAGAATCAAACTCGACGCATCGATTGATAACAATGTGTTGATTACATTTTTTTTGTTTTATATTAAGACAAATTATTTTGAGAATTATTTTGCAAAATGTTCCATCTTTCAATGTCAATTAAAAATAGAAATAATTAAATTTAAAACTAAATTATTACAATACAGTTTTAAAGTATAATATTTTGTATGAAATTTATCGAAACTGTTATTTTAAAACGCATTAAAATAGTACGTATTAAAATGTCTTTTGAATAATTTCGAAATGTCAACGATGCATGACTAAATACAAAATTTTACGTTTAAACGATATAATAAGATAATCATGGTGAACACGGACCGGAAATAAATTAGTGCTAACACATTATAATCGCACAAACGTACTTCACTGACGGTATTACTTATTTTAAAATACGTTGGCGCACATGGAGAGCTTACGGAATGGTTCCCTCATTTAGGGTGGCTTCCGTGGAGAGGGGATTATAAAGGATTATTTTCCAGCGTTAAATGAATTCGTTGGCGGTGAGTGCCACGGTAAAATCTACTAATGGATGCTGCAAACCGCTGTGTACACGATAGATGTAAAATGTATTATCTGTCAATCAAGAAAGAATTGCAAATGCTATCACGTCCGATGCAAATATCGGACAACAATTTAATTAAGTTTCAACACATGCTTCATTAAATTATATTTATATTCTTGTATGAAAATACAAGACCGTAACAACTATCATTGCCAAATGTATCATTTTCTATATATTTAATTTCTGAATTATATGAAAAATCTATACAGAATTATAATTTTCTATGCATGAACTAGTAGACGGTTTTATATAAATTAAATTTTTATACTCACATGTTATTAATTTAAATTTTCTTTTTTATGTCAATTTTTGCATGTAAAAAAAATAGGTATAAATTATATAATAATAATATATAAACTTAAGATTTAATTATTAAAACATCTTATACAATAATATTTATACTTTACCAAATTATATTTATATAAAAGGTATAGATTGAAACATAGAACTATTTTTTCGCCTTTTAGACTTTATTATAAAATATAAGTACAACTTAATTCTTTTTAAGTATTTTTAAAAATAATGTTTTCCAAAACATCTATTATTAAAAATGATTAAATCGATTCTTTATTTCCTTTTGCATAAAATTCTTTCAATGATAGAATATTTCACAATCTATAAAGCTTTTAAATACTCAAAAATCAAAAGAACACGTATACAATATATAAAGAAAAGAACTTGTACATTTCAAAAAACTCACATGTGTGTGTGTGTGTGTGTGTGTGTGTGTGTGTGTGTGTGTGTGTGTGTGTGTATAATAAAATACTCAGCTGTCTATTCAACGTTTTTTTCCTTCAAATATCGACATGGGACGTGCACCCTCTCGTCTCGTTCAACCCGGTCTCGCTCATCCCGGTCTCTCATCCGGCTGCCGCATTTTCAGATTTTCCATCTGCCGTCACGCGCATTACACGGCGGCTCCCGCGAAAAATACCTCGCCGCAAGTCGCGACGGTTTATGCGGGATTAGCGCGGGCGGTACCGAGTTCCTCCTGTTCCGCGGAATAATTCGGAAAAAGTCCCCACTGACGAGCCCGCGCGGGATTTATTCCAGTAGTCGCGGCACTGCAAGAGAGAGAATGCGTTAGCAATATATGGGATAACGCTGAGAGAGGAAGGACGGTCACGGAAAGAAAAAAGTTGACCCTATGTAGTCGGACTCGTAGCGTAAAATACTAACGAGCGTTGAGTCTCATTCGCGTATACACGTCGAAGGCGAATATGCACGGTTTACTCTTGAGCCGAGTCGCATAGACAATCCGAGTTAAATATCATTGAATTAACGACCCGCTGTTCCTTTCTAGATTGCGGCATTACGCATAAGATTGGCACAACAAAGGAAAATTGAATTAAACCAATGATAGCTTTAAACATAATAATGATGCACCAAGTTTTAATCATAATTATTTGTTAATGAAATTATAATCACATTTTATAAATTTGGATATAAAATAATTGATGATGATCTTTTAGCTCTTTTTCTAAAAATTTTAAAAATTTTTTAAAGAGACTTCTGACACTGTTAAAAAATAGAAATCCTAAAATATGGAATGTTTTCGTTTAATGGTTTCTTTGAAAATTTATAATAACTGTTCTATTTCAATCACAAAATGAATTTAAATTATAATTCATAGTGTTGGAAGAAAATTCTTGAGTTATTCAGGAAATGTAAATTCTGTAAAAATTTTTTAATCAATCTGAGAAAATTTCCACCGTCATCACTGTTACTGCTACTGTCGGTGAAACAATTTTAATTTATAGAAACTTCAAAAATTTTCAGTCACGAACTAAAAAATTGCTACAAATAAACCAACCTTTTTAATTTCATCGTTTTAGTATTAATTGTTAGAACTTTTTTATAACATATCATTGAAATTATAGAACTCTGCGAAAAAGAGCCTATGAGTCTATTATGAATTATATTAAAATTCTCATAAGAAAATATTAAATTTAAAAAGATAAGTATAATCAATCAAATAAATATTTCTAAGCAAAACAAGATTTCTGTACAATAATAATTTTAAAAAAGAATAATCATGTGCAACAAATTCTATATAACAGAAAATATAATTATTAAAAATAGAAATCAAATTAAGCATTAAATTAAACGCAATTTGTCGCAAATTAAAAGTCGAGACAGATTTGTAAAATGTTGAATAATCATATTTTAACATTTATTATCACCGCGTATAAAAGTATGCCATTTTTCGAATTTACAAACGTAGATTTTAATATGACTTATTATTTATTAAAAACTCCACATTTCTAGCTGAGAGGATATATGTCTGTCCTCTTGCCTGGCTTAAAAAGTCTAAACAAAAACGCATTCGTGCAACGCATTCACTTTGGTCGATTCATCCGGGATGATCGTCAAGAGCGAGCCGTGTAAATTCGCCTTAAGGCACCGTGGGAATAATTAACGGCGCTTCGGCCGCCAAAGGGAATCGGCAAGCACGTAGAGAGAACGCTACGCGTTTTACGAGCCTGCACAAGAAACGGGTCGTCGCTGCGTCGACCCGCCAACAAACAATCGAATTATCAGGCGGTTGCGAATGCAACGAGGGCCATTTTTCCGCTTCGTTTTTCCGTAGCGCCCGAGGGCTCGCAAAAGTTTCAGTACACGCGTACAACTCTTCCACCGTCGAATCCAGCCGGCAATGCGGATCACGGCTGCACCGAAAAACCGGAAAACACCGGCTTCATTAATCTAACAAGATTGATACGCGCAACATACATATCTCGCCGCGGCATAATGGCCACGGGAGTCATAGCTAAATGATAGCGAATGCAAAATGCGCTGGCGTTCCTCAACATTTTGAGCGTAATGTATGCGGAATGCTTATGAATAGCTCGCGTAATCCAAGATTCATGGAATTTATTCAAGCAATAGATACGCAGCACGAATCTTCTGTTTCTCAAATTATGAATACTATAGAAGATAAATCGCAAAGAAATTATGTTAAATATTGCTTTGAGATATCTCTCGCTCTTTAAATAACTACAAAAGGTTAATACTACAATACTACAATTCTACTTGTTTAGATATGATCGAGTTATTATGTGTGTGTGAGGAAATAGATCAAGACATCTGATGATATCTTATCTAATAATTCTAATGCATGTAACGAATGCTGCTATTTACAGAAGTAAAATTGATTATTATTTGCAAATAAATAATATTAATGCATTTACATGTAAATGCACATTTATATTTTCATTTAAAATAGATATATGCGAATATAATTATGTATCAATATTTTTGATCATATAAGATTACGATGATATACTTTATGTGTGATACAAATTTATTATTTATTATTACATATTACACGCATACATTGTATGTGCCTCATCACTTATAGAAACAGAAAAGTCATTACTTTAATGAATAAAAACATATATTAATATCATCAACTTTTATTTTAATATTATTTTATATATAAATATTTATATATATAATTAACTTATATTACTTATACTTATACTTTAATATCATAAAACTTATAACAAATAATATTAACACAATTTAAATTCTTGATTCTTTAAAACAGACTCCTCATCCTTCTCGATTATCGAATTTTAATTCAAACTGTAATAAAATTGTGAACTTGAAAGAAGTATCCAAGAAATGAGACCTATTAATCAAAAACAACTGTAAGAATATTTATAAATATGCTGAAATAAAATATATGGTAACATCTTTGAAAAAATTATTGACAAGAATGAGAGAGATACAATTTAATAATTTATACATGAATATATTTTTATTGATTAAAATAACGACTTTTCTATTTCTATAAATAATAAGCAATACTTTTGATTGGTACTTTTTAGAAAAAGAGGGAGGGAAGGAAGGAAGATGAAAATACTTTCCTCGAATTAGACAAAAACCATCGATAGCTGCGCATCCGACCTTGGCAGTTTTGCATCAGATTGCACAGCATATAAAGCCAGTCCTAGTGAGCATCTTGCTCCGAAAACTCGAGAATCTCTCAGTCGGCCCGCGAATGTAATTCTATGTGTAGAATGGTAATGGCCGGGAAACTTTTAGCCACGCTAATGCGATAATGAATTAAATTACGAGGATGGGTTGAGGCATCGTGTCTACCACGGTGGGTAATTACTCGCTTTTTCTCTTATATTGTATTTCGCAATGTATGAACGACGCGGGGGAGGGGGGAGAGGGATGAATTTTGCACGGATGATGTATGGAAAATCCGATGTTCGCTCTCTCGTCGGACATCAACATGTTTGCATTCGAACAGTACAACGCATCAATGCGCTCCGGTAAATGTAAGCCGACGCCTGTGATCGGCCTTCAATTACATTATTCTCGTGTAATTAGCATCCCTTGTGACGAGATAACGTTAATATTGCGGGTCGGGGCCTCCGTCAATATTAAACAAGTTGCCCGCCATTGATGTTGCGAATTAATTAAAAGTGCGCGAAAAGAGTCTTCCGTTTTTAATTAAAACTTGCTACATTGCCGGCTGTAATATCACGCGCACACATTTGCCCGAGCGTTTGCGGCTCTGGTACCACATTATTTCAAGTAACATTAATACTGTAAAATGAGATTTCTTTGTACTTGTGTTACTTTGTGACGGATCCTATTCGAAAGAGTCTGCGTCTATGTATTACCTTTCAGTCCGATCCTTTAATGTCGATATTTCTTATCAAACGGGGAAATTTATAAATCATTAATGAACTCATCCTCTTCTTTATTAATCAGAGTAATATTTTTTGTAAGAAAAATATTTATAAATACGAAAATATTTTTATATATACTTGGTATAGAAACACGTAAAATAAATATCCTCTACTCTTTCAAGGCAAATAAAATCAATATTTTACAAATTTAAATATATTCTTTAATATTAATTCAATATTTGCAGAATAATGATTCTTTTATTAAATAATTTACTCACGAAGAAACTGCCACAAAGGAATTCTATTTTTCAGCATTTCTTGGACTGTTTTATAGCTTTCTATTAAAAGTAACAATATCGTCGAATAAAATCAAATCCCAAATATGATCTTGGGAAATCTTTTAGGCAAGAGAGAAACTCAAAATCGAAGGAAATAAACTACAAACACGATTCGCTCGATTCTCGTTGTTCAGTGAACGATTCAACCTTTTTACAGCGGAACAATAGTTTTCCAGTAGCGCTATTTTCGATATTCCGCGGCGAATCCTTCTATCCCGTATCAAATCCGAAAGGGTTTACCTCTCCTCATAGTATATCGGAAAGGTTTACCCTCGCTTCGTGGCGCACCGAAATTGACTCGTTCCAAGGGATTAAACGTGCACCCCGTTATGCCCAGAAACCGTACGTATTCCATCCAGGGAAATTCGCGGCTTCTCCCGTCGTCGAACGGATTCGTTGGTCCCGCAGTAAGCGGCCAACAACTAGTATCTATCTATCTATCTATCTCTATATGAATGTCTATATAGATATATACTATATATGTAGAGTGTCTTCGATCAGTTGCAGTTCCATTTGCAACCAGATTCTGCGGGAGTAACAGAAGTCGTCATTTCAGAGTTTCATCTCCCTTCCCTCTTTAATCGCTTATCAGTTTTATACCTAAAGGTATAGATAAATGTATCTATTTCTGCATTTTAATTTAGGAAGAGCCGCGATTCAATTCGATGAAAAAAATTTGCCGATAAAAATTTCAAGAAGATTAAGCATTCAAAGGTTTGGAAATATATTCGAGGCATGTTCTCTAATAAATCCTAGATAGTTTATATCGTGCTGACATACGTCTATTTAGTATTGCGGGCTGTTAACTAAATGCAACTATTAAGCATTTCGGCGCTTAACCAACAGTCATGTTGCTTGGTCGGCCGTTTAGAGTACAACATGAGATTCTGTTTCTCCCTTCCGTTTTGCTCATTCATCAAGCATGAAAAGAGCTTCGCGTGCGTAGCTTCGGTTGCGTGCTGCTCGAGGGATCGCGCGCTCGTGCGAAATAAGGAACATCGAGAATAAAAATACTTGCGCCAAATTGTTTATATAAAAGAGAAGTTTTTACGGCGCCATTCAGAAGTCATTATATCACTACTTTCACAAAACGCTAAAATAACGAGAAAGCCTTTCTGACCATCGTTATTAACTCGCAAATTTGAATGTCTAACCGGAACGAAAGCAAGAGGCAGAGGAGTAAGAATATTAATTATTTTATCCGTTGAAAATACTTTATTAAATAAATTTTATTTTAAAATCACATCATAAAATTGTGAAATACCAACATTTTGCTTCTACACAATAAACAATTAGTTCTTGGTACGCAACACAATCTCTGTCTCATAAAGATTTAATTGCGAGTATTATAGAATTTAATAAAAACAGTCCCTTAAAAAAAAGTCTTTTAAAATTCGTTTCGTTTCATACTTTCCTATATCATTCTAGCAAATATTGGATTAATTTAGAAAATAACAATCAATTCTATAAGTTCTGTCAGATGCAATATATTTTATACTATCGTATATAATTAAACTTATTGTTAGAGTCGTAATAATACTATTACCAATATTGCGTGTGCATTTGCGAAGTCTAGGATAAATGAATCAATAAACTAAAATACATGATTTTCATTGTTATACATATCTCCATATTACAAATACATTATATGCCCTAGCAAATACCATACTATTAATAATTCTATTATTATCATTACCATTACAATTCTTATAATTATTGTGATTATTAATGTTATTATTATGCATTGATGTTACCCGTATCATCCAGCTATATTGTGAGTTATACGAATCATTAATGATCCATGTCGATGTAACCATGCAAATGTTGTTCACCGCGTTCTAAAATTAAGTTAAAGTTTAATGAAAATTCAGTATAGAAATATTTAATGCGCAGTGTACGTACAATACTGCATATTTTGCAGAATTTTAAAAATTCGAGATAATAAATGAATATTGAATTCAATTGTAAAATCCTTATATCAGATATTTATGTAGAATAAAACTGTCGTGTGTATTTGTATCATCAATAAACGAACGATAGCAAGTAACTTATTTATCGTGGCAAATTTTTGACTCGTCATCAAAAATCTTTCCGCGTAAAAAATTCGCTGAAACGCAACATAATGCGAAATACTAAAATTACGAGGAGAAATTAGTGACAATCTAGAGTAGATTAAAAAATATTAAACGAAACGAAGTGACGCGAAGGTCATAAAAATTTATTTATTGAAATAGCTGGAGTCAAGGGCTTTTTATCGATTTCGATGTCTTGTCAAAACTACATTTCGCAAACGCTTAGATTACTCTGCACCCGATGATCCTCTTACAGTTTCGACTTCATTAGGCGTTGCGTGATCACGTGGTAGTAGGCGCCGATTAAATATAAACGTGGAGCGCGAGATGTGCGAGTGTCGTAAGCCGCTTACGGACGCGGTTATACATGCATTTTAATGTAATGCCATCATCAGTCGGCGTGTCATTAGCGATTGCAAAATAATCGGTTCGTGCAAGTTCACTGTGACTGCGTGGTAGCGTGTCGTTGTGAAAGAGTGCGTCGAACAACGTCGATGGCGAGCACGCATACGTCGTGCGTGATGACACGAGAATTACGGATATACAAAATATTCCATAAACGTAATTCCAAATTAATTGCGCTGATGGCTTCATACACATCATTTTTTACTAATTTTATTCGTCGAAAGCCGAAATCATGAAAAACACTCAAATAAATGACATGTTTGTCTCGTAATACTCGTAGTTTTTAAATAAAGCTGGAATAATTTTGCTTTACACTTTAAATTTATGCATCTAAAAAATTTCTTAATATTTATTTCAATTGCCTTTTCATTTTAATCGACAATATATTTATTAACACATATATTGGTTCATTAATAGTTTTCAATTTCAAAACTATTGGAAATTTGGATTTTGCGACTAATTATATGTCCGTTCACACATGTAATATGCTTGCGATGGCTTTCATAAATATTGCTTTTGACAAAGTAATAATTATTCATAAACGAACTTCTTAACTTTATAACTAAATAATATTTAATTACAAAGAAATTATTGCTGCCTTTTGACATAAGTTAAATAACATATAATGAGTTCTCTCAATAAAATGTTACTGAAACTTATATTCAAATGAATTCATAAAAAAGGGAGTAAAAATTTTTATGAAAAATTTATTAAACTTCTCACACACACATATACACATACACATGCGACAATGATTTTGCGCGAATATATTTTGCTAATATAATCCTTCTATATATTCGTGTATATTTATTTACATTTTTCAGGTATATTATGTGTCTATCTATTTAAACGAAAAACCTCTTTACCACATATTGCGTTACGTGCTGCAAGCTTGCGTTCAGGAATTTCAATCATAAATGCTCTTAAACCTATATACTCTATTTATAAAAGGAACATAAAAAAGAATATGAATACATGTAAAATGTAACGTTATATAACATAGCATATTAAAAATCGCAGCATCTACACTTGCAGCTAAAACAATAATTGCATCTCCGAGAAAATGTGATAACATCTTTAGAAAAATATAAAAATACAAAGGTAATGTGAATTCTATTTTAATCAATGCAATTTTGTAAATACTTAATAATACACTAAAAAATATATTTATACTTCCACGCGTAATTATTATTACAATACATATAACAATATTCTATAAATGAAATAAAAATTTCTTTATATTAATATTGTAGTTAGAATAGATAAGAATACAATAGATAAATATAATGTATAACGATTGATTATTTTGGGTCATAATAACGAGCTGCGAATATCTCAAGTGTAAATGATAAAGAAAGAAAAAAAGAGATAAGAATATCTCGCAAAGAGAAAACACGAAGGTGTCGTCTCTAGCGACTGCACCGTTGCGACACTCGAGCATTTCCTTCAAGACGGGAAGATGTCTCGAGAGTCTTACCAAACTCCGACAAATATTTGTAGAGCTTTTGTGCACACGTGCGCTACGCTTATTATTGTTGCCAGTGCCGCAACGAGAAAGATCTACCTCACACTTTAAATCTTGATATTAATCCAACTCTTTCTCGCGCTTCACGTTTTTTATCTTTATATGATACCTTTGCGAAAAGCAGCACTCGTCATTTTTCCATGGTAGTTTTTACATTTTTGAGAAAATTTGTATATTTGTTAAAGTTTGAAAAAGTAAATCTCTGTACATTTTTACCTAATTTTGTTTTGATAATCGTAATCAGAAAGATATTTCATATTCAATAAAAGTGGAAATGGAAACTTCTCTCTCTCTCTCTCTCTCTTTTTCTCTTCCTCTTTATTTCTATCTTGTTAATATATTTTTATAAAGATTTTTTTATTCACGCTGCATTTGTTGGATGCAATTATCTGTTATTCGGTTTATTATTTGTTTGATACTATTACATTTATTATATTTATTAATAATAATATTTTTAAAAAGTATAGGCAATCATATATAATGATATAAAATATGCACGTTAAATATATATTGCAATATCCAGACAATTTATGACAAAATGATGAGCTCCTCTACAAACGTACAAACATTTTTCTCTTTTTACGTGCAATCGATAGAATAAAATGTCACCTATAATTATTCATCAATGTCGCAGCGAGAATGAGACGGTGATGTGACGGACTCGAAATTCTAATTTGTCTTGCTTGAAACAAGAAAGAAGTGCACTCGCTCTCGAGGACATTTCAACAAATATTTTAAACAATCTCCTCTGTCCGTCTTTCCGCCCTCGAGTAGATCGTCAAACAGTCGACGAGTAATTGCGCAAGCACTGTCATCTCCCCATCGTCGTCCGGTAATAGGTAGTAAACTGTCGTTCGAAGAGTACCTTTCGGTCTACTTCGTATTCGTCTGTCCAAGAATCAAGTAATAATCATTTGCATTTTATTCGTGTCTCCACTTTGCTGTTGCTTTATTTCTCTCTCTCTCTCTCTCTCTCTCTCTCTCTCTCTCTCTCTCTCTCTCTCTCTCTCTCCTTCTCTGTATCTTTCTCTTTTCTTCTTCTTCTTCTTCTTCTCTCTGAATCTATCTGTGTCTCTATTGTGTAATCATTACATAGAAAATGTACAGTTCTTCCTCTCTGACTTTTCTTACCTTCACTTCTGTAACATCTTTAGAGAGAGTTGATAGAAGTTCGCGAGCCTTTCAACAATAAATCCTTCACAAACTAAACGATGTTTCACTCGCCATTACAGCTACAATCAATAAACATATACATATCTTTTATATAATTTTTTTGCAAAAATTTTGGTAATAATTCAGATGATTTTAGTTTATTACAAAAATTATAATGACGTTATCAAGGAAGATATGTAATGATATAATCGTGTGTGTATAAATTACTTAATTATTTATCAAAAGCCAATCAATTTTCAAATTTTTCAATTCATGAATTTTAATAAAAAATCAATGATTGAATTAACGTATCTTGATACGGAACCAGATGAGACCCATAACAATTTCTAATCTATTATTCGATCTGACAATGAGATATTTCTTAGTCTTAAAATTTCATTCAGCTAATGACCGTATAATATTTTTAATTTTTTTTTATATATTGGTTTATTTATTTATACTTATGCATTCCTAATAAAAAAATGTTTTTAAATTTATTATATGAAACAGTTATTTATTTTAAACACATACACACGTACCAAAAATGATATTTTTGAATGTATATAATTACTCATAAAATATGACAAACCGACAATTAATATCACGAATGTATACACGCGAGAAGTTGCTCAATTACCGGCGGAAATTCGTACTTTTGTCACCGAACACTTCGTTTCATTTTGTGCACGCACACACACTAGTTGCGAGCTCGAATATATCGCGGGTGTGAAGGACTCATCCGCCAAATCCGTACCGGGGATTGTGAAGTTGTAAATTGGAATGAAATTGCAGTCGCTAATGCGCCGATTTAAATGTAAACGCGCGGAAATGGAGACGTTATAGCCATTCGCAACACCAAATCGAATGGCGATCCCGCCTTTTTATGACCGATTTCCTGCTTGAAGTAAACATTTCATGCTGACATTGGCACTGTCATCTCGTTGACGTTGTGTACAATGTTTTTAAATAATTACAACAATTTCGGTGGAGTAATTAAATTCTTTTGATCGTGCACGCGTATGCGATCTATCTAAATCGTAAAATTAATCACCAATATTTTACTAATATCAAATACATGTGGTTCATAAAAAACATGGCGTATATTATTTCCCAATTAAAATGTTGGTTATCGATAAATGAACTCTTAGAAATTCCCTTTTCAAAAAATTAAACGGTACGATTCACATTCGATTCACGATACAATTCACAATTGTAAAAAGCACATATCGGTATTCTGTTACGCTTAGCATTGTTACGATAATTGAAATCCGTTTAATGAAATTGGTCGTGGTGCAAGCGCATATTTTCTCGAGTAATCTCCGGATCGTATGCATCGTTAGATTCAGAGATCAGAATTTTCTGGGCGATACAGTACAAGACTATTATGCAAATCAGTTGAAGCTTACTGTATTTCTCCCGGCAATAAGCCGAGAGCATTATAATGGGCTCTGCGATAAGCGTTCGATAAAGCAACTATTTATATCGGACAGCCGCGTAACAACTGATAAATCTCGTACATAAGTAAATCGAATACGGTCCCGACTTCGTATTGACGTACTGATATTTTTAAAAATCTGCAACTTTTTCCACGATTAATAGAGAAAATTCCCAGACTATCCGATAACATTCAGAGTGATAATTGTCACTTTTCATATCGTTCTAGAAAAATATGATTCTTTTAAGCTTGCATTTTCCTCAGAAAATCGATCGAGCTTTTTCAAAGCTCAAGATATTTTATCTTTTACAGAAATAATAATCTATTTATTATATTTGTATGCAAATATATTCCATTAAAAAATAATATAAAATATGAAAATAATATGAAAATAATATATTTAATTTATTTATTTATTTATTTTAAATAGTCGACGTATTTTAACATAACTAAGCATCAAGAAATGATAAATAGCTAATGATTATAAAATAAATATTTAAAAATTATTCATTATTTTTTATGAGGACTGAAAGATTCTATTCGTGATATAAAATGATCGAATCTTTGATATAATTTTGTTGCTCATCGCTATAAGATACAAATCTCTATAGAAATCAATTCTATAGAAATCCTGAACAGAGCTTCGGCGAACTGCTTTGATCGGGTTAGACCCACCGCGTAACATCTCGACTTCGCGATAATAACGGGAGTACGATTTAACTTGGTTAAAGTGCAATTACTCAGCGGTTAACCCGAACTACTCCCTCATCTCTGTTTACTGTGTACTCAAGAAATCAGTAGCTGAGTTTAGTCACCATGCTCAGAAATCGTGCGCGACGGTTTGTGCATGCATTAATTAATTGACTTCCCTGACTACGAAACGTTTCTACCGAGATTATAAGATGATAGCAACTAACAGTACTTACATACGAGAAAATGTTTAACAAGAGAATATAAATTCCTATAATTTAATTTATATCAATTATTTATATTAATTATATATAATTTTAATATATATCAATTATATTATCAGCTACATTATTGAATATAATTAATTAAATTTTTATATTATTAAATATAGTTATATAAACTTAAATATAATGCTTTTAAAATTTTAATTACTATTTATTCTTGTGTTTTTATTATTCAATTTAATTTACTTGTCAAAATAAATATGAAAACATGATTTTATATATATATATATATATATATATATATATATTTATTTATTTATTTATTTAATTAATTTGACAAATAAACTAAATTGAATAATAAATATAAAGAATACACACACAGGATCCCAAAATTTTCGCACTATCTGCTAGAAATAGATTCTTAATTATTTAGATTATTTAGAGACGATTTTTCTTTAGCCAAAATGTCGAGAAAAATTAGCATTTTTTTGCAAGTTTCCAATTTTGTCATCGCTATATCCTAACTGAATTTTAAATTAAGGTTCTATTAAAATAAACTCTATTTAAAATTAATTAAAGGACGTGATTTTGGTAATCTTTTAATTCTCCATAAAGAGAATTTAGTTTGTGCGAAAAGTTCTTGCTTTTGAAATATAACGCGAAATATAACACGAAAATTATTGATTCCTTGATATTTTTGTTGAGAAAAAATCATCTTCAAATTATTTCAAGAATTTGCCATTAGCAGGTACCTTGGATTACTTTGCAAATATTATCACAGAATAGAATGACATAAATACAAAAATCATAACAATTTTCAATTATTTAAGCATCAATATCATACAATATATTATGGACAAAAATAAATTTTCTTGTGTATTTAAAAGAATTAAATTATTTTGACACTATTAAGTTCTCAAATAACAGGTGTCTTGTTCGACGGAAATAAAATCGAAATCGGGTCAAACGCATAAAGCGGCTAAGATGGCCACTTCGAAATCTACTGCGTCGTTGGCGCTTCAACAGCTCGCACAAGTTGGAGTTTCAGAAAGTTGATACGATGTGCCTGGTGTACGGTATGCGCTCATCTTTATTAATATGAGGATGGACCGGCGAGAGAGTTTTAAGTTGGCCTACCGGAGCAGCTCAGCTAATATTTACGTTTCATTTTGTTGAAGCTCCACAGCCGCTCTAGAGGTTTGATGAAAATTGCGCGGCAACATCATGGATGGTCATTCCTTGTATGGTTTCCCCTGTTTGGTCGGGATCATTTTCTGAATTTGCATTTTACGTTTGACGAATTAAATCTTACTCTCTATTTAATAATTTGCAATTTGCATTACTGTACAACAACTGTGTAATATTACTATATCGTTATCTATATCTATTATCTATTATTATATACTATATCTATTATCGTTAAGATATCACGATATCGGAAATTTAATGATGAGTACAAGAAGCTATGAAGAAATTTCACCTTCATCCTCCTTCAACATTGTATCCGTCTGGGAGAGCAATTAGTAGCCATCAGCCTTAATAACAGCATGTCTTAAAATTTCCCTTGCCTATCGCAAGCTGTAAATTACGCCTCGGATATTTACAAAAAAAGCATTGTAAGGTGTATTTTGAAGTTACATATTTTTTTTATATTTGCTATAGTTTTACGAATATTTAATACCAAAAATGTAGATGGAACATTATTGTAAATAGAGGTTTTTCATTTATGTAATTTTATATATATACATAGGTCATATTTTATATTTTAATTGGACTTGTCAACGTCAGAGATACAGATAAAATCATACAGCATATTGAGTAATATAAATAAAATTCAAAAATTTAATCATTATCGACGAAATTTATTTCTGCATATATATCTATATTACATCGCTAATATAGCAAGCAATATCGCGGCAAAGTATGTACATATAATATCTCTAAAGTTTAAAATTTTATCAAGTCTGGTTGTTCAATTTTGAATCTGATCTGCTATAAGAGGGAGAGAAAAAAAGAAAGAGAGAGAGATGGTCCAATTAATATTCGAAAGATATGTTTCCTGTTGCTGTGCTCTTTAACAACAGATTTTGCTCGACGCGCACTGTAGTCCAAGGCGCGTCCAAGATGGAGTTTTCCAATTAGTGCGTTTATATCCCAATAAGCACAAGTACGTCCTATGTACGTACGACGAACGTACATGCTGGACATAGTGTACATCCATTGGATGTCCATATCAAATACAGTAGATGTCTATAGGACGTCCATTGTATGTCCGTTTGCAACTCCAATGGACATCCATAAGACGTCTTTACTGGACAAACTATGGACAAACTATGGACCTGAAATGGACGAACTATGGATCTAATGAACAAATTTTGGATCTTAAATGAACGAATTATGGACCAAATGGATGAATTTTGGATCTTTTATGGACGAAATTCGAATCTTAATTGGACATACTTCGGACAATTATTACGCATGTATAATTCATAAATAATTAAATAATTGGTAATAATTAATAATAATTGTATAGAAAACTGGAAGAATATTTATTTTTGATTTATATTGTTATTCTGTATGTACACTGGCAAACACTGATCTCTGTTTCCTGAGATAAAAAGGTGAAAATTATTATTACATTTTATTATATGCAATAATTTATTCTCCCCTTTTACCTCAAAAAACGAATCAATATCAGCCAATAAACATTATTACACTTTATATGTTTTACACTATCACATGTATTAATTCATATATATTTTGCATATCAACATTTTATCACAATGGTACTTATATATACTTTCAACTTTACAAGTATCATATATCACATTGTTTTACATATTGCATATCACAATATTTTATTATCAAAATATCTATAAACTAAAACTGATAAACTAAACAAATTTATAAACTAAATGCATAAACTAATATATATACGTGTATGTGTGTGTGTGTGTGTAAACTATAAAGTATATAAACTAAAAGAAAAAAATATTAAATTGGAAAGAACAGCAATATATAAAAATTGAAAAGAATAATAATATTACAATAATAATTAAATTAAAAAATTAATTGTTGTTATTTTCTCCTTGGTTTTTATTCTTATTATTGCTGCGTTCCTTTGCTCTTCTTAACCATTTTTGAATCGCTTCTTCGCAATCTTTATTGGTGGAGTTTGGAATACTCTTTTTAGTAGAACCTGTAATATGTTAAAAACAAATTAACAATTAGAAAATTGTACATAGATAATATATTTATCTAAATTATTTGTTTTATTTGTTATATATTTTTATTTATATTTATTTATTATATATTTTTTAATATTTATTTTTTTATTTTATTTAATAATTATCTTGACGTTTTGATCAGTCTAGTCTCTCATAGTATGATTTTTATTCCTTGATATTATTATAATTAATGCAAATTTAATTTTTAAATAAGTTATTAGTAAGAAACGTGATATTTCTAACAGTGTTTAAAGATTAAACAAAATCTTTTTCTTTTAATGATACATAGAAACTCTTTAATTTCTTACCAACTGATGAAATTTCGTTTTGGTTATTTGACATTGATGAGCAGCAAGTCAAAAAAAGGAAGTCGATGAAATTGTTCAGTAATGAATCATCGAAATCACGCGGTTCACTACGGACTTATATAATAATTTAAATTAAAAATATTTAATAATTATAAAAGCGCAGAAAATTCTGCACTAAGTTCAAAATATATCTAAATATACAAAGTATAATTTGATATGCAAGATGTTCCATTTTAACTTACACGGCAAATATCTCTTGAACAATGTATAAAAATATTTCAGACAAAAGTTGTAAAATTTCGAAGAAGAAAGTTAGTGCTATTAATTTTTTCCTAAAGGGTGAGTTTCTAAGTTATTTGAAAGTCTTTTTTTTAATAAAATTATCTTGTTTTTTTATGTGAATAGATTATTAACGCCTTCTTAACAACTTCTTTCTCCTTCGAAATCCTACAACTTTTGTCTGAAATATTTTTCTCTAAAATATATTGTTTAAGAGATATTTTGCTGTGTATATTAAAAAAATGATATACTCTGTATATATTATTAACTCTCTAATGGAATTTAATAGTGTTATAACTACATATATAATTATAAATATTATAACTAAATATAATTAAATATACAAAGTATAATTTGATATATATATATATATATATTATAGTACAGCGGTTCTTAACCTTTTTTACGATGCGGACCCCTTCTTATCACATTATTTTCAAGCAGCCTCCCAAGTATTAAGTAATGTAAAATTAAGTTTCTTGAAAATAAATTTTCAGAAATTTTCATTTTAGAAAAAAAAATCTGGAAGAATCCGCATTTACCTTAATTTAAAGTTGAAAAACAGCATAAACCAATTATTTGTCTAAACGCAATAATTAAAATTATTAGGACATTTAAAAATGTTATCTATTTTCTATTTTGTAATTGTCCGAATTAAAATATTTTTATTACATGTATTTCTTTTAGTCTTTACTGCTAAAATTTACTCATATACAGAAAGAGTAATGCAAGAAAAAAATGACACGCGACTCACAGACTCACACAATCAAGGACGGCTTATGTCATGCGTCCGTGTACGCGCAACCAAGTGCCGCTCGACCAAACGCACATATACGCCTGAGATAAACGGTTCATATACTTCATGTAATTGTTTTTGCATTACTTTTCCAACGAGGATTACACATAAGTTCGTAAACTTTGTGTTTTTTCCGCTATTTCTTCGAGCTTTTGCGGATCCCCTGTGAGGACATCGCGGACCGCCAGAGGTTCACGAACCCCAGGTTAAGAACCGCTGCTATAGTGTATATATCAAATAATACACAATATATTTAGTTATAATACCAACAATGAAAATAACTAACAAAAAAGTCAGTTACAATTGATTCAACAATAATCTTCAATCTAAAACAGTGATTTTAAATAAGTTAAGTTAAAGATAATCTAATAAACTATTTACCAATTATTAAATCGGCTATTTTTAGTTTATTAAATATTTTCTTTGCCCGCCTTCCTAACCAGCTGTAAGTAGCTGCAAGATCATTTGTTATTACCAACTGTAAAGCTCTTTGTATAAAATTATATATGGAATATCCACCAATCTTTGAAAGTTCATTCATCTGCAAAATTCAAAATAAGAATAATATATTAATTAAAACTTTTAACTAATAATATTGTAATATAATGTAAAAAAATATAGCATGTATTTGAAAATAATAGATATTATAAAAAATTACCGCAACGTTAAAATTTTTTTCTAAATTTAGATATTCCTCAACACGAGCTAAATCTTCTTCAGTTCGTGCAGGAAAATCAAACATTTGCAAAAAGGAGATTTCTTCTTGTACTTGATTCACATTATTATTTGCAGCGAGATTATTAATAGATGTAGTTAATTCCTAGAGTGCATCTATGTATTGCCACATATTTGCTTTTAGTATATTTTGTTGACGAATAATCTCTTTGAAATATTTCTCTAGAAAAATGGAATTTATTAATAAATTATTGAACATATGCGCGCGCGTAGTACGTAAATTCGATAATAAGTTTAACAAAAAATATATATAAACTGTAGATTAAATATACAGGCGGGTGTCACTTAATTCGCGCCCACTATTTACATAGTAATATTCCTCATGGAAAACCTTGTCAAAAAGTTCTGAACCTTTTTTTCTATAAAACAATAAAGAAATAATTATTGAGTAAAGTATAGTTAAATAGCGCCGAGCTTTAGCCTGGCGTGTGTTAGTGAGCCGCACACTATTAGACCCGCGGTTCATTGACGCGCATTAAACTAAACCTCAGCGCTGTTTGGTTATATTTTACTCAATAATTATTCCTTTATTATGTTATAGAAAAAAATGGTTCAGAACTTTTTGACAAGATTTTCCATGAGGAATATCACTGTGTAAATAGTGGGTACAAATTAAGTGATATCCTCTATACATACCGCAATTGTATTGTAAATGTAATGGACAACATTTGCATTCATTCATAAATGGCCGGTCATTGCTATTCAAATCTTCGTTATTATCAAAATCTACACATTATAATTTTATATTTTAGACACAGTTAATTATTATGAAAATATATTATAAAAATAATTTGAAAACCATTTGATTTTGAAGTGCCCTTTCGAAATTTCTCAGTATTTGACAATGTGCTAATATTAGTAGCTTCATCATTGCTCTTTTTTTTCGGCTTGGTTTTTATAAAAGTATTGTCTTCTGAAGAAAAAAACAATTGAGGATCAAACTTTAAATGTAAATTTTTGAATTCATAAATTGATTGCTACTGTTTTATTTTATTTATAAAATTTTTATAAAATTTCTTTAATATATCAGATAGATAAATGTATACAAACCGTTTGTTGGTTTCATACGTGGAGGAGTCGGTAATTTAGTGGCGAATTGGTTGTCATTGTTATTATCGTCTGACGACGATAAATTACTCTCTTCAAATGAGGAGCCATACGTTTTTATTGTGATTTTCCTTTTAGACACGGCTAATCTACCGCTGACATCAGAATTTATATCAGAAGAATATTCTGCTTTACGACATTTCTCTTTTGCTATTGAATAATTGTCTGAAACAAAATAACAAGTGACATATAACGTAACAAGATACAATAAATAATTTTTTTATTAAAATATAATAAGTAGTATATATTTACCGAAAGTTCCATGTCTTAGAATCCGAACAGGATATGAGGGCCAACAAGTTTTTGGTTCTTCGTGATTTCTAATTGCTGCAGTTATTTTATCAAATGGAAGCGATGGCCAATAACACTTATTGTTAATTAACCAACTAGATGGAACCGCTTCTACGGTATCTTCGTCCGTGAAAATGACGATTGTCCACGTTTTTGCCATATTTTTCTACACATTCTCAACAATTTGTACATAACTGGATGCATCCAGAAGTACGACCTTGAAGTGAGCGGTCGTACTTCTGGATGGACCCAATAATTCCAGATCACAATAATTCCGAATATTATAAATGTAGAATCATACCATCAATAAAATTTATTTCACAAAAGAATAATTAATATATTTTTATTATTTTATATTCATAATTTAATATTAATATTTTTATTAATAATTTGTCAATTTTAATTACAAAATATTATAAATAGAATTAACATTACTTAAATATAAAATATAAAATTCAATCGACATTACTTAAATAATATTAAATTAAAATTTTTTAATATGTAAAAATAAAATCATAATCCGATCATAAAGAGTGAAGTAAAGGAAAAACAACAAATTTATCTTTAAATTGTAATCTGACACATTTATGCAATATTTCATTAATATTCCACCTTTGGAGATTCTTACTAATATTTTCCACTAAATGTATACCTAAATCAGAAGATTTACATAGTTCATTATAAAAATCTGTTATTGATTCATATTTATTTCCTATTATTACTGCATTTTAACTGTCTATACTAGCAATATTTTTAATTAAAATGATGTCACCATTGCTTAATCTACAACAATTATCTGGTTCTTTTATTTTCAAAGTAAAATTAGGAAACACTATTTTTTCCCACTGACTTCTATATAAATTTCGATCTAAAGGGCCATTATTATGTTTATTTAATAATTCGGGTTCGATATTCAATTTATTTTCTTTGTTTAATTCCACGAAGTTTTCTTCATGTATACGATTTATTATTTGTTGTAACGGTTTATCTTTTTTACGAATATATCCTTTTATTTTTTGCATATGATTTTCGAAGGGGTAGGCACTGTAATTTTGTAAAACACCAAATTTTTTTACATCCTCATATACATGTAACAAATTATGTATATTAATTGTACAATTGTCTTTACCATACAAAATGATAAAAGATTTTACAAAATAATTAAAAAGAGAATTAGCATAATCTAAATATTTAATATGAGGAGATGATAAAATAGTTACAGCAACATTCAAACACATGAAATTGAGATAAATGTCATGACTGAGAACAGATTTTAAAACTACAGGCCCTGTGTATAGTAAAAATTGCCTGAATTCTGTTGCCTTCCACCTTCTACTTTCTTGTAACGATCTCGGTTTACGATTGAATTCCAATGGAATATTTTTAACTTGATTTATTAATAAATCAGAAATTTGTGAAATTTGTGTATGAGAAAATTTTGTTGGTGGTTTACCAAAACACCACAAATGTACTAAAGTTCTTGTAACGCCCAGATCAATTAAATGCATTGGCTCTACAGGAAAATCATTAATCATATTTAAATCTTTAATTAATTCAAGATCTGAAATTTTTAAATTTACATGATGTTCTTCTTGAGTTTTTGATCTAAATTCAAAATCGGTTCTATCACGAAATTTTCTTAAACTCGAAAAACAAACTCTACCATTAATATAATCCCCCTCAATATGACATTTTGTACACGAATAATAACCAGTATGACCTTTAGTAAATTTAATAAACGCCTTAGCAGGCGTATCACATATGAAACCTTTAATTTTAAAAGGATAGTTAGATTCATTTATTGTTATACCATGCGTTGATAAATCGATAGCTTCATTGATAAAATCTTTTAGAAATACATTTGCATCATTTGGTTTTGTTTCTCCGTGATATATGCCTACAATACCTACTTTACAACGATTTTCAACTAAACTGCATAATATTGGCCACAACTGTTGATTTGAACTTTTAAAAAGAGGTAAGCCATCAATATTTATATAAACTTCTACTTGTTGTAAATTTTTTAAAGTTATAAATGAAAAAAGTTTCTGAACGCAATTATTTAAACCGAAATGAAAATAATGTCCTGGTTCAACAATTTTTAAAGCTATTTTTCTAGGAGTTTTCATTAATACGCGAGCATCCGAAGGCAAATCATTATGTTTTGACTTTAAAATACCTAATAATTCATTCAGAGCAATATGAGTAATTTTATTTTTCAGAGCCCAAGTAGCTAATTGAGATGCTAACGAAGATTCATTAGCTGTATTATTGAAATTTTTATTACTAATTAATTCATCGTTATTCAAAGTATTTTCATTATTCGAATCATTGTTGTTATCAGATTCATCATTATCTGAGTCAAAATTTTCTATATCATCTATATTGTTATCTATATTGTTATCTATATTATCTGCTATATTGTTATCTATATTACCTATATTGTTATCTATATTATTATCTATGTTATCAATCTCAATAGTGAAATCATTATCCAATTCAATGTGACCATCAATGCATGGTGTTGTAATAAATTCTTTAATAATATCATTATTTTTATTTAAAAATTGAGCAAAATCATCAGATTTAATTAAATTTATTGAAATATCTGTACAGGCTTTTGCGCGCCTGTAATATTTAGTAGAAATTTTAGGCATACTTACTTTTTATTTTCTGTATAACAGTCTCTAGTGCAATCTCCCAAAACCTGGTGGTCTTGCGCTCCAGAATTAAAACTCTATAAAATAAAAAATGTCTTAATTTATATTTAAAAGTACTTATTCTAAAGAATATAGAAAATAAGAATGTGTTCATGATGCATTTGTATTTTAAACTTTCATATTTTAAGTCTATGTGCTAACAATAAATTAAATTAATATTTTATTTATATGACAATACATATTTTTTATCAAGCAAGAATAGAGTTTAAGGAGCCTATTCTGTAACTTTTAACAATGTTGTTATGCATTACTGCACAGATTTTGTGTATCATATAATAGCTGCGCAATGATACACAACAACATATCATTAAAATATAGAATAGATTCCTAAGTGTACAGTATTTATTTATTTGCTTATCGTAATTATAATCTCTTTTAAAAATATAAATATATTATGAAATAGTTCTGCTTTGATATTGAATCTATTCAAAAATCATCGTTGGCTGAGATGTATTCACATAAGCTAAACACTGCCACATTTTTGAAATTAATTTATATTTTTAAACATTTTTATTGACATTTTTGTTAATAGTAATAATTATAAGCTAACAAAATCAATAATATACTAGATATATATCAAGCATTTTTCAGATTTTTACATATATTGTATCAAAATTACATATTCTCAATAAAAATACAATATAACAGTAACATATAACATTATAATGTTATAATTTCGTATTCAATAATATGTAACTGCAATGTAATGTGTCTTGTTTATAACAGTTACATTTGTTGAGTAGGAAATTATAACATTAATATATTATATATGTTGTTAGAGTATGATATTTTACTGATGAGAATATGTATATGATTTTGATTCAGCACAGAAATCTAAAATATGCATACATATATAAGATATATAATTCATTTTGTTAGCTTGTCATAATTACTATAACAAAAAATGTCAATAAAATTATCTATCCTAACAGCACATTGTGAATATTTCTCCATCAATGATGACTTATTTCAAACAGAATCAATATTATCGAAGCAGAATTACATCTTTGTTTTAAAATAAATTATAATCACGATAAGCAAATGAATAAATAGTACTGTACACTTAATTGTATTCTATTCTTGTTTGATAACAAGAAATACATGTATCAATAAAATACCAAATTTTTAGGTTATAAAATTGCCCAAATAATTTTTACAAATACGTGTAAAACACATGTACTACACAATTATACATATACTTACAGTTTTAATTCTTGTATCCGTACAGTAGTATCCTCTCTATTTTGTAGCCGTTAAAACGGCTGATTGATTATAATACTTCACTGAATCTCACGATTGGAATCCAAACGTTCACTTTCAGGAAATAGCGGTAATCGAGCATCGATCAACGTGTCGCGCTGTGACGACGATCGATATTATTGGCTCTGCCATTTGTAATATTATTTTCTTTTTTACCATTGGCTATGCAACTCGTGAACTAAATATGAATCGTGCATTACACACAATAATTGTTAGTGTTAATTTTTTGATCACAAATGCAAACAATGAATTTTATGTAATACTTATTATCATGTAATACTTATTATTTATTATAATATTACAGATGAATTACGATAAAGAATTTGTAAATTTTCATCCTTTTTGGAACAAAAATGAATAATCCAAAACAAGTCCATGTACGAACATCCATTGGACGTATAGTATATATCCATAAATTAATTATATAAAGTGGATTTCAAATGGATGTCCACTGGATGTACATTTATTATTAGACAATGTACGTACTTATATGGACGTACAATGGACAACTGTTTTATGTCCATGGATATATGATCGTAAAATGGACGTAAAATGAATGTCCATAAGATGTACTGTGCTATTTGGGATTAAATTACCCGACGGGCTCGCAGATAATGGCCTGCCAGTAATGAGATAGTCCCGTCGAATGCTCGGTTATATCTCGCGGCAGATAAGGCCACAGTCCCTAACAACGAGACGGTTTGACGGGTTAGAATCAGTAGAGGAGATGCTCTCGGTATTCGAACAATCTCGTTTCGGAATAACTTGGAGCGACAGTCGACGAAGTTATTGGAAATTTAAGAACAGATATTTCTCGCTTTCTCTCTCTCTCCCTCTGCTCCAACAAAATCTTAAATCAAAATTCTACAAATAAACTATAATAATCTAATTAGGATGTATGGATATATACTGAATGCACATGGTGTAAAATATAGAAGCGAGCGAAAAGATTGTGTTCTTGGATCAGTTTGATCTTTCTGATCCATAAAAAGATCTAATGTAATTATCGAAAAACCTGTAATTTTCCTTCAGACAACGGCAAAAAAATGATATGATAAATCTCTCAATATCTACGGATTTATCAAACCTTCTACCCTCCCCGAGGACATCCCCCGCTCCATGAAGGGGACCGAATTGACACATTTTGTTTTATCAATTTTAAACACTGTTCCACTCTTCGACTAGAGAACTTGCTCATTCTTTGCGAATAAAAGATAGAATATTGTCTTTAACATATTCAATCTTTTTTCTCTCTTCCTTTAAAAATATCATAATATTATTTGTAAAGTAAATTTACCTTCTTTTCTTTATATATAATGTTTTACACCTGGTATATGTATGTATTATATCAGATGCTGTAAAAACTATTCAACTGTTATTTTTATCATTACTACTTTTAATCACTTTTACTCAACTAAGAGTCTGGTGAGATTTATATTCACGATATAAATTGAAATATCTTAAGAAATAAATATCTTCAACACTTCAAACGAGAAAATAGTATAATATAAACTTTGCACCAACGAAATCACTTTTAAAGAAGCAATATAATACGAGAGAAAAAGAAGTCGTTTTGCTGCTGACACAGAACCAAAATTATAAAATTATCTCGACCGAGATCAGCCGATTCGAATAAGATCCGATAATCAAGAATCTTCTCAACCAGCCTGAATTTATGATTCTATAATACCCGTTTATATTTAAGAGAAACGACGTGAATAGAACCGGGATAAATTATGAGTAGGCGACCACTGAAGGTACGATTTACGATGACCGAGTTGTTTACCGAATGCGTAATGCGTTTACCTGGTGATTCAATGCTCGGCCCGTTTGTACGTCAACGTACGTGTGGGCCAACGTTTCGCGACGACGAACGCAATGATTTTCATTCTCAACGCAGCGGGCGAAAATTGTAAATCTCCCTTCGACGTTTCACGCAATTTGGTAGGCTTCCGTTTCATAAAACGTCCGGCGGAAAATGCGAACGATGCACAAAAACGCGACGATGTAATGTCCGGGATGACTCCCCCAAATGCTCTCGCATCGAATTTCTCGCGAGAATCCGCTAAACATGAACATTGGCGCGTTGAAAATTGATTTGCCGACCGCATAATGCATCGAAAAAAACCTGAAAATTTATAAAAAAATTTATTTTTGCAAGATGCAATAGTGTCATATCTTGCGTTTACTATCTAATCTAGCTAAGGTAAATTTCTTAATAAAAATTTGATGAAACGATTTTTTACATTAAATACATACATATTAAAAATTTGTTATTTAAAAGTAAAGTTAAATAAAGTTAAGTAAAGTTTAAATCAATATTATCTTCATCTTTCATTATTTAGATTTTTTTAAATGAAAATTAAATCCGAAATTGTAAAAAAGAGCACAATAATTAAAAAATATGTACGCATATCAAATTGATATATGTATAAATAAGAATACTTGATGAGACATCATTGAAACATATTCTTGAATTAGTATGTATTTTTCAATTAATATTTTTTCTAATAATTTCGGATTTTTGTTGAAATAAAATAAATGCAAAATTGTACTATATATAATAGAAATCTTAGAGTCGGATGTTACGAATAAATATTATACTTGATAGACGCAGTAGAATGCGGTGAATTATTGTTTCGCGTAACAGAGTGGAGAGACAGTCTATAAGAAAATACTGCCATTGGTTGCTACAGAAATAGAGCTTTTACTATTGGCCGTGCACCAGTAAAGAAGCTTGAGATATTTCACGTTACTGCCTATGAAAACCTAATCCATGACGATAAAGCGCCGTCGCAATATATTACTGTCGCAGAGTCCAAGCATCGATACCTATATTACAGTTGTATTTCTCATAGCGTGACAGTGAACGAGTGATACGAACGGAAACGTTGGAAACTAATTTCTAGATCGTGCAATTGCGCGCACAATTCCATAATTTTGCCGCGTGTTTCTATATTAATGACATTCGAGCACTTTTGCAATTTTGCCAACATTCAATAAAATTAATTATTTTATTTCAGTTGACGGGCATAATTGATTATGGAACCATTTTCTTCAGAAATGCATTTATCTTAAACACGAAAGATTATTGCCCATATATTATATCCCCATTATGTATATTAATTAAATTAATAAACAATTGATAAAATAAATAAATTAAATTATTAAAACTAATCATTAAAATTAATAAATTAAATTATTAAAAAATTTATAAAATAAGTAGTAAGTCTACATTTCAAATCAATTTCTAGTTGCGAATTATATACTGTAGATTATAACTCATTTTTATTAAAAAAATCTGTCTTAAAAATATCTATCATGGGTTTCGAATTCTCTTTGAACTCTCTTCGACTCTTTGTGTAAATTGGATTAAATTTTCTTAATAAAAAAATTACTTCTAAAATTATTAATACATTAATTCAAATAATTAACTTTTTTACTTTATCTAGATTAAAGAATTCTGATAATATAAATAAAGAAAAAATGCAATTAACATGTAACCAACTTTCTGTTACTTTCAATGCGCGCTAATAATAAAAAATGAAGAATATATCACAACAAGTCGATGATATCGTTCCGCACATTTGGCAACGAGTTGTCCAGGACACAACGCCGGATGTACAAGGCGAAGAACGAGTCGCCGTGATCATCGGCGAGAGAGCATTGTTGTAAGTGGCGAAGAACGGTGCGGGGAAACCGTGCAAGGAAAGCCATTGTGGACTGCGATTTATTTCCGCCTTTGTCTCTAACCAGCTCCCGAGGGACTGCATCGAGCGATACCGGAGAATGAGAGGATTGTTTGCGCCGTTGACTCAAGGTGGTCGACTTCTCCTCGAAACTTACCGTGTATATGCGTGTATGTGTGTATGCATGTATTTGTGCACGCGTATGCAACTCGGTGTATCGGTGGGGTAACGTCACCCTCCCATTTCGAAAGTGGTGGTGGATATATTTAGGCTTCTCTCCTCTCCAATATCGGTTCTTTACGAGAAACCCGCGCACATCACTTCTATCGATGAAGAAACCCATGCGACAGGATTATTCGACAAAGCTGGAGAGAATGTCTTTTTGCGGGTGAAATGGTCGGTCGATTATCTAGCTCGAAATTCTCGAAGAAATCTATGAAGTCGAACGCTTCTTTTGTAGTGTAATTGAATGAAAATACGTAAACACGTTCGTGATTAGATCATTGATCCACCTTAGAATGTAAATGAATTATTTGGGTTGAAAAGGATATAATCGATGAAAAAAAATAAATATATACATTTCTATACGAGAGAGAGAGATATATATAATATATAATATATAAATTTGAAAAAATGCAACAATACGAAATTTTGTGAAAGAAATAATAGATCTCTAAAGGAAATGTATTTTTTATTAAAAACGTGTGATATTAATTTCTCGAAATAAAATAATTTTCAATAGAGAAACATTATTATCATGATAATTTAAATACATTATAAGAATCAATATATAATAAAATAAACACATTAGGATAAAAAGATTGTAAATCTTTTTATCATTAAAACAAATATTTGTTAAACGCATAATTGTATTATTTGTTATAAAGTAGACCGATCTTTATAAAAATTCAATACCTATTATACCGATATATAACGCATACATACAATACAATGTATATATGAACTTACCTTTAGTTTCTGCGTCGACCAACGCGAAAAGCGTCACGGCAACCACGTGAAAGCGAAAGCGTTGGTTTTGAAATTTTTGACAAGTTCCTTTCTGTACTCAATTACCAGAGATTTCGTTTATCGACATGCAACAGCGGATTATATGTACAATTGCACGTATTAGAAATACATCCGGATTTCTATCAATCAATCAATTTTAAAAATATTTTAACATTTTTTTTAATTATCACAAACTGTATTAAAATAAATTATTAAATGTGTGCGTGATTAATAAGGAAAAAATCAGCGTTTTAAAAAAATAGATTGATTATATCGATTACAATCATGTAACAGTCATGTAACAATGAACTTATCAAGTGACACTTTGCTCGTAAAAATTAGCATTCTAATTAACAATAAGCTAATATCAGCTACTTTCACAATAAAATATTGCGCTGTTGAAAATTAAGACACAATTATGTTCAAAATATGCAAAAATTAATATTGATACATACATAAGAATAGATATACGATTGTCGGTTGGCGATTGGAAAAGATTGAATTTTTTTTCTTATCGAAAACTAAACAAATAATTTAAAAAATAGATAATAAAATACATAATGAAATATGACCTAGAAAATTATTTATATATTTTGATGCATTTTTGTTTTGATTTGCGACATAATCGAGCGTCGTCTTTTTGAAAAATTAAGATTTTTAATTATTCCACATTCTTTTTTATTTACTAAGGTAAAAATTGTACATTCACTTTCCCTTTTGATCATGTGTCTACATATATGTATTGTCTCTAATGTGTATATATAAAACTTTTATAATTTTTACACATTTATATATTTATATTTTATGAAATATACTGTTGCTTATATTTATACTTATACACGCTATTATCTTATATACATATCTTATCAAGTATACTATCTAATTATACTATATAATTATATTACATAATTATATTATATAATTATATTATATAGTAATACATACTATTGATAAATATTATCTTGTTTCATCGCGTAATGAAGAAACTCGTCAAACGTGTACAGTTTGAGCAACAGTATGTCTGCATACGTTAACGCAATAAAAATTACTTTGTTCTAATTTTTAATTATAATTCATTTTTTACATGAGTGATATGAGTAGTATAGTAAGAAAAGTTATTTAAATTGATGATATTACAATTGTATTCTAGGAGGATGATACTATATTTGATATAAACTTAATTGTTTTAAAACTTAAAGAAGTCATGAAACCATATCGAATCATTACAACTATAACTACATTAACAAAAATATATGTTATAAATCACTCTTCATTTGATGAATGTTTTTGTAGACTTTTAAGAAAGAAATTGAGATATGCACAGTCTTCGAATACATTTAAATATCTCGTTAAGTTTGAATAATTATTATGTGAAAGTTATGTTAGTTATATAAAATAATATTTTATAAAATTTTTTTAATTCAAGACTATTGTGACTTATTCAAAACCTACAGAATATACGTAATTGCACATTATGTACATTTGATGGCATATTCTGTAGGTTATTAACATTATATTTTTATTATGTAAGATGTACATTTTTAAAAAGTGCTAGAGAAAATAGTTAATATTTATTTCGCCAAAGCAAATCCCAATCGATTATTCTTCATATCAAACTCGGTGTAGTAGCGACCAATAAAGATATTGCCTAATTTCCAATTTATTTCATGCATGTCATGTTCCACAAAGCCGCTTATACATATAGCTCTCTCAGAAATATCATTTCCAAACTGTACAGAATTAAATATAAAATGTAAACTTCTTATAATTAAATAATTTAAACAATTTAGCTATAGTACTTACATTCAACATGTAATCTTTACCGGTGAGATTAAATGCTTTACCACCCAAAATAAATTGGATTGTAGGTGACTGAGAAATATTATCGCAATATTTCTTTAAAAAAAGGATAAAATCAAATTAGTAAATAATAGTTAATAAATATATTAAGTACGTTTAATCGAAACGTAGGTTAATATCGTTGTTTTATAGAAGTTTATGTTTTATTTGAACGTACCTAATATTCATTTTTATCGCTATATTGACTTTTTATATCTTATTTATCAAAGGCTACGTGTTTTGTAAAACATATGATCGTTAACTTACTAAAGTTTGCAGAAGTGTACCAATAAATGTAATATTCTTTCTTGGCCCCATTATAAACGAATTCTCTATTTCAACGATAGCTTTACAGCTTTCTTCGCAAAGATTGATATCATTTATTATGATCCTACAAAGCGATAACGATAATAATTTATTGAAACATGATTAACGTAATTTAAAAAATAACGTACTTATCCATGATAAATTGCCAGTGTCCTTTGCGACTAATAGGAATATATGTGAAATCGCCCTCGTAATGAGCAGGATCGGAACCACCCAATGTCAATTTACCACCTAACTCGGCTGAAGTGTTTCTGCACAAATTGCATACTTTTTATATCGTAATATGTATGTGTGTATGTGATAATTAAGATTAAATTATAATTAATATAAAAATATAAATATTATGTTAATTTAAAATATTGTAATAATACAGAAATAATAAAAATTTAATTTTAAATAAATTAATATTAAAATAAATATAAATATACATACAAATGTAATATATATGTTTATATGTAATATTTATTTAATAAAAATTCTTGTTTAGAGATATGTGTTATTCGTAAGTAGAGAAGATATGTACCTATTTAGATAAAAACTGAAAATGGGTGATGACACTAGATCTTGTGTAATCATGTTGTCGAAGACAGGTGTTACTCTATCGACAGACATGTCGGAATACCCCAGGCCTAAGATACCATCAACTGGTGCAAAATCATATGAACCTATTTTTAACATGTTGCTCACTTCTACAAATGTTTGATTTTGAACATTGAGGCCAGCAACCTAAATAAAATATGTATTGAAAAATTATGTCGTCGTCGTCGTACGAAAAAACAATATGATTGCTTAAGAAATGTTTAAACTACGATTATAGTTGTAATTGAATTGGCTTGTTTAATGACTTACATTCACTATATCAGTAGATAGGAATCCTTCTATATTGTAATCGAAGTATTTCATATGAAATAAAGTACCATTTGCTATATATGTGCTGGATTTTGTACTATCATATTGATTACGTTTTACTGTAAAGCATATTCAGTAATATCACAAATTAGCAACATTAGAAAGATTTTAAATACATACACACACATTAATAAGACAATATATATATATATATATTGTCTTATTAATGTGTGTGTATGTATTTAAAATCTTTCTAATGTTGCTAATTTGTATATGTATCTCTCTCTCTCTCTCTCTCTCTCTCTCTCTCTCTCTCTCTCTCTCTCTCTATATATATATATATATATATATATATATATATATATATATATATATATATATATATATATAGAGAGAGAGAGAGAGAGAGAGAGAGAGAGAGAGAGAGACAGAGAGAGAGAGAGAGAGATGTTGTCGTATTAATTTATAATAAATATACAATTTTCTTTCATAAATTATTATACATATTTAGGAATCATTACACATATAAATGTTTTTGTCGAGTTAATCAATCACCATTGTTTATCAAAATTTGTTTGTATTTTCAGAGAATGAACGTGATAAATTGTTTAAATTAATTTATGCATGCAAATTCCAAAATTTACCTTTGTAATATCTACGCTATAATATTAAGTTAAATTTGTATCTATTTTATTAAATTTTTAAAATGTTCCAAGACGATGTTTGAAAAATATAATAGTAGATAATATATATTATTGCATATATGTATATATAAACAAATTACTTACAACAAACAGGGATGTTGCACTTTTTGGAGAATATCCAAAGATTTGCGGAACCAGTGTCAAATATCACTCTAAATGTTTGCGGCGGAGTTCCAATGGTAATATTGCCATAGTACTTCATGTTTTGATAATTGGATAAAAGTACTGAAGGAAGATCATTCAACGAACGAACTTCTCGTAAGTTGGTATCAATTTTTTTCGAAGATTCTCGAATGGAATTTATCTTGTGCGATAAAATCCTTGAAATAATATAAAGAACATTCTGTGATATATGTATATATATATATATATATATATATATATATATATATATATAAACTTGCAAACATATATGTATAAAATAAATTTATTATAATTATTTGATATGACTAGCAGATATTTTCAGACCCAATATAAATCATGAAAGTCTACATAAATTTTCAACATCTCAGAAATCATCTATAAACTTACATATTTACAATATAAGTACATTACGCACTTACATGTAATTATATCAGAAATTTATTAATTCGATGATCTTTCTCAATTATACGATCCTCATATTACATATACATCTCTAAAGTAATATTTAATTTGTATCCCAGTGTTATATAAATCATATAACTTAACGGACATTAATTTTTTATTAACAAGAATTGTGCATGTAATTTCACACAAGGAAATAATTTAAAAAGTAGTAACTGTGTCAAAGCAACAACTGTGTATTAAAAATAGGATACAGAGAATGTCAAGTAAACAAATAATACAAAACAACTCATTATACCTATAGTCCGACCTAACGCGTGTAAATAACTCACAATTAGGTGGTTTGACCTCCAATCACAATATTTATGTCAACGGTCGTCGTTTAAATGTAGGTAAATTCAAAGTGGACAAAAGCGAACGTTACGAAAGAACAAAGAGAATTACTTTTTCAAAAATATTCTTCTTTTATCTATTCTTTGACTAATAAATAAAAATATACGTTTTGACCAAAGAAATTTTATTTAATTTGTGTTGAAGCATTATTTGCATTTGCACTAGCTACGCATTTAATTCAAGAAATCGGATGCGATTACGAGAAAAAAATCGATCTCTATAATCTTGATCTTTATTGCCAATATATAATATATTATAAAATATATACTGACCTGTCCACATCACATGCGTCGGTCGTCATAAAAAGCGCCGTTACTACCACAAGAAGGCGAAACATATTTCCGAATTTATTTATTACTGAAATCTCGATTCCTGAAAATTTTAACTTCGAGGTTCTTTCGACACTTTATTACCAGATACAGAAAAATAAAGTGGTGTCGCTTACTAAACATTCCTCTTAACACTGTATCGATATTCGAGCACAGCGTTATATATATGATTGCGCGTTCTCCTATGATTGCTTGAACGGGGAGAAAACGCGCGAAATTCGGAAAACCGTGATAGATTTCCATCGATCATATTTTGATCATGTACCCTTAATTACGTTTATTTACATAAATTTATAATTAATAATAAAAACAATTCTTTCGAAAGAACATTATTTATATCGACTAGAAAGACAATCACGAATCATTAATTTTACGATAGATAATTTTCAAAAAGTAATATAATATTTTATTAATCAACATTTTTTTATCTAATTCTGTGTGGATAAATTATATAATTGTAAATCATTTTATTTTATGAAGTTTTTAGATTTTTAAAAAGGAAAGGAAATATACATAATCTTGAAATGTACATTTGAATATCCAATAATTTCATAATTTTTGCTATGAACTTGTTATGTTAACTTAGGGATAATATTAATATGGATATTTTAGCCCAAAATACTCTACAAAACTTATAAATCTATACTATATATACAACTATTCCATCATATAATATGTAAATTTGAAGAAAATGCAACAATACGAAATTTATGAAAGATATATTAGATCTCTAATAAAGAAACGTATTTTTTTTAAGAATATGTGATTAATTTCTGGAAATAAGATCGTTTTCAATAGTAAGAAACATTATTATTATGATAATTTAAATACATTATAAGAATCGATGTATAATAAAATAACATATGATAAACACATTATAGGATAAAAAATTGTAATTCTTTTCATTATTAAAGCAAATATTTGTTAAACACATAATTGAGTATATTATTTGTGATAATTGATAATAATATTTGTTATAATAAATCGATTATTAAATGCTAAATTCAATGTTTATCGCATCGATATGTAACGGACACATACGATACAATGTATATATGAACTTATCTTTAGTTCCATGACGATCAACACGAAAAGCGTCACGGTCACCACGAGCAAGCGATGATTTCAAAATTGCTGACAAGTTTCTTTCTGTACTCAGAAAGTCTGTTACTAGAGATCTCGTTTATCGAAATGCAATTGCGAACTATATATACAATTGCACCTATTAGAAACACGTCCGTTCCTATCGATCAATCAAATTTAAAAATATTTTATTTAACATTTTTCTAATTAACACAAATTGTATTAAAATAAATAATTAAATATGTGCATGATTGATGAGGAAGCAATTAATATTTCGGGACAATAGATTATGTCAACTAGACAACCATGCAAAATCAACTTAGCAAATCATACTTTGTTCGCAAGAATTAGCATTCTAATTAGCAATAAGCTCAATTGCCTTCAATAAAATATTGCGCTGTTGAAAATTAAGACACAATTATGTACAAATTATGCAAAAATTAATATTGATACATACATACGAATAGATATACGATTGTCGGTTGGCGATTGAAAAAGATTGAATTTTTTTTCTTATCGAATATTAAACAAATAATTTAAAAAATAGATAATAAAATACATAATGAAATATGACCTAGAAAGATTATTTATATATTTTGATGAATTTTTGTTTTGATTTGGGATATAATCGAGCGTCGCCTTTTTGAAAAATTAAGATTTTTAATTATTCTACATTCTTTTTTATTTACTAAGGTAAAAATTGTACATTTACTTTCCCTTTTGATCATTTGTGTCTACATATATGTATTGTCTCTTATGTGTATATATAAAACTTTTATAATTTTTACACATTTATATATTTATATTTTATGAAATATACTGTTACTTATATTTATACTTATACACGCTATTATCTTATATACATATCTTATCAAGTATACTATCTAATTATACTACATAATTATATTACATAATTATATTATATAATTATATTATATAGTAATACATACTATTGATAAATATTGTCTTGGTTCATCGCGTAATAATGAAGAAACTCGTCAAAGTGTACAGTTTGAGCAACAGTATGTCTGCATACGTTAACGCAATAAAAATTACTTTGTTCTAATTTTTAATTATAATTCATTTTTTACATGAGTGATATGATAATAAGAAAAGTTATTTAGATTGATGATGTTACAATTGTATTCTAGGAGGATGATACTATATTTGATATAAACTTAATTGTTTTAAAACTTAAAGAAGTCATGAAACCATATCGAATTATTACAACTATAACTACATTAACACAAAAATATATGTTATATATCACTCTTCATTTGATGAATGTTTCTGTAGACTTTTAAGAAAGAAATTGCACAGAATATGCACAGTCCTCGAATACATTTAAATATCTCGTTAAGTTTGAACAATTATTATGAAAGTTATGTTAGTTATATAAAATAATATTTTATAAAATTTTTTTAATTCAAGACTATTGTGACATCTTCATAACCTACAAAATATGCCATCAAATGTACATAATTGCACATTATGTATATTTTTGTTATGTAAGATGTATATTTTTAAAAAGTGCTAGAAGAAATAGTTAATATTTATTTCGCCACAGCAAATCCCACTCGATTATTCTTCATATCAAATTCGGTGTAGTAACGGCCAATAAAATTACTGCCTAGAATCCAATTTATTTCACGCATGTCAAATCCCAGAAAGCTCGTACATACAGTTTCATTAGTAATAATATTTAAGTGCTGTACAGAATTAAATATACAATGTAAACTTCTTATATACTTAAATAATTTAAACAATTTACCTATATTACTTACCTGAAAGATGTAATCTTTACTGGTAAGTTTGAATGCCTTATCACCCGAAATAAATTTCATTGTAGGTAACTCAGAAATTCGACTGCAGTTCACCTTTATACAAAATATAATATCAAATTAGTAATTAATAATATTTAATAAATATATTAAGTACATTTAACCGAAACATAGATTAATGTCGCTATATTAACTTTCTGTATTTTATTTATCAAAAGCTACATGTTTTGTGTGGGGAAGATATAATCGTTTACTTACTATTTCCTCTCCATTCAAATTAATAGTTCCAATAAGTTCATTAATAAATGTGATATCTTCTTCTGGTCCAATTATTATCGCAGCATCTGGTTCAACGATAGTTTCACAGCTTTCTTCGCAAAGATTGATACCATTTATTATGATCCTACATAGCGATAACGTTAATAATTTACTGAAACATGATTAACGTAATTTAAAAAATAACGTACTTATCCATGGTAAATTGCCATTGTCCTTTGCGACTAATATTAATATATGTGAAATCGCCCTCGTAATGAGCAGGATCGGAACCACCCAATGTCAGTTTACCACCTAACTCGGCTGAAGTGTTTCTGCACAAATTGCATACTTTTTATATCGTAATATGTATGTGTGTATATGATAATTAAGATTAAATTATATTTAATATAAAAATATAAATATTATTTGAGTTTAAAATATTGTAATAATACAGAAATAATAAAAATTTAATTTTAAAATAAATTAATATTAAAATAAATATAAATATACATACAAATGTAATACATATGTATATATGTAATATTTATTTAATAAAAATTCTTGTTTAGAGATACGTGTTGTTCGTAAGTAGAGAAGATATGTACCTATTTAGATAAAAACTGAAAATGGGTGATGATACTAGACCTTGTGCAATCATGTTGTCGAAGAGAGGCGTTACTCCATCAACAGATAGGTCGGAATAAGATGCCAGGCCTAAGATACCATCAAATGGTATAGAATCAAATAAATCGTTTGAAATGTCGCTCACTTCTGCAAATGTTTGTTTCTGAACATTCAGGCCAGCAATCTAAATATAATATGTATTGAAAAATTATGTCGTCATCGCCGTACGAAAAAACAATATGATTGCTTAAGAAATGTTTAAACTACGATTATAGTTGTAATTGAATTGGCTTGTTTAATGACTTACATTCACTATATCAGTAGATAGGAATCCTTTTATACTGTAATCGATGTATTTCATATGAAATAAATTACTATTTGCTATATATGAACTAGATTTTGTACTATCATATTGATTATGTTTTACTGTAAGGCATATTCAATAATATCACAAATTAGCAATATTAGAAAGAAATAAAAAAATATATATATATTTTTCAAATCTATATATGTGTGTGCGTTTGTGTGCAGTTTTATTTGTCATTTATTAAATAAATTTCGTTTAATCAGTATCGTTCTTTAGGAAAACATACACACACAGACACACAAACACACACATGCACACATACACACACAAATATATTATTGCGTATATGTATATACAAACAAATTACTTACAACAAACAGAGGTATTGCACCTTTTAGAGAATATCCAAAAATTTGAAGAACCAGTAACAAATTCCACTCTAAATGTTTGCGGCGGAGTTCCAATGGTAATATTGCCATAGTACTTCATGTTTTGATAATTGGATAAAAGTACTGAAGGAAGATCATTCAACGAACGAACTTCTCGTAAGTTGGTATCAATTTTTTTCGAAGATTCTCGAATGGAATTTATCTTGTGCGATAAAAACCTTGAAATAATATAAAGAACATTCTGTGATATATGTATATATATATATATATATATATATATATATATATATAAACTTGCAAACATATATGTATAAAATAAATTTATTATATTTATTTGATATGACTAGCAGATATTTTCAGACCCAATATAAATCATGAGTCTACATTTTTCAACATCTCAGAAATCAACTATAAACTTACATATTTTACAATATAAGTACATTACGCACTTACATGTGATTATATCAGAAATTTATTAATTCGATGATCTTTCTCAATTATACGATCCTCATATTACATATACATCTCTAAAGTAATATTTAATTTGTATCCCAGTGTTATATAAATCATATAACTTAACGGACATTAATTTTTTATTAACAAGAATTGTGCATGTAATTTCACACAAAGAAATAATTTAAAAAGTAGTAACTGTGTCAAGGCAACAACTGTGTATTAAAAATAGGATACAGAGAATGTCAAGTAAACAAATAATACAAAACAACTCATTATACCTATAGTCCGACCTAACGCGTGTAAATAACTCACAATTAGGTGGTTTGACCTCCAATCGCAATATTTATGTCAACGGTCGTCGTTTAAATGTAGGTAAATTCAAAGTGGACAAAAGCGAACGTTACGAAAGAACAAAGAGAATTACTTTTTCAAAAATATTCTTCTTTTATCTATTCTTTGACTAATAAATAAAAATATACGTTTTGACCAAAGAAATTTTATTTAATTTCTGTTGAAGCATTATTTGCATTTGCACTAGCTACGCATTTAATTCAAGAAATCGGATGCGATTACGAGAAAAAAATCGATCTCTATAATCTTGATCTTTATTGCCAATATATAATATATTATAAAATATATACTGACCTGTCCACATCACATGCGTCGGTCGTCATAAAAAGCGCCGTTATTACCACAAGAAGGCGAAACATATTTCCGAATTTATTTACTACTGAAATCTCGATTCCTGAAAATTTTAACTTCGAGGTTCTTTCGACACTTTATTACCAGATACAGAAAAATAAAGTGGTGTCGCTTACTAAACATTCCTCTTAACACTGTATCGATATTCGAGCACAGCGTTATATATATGATCGCGCGTGCCCCTATGATTGCTTGAACGGGGAGAGAGCGCGCGAAATTCGGAAAACCGTGATAGATTTCAAATCGATCAATTTAATTTAAATATATCATATTTTGCATGATTGTGTATCCTTAATTAAGATCATTTATTTTCTTAAATTCATTATTAATAATAAAAAACAATTCTTTCGAAAGAACATTATTTATATCGACTAGACAGACAATCACGAATCATTAATTTTACGATAGATAATTTTCTAAAAATAATATTTCATTAATCAACATTTTTTTATCCAATTCTGTGTGGATAAATTATATAAATGTAAATCATTTTATTTTCTGAAGTTTTTAGATTTTTAAAGAGGAAAGGAAATATACATAATCTTGAAATATATATTTGAATATCTATTAATTTCATAATTTTTGCTATGAACTTGTTATATTAACTTAGGGATAATATTAATATTGATATTTTAGCCCAAAATACTCTACAAAACTTATAAATCTATACTATATATACAACTATTCCATCATATAATATGTAAATTTGAAGAAAATGCAACAATACGAAATTTATGAAAGATATATTAGATCTCTAATAAAGAAACGTATTTTTTTTAAGAATATGTGATTAATTTCTGGAAATAAGATCATTTTCAATAGTAAGAAACATTATTATTATGATAATTTAAATACATTATAAGAATCGATGTATAATAAAATAACATATGATAAACACATTATAGGATAAAAAATTGTAATTCTTTTCATTATTAAAGCAAATATTTGTTAAACACATAATTGAGTATATTATTTGTGATAATTGATAATATTATTTGTTATGATAAATCGATCATTAAATGCTAAATTCAATATTTATCGCATCGATATGTAACGGACACATACGATACAATGTATATATGAACTTATCTTTAGTTCCATGACGATCAACACGAAAAGCGTCACGGTCACCACGAGCAAGCGATGATTTCAAAATTGCTGACAAGTTTCTTTCTGTACTCAGAAAGTCTGTTATTAGAGATCTCGTTTATCGAAATGCAATTGCGAACTATATATACAATTGCACCTATTAGAAACACGTCCGTTCCTATCGATCAATCAAATTTAAAAATATTTTATTTAACATTTTTTTAATTAACACAAATTGTATTAAAATAAATACTTAAATATGTGCATGATTGATGAGGAAGCATTCAATATATCGGAAGAATAGATTATGTCGACTAGACAACCATGCAAAATCAACTTAGTAAATCATACTTCGTTCGCAAAAATTAGCATTCTAATTAGCAATAAGCTCAGTTGCTTTCACAATAAAATATTGCGCTGTTGAAAATTAAGACACAATTATGTACAAATTATGAAAAAATTAATATTGATACATACATACGAATAGATATACGATTGTCGGTTGGCGATTGGAAAAGATTGAATTTCTTTTATATCGAAAACTCAACAAATAATTTAAAAAATAGATAATAAAATACATAATGAAATATGACGTAGAAAGATTATTTATATATTTTGATGAATTTTTGTTTTGATTTGGGACATAATCGAGCGTCGTCTTTTTGAAAAATTAAGATTTTTAATTATTCCACATTCTTTTTTATTTACTAAGGTAAATGTTGTACAGTCACTTTCCCTTTTGATCATTTGTGTCTACATATATGTATTGTCTCTTATGTGTATATATAAAACTTTTATAATTTTTACACATTTATATATTTATATTTTATGAAATATACTGTTACTTATATTTACACTTATACACGCTATTATCTTATATACATATCTTATCAAGTATACTATCTAATTATACTACATAATTATATTACATAATTATATTATATAATTATATTATATAGTAATACATACTATTGATAAATATTGTCTTGTTTCATCGCGTAATAATGAAGAAAGTCGTCAAAGTGTACAGTTTGAGCAACAGTATGTCTGCATACGTTAACGCAATAAACATTACTTTGTTCTAATTTTTAATTATAATTCATTTTTTACATGAGTGATATGATAATAAGAAAAGTTATTTAGATTGATGATGTTACAATTGTATTCTAGGAGGATGATACTACATTTGATATAAACTTAATTGTTTTAAAACTTAAAGAAGTCATGAAACCATATCGAATCATTACAACTATAACTACATTAACAAAAATATATGTTATATATCACTCTACATTTGAATATTTTTGTAGACTTTTAAGAAAGAAATTGAGATATGCACAGTCTTCGAATACATTTAAATATCTCGTTAAGTTTGAACAATTATTATGAAAGTTATGTTAGTTATATAAAATAATATTTTATAAAATTTTTTTAATTCAAGACTATTGTGACTTATTCAAAACCTACAGAATATGCCATCAAATGTACATAATTGCACATTATGTATATTTTTGTTATGTAAGATGTATATTTTTAAAAATTGCTAGAAGAAATAGTTAATATTTATTTCGCCAAAGCAAATCCCAATCGATTATTCTTCATATCAAATTCGGTGTAGTAACGGCCAATAAAAATACTGCCTAGAATCCAATTTATTTCACGCATGTCAAATCCCAGAAAGCTCTTACATACAGTTTCATTAGTAATAATATCTAAGTGCTGTACAGAATTAAATATACAATATAAACTTCTTATACTTAAATAATTTAAACAATTTACCTATATTACTTACCTGAAAGATGTAATCTTTACCGGTAAGATTGAATGTCTTATCACCCGAAATAAATTGGATTGTAGGTGACTCAGAAATTCGACTGCAGTTCACCTTTATACAAAATATAATATCAAATTAGTAATTAATAATATTTAATAAATATATTAAGTACATTTAACCGAAACGTGGATTAATGTCGCTATATTAACTTTCTATATTTTATTTATCAAAAGCTACATGTTTTGTGTGGGGAAGATATAATCGTTTACTTACTATTTCCTCTTCATTCAAATTAATAGTTTCAATAAGTCCATTAATAAATGTGATATATTCTTCTGGTCCAATTATTATCGCAGCATCTGTTTCAACGACAGCTTCACAGCTTTCTTCGAAATTGATTTCATATCGAACATTGATTTCATTTATTATGATCCTACAAAGCGATAACGTTAATAATTTATTGAAACATGATTAACGTAATTTAAAAAATAACGTACTTATCTATGCTAAATTGCCAGTGTCCTTTGCGACTAATAGGAATATATGTGAAATCGCCCTCGTAATGAGCAGGATCGGAACCACCAAATGTCAGTTTACCACCTAACTCGGCTGAAGTGTTTCTGCACAAATTGCATACTTTTTATATCGTAATATGTATGTGTGTATGTGATAATTAAGATTAAATTATGTTTAATATAAAAATATAAATATTATTTGAATTTAAAATATTGTAATAATACAGAAATAATAAAAATTTAATTTTAAAATAAATTAATATTAAAATAAATGTAAATATACATACAAATGTAATATATATGTAATATTTATTTAATAAAAATTCTTGTTTAGATATTTGTGTTGTTCGTAAGTAGAGAAGATATGTACCTATTTAGATAAAAACTGAAAATGGGTGATGACACTAGACCTTGTGTAATCATGTTGTCGAAGACAGGTGTTACTCCATCGACAGATATGTCGGAATAACCCAGGCCTAAGATACCATCATATGGTATAGAATCAAATACATCGTTTGAAATGTCTCTCACTTCTACAAATGTTTGATTCTGAACATTCAGGCCAGCAATCTAAATAAAATATGTATTGAAAAATTATGTCGTCATCGCCGTACAACAAAACAATACGATTGCTTAAGAAATGTTTAAACTACGATTATAGTTATAACTGAATTGGCTTGTTTAATGACTTACATTCACTATATCAGTAGATAGGAATCCTTTTATATTGCAATCGAAGTATTTCATATAAAAGAAAGTACTATTTGCTATATATGAACTAGATTTTGTATTATCATATTGATTATGTTTTACTGTAAGGCATATTCAATAATATCACAAATTAGCAATATTAGAAATAATTAAAAAAATATATATATATTTTTCAAATCTGTATATGTGTGTGCGTGTGTGTGTAGTTTTATTTGTCATTTATTAAAAAAATTTCGTTTAATCAGTATCGTTCCTTAGGAAAACATACACACACAGACACACAAACACACACATACACACACAAATATATTATTGCGTATATGTATATACAAACAAATTACTTACAACAACCAGAGGTTTTGCACCTTTTAGAGAATATCCAAAAATTTGAAGAACTAGTAACAAATTCCACTCTAAATGCTTGCGGCGGAGTTCCAATGGTAATATTGCCATAGTACTTTTTGTTTTTATAATTGGATAAAAGTACTGAAGGAAGATCATTCAACGAACGAACTTCTCGTAAGTTGGTATCAATTTTTTTCGAAGGTTGCTGAATGGAATTCCTTTTGTGCAATGAAATCATGAAATAATATAAAGAACATTCTGTGATATATATATATATATAAACTTGCAAACATATATGTATAAAATAAATATATTATATTTATTTGATATGACTAGCAGATATTTTCAGATCCAATATAAATCATGAAAGTCTACATAAATTTTCAACATCTCAGAAAGCAACTCTATAAACTTACATATTTACAATATAAGTACATTACGCACTTACATGTAATTATATCAGAAATTTATTAATTCGATTATCTTTCTAAATTATATGATCCTCATATTACATATACATCTCTAAAGTAATATTTAATTTGTATCCCAGTGTTTTTATATAAATCATATAACTTAACGGACATTAATTTTTTATTAACAACATTTTTATTAACAAGAATTGTGTATGTAATTTCACACAAAGAAATAATTTAAAAAGATGTAACTGTGTCAAAGCAACAACTGTGTATTAAAAATAGGATACAGAGAACGTCAAGTAAACAAATAATACAAAACAACTCATTATACCTATAGTCCGACCTAACGCGTGTAAATAACTCACAATTAGGTGGTTTGACCTCCAATCACAATATTTATGTCAACGGTCGTCGTTTAAATGTAGGTAAATTTAAAGTGGACAAAAGCGAACGTTACGAAAGAACAAAGAGAATTACTTTTTCAAAAATATTCTTTTTTTATCTATTCTTTGACTAATAAATAAAAATATACGTTTTGACCAAAGAAATTTTATTTAATTTGTGTTGAAGCATTATTTGCATTTGCACTAGCTACGCATTTAATTCAAGAAATCGGATGCGATTACGAGAAAAAAATCGATCTCTATAATCTTGATCTTTATTGCCAATATATAATATATTATAAAATATATACCGACCTGTCTACATCACAAGCGTCGGTCATTACAAAAAGCGCCGTTACTACCACAAAAAGGCGAAACATACTTCCGAATTTATTTACTACTGAAATCTCGATTCGTGAAAATTTCAACTTCGAGTTTCGACACTTTATTACCAGATACAGAAAAATAAAGGTGTCGCTTACTAAACATTCCTCTTAACACTGTATCGATATTCGAGCACAGCGTTATATATATGATCGTGCGTGCCCCTGATTGCTTGAACGGGGAGAGAGCGGGCGAAATTCGGAAAACCGTGATAGATTTCAAATCGATCAATTTAATTTAAATATATCATATTTTGCATGATTGTTTATCCTTAATTAAGAACATTTATTTTCTTAAATTCATTATTAATAATAAAAAACAATTCTTTCGAAAGGACATTATTTATATCGACTAGACAGACAATCACGAATCATTAATTTTACGATAGATAATTTTCAAAAAGTAATATTTTATTAATCAACATTTTTTTATCTTATTTTGTGCGGATAAATTATATAGTTGTAAACCATTTTATTTTATGAAGTTTTTAGGTTTTTAAAGAGGAAAGGAAATATACATAATCTTGAAATATATATTTGAATATCCATTAATTTCATAATTTTTGCTATGAATTTGTTATGTTAACTTAGGGATAATATTAATATGGATATTTTAGCCCAAAATACTCTACAAAACTTATAAATCTATACTATACATCTCTTCCATCATATAATATGTAAATTTGAAGAAAATGCAACAATACGAAATTTATGAAAGATATATTAGATCTCTAATAAGGAAACATATTTTTTTTTAAATATGTGATTAATTTCTCGAAATAAGATAATTTTCAATAGTAAGAAACATTATTATGATGATAATTTAAATACATTATAAAAATCAATGTATAATAAAATAACATATAATAAACACATTATAGGATAAAAAATTGTAATTCTTTTTATTATTATAGCAAATATTTGTTAAACACATAATTGAGTATATTATTTATGATAATTGATAATATTATTTGTTATAATAAATCGATCATGCTTAAATGCTAAATTAAATATTTATCGATATGTAACGGACACATACAATACAATGTATATATGAACTTATCTTTAGTTTCTGCGTCGACCAACGCGAAAAGCGTCACGACATCCACGTGAAAGCGAAAGCGATGGTTTTGAAATTTCTGACAAGTTCCTTTCTGTACTCAATTACCAGAGATTTCGTTTATCGACATGCAATAGCGGATTATATGTACAATTGCACGTATTAGAAACACATCCGGATTTCTATCAGTTAAATTTAAAAATATTTTAACATTTTTTTTAATTATCACAAACTGTATTAAAATAAATTATTAAATGTGTGCGTGATTAATAAGGAAGCAATCAGCGTTTTAAAAAAATAGATTGATTATATCAACTACAATCATGTAACAGTCATGTAACAATGAACTTAGCAAATGACACTTTGCTCGTAAAAATTAGCATTCTAATTAACAATAAGCTCATATCAGCTGCTTTCACAATAAAATATTGCGCTGTTGAAAATTAAGATACAATTATGTTCAAAATATGCAAAAATTAATATTGATACATACATAAGAATAGATATACGATTGTCGGTTAGCGATTGGAAAAGATTGAATATTTTTTCTTATCGAAAACTAAACAAATAATTTTAAAAATAGATAATAAAATACATAATGAAATATGACGTAGAAAGTTTATTTATATATTTTGATGAATTTTTGTTTTGATTTGGGACATAATCGAGCGTCGTCTTTTTGAAAAATTAAGATTTTTAATTATTCCACATTCTTTTTTATTTACTAAGGTAAAAATTGTACATTCACTTTCCCTTTTGATCATTTGTATCTACATATATGTATTGTCTCTAATGTGTATATATAAAACTTTTATAATTTTTACACATTTATATATTTATATTATGTGAAATGTGAAATATATACTGTTACATATACTTATATTTATACTATTATCTTATACACTTATCCTATTGAGTATACTATCTAATTATATTACATACTAATATTTATATAATTATATTATATAGTACTAGATAGTATTATTGATTTTATTATCGTGCTTTATTATAAAGGAAATAATAAAGAAACTCGTCAAAGTGTATAGATTGTGCAACAGTATGTCTGTTTACGTTAACAATGAGCAATGAAAATTAAAATTGTGTAATTTTTAATTATAATTTATTTTTAACATGAGTGATATGATAGTAAAAAGAGTTATTTAGCTTAATGATATTACAGTTATATTCTAAGAGAATAAAATACTATATTTGATATAAACTTAATTGTTTTAAAACTCAAAGAAGTGAAATTATATCGAATCATTAAATCTATAATTACATTAATGAAAATATATGTTATATATCACTCTTTGTTTGATAATGTTTTTTGTAAATTTTGTAGATTTTTAAAAAAGAAATTAAAGATATGCACAATCTTCGAATACATTTAAGTATCTCATTAAGTTTGAACAATTATTATGAAAGTTATATTAGTTATATAAGAATATTTTGTAAAATTTTCTTTCAATATGCCATCAAATGTACATAATTGCACCTTACGTACATTTTTATTATGTAAAATATATATTTTTAAAAAGTGCTCGAGAAAATAATTAATATTTATTTCGCCAAAGCAAATCCTACTCGGTTATTCTTCATGTCATATTCTATGTAGTAACGGCCAATAAATTCAGGTCCTACAATCCAATTTATTCCATCCATATTACGTCCCAGAAAGCCGCTCGTACATAGAGTTTCATTAGCAGTAAAATCTCGTAACTATACATTAAATATATAATATAAATTGCTTATACTTAAATAATTTAAACAATACCTAACAATTTACCTATAGTACTTACCTGAAAGATGTAATCTTCACCGGTAAGATTGAATGCTTTATCACCCGAAATAAAACGAATTGTAGGTAACTCAGAAATTCGACTGCAGCTCACCTTTAAAAAAAAAGATAATATCAAATTAGTAGTTAATAATATTTAATAAATATATTAAGTACGTTTAACCGAAACGTGGATTAATGTCGTTGTTCCATACAAGTTTTTGTTTCATTTGAACGTACCTAATATTTATTTTTATCGCTATCAACTTTTTATATTTTTCTTATCAAAGGCTACGTGCTTAGCGATCCTTTACTTACCATTTCCTGTCCATCAACATTAAGAAGTTTATTAATAAATGTAATATCTTTTTTTGGTCCAATTATTAACGGAGTATTTGTATTAACAACAGTTTGACAGCTTTCATTACACAGATTGATATCATTTATTATGATCCTACAAAGTGATAACGTTAATAATTTATTGAAACATGATTAACGTAATTTAAAAAATAACGTACTTATCTATGATAAATTGCCAGTGTCCTTTGCGACTAATAGGAATATATGTGAAATCGCCCTTGTAATGAGCAGGATCGGAACCACCCAATGTCAGTTTACCACCTAATTCGGCTGAAGTGTTTCTGCACAAATTGCATACTTTTTATATCGTAATATGTATGTGTATATGTGATAATTAAGATTAAACATATTTAATATAAAAATATTAATATCACTTTAATTTAAAATATTATAACAATACATAAATAATAAATTTAATTTATATGAATATTAAAATAAATATAAATATACATACAAATTATATATATATATATATATATATATATATATATATATATATATATATATTATGTAATATTTATTATAAAAATTAATAAAAATTCTTGTTTAGATATATGTGTTATTCGTAAGTAGAGAAGATATGTACCTATTTAGATAAAAACTGAAAATGGGTGATGACACTAGATCTTGTGTAATCATGTTGTCCAAGACAGGTGTTAATCTATCGACAGACATGTCGGAATATCCCAGGCCTAAGATACCATCAATTGGTGCAAAATCATATAAACCTATTTTTAACATGTTGCTCACTTCTACAAATGTTTGATTTTGTACATTGAGGCCGGCAACCTAAATAAAATATGTATTGAAAAATTATGTCGTCGTCGTCGTACGAAAAAACAATATGATTTAAACTACGATTATAGTTGTAACTGAATTGGCTTGTTTAATGATGACTTACATTCACTATATCAGTAGATAGGAATCCTTCTATATTGTAATCGAAGTATTTCATATGAAATAAAGTACCATTTGCTATATATGTCCTGGATTTTGTACTATCATATTGATTACGTTTTACTGTAAAGCATATTCAGTAATATCACAAATTAGCAACATTAGAAAGATTTTAAATACATACACACACATTAATAAGACAATATATATATATATATATATATATATAGAGAGAGAGAGAGAGAGAGAGATATGGTTTTATTAATGTATGTATGTATTTAAAATTTTTCTAATGTTGCTAATTTATATGTATAGAAAGAGAGAGAGAGATGTTGTCGTATTAATTTTTAATAAATATACAATTTTCTTTTATAAATTATTATATATGTTTAGGAATCATTACACATATAAATGTTTTTGTCGAGTTGTAATCAATCACCATTGTTTATCAAAACTTGTTTGTATTTTCAGAGAATGAACGTGATAAATTGTTTAAATTAATTTATGCATGCAAATTCCAAAATTTACCTTTGTAATATCTACGCTATAATATTAAATGTTAAATTTGTATCTATTTTATTAAATTTTTAAAATGTTCCAAGACTATGTTTGAAAAATATAATAGTAGATAATATATATTATTGCATTTATGTATATATAAACAAATTACTTACAACAAACAGGGATGTTGCACTTTTTGGAGAATATCCAAAGATTTGCGGAACCAGTGTCAAATATCACTCTAAATGTTTGCGGCGGAGTTCCAATGGTAATATTGCCATAGTACTTCATGTTTTGATAATTGGATAAAAGTACTGAAGGAAGAGTCTCATATAACCAAAAAACTTCTTGAAAGTCAGGGCCAACTTTTTTCTGAGATTCTCGCATGTACGATAGAATCCTTGAAATAATATAAAGAACATTCTGTAATATATGTGTATATATAAACTTGCAAACATATATGTTTAAAATAAATTTATTACATTTATTTGATATGACTAGCAGATATTTTCAGACCCAATATAAATCATGAGTCTACATTTTTCAACATCTCAGAAATCAACTATAAACTTACATATTTTACAATATAAGTACATTACGCACTTAAATGTAATTATATCAGAAATTTATTAATTCGATGATCTTTCTAAATTATATGATCCTCATATTACATATACATCTCTAAAGTAATATTTAATTTGTATCCCAGTCTTTTATATAAATCATGTAACTTAACGGACATTAATTTTTTATTAACAAGAATTGTGTATGTAATTTTATACAAAGAAATAATTTAAAAAGAAGTAACTGTGTCAAAGCAGCAACTGTTTATTAAAAATAGGATACAGAGAATGTCAAGTAAACAAATAATACAAAACAACTCATATCTATAGTCGGACCTAACACGTATAAATAGCTTACAATTAGGATTGACCTCCAATCACACTATTCATGTCAAAGGTCGTCGTTTAAATGTAAAGTCAAGAGATGGACAAAAGCGAACGATGCGAAAGAACAAAAAGAATTACTTTTTCAAAAATGTTCTTTTTCTTTATTTTTTGATTAATAAATAAAAATATATGTTTAGATGAAAAAAATTTCATCCAGTTTGTATCGAAGCATTAATTGCTTTTGTACAAACACTACGTGTTTAATCTAAGAAATCAGGTACGATTACGAGAAAAAAATATCTCTATAATCTTGATCTTTATTGCGCCAATATATAATATATTATAAAATATATACTGACCTGTCCAAATACGCGTCGGTCGTCACAAAAAGCGCCGTTACTATCACAATAAGGCGAAACATATTTCCGAATTTATTTACTACTGAGATTTCGATTCGTAAAAATTTGAACGTCGTGTTTCTTTCTTTCGACACTATATGACCGGATACACGGAAAAATAAAGTGTTGTCGCTTACTAATACTCCTCTTAACACTGTATCGATATTCGAGCACTGCGTTATATATATGATCGCGCGTACCCCTATGTTGATTGCTTGAACGGGGAGAGAACGCGCGAAACATTCGAAAAATAGATTTCCATCGATCAATTTAATTTAAATATATCATATTTTGCATGATCATGTACCCTTAATTAATTACGTTTATTTACATAAATTTATGATTAATAATAATAAACAATTTTTTCGGAAGAACATTGTTTATATCGACTAGACAGACAATCACGCATGATTAATTTTATGATAAATAATTTGCAGAAAGTAATATTTCATTAATCAACATTTTTTTTTATCTATTTCTATGCGGATAAATTATATAATTATAAATCACTTTATTTGATAAAATCTTAAGATTTTTAAAGGAAATATACCTAATCTTAGAATATATACATTTTAAAGGAAATATACCTAATCTTAGAATATATACATATATATCATAATATAAATCATCTTACCAAAATTTATAAGATATCATATTCAGGTGTTAATAACATGGGGGCTTTGTTATTATAGCGTGGCAATTATAGAACTTACGCATCACCCTAATATATCGCGGGATGCGACTTAAGAATTCGAGGCGTCGCGCGAGCCGCATCCCCGATACAACCCGTTCGAGGCAAAACTATCTGCGCGGTCCACGGCGAAACTCCTCCGGCCCGAATCTCCCCCGCCGAAACTTTCTCAAGACTGGTAAACTACTCGAAGATAAACGAGCCGAGCGTAAACTACAAGAGGAGACGCCACGGGTGTGCACGTGCGATGAGACGCGGCGGGTGTTTAGAGTTACCCTTTAGACAGAGGAAGTAAGGAAACAACGACGAGAAAAGACATGCCAACAGAGAAAAGAACAAAGGAAGGAACAAAATAGCTTAGAAGCTAGGGGATGAAATCAGGGAAAATCTAGAAGAATTATTTTTATAAGTAACGCTTCTCAGGCTATTTTTATTTAATTAAATATATAAAAAGATCTTAAGGATAATTCTCAACAACATTTCTTCTACTTCTCAAATCTTCATCAAGTTTTTACAAATATCCTGATAGATTTTGTTTTATTTTTTACTGTTCGTTTATAAATCACAATGTATATTTTTTATTTACATTAAAATTTGTAATTGTTTTGATAACAATAATTTAAAATTTTATTATTTGTGCTAAGCTATTAGACAATTGCTTGTGACAGAATTTTTAAATGAACATTTAAAACGCATTATTTTGATGTAATTCTTTAAGAAAGATTCAAACGTAATTTCGTCATCCCTTATCTTTGACTATTTTAACTTCGTCAATTTATTCTCCAGAGATGAAACGTGACTTATGATACATCTTCTATGTAGCTTTAGAGACATACGAAAGACTGACAATCTCAGAAGGGATGATCCTGCAATTCTAAGCTATTCGCCTTCATAACTGTACTTTTTTAATAGTATAAACATGACAATGCCAAGTAAACAAATCAATTCGTAAAAAAAAATACGAATTTATGTAAAGTTATAAGAAGCAACTAAAAAGAAAGAGGTGCAAAGATATTAAAAAGATTGAGTCACGGAAAAACGAAGCAGAGAAGGTTATATCAAATGAGAGCAAGAAAAAAGATATAGCTCATGCAGTTTATCGTCATAAACCGAAATGACTTCTAAACGCTGCGCTGCGAAACACGTAACGCAAAGAATTATCGGTGGCAATAAAACTTATCCCGTTGCTTGTTTAATAACTTCGATAGGTACATACTTGGTTTCACGCGTATACGATGCCTTTCTTTCGCCTTCTGCGACGAATGATGCTTCCGCTTCGCGCTAAACTTCTCGAATCGCACTTCGATCGTGAGAATCGCAAAGCTTTATGACTGATATAATGCAAGCTCTTCTCGTTCTGGCGATCCCGCCACAAGATATAAAAGATGTTCCCTCTTCGAGAATATTAAAAATTTCTTTTACCATTTTAAGAATTTTTGGTTTATTATTACGCGATAAAAAATAACGAATACAAATGTAGACTTGATAAAAATATATTTCATAATTGTTTTAACGTTTATAAAATAGTCTTCACTATTATAAGTCATGAAGTATATTAGTATTGTTAGGGAGAAAACAGGATATGAGAGAATATCGGTTATTCATATGCATTGAACTGCATTTCCGCATTTCTTGTCGACATACGAAGCCGCAACTAAAGTCCATAGAACAATAGAGCACTCATATACCTCTTTAAAACCGTAATACCGTATATATAGTCATGAAGGCGTGAAAAAGAAGCGGTATTTATTCTGCCACGTGGAGGCAAAGAGGCAAACATCGAGCCACATGTCGATGTTTTTTTTTCACGCGTACCATATGTCCACATTATATCGTTATATCACAGCTTTTTTATACACGCGAATTCTTTATTTGAGCATCTTTTATTGTACTCTATATGCAATAAAACTTCAGCTAAGATCCAATACACTGCGAGTGCACTCGGTCCCTTTGCGAATAAAACTACAAACGAATTGTCGACAACGACGTCACCGCGGTTAGTCGCCTGGGGAAAAGTTTCAATCAATGCTCGCGTAAAGTCTATTTCTTCTTTTAAAAGTACAGCTCTGCAAAACGCACGACTGCGAGAGAGAAAATGTATCAAAAGACTAAGCTTTTCGCGGAAGGATGCGACTAAGTTGCTTCTTAAAATGCGGAACTGAAAATCGCGTCGTAGAACTATTATTGGAGTATACGATATCTTTATTCATGTTTGAAAGCGGAAAATGTGTGAGAAGGAAGTGAGAGAAATAGTAATTAAGAACAAAAATATTTATTGTCTTAATAAGATCAAATTCTATGAAACAATTGCATTAAATTTTAAGCTTATGATAAATTTGTGCAATAAATAAAATTAAAAAAAAATAAAAAATGGAACAAATAAATTTTATTTTTAATCATAAATCTTCTTATCTTAAATTTAAAATTTTTCAAATTTATTATAAACTTGAAATTTACTGTAATTGTTTCATCAAGTTTCAATCTATTAATATAATAAATGTTTTCGTTCTAGAATTGCTAAAGATATGCTCTATCTTTATAATTATCTAGAGTGGGACATGTTTAAATAAATTTTTTTATTTAAATTGATTGTATAATTATGTCCTAAAACATTAATTCCTTCACCATTCCTCCTGAATGCCCTGTATAATGTTAAAAATAATAAGACTTGATTCTTCATTCGTTTTACGTAATAATATTATTGCGAATAACAAATATGATACAAAGCGCTTGAAAAAGTGAATATGATCATAAGCGTTCATAAAGTGAACGCCTGACATTAATAATTAATTCTATCTCATATACGCGCGTTACTTTTCTGCATCATTACCAAAATTATCGCTTCATCGCTTTTTTTTCAACGTTTTTATATAATGAAATTTAATGTTCAAAGTATGCATTCAACACATTTCTCTTTTATTTTTCTTCTTTTTTCAAATTTACCGTACTTTTCTCGTGATCTTTGACGATAACAAATACGCTCTCGCGTAGAACATTAACGCGCTCACGCGGCATCGAAATCGCCGAGTATTAATATCCGTAAAATAATATAAAAATGCGCGACGACGCTACGCCCGCGGCTCGTTTAAAAATCTGTTCGGCCGGGAAGAGCAAAGCAGGTGTATATTTTACGGATGCCGGTCGCCCGAAGGTAAATTACGTGTAAAGGGAATCGCGGTGGAAGTGAAACCTAATCGGCCGGCAGCAAGATTCCGTTCTGCCGGAATTGGATCCACGAAACTCGACGGAGTCAATTTACCCGGCCGGTTTCGCGTGGAACCGAACGTCCCTTTCGCAACATCGACCAACCAAGGGTCTCTTGCCCATATTCGTACTCGCGCTGGTAAATCGTAAGGATAAAGGATTTCGCCGCTAATTACATTTCTCGCATTGTCTCGGAACTCCGTGCATATTAGCGGTCATTTATCTTGTTATGACGTGTATTAAGACCAATTTATACTCACATTTGAATCAATATTTGAAGCTTGGATGAGATATACATGTCTTCTCTTTTATACTGTTTTAAGAAAATAAATATACTTTTTTCGGTATATTTTTAATTGCTGTTTAAATCTTATTTAATGTATGTGCACTCATTGTCTTTATGATATCATTTTTTCTTTTTTTATTTTAATCTTATAAAATATACATAATCATACGCTTTTACCGAATATATAATAATTTATAATCGATATATCATAGAAAGAAATTATCAGAATAAATATGTAACTATACTCCACTTATTAATTCTAACTATTTTCGATTAATCTTATTGCTTTCTGATACGAAACGAATAAAATTATATCCTTATATATGCGAGCGTATTAATTATTGATTATTTATTACGGTGTAACACGATAGTAAATAAGTAAATTATATTATATGTCTTCATGAGAGAGTTCGACCTGTTCTATCTACGAGAAGAGCATGATGCTACAGGGGTGAACGCATTGAGAGACTTCGCAAGGCTAATTACGTTGCAAATACCTCCTCTCCGAAAGGGAACGCAATATGGCAGCGAGACGGGTGAATTCCTCTGACGAATACTTTGAAGCTAATTACTGATAAATATTTGCAATCTGCTTGTGCAGGTTGCGGGTATCCAGTTTTAATTAATTACTTGTTAGGCAACATAGTCGTAGAGCGCTAAGATAAACTTTACTTTATAATGCTGGCTGTTGCATAAGCTTGAGACGTTGCACATCGCATGTCTAATAGGCAGGCGTGAGAAATATTCAGAATATCGTCTATATTGCCTATAGACAACAATCTTGCTCTGATGAATGTAATCCTACATCTAAACCTTGCTAATAAACTATGTATTAGCTTTGTTAATTGACAGTTCATTGAAAAACATCAGCTACTTTATAAAGGACAGATCCATCGCAAACTTAAAATAATATAATAAGATTCTGAATATTTTGCAAGAGAGATAACAATTCAGAATATAAAATTTAAAAGAAATAACGATATCGTAAATTAAAAATTTATTAATAATAGTGATAATGTAAAATATAAGTTTATATAATTATTATTTATTTATTATTTGTATAAATTTATTTATTTAATTTATTATTTATATAAATATATCTATTTATTACGATATGTTTTTTATAAAGATATCATACATAATTCATGTATAATTAGTTCTATTTGATTACCTGAATCACAGTAGCTTTATTTGTATCGCTTATTTACCGAGAAATTTATGCGGTAAATTTAAATCCTGAGCATTTCCAAAGTCCGATTTAAAGTTTATTAAGTATAAGAGCCTCGGCATCCTAATGACGTTCGTCATATCGTCATGAGAACGCGATATAATACGCCGATGAGCAGCCGCGTGCCTGTCAGCATTAGTGACAAGCGCGAGGGATTATAATGCTGCGTCGCCTTAACGAGACCTGTCCTTTGAAAAGTCCTCCCTTCCCTCTAGAAACCCCTTCTACTGTCCGTCAACTTTCGAGAGGGATCCCGGATTTAATGAAGCGTCATTTAAATGGCGATACGCGCTATATCGGGTAAAGCGTTGTACAAATTTTCATTTGAAAAGAATCGGCCCTTTGATATTTCCAATACATGCATATTACGAGTAAAAAAGAATGATTTTGCATACGACGCTCATATCGATTTTGGAATAATATCGCGCGGTATTTAATTTACATTCGGACAATATTGGAAAATTTAAAATAAATCGCATAATCGTAATAATTATTTAATAAATTATAAATTTTTAATCATGCTCTCTGAGAAAATCATTAAAATTGAAAAAAAGATTCTTGTGTACACATGTATTATTAATAAGAAACAATTTCGTAAAAAATTAAATAATTTTTCAAACATGAAAAATGATCGATTTGCGAAATAAAAAAAAACCTCTTCGGACAATATGGCGACGTCAAAATGTACATATACAGCATTATTCGCGTTACTTTTGTAAGTAGCTTGATACTGTCGCAGTTCCCTGAGAATCCCAACTATCTCGAGGGATTCCGGAGGATCCCATTCACAAAGACCTCCGACAGCCGATATATATTAAATTTGCATTTTCCGCGTAATTGAGATTGCAGGTAATATATCTTCACGCATTGTCGATTAAATTCCATTTTGCCACCCTGTCTCTCCGGCATGCGTGGCCTTGGAAACGGAACGAGACAATACGGTTTGCTCAACCACATGAGAGACTTGCTTGCCAACTGCGTATCTACTTGAGTAACTACCGCATTGCTTTATACTATTAAAGAGAAGATACCAAGAGCTACATACAAGTAAACATTTGGATAGTTTGAGAAACACAGCATAATTATATATGCTAATTCTACCAAATAATTGTTGTGTAATGAACAAATATCTCGAGAATTGCTTATGAAAAATTAACATATGCTACTAATTATTAATCTCAAAAGAGAAGAAGAGAAAAAGAAATTAGAAACTTTTTTTTAATTTTAAAAATACATGGAAACGTAATTAATAAATTAATCTAATTAGATACTACATACATCGCGATGCAAAATTCGACAGTTACATTTTTCACTCACGCGAACTCGTTTTGCGACAACGAATGCGAATCGCCTAATGCCGTGCGAGACATCCTCGCGAAATCTGTCGATCTAATTTACGTCTTTTCGTACAAATTCCTCCATGTGCCATGTAAAACGTCGACAGCGTCTGCAACTGAGGTGACACCTCTCTTCCGGCCTCTTGACAGAAATCTTACTACGCGAATCAACGACCGATTTGCCATCGATAAACGCGGCTAAAGCAACGAAAGTGGATGGCAGTCTTCGCGGAAGAACGCGAGCGAGTCCCGTGGCTTCTCTGTCGATTTCCGGAGCACTCTGCGACTCCCACGTGGATCGAATGCATCGCGTCGCGCAAAGTATAACTCGTTGTCGAACGTCCGTCTGGAAGATCGACAGGTAGGTGCATTCCTTCGCCTCTTCGCGTCCCCCCTGTTCTTTCGTAAAGACGTTACATTGTCTCGGGACTGTCGGAGACGAGCTTTCGCGACGAAAGAATTGTACCTCGGCGCCTCGGGACATTACTCGAAGAGCATAATTGTGTTTCTCGAACGTATCAATTGTATCTTTAAGCTGAATTGTCTCGAATGTGCAAGCTTTTTTCGATGAAATTTTATTCGATATTTCTTTATCTGTCGCGAAATTAATTAAATAAAGCCATGATACATAAACTTATTTTGTACTCGTGACACATTTTTGTTCAATTTGTTCACACAGTCACATCGTTTTATGATTAAAGCTCATTTTTATAATCAAGATTTGACTTTTTCTAAACAGACGCATATAAATTATTATAAATTATTAAGAAGATGAGCGTAAAGAGTTTATAGTTGTATTAATAATTGTTTCAATACTTGTAAAAATAATATTCGATGAATAAAATAATATTATAAATATACCGATTACATTGTATGTTATATGTGTGTGTGTTGTATCAATATGTACAAATAACTATTGCTAATTCAATATTTAAAATTATACATGGAATTAGATGTCAAGTTTAATTATTTTACCGAGAAGATTAGGAGGATAGTGAATTTAATTACAGCTTTAATTACTTAATCCTTTGAGATTCGCTCGTTTCGCAAGAAAGCCATCTGCTTGAATGCTCAGCTTTCGTGCACTACTGGCTTCCTTAGAAATTCATACCGTTAGAGGTGTTACTTCACGTACAAACTTAGTCCTAGGGACTTATTATCTTCTGCAATTTAATCCCTTATGGTTTGAATTCTGTTTTTCAAGAAAGGAGAGAGAGAGAGAGAGAGAGAGAAAATTAGTCACACATACATACAGTTTCTTATGCAAATAAAATTGCGATATTTCAAAACGTTCACATTAAATGCGATTGATCATTAAAAATAATGGTATTCAATATGAAGCAAAAATATTTTTGAACATAATATTTTTTCCTTTTAAATGTTATACGTCATATATGAAGAAAATAAATATATAATGTTACAATATAAATTACATAAAAAATACATTCCCTTTTACAATATTTATTATAAATTTGGAATACAACATTAGAATTTATTTATTATTATAACACTTTAGGATATTTATTATTAAAAATTGTAAATTATGTATTTGTTTTATTGTTTGTTAATAATTATTCATATGATTATTATCAAAATATGTGAATAATTACAACATCTATTTTGTAAAATATAATACGTATACAATATTTTTGATTAAAAATATTGTGATTTCTTTTATATGTTAGTATGTTCCATGATTACAAAAATTGTATGTTATGATTTTTATTATAATATTATCTTCGTATATGTGCATATGTATGAAATTTAATTACATATTAATTAATTACATATTAATTAATTGTTATTTGTACTCTTACAAAAGTTATGCATATTAAATACTGCCGAAATGTGTGCTTATGTCTGCAATCCATGTCACCTTTCTATGTGAAGTTATAAATGGATCATATTAATGCCATATTTACAAGAGATTAAATATTTGGTGAGAGGTTGCAGTTATTATTAAAGAATCTGATTTAATATTCATATAATTTTTCAGCATGACTAAATAAAGGATATAATCTATGATAATCAAGGATTGCATTTCGACCGACCACTAACTCAGAGTAATATAATAATTGTAAAATATTTCATTAGTAATAATATGATTCAACAAAGAGAAATTATCGTAATTAATTTTTTCTTTAATTAAAAATCCTATCATTTTAAATTTTAATAAATACTTTTAAAGTCCTTATATTAACATCATATAAACATGAGATTTTCTGCCTAAAAAAATTAAATAATCTATTTAAATACATTGCGTATAAATATTTAAAAGTATTTAAAAGTATTTAAAAGAAATATGCGTATTGCGCTTCACATTCTGATTTACAGATCTAAATTTACAAACAAATTCCACTAAAATGATTATTAAATTTTAACGAGAAAAAGAATTTTATATAAAATATACCGATAATATAAAATAAAAGAAATTATGTATTATTGTATTTATATAAATATCAACAATTCAAAGTGTTGTCACGTATGATTGTTGAAAAAAACCGCAAAGATAAATTCGTATCTTTCATTTTTACTCTGTTCGCGTTTGTCCATGCATCGATTATCTATTCAATGGAAAGAGGAATTTCAAGAAGAATAAAGAAAGGCACCTTTTTAACTTTCTTTAGTGATCATATGTGTTCCGCAAGCCTTCTTTCACACACAGAAAACATACATGTGACACATGTAACCGAGTTTCTCACAAAATTTTCTCGATTCTAGCGCGAAAATCGTTTGCGTCCAAGTTAAAAGTTGTGTTAAAAAGTTGAGTTACAAAGTTTCCTTACTCTCTTAAATTGAATCAATGAAAATGTCACTCATTAAAGCAGTGACACAAGATTTCACCGAAGCTCAGTATTTCAATGAAATATTTCAAATAATTTCAGTGAAAATACTTATATTTTATTTTTTCATCTTAGCCTATTAATTGTGACGATAAAATTATAATATAAAGACAATTTTTAAAATATTACTAATTGAAACACTCTTACTAACTAATCTTTTAGCGAAATTTACAGTGATATACTTATACTTGAAACCATTAGTGATAATTTACTGCTTTTCAGATAATATATTGATTCTATTTAAGAGAGTAACAACGCGGCGAATGTATTGTTGTACGTAATCACGAAACTTCGATCATTATTATAGATATTATCCGCTGTCGCATTATTATTACAAAACGCGAATACGAAAATCGATCGATTAAAAAAAGAGAAAAAATGGAAAGTAATTTCATAAAGCAATTTGAGCCTATTTCTTTTCTTTCGCATAAAGCATAGAGCAAAAATTTTGTTTGTAAAATAAACAAAATCGCAAATTAGTATATACATATAATTAATGCCTACGAATATTTAACGCGATATTGAAAAGATGAAATACAAAACGCGCACATGAGTTTGTATACCTATAGTTTTTCTAAATTTTATTTGTTGCAAAAAGATGTAGGTTTGCAACAGGACAAGAGTAAGCCGGAAATCTAATTATTATCTGATGACTTTGGTTTCTGCGCTTTCCCGTCTAAACGCTTTGACATTTTACGCAATTAGCGTACCCACGGAAACTAACGCACTTCAAAGGCTCCTTTTTTCGGGGCAGGATATACCGCATAGCAAGGCATAGCAAGGACGCGCAGGAGGGAAACGGTTCGTCCGGAAAATAACGTATCCTTCCCATTTGGCTGAATAATTGGGTCCCGCACTTTTTCGATGTCCTCATCCTCTCCTGCATCCCTTTCGTCCCTGCCTCATCCCATCTCCCCGTCAACATGGCTCGAAGAACTCTCACTTTAATGCACTTATTGTTAATGCGATTCCGCCGGGTTTTCCGCCTGATGGTTATCTATCTTTCGTTGACAACGCAACATCGTTTACCCCGTCGTTGCAGCGACGTACATCTACGTGCTTTTTTCGAGTCTACCTACTCACAGGTTCTATTACGGACGCCAAAAAATTGAGTTTTTGTTCGCCGAAAGAATTTAGGTACTCACGAAAAAATTCCCAAATCGAGGAGAATCGAATTACTCAATTTTCGCGTAAATAATGTATTCTTTAATTTTTTAATTATCTAATCATATAAATCTGTATTTGATAAAATATTTTAATGTTCAAAAAGTTAATACATATTAATCATTTTTTTGCAATAATGATAAATTGTGATGAGAATTCGACAAGTTAGAGTACAGATGGAAACTACTCATCTTAAGAAACTCACCACTTTTGTTAATGTCCACGATTGTCAGAATTTTTTTTTTCTTGCTGATTATTTTTCATTATTTACAACATTATCGGAAAAAGAAACCGAAACGCGTTACATGGCAAATCATTTTCTATACAAAGTTACGTCTTTCTTGTTTCCAAGATTCGCGCAACACATCTCATGAATCCGCGCGACAAAATCCCCTGATATAAAAAATCATTACATTTTATGCGCGCGCGCACGATCGCCAATAATGGAAGAAACCTGAGGACAAAGGATCTCTCGTTGAGAGGTGAAATAACACAACGGCCAAGGTTTCCCTCGGCCATTCATTTTCCATTTTATAACCGGTAAGCGCGCGCGTGCCTGCGAAATCCGAACCGCATAAAAGCACTCCATTCAATCTGTAATGCGCTGTCATGGTCCACGCCACGCGGATTCAGCATTGACGGAATTTTTTTAGGCGGAACGAAAACGTGACGAAAACGAAAAAGAGAGAAAAAAGAGTCGTACCCGGGGATAGAGATGTGAAATGTGTGGCGGCCGCGCGTTGCCGAGACAGAAGCGAATAAAACAGCTGGCGGAGCCGACGGGGATATCCGTTGTAAAATCCGCCGGCCGACTCTCGCGCTTAATGACAGATAATGCGGGTATTATACGAAACGAACGATGTTCGCCATCGATCCCGATCTGCCCTCCGCGCGTGATTGCGTTAATCGGCTTAACGGTCGCGCGCACGCCGCCCAAACAAATTGCCCGTAAGCGACGCTTCGTCGTACACCCCGTATATAGTTCTGTACAACCCCCGTCACCGCGATACTGACACGGCAGAAGAGGATTTCCGATTGGAGTTGTGTAGAGGACTTGTGTATGCGCGGTTCGCCTGTAATGCATCTGAATTGTTCACTTTTTGCACTGGATTTGCACCGCGCTGTTTTTCAGCCGTTCGCTCGTTGCCTCTTTCAGTTGTGTATACATGTGTGATCTTTCGATAGATTTTTCAAATTAAGATCTCTCGATTAAATTGACTAATCTCTTCTTGATTGATTTTTTTTATCTATAATGTATGCTTTTCTGTTTAGCCAATAGTTTCTGGTGTATAATTTAATATTTGTATGAATATTTTTTTTAATATAATTTTTTTGCTTAAAATTTGCTACAAGTATGTACTAAATGCAATTATATCTTTAAGATATATGTACAATTTGTAAATATATTAATTTAACCCTTTAAAATACAATAGTTGTGTGCAGTCATTTCTAAATCTTTTCCTCCGATATAATAGTTTTACATTTGTGTATCAAAAAATAAAAAAGGATTCATTTTTATAGTTTTCTGAAATTAGTATTTGTTTATATTAATTTATAACAAAATACGTGCATCATTAAAAGAATCGAAATTTGCATAAAATGTTGCACAAAAGTTTGCACGAAATGTATGTATATAAAACTTTCTAAATTACTTAATTTTATATCTAATATTAATATCATAAGAATAGATCAATTAAATGTTATGTTATTTGAAAGAAACATCGTAAAAGTATTTTGTGATTACACAAAATGAAGGGAAATTAAGCCTGCTATGCCGCAACGTAGGAAGTTATATTAACTAATTCACGTACATATAAGGGAATAACGTTTACGTAATTGGAACAGTGTGAAACTTGAAACTTGGAGTATTAGTTGTAAAACTCATTAGCGCCGGATACAAACTAATTTCGATAGAATTTCTTGTTAAGCGATTTACTAAACGACACCCACGGTTTGTGTCAAACGATTCATATTAAACTATACATGTGCTTGACGAAATGTCACTTGAATAAATATCGAAACAAAAATTATGACAAAATGACAAGTTGATTAAATTTGAATTTTGATTAATTCTGTGAATTTTACATACATACATTAATTTCATATATTTCTTAAAATTTTGTTTCAATTGAATAAAATTGCCCCGAATAGTTTCTGAAAAACATATTTTTATGTTTGTATCATTATCACAGATTTATGATATAAATCAAATATTTTTTTCATTTATATTAAAAATGTCTAATATTTTGTTATAGCATAATTAATCGAGATGTGATAATCGCAAAATAAAAAATTATTCGATACAGAAGCTGTAACATGAATTTACGATAATAAAGTTTGCTTTATTATCACATTCTGTATTTTTTGTTTTATTAAATGTGCCACCGCAAATAATTTTAATTAGAGATTGCTAGAAAATTTCGATAAATTGGAATAATAGCAAGGGTAGTATCTTGATCCTTCGTTCGAATAACGAATGCAAAATCGAATACTAGAAGAGGGTGGCGATATTTTGACCGCTGACGATTTGTTTATTAATGAAGGGCAATATAATTTTGAATCTGATGGTTGTGGGCAGCGTTCAGCAATGCATATCGTAGGTGGTGGTGATGAGCGTTTTGGTCTTGGTTTGCATGTCTACAAAATTAAATCTAATTTAAAAAAATATCTTTGCAATTGTATAAATTTTTATATACGTAACGCGTTTCCTTGTTATTCGAATAATTCAAGAATAAATATTCAAATAGAATGTATCATTACTATAATTAAAATTATAGAACAAAAATTATTCATCTCGAATCTTACAGTTACTATTTAGATTCATTTCGTGTCAACGTTCGTGTCAATAAGTATTTTTTTACGTATTAAATATTTATCTATACAGATGTGTTTTATATTATTTATACCAATAAGGGGCATGAAGGTAGAAAACAACATCTAGGTAATCTTGGTTTGGGTTCAGAGGGCAAACAACCATAGCTTGGACAACGAAATGGTATCGGTTTGCAATGATGACACGGCGGAGGTAGAGAGCTTGTTTGCTTTTTCTCTTTGTGACAAAACATTCCTCTCTTTTCCAGAAAACAGATTACGATAAAAAAAAAATTTAGCACATAAAACTATGCCGAATTGGACTTTTAATGAGCTTGTAAATTTTGTTACATTTTGTCATCTGATAATTCTGTCTAATCGATTGACAATCTTTTGTTAAAAAAAAAATGACACATTATCCACATTTCTTTTCACTTAGATATCATAATATAATTCATTATGTAAACTTAAAATAATTTTTTCAAGATTTAGTCAGAATAATTTTTTTTCATATTTTTTTAATTCATCATTACTTTGAAATATTCAATATTGCCTTTGGTTTTTTCTTTCTAAATAATAATAAATTTCTTATTATTGGTATAACTCGTGAAGCTATATGTAATTATTATATTTTGAAACTGGATTCTCTCTCTCTCTCTCATAATCAAATTACTTGTGACAAGTTACTTTGCTTGATAATTTTTCAGGTAGATAACACGGCAGGAAAATAGGCGAATATAAAGTGGCTCTATAAAAGATGAATAAATCAAAGTCTTCATGAATAATTGTTTCATAGTTTTATGTACTTTACATGTAATCTCAGTTTAATTTTGAATACTATCTAATTATATAAAATAAAATTATTGGAAATTTAATGAAATTATCAGATAATTTTACATAAAATATAGAACCATTTTGAGTAATACTGTCATGAGTATATACATATCAGCTGAAATGATAGAAACTGAATGACAGAATAGAGATATGGCGACATGTCAAATATATATTTCGGGCATGCATAATCGATACAAGATAATTTGGAAAAACAACGCGAAGGAATACTAATGGAAATTTTGGTAAAATTTTATCGATATTTGACATGTTGATTTTAGACATGCTATATTTTCAGTTACTATAAGAAATAGAGAAGCACAACATATATTTAAAAAAATTTTGATTAAACAAATATATAAAATTAATTTACAACTTTTATTACCGCGAATTTGGCGACATTGCATTAATGAATTAATATCTTAATAATTTCATACCAATCTGAGGGCTCTCTAAACAGAGAAAATATTGATATATAAATATATATGTATATATATCTGTATACATACATTATGTGTATGTGCACACACAAATTTTTCATATATAATACAATTTATTAAAATTATTATTAATTAATATTATGATGCAAAAAAACAATTATAAAAAGATAAAAATATGACTGCGCATGCATTGGTAAGAAAAAATATTCTCTACAATCACTTAAAACAAATATTAAAATTTTTGTCTTTTATTACGTACCATCGATAGTCGTATCGTCTATACTTCATTGTTCGTCGCAGACGATCCCTAGAGATAACATTATTATTATTTAAAATGAAAGGAGATATTTTATTACGATAATAATGCATTGATCACAATAATTTATATTTCTGCGTTATTTTGTACAATTGCAAAATCTCGGCGTTCTCTGGAATGCTGATACCATATTCGATAGAAAATTCTTCGTTTTTCCTCTGCGAAACGTGACTTAGTCCTTCTGTTCTAATTAGCTCTTTTTTTACAATCGAGGTAATCGGGTTGCCCATACTCGTCTCGTATGCGAAAAAGAATCGTTTTTACAATACTTCCATAAAAAAAACTTACGATAAGAAGGATGCGATATATCGAATACATCGCAGGCAGAAAAGAGGAAATATTTATAAAAAATATCTATAAGAAATTAATATTACATTATCCATTTGGCAATTTCACTACAGATTGTTAATCGAAATTAAGTTATACAGTAATACTGCATCTTTGATATTTCTCGAGAAACTAGACTCGCACTATTATATTCTCATTATGAATAATTAATAAACTCGTTCTTTCTTTTTAATACTGATAATATCGATTTTAAATAATTTTTAAATCGTTGAACAAGATCGATAAGAACGCACCTAAGAATTGTCCTTCTTGTCGTAAGATCTCTACTGCTGTCTCTCGAACAAAGTTACTTCCTTAAAAAAAGACACGTGGCGTACATCAAGCACGCGGTGTTAATACTTATAATTAAATAGTCTATCGCGAATCTAATTGTATATAAATAAAGGTAGAAAACAAAGTATATATCAGAGAAAACGATTGAAGAAGTGACTGATGGGATCCCTCTGGCTGTCCTGACCATCGAGAAACAGACGAGCCGTTTTTCTGCCTCGTTTCTTGGTCCCTTTTTCTTCTTTAATATTCATATAACACAGCCTTGCTTCCTCCTTATCTCTGCGTGAATGATTCCTCTTCGGTTTTGATCCTTGTCTCTATCGGCAAACGTCAACAACTTGATATCGAGGCCGTTGAGATCATAGGACGAAATATTGATTTTAGAAGAACTTCTTGTCCTCATCGCGAAAATGCGGATTTCTCCTGGTAGCCTGCGGAGCTTTCGTCGTGGCCTGTCATCGATCATTCGAACAAGATCTCTCCTGATGCTGTCTTGAATTGTCATAGGTACACGAGATATTGTCTCGTATGCCGCTGCTGTCGGACTAGCTCAGTTTAGTCGGCCGGAGAATGGTCTGTCGGGAATTCGGGGAGGAATATTGGGTACGGGACGCCTACAACATAGACAGATATTAAGTGTTGGATGTGCCCACAAAATTTGAAACGGAAATACACCGCGAGGGAACAGTCATTAAATGGGAAAAACATGAAATTAATACGCAAATATAAGAAGCTTAGAAAATTCAAAATGTCCGACTATATAAAATTTCTATTTCTCTTCAGCAACATATATTAAAATTTAAATATTTTAATTAAATATTAAAAAATATATGTATAATAAAAAAGAAGTGTATAATCTTCGAATACATGCATAATACATATCATAATAAATTCTAGAAAACATATGATATAATGAAAATATAATATAAATATAATAGATAAGTTTTTTTAATTTCATCGAAAAGCATTACAATAATCAAACAAAATCACACATTTAATCTAAAAGAAAAATATCATGAATATATTGCAAAACACGAATGAAGGAGTAAAAAGTAAAAATATATAATGTATAAGTTTAAAATATTAAAATAGCATAAATCTCTCAATAGTTTGGATTAAAAAGAAATATAAGTGTTTTACACAACATGCTTAAGCTTTAGCGACAACACATGCAAAAATAAATGTAGATGTAAAGAAACATTCAATTGCATTATTGCCATCTTGTATAAAAGATAAATTGATTAAAATAAATAAAAGTATGTAAATCTAAAATATATAAATAAAATACATTTCATATTTTTAATGCCAACAACGGCGTTAAATATAATAACAATTTTAAAAAAATTAATGTTCAAATATGATTCATTTTAGAATCAATGCGTTTTTAATTCATTAATAACAAATGACATTTTACTTTTCATATGAACAAAATAATTTTAATAACTATAATGCTTTCTTAAGTTTTTCAATCAATTTCCTAAATATTTCTATAATTTTTAAATATATTGAAATTTTCAAGAAGATTGTGTTAGACTAAGTAATACTTCAGAGATCTTTAGAAATAAAAATAAATGTAATTTAAATCATATTCTCCATACTAGATATACTATACTACAATTAATAAAAAATCAATTTTAAGAAAATTTTGTACAAATTATAATTATAGTATTTCTTTAACAACTAATTTAACAATTTAATCTTGAATGCAGGAGAAAGCATATGAAAGTTAGACAAATACAAGGTTCAATATTTAATGAAAGATACACAGAACGCGAATACGCATCCCCGTGCTCGGGGAGAACACATTCACCAGTTCTGATTTAGTTCAATTTTGAATAATTTCAATGCTGCAATAATTTCAATTGTTCAATATAAGTAAAAGACATTCAATACATATTTTTAACGAAAAGAAGGACAATATTATTTACTTCGTGATAAAAACCCATCGGAAATGCGTCTTCGACTGTTCGTGAAGGCAATGTTCTTTTCATTGTAATCTTATTTTTCACGTACGTACACATGTATATATACATATATATGTACTCGTATATGTGTATGCATATGTATACATATATACACATGTAGAGATATATTCTATAACATATTTACTTCCTATATACACATTTATATTGCAGTAAAACAGTGTGTGTTCCTCTCTTACGCGCACATGGCGCAATATTACAACGTATCTTTTGGGATGTACCGCAAGAAAAACTTAATCAAGTAACCCTCGAATATTATTATAATAATTTTTAACAATATCTCAAGGAGAAATTTATCTCAGAATATAATTATGATTTCTTGGTCGGATTTAGCGGCATGAATAAAAATCGCTATAAAAATCAATGTATGGTATAAAAATTAACAAGGGCGATATGCATAGTTTTGTATTAATCGACGAGAACTATGCTGTTTAGTATCTGGAAATAGAAGTACATAGTGATTTTGCTGTATGGGTTTCCATCGCAAAATTTTGCTTATCAAGGGCTCGATATTATATAATTGGAGGATACTTTACCCGCGATCAAAGGATTTTGGTCACAATATAAATAGAGAAAAGATGTGTGCGCGCGTATCTTTGATGCAGTTTCGAATTATTAATTATATATTCCGGTTTAAAGAATTGTTATTTGTGGCATTTAGATTTATTCAATCATTCACATCTTATCGATCTTCCTCGCAAAGGTTTGTATCATGTGATTTTTTTGTGCCAAAACCCTTCGAAATATCAAAACAACGGCAGCAAACCCACGATTCACTATTTGACTGAAATATCATCGTCTGTGTGCTTTCTGGTTTTTTTAAATATTTTTTATAATATTATATAAGCGCGGCGATTTGGAGATTCTCAGCCCGTAATGTACAATAGAATTACATACTTACTCGGTATTAGCTTTACATGAGATTAAGCGTAACTATAGTGACATATAAGGCTTTAAATGGAAGCATATATATATGTTAATGTGTTGAATGAAGTATGTATAGATATATACAACAATACGTGTATATATATATATACACATATTGTTGTGTAAACATTTTTCCATTTTATAAACAACAGATAAAAGTTAAAGTTGATATATTCGTCGACTCCACGCAATTTGTCTACAATCAACGTCAGACCCTAACATTTTCGATTTTATCGTAAAATAAACGGCAAACGAACATATTTAAAAATATATTAAACTATTTAATTAATCATGTATATGTTTCAAACTATATTCATAAATTCGCTAAACAAAGTTATTATATTATCCTTCGTTGTAAGACTCGAGGTCGATATTCCACCAAATCGTCTTTTACCCCAGATGCATTTATATATTAATTTTCACAATATTACGATTTAACGAGAATTACTACAGGTGCAAACATGGACGTATGAAACAAGTGTTTCTCTCCTCGCTCTGGCCACACAAAGAACATAGATTTTTTTGTATATTTTATTCTAGACTAACAAATAGTATAGATTCTATAGCTTCCAAGAGGATCTAATGTGTGTGTTTGTATGTAAGTATACGTGATCCAGAGCCTATTTTTTAAAAATAAATATAGATAGGGTGCACTCTATCAGGAGGTGGAATAATCATACTGGCTTAAATCGAGAGGACTTTGAATATTTTGGTTAATAATATTCGATGCAACGAGTGCAACGTGATATGCCTGATTAAAAAGCTTGTGTGAAAAGGCTCCTATTTGTTTTTGTTTCATTGTTACATGTTAACAACTCACTAACGCAAAAATGATTATTTTGTAAGTTGAGACAAAATCTCTCATAGTCTACTGAATACGGAACACGACGCATCGCTAAACAAATCTACGGATATATATCTTACAATATAATGTAGCGTTTTTAATATTTTCATAACCACATTAAAGGTTTGTTATTTCCTAATACTTCGGGTTCGATTAATACTGATTAATAATTGCTTTAAAGGATCAGTATACAAGTCTCTCTGTATACAAGTTATACTGTACAATAACATTACAATAGCATACCATTTGTGGCACGCGGAATTTTCCCTTCAATATTCTTTATTCTTTCTGCGCAAAATGTATTGATTAGTCTCTCGGGACTTTATTAATCATCTAAACCATGAATTAATAATATCCATGGTACATAAAACCAGATGTGATCAATCCGACGTGCTTCGCAGAAAGAGCAATAAAATTTCAAACCAAATTAATCAAAAGATAATTGAATATATAATCGCTAAAAATGTGTATAATTGAAGAAATGTATTCTGCCACGAGTTAAAATAAATTAGAAATAAATTTAAGTTGGCTATAAGGAATATTATTAGGCCTTTTTAATATTGATACAATTTTGAAGAGAGAGAATATAAATCTTATATTACAATAGTTCATATCATTTGTAGCTATATTTATCAAGTTTTCTGCCTTTTTTGAATCGTTATTAAAGTCATGACTGTTAGAATACGAGCAGCGCAATGACACAGAGAATACGAGTCTTCTGCCGACATTGTTCTTCTAAATTTATTATCTATCCAAGGAGACATTCTCTCTATATATTGTAACGAAAAATATCTTCTTTTCATTTTAATTGCACTTCGATTATCGCCTTTAAGTTTCTTTCTCTCCGAATCACTGCGCAAACGTATTTGAAATGAGAACACATATCGCTCCATGTATAGTACAATTCAGTTTAGCAAAAATTTTCAAGTATATTGCAAGTTTTATATAATGAGCCTATAAAGTTGTGTCATTATTTAATATGATCTTTCTTTTACACATGACAATTTTGTGCAAGAACTGTATGTACTATACAAATTTTGAAGCACGTCGTTGCTTTGCGAATACGCCTAAATATTCCTATTTACGAAAAATTCATCTTATATACATACATAGTTGAATCGCAAGCATGATTAGGGAGAGAGCTTCGGGAAAAATAATTATAAATTATACAAAATATATAACGTCGCTCCTAAATGTGATATACACTGTGTATGCCTATCAAATGTGATGTACACTCATTATACACATTATATGTGATATTATGGTTACTATTATTCTCGATAAGTGCGGTTATTATTAGTTTAAACTATTGAGAAAGAGAAAAGGGATAGATAGAAGTGAATAGAAAAAAGATAGCAACAGGGAAATAGGGAGAGAAGAGGAAGGGAAGAAAGAGGGAAGATAGAGGGAATTTCGTGATTTTGGATTTTCATGCAAAATCCTCGAAGCATTCTACGCTATATCACATCCTATGTCTGAGCACATTTTTTTCTTGTTTATATATCATAAGGATTAATATTTATTTGTAATATTTTTTCTTTCCTCTTATATAGTTCTCTTATATATGGTGTAGTATATATATATATATTTGTTTAATGGCTAAAAAAAAGTAACAAACGTTTATTAGGAAGAGAGAGAAATAGAGAGAGACTTTACGAGATATTCTATGTAGTACAATATTTTTGCCATTAAAGAAACTTTTTTTTTAAACAAGTTGGATATATATTCGCGCATGAGTTTTAGCTACTTTCCCAACAGCATGACATTTTCTTATCTATCTCATTATCGCCAACGACACGTTCGACATTTCCCTCAATATTCATAATCCAAATATCAGATGCAATTCAGACATAATTATACCATATACCACAATATTTATATCAGACTCGTTCTTCAACAATGGAAATATTCTTTACAATCAATAGGAAGCTACTATCAATCACATTATCGGGTTCTGGTAGACTTTCCAGGATAGATTCACTGGATGTAAAATACAGTGTTTTAGGAGAAAATTCACAATATTCTGCTCTAGATTCACTAACGATACTATGTGCAAGTTTTCACACTTTTACATGGTGTGAAAATAACAATGAAATCGGGTTAATTGTACTAATCTCTACATTAGGATTCAATTTGTTTTTTTTTACACATATATATGTATATATTTTATTTCGTAACATTTCCGGACCGTTACACTTTGATTCCAGTTCTGTAGCGTTAAACGTATTTTATTGCTCAATTAGTGATTTTGAAAATTATCATAATTAAATCTCCTAAAAACATTTAAAGTAATATAGAATATTATTAGATAGAGGTGTAAAAAGTGCTTAAATATATATATTCGTTTCCTATAATACAGATATATATTTTATCCTACAATATGCAGATTATAGAATACTTCTTATACAATATGCAGATTATAGATTTATCTCTTATACAAATATGCATCTAAATAAATATATACGTACACATATGTGTGTACAAATTTAATAAAAAGGCATAACCGTTAATGAAATTTATGTAATACCATGCAAGACAGACAGAAAGATATGTAAGAAACGCAAAGGGATTAAATTAGTAGATTATTCTTTGTGGAATTTCGTTAATAAAGATATAATTTAAAGTAGAGGAAACACTGGAATTAGTTTCTCAACCCTGAACAGTCTACCATCTACTGCGCACACAACTTAAATACTTATATATATATATATATATATATATATATATATATATATATATATATATACGTACATATATATATATTATATCGTTAGAGGGATACAACTCGAAATTCAATTGGTGGATATCTATTTACTTGATCTTGAACGCATCCATCAGCTCGTGCACGGCGGCCTGCGTCGCAGCCTGTGTCGCAGCTTGCGTCATCCTCTGCTGTAGACCACCCCCTCGACTAAACACACCACGGATAGCCAGCTTTGACTACAGATCTCACTCTTACACAGTTTGTTTTAATTTCATACATTATATTGCTAAAAATATTAACTTATAATGCGCATTTCCTAGAGGAAAGCGTGCATATCCTTTTTAAATGCGAGATAAAGTAACATTAACGGGGGAAAGGGATATATATAGTTTTGTAACAGTAGTTATAAAAACACTTTATAATAGCAACACGATATTCGTTCAAGAACCGCTTTTAAACTGTCAGATAAAATTCGTCTTAGCTCCCGTTATAAATACGTTTACAATTATATATATGCCACTATTTTTTTTCTTTTGATAAATGTAATGCAGGCACCGACATATTCGTCCATAAATAGTAATTGACAAGTTTCAAATTGGTGTTATGCTTCATATAAAACATTTAAGTGATAAAGGACATATATGAAGTAAGAAGTGCTATTTATGCGATTGAGAAGCTTTGGACTTGTACGTTAAGTAGGATATATATAGGATATAATCTTTGATATTTTTTACAGGAAATATACATCAATGAGATAATTGGTAAATAACTAATTTAAATTTCGAAGATACGCAATCGACTTTTTTTTATATTCAATTGCATTTTATCGAAATGTCATGCTGTTAGTATAAGTAAAATAAACGTTATCTATCTACCGTAAGAACACAAAGTCCTTTATTTGATAATATTTTCAACGATATATACATGATATACAGCTTCATTGAAGTAATTTACAATCAAACATGTGTGACTCGACTATATATATATATGTTATATCTCCATTTCCTACGAACAAGAAAATTGTACCTTCAGAAATATTTAGTATTGCACAGGTTTCATGTACTATTGGCGCTAAAATATAACTACAATTAGGGGTGTGTGTTGATCTCCGCGCGACAGATAATACATAGAATAATATATGTATATATACATATTATATACTAAAATTATTACACTGCACGAAATATAAGTATTAAATAATAGAGACACAATATTATAAAGAATAAAAACAGAGAGTTGCTCTGTACATCTTCTTTCTCTATATTCGTAATTTATTTCTGAACTACTACGAATGAATAAAAAATATGTCATTGTCATATATACGTATGTATGTATGTATGTATGTATGTATGTATGTATGTATGTATGTATATATGTATGTATAAAACGCAGGTGAAATGTACTAGAGGAATCGTTCGACACTTGGAAGCTCAATTAAATTCCAAAAACGTAAAGACGTGGGACGATTAGAATAATAATCCTCATGTAATTTTCACACCCCTACTTAATTAACATCGATTTTATAATCTTTGTAGTGTATGCAGACAGATAGTAACATTAGGAAATAAGTGTTTTGTGTAAAATATACACTGACTATATATATATATATAATGCAATACGGATACGATATTGATTAGTAGCGAATAGGCGAGTTAGTGCGAAGACTTATTGTCGGCGCCTGCAATAGAAAGTGAAGTTAGCACCCAAGCCCCAGATACACAAGCTACTTTAATATAGACGGGCGAGAGATGTTCGAGAAAGCAAAGTGTATTAATTTCACCAGGTCAATTGTGAAATGGTACCATTTTCATGTCACGTTATTGCATGTGATTATAAGTTTGAATATAAAATCACATTACAAACAATATTATTGTGCGGTTGAAATTTCAATGTGCACATAATTTAGCATTAGAATTGTGATCAATAAGATAATAAAATCACGATGTAAGATTCAATCAACATTTTTTTAGCGACATTCATAGATAGAGAATTTAAAATTTTTAATTAGTTTTTTTTTATATAAAGTGTAATATGTACTCACGATGGTATCATAGGTGGAGGTAGGCCAGGGTTAGCTCGAGTTGGTGGTGGTCCACCCGGACCAGGTCTATTAGGAATGGCTGGTGCTGGTCGACCGCCTGCAGGTACTGGTGGTGGTGCTCGTGAACTAGAAAGAGGTGGTGGCTGTGTCACTCCGCGTCTTGGACCACCAGGAGATGGTGGTGATAATCTAGAATGTATATAGTACGTTTCATAATTCATAAAAGAGTTTTCGCATTATTCAGATATTTTAAATTCCTTTAAGAATTAAAACTTTAATTGAACAAAAACAAGCAAGTTATAAGCAATATGTATAACAAAAATTATCATATAAATGAAATCTTTATCTGCCTTATATATATATATATATATGTAACATAGAGTCCATTTAACTTTTTGATATCACTAACCAAAAATATAAAACAGTTGTAAAATATACTAAATTGAAATAAATATTTATTAAAAAATTAATTAAACTCTAGCGATGTTTTATAATCTCTCTTTAATTTAATATTTTTATAGAAAATTCTTAATAGGAAAAGCATGCATAATGTGATGTTCTTCTTGATGACATTGTTAGTTAAGAAAAAAATAAAGATAAATGCATCACACATATATAAAGAATCTTACCCAAGACTGTTTCAACCGTGTTCAAATGTATGGCAAAGCAGACGGTACAAAATGTAAGGATAAAAAAATTAGTAAAATACGCGATAAATCGTGCTAGGAATAACATAAAGGTTACCTTGGATTCTCGCCGGATGCTAGCCAATCATTTTTTACAGGTGGTGGTACTGGAGTTGAAACAGTGGCCATGGAGACATCTCCGATGATACGAAGGGACTCTTTGCATGCATGATACATGCGTAACATCTCTTCCCGTTTCTGCGCCTCTTCAGGAGATTCTTCCATCATGGAAGCCTAATTGCATACACATCACGAATGTTTCTTTCAGATAAAAATAAGAGAATAAAGAGAATATCAAAAATATGTATAAACATAGAGCTATATATTATATGTATACTTGTTTGAAAGATGAAAAACATAAGTTACACACAATTCTTTGGTTTTGGAGAGGAATGGAAAGGATGAGGATACTTACAATTATAGGGTCATTGAATAGCTTCAGAGTATTTATTTCATCTTTGTTTGACTAGGGGAAAGGATTAATGGAGAAAGGATTAATCTGTAAGATTCTTAAAATGAAACAACTATTCTGCAATAAATTACAGTATAAACTCAAAAATGTATTATATCAATATTTTACCTGATCACCACTTGCATAAAGATGCGCCAACAATTCTCCATTAATGAAGTCCTTAGCGTTATTAATAATAAGGTGCATAATTGTCTTTGGAACCAGATCACGGGTAGTTTTCGTAACAATCTTCATGTAAGAATCTACTAAATTCCTGATTGTTTCCACTTGACGCTCCAATTGAGGATCCATTGATGATTGACCTTCTGTTCCACCCTGAATGAACAAAAATAAGATTGTTTAAACCCTTGTTTTGATTAAGTTGCTTCCAAATATCCAATAATTAAAGGCATGTATAAAACAGCACTCGCAGTACTGCAAAACATTACACTAAAATGTCAATATCAATCAGTCTAAAAATCTAATTAATTTATCAAAATGCAAAGTAACATGTTTTGTTTCATAATGTGCAACAATGTGCAATAATGTGTTTAGTTGAGGAGGTGTCCGATGCTCATGTAAGTGTCGTGTGCTATATAATTCTTGAAAACACGATTGTACGAACCTCATATCCTTCCTTTTTAGTTAGATTTAAATACGAAACAAAGAAATATGATTACTATTATGCACTTAGTATAATAAAAAGTTATTAATATTTTATCTTGGAAAAGATAATTTATATAGATATAAACTGAAAAGAAAGTACACTCCTTTCTCTTTTTCTTCTTTATACAAACAATGCAAGTATAATTAACAGTATTATTGATTATATTAACAGTATTATTGATTATATTAACAGTATTTCAGAAGCAATAAAAATTGTAGTATTTATATAAAATATAAAATTCACATATAAAATTATGTAAATAAATTATCGGCATATATATTGCACATTAAATTAATAAATCTCTCGACATATATATATAATTTTTTAAAAAGTTCAAGAAAAATAGCCAAAATTATTTCCAAAGCAATTATCTTTTTGTTAGTTATTTTCAACAATATTCAGATCACCACACAGTTAATAAATCGAAAATAAAATTGTCATCTCTATCATTTTTATTAACTCACCCTCTGCTTATCCTAAAATAAATTAAAATGGATTCTAATAAATAATATAATGAATTATCGTATCTAATAAATAATATAATGAATTGTAGTATAATTTAAAAAATAGAATACATTGTTATTCTTGTATTATAAATATATGAAAATTTGTGCATAGAATTGATTCAGATAAATATCTCCATTTTTATCTCTCTTTAGTAAATAAACTGATATTTAGCTGATATAAAACATAAGATATAAATCTTTCATCTTTTATGAAAGCACACATATGTAATTATTTAATTGTATCCTGATCAAAATAATAAACTCACCTCTCCTTCGCCATTCGCTTGTTCTGTTGATTTTTCAGGATACACACCAGCCCTTAGGAAAGAAGCCTTCCAAGAATCAACATCATCTTGAGTTTCACAACTCAACTCCAATTGCTTGTAATCTTTATATACGTTTCTCCCCTCCGGATTGAATAACGCGAATAAATGACGTCGCGACATGAAACCTTGTTCTAGATCACGCAGTTTCAGTCCATCCAAAGGCAGCATGTACTTCTTCTCACGTTCCTTCATACATAAAAATATCATAAATTAAATATCATTCTTAAATATCAATGATTTCCTTTTTTGTAATATACGATATAATTTTTAATATTTAATTAAATTTTATTAAATTTAACCGATTACATAAATAATTATAATCGATATTTACTTCTTCATCCTTGAACCAGGAGATACTTTCCGATGTTAAAACAAACCAGTAATCTCTCGAGCCGCCCTTCATAATACCGAGATTATGTATGCACATGTAGCCTTTGCGAATTACTTGGTTGCCTAATGTATGCCGTCCAGATTTAACAGAATTTTCCGACGATTGCTGTGCACTGTAACATAAATAATAATGTATAATGAAATGCCAAATAAGAGATTTTATATACCCAACTGCAAGAATTGCTATCAAATCTTACATTAGTCGGTTATAACAAGTAAAAGAAAACAGCGAGTAAAAGTATCCTAGCATCCATATTTCAAATAAATATATATCGCACAGAAAAAATAATGTTTGCTTAATATAAAATAGCTTGTGTTACAAATTTTTGTACATATATATATGTACTATTAAATCGATATTTTTTTATTTTATAATAAAGAAACAATATTTAGAATAAAGGTGGACAGTACTTTGTGCCTTTACCTACAAAAACCAATGTACATTTATACAACTATTTTGAAAAAAATTCTAAAAAAATATTTACTTTAGTATTAATATAAAACATATTACAGAATAATCGTGTATTTGTTTTGCTATTTTTGCTTCATGCACATTTTAGCTTCATTTTAGCTTCAAAAATTTCTAAGCACATATTTGTTTTATAACTGCTTAAACAACATTAGCATATCACAAACACGTGCAGTATAGCTATCACTTATTAGGCAACATTGCAATAATTTCCATTGTAGTGCAAGAGGATTGCATAAGCACATATTACATTGATCGCAAAACAATAGATTATAAAACTAAGGCTTGATGTTGCTGTATGAAATACAGTTTAAAAATTTTTTGAATGACATACAGATGTGACTTGGAAATTATTTTTGTTTGTAAGAATCCTAATTTTCTGATACGCAATATAAAAACGAGAAATACTTATTTTGATTGAAAATAAAGCAAAGTTACAATTTGGGAAAAATAAATCCACACAGTAATAGATTCATACTAAAAACAATTAAAAATAAACAGATTCAAATCAGTGTATATATAATGGTATCTCATAGTATTAATATGCAAAATTTTCGATAACATACTGAATTCAATAGTTCGACTATAAATTGTAAGAATTTCTAACATCCGGCTGTATCGAGATTGTTGTACGTAAATCTAAAATTAAAAAAAAATATCCCAAAAAAAGCGTGTAAAAGTATCATTCTAAGAAATTTCAAAGAAAATTAACTAAAGATTAGTTTTGCATTATATGGTAATTTACATATTTTTATTTTAAATGCTAATTAACTATAGCATTTAAAAATTAATATAACAATTTAAATAATAAAAATATGTATATATAGAGAAAGAGAGAAAATATAAAAATTTTATATATGTGTATATATATGTATGTATATATATATATATATATATATATATATATATATATATATATATTCTTAATTTTAATATTCTCAAAGTAAATTAGATAAACACAATATCAAGCTAAAAACTACTAAAAATTAGCTTATATAGTATATTAATATTTTAACTTAATATAGCAGCAAGAGATATTAAAAAAAGAATAAGCATAAAAAAGAAAGAGCGTGAAAATAAAAAAGAATAAAAATGTAGTGTAAATTTTTGTTGGAATGTACTATAATATTCTTACCTTGCATTATGGTAACTGGCTGCAGCGCTGCCAATATAATTAAATCATTTCTTTAATTGTGAAGTTTGAAGAAGAGTTAATAATGAGAAAAGAAAAATACATGGCCATATTACTTTGATTAGGGTAAGGCACATAATTTCATAAATAAGTTTACAAATTATAAAATAAATGTCACGTAAATTGGTTATTTAATTACAATATTTTTATGATTTTACTAAGATTATACACACATATATATATATTTGAGCTTTTTTCAGTTCTTGTTTTCTTTTACATATATATATATATATATATATATATATATATATATATATATATATGTGTGTAAAAGAAAACAAGAACTGAAAAAAGCTAACTATTTCTGCACAGAATTTGTATGTGCCTTGTCCCCAATAATATTATAAATAAAATTAATAAAATTTACAATTATATTTATGTAATCTTCAGCAACATCATTATCGATTCTATATATAAAGAATATATTTACTTCTATTATATAATCATATTTATATAATTAATATAACTGTATACATATAAATATTTAACATAATTATTCATAATCTTATGTTTTTCAGAGATATTATTTATAAACAAAAAATAAAAATCAGAAAGAATTAAATATATAGAGAAATATTGCTATATAGCCACAACAATAAAAATCAATGAGCTAAGAAGAATGTAACATATGCAAATGCAATTCCTTATTCTTGATAATGTGTGAAATTATTTCTTTAAGATAAATGTTAGCGTCTCTTTAACACAATCAATTGTTTTATGTAAATTTCAAGTAATTTTAATTCTATTCTCTTTTAACTTTAGAGATAACATTAAAAATAATATAATACTCGATTAAAAGTTTTTATTTATAAGCAGAACAAATAAAACAGATCAAGTTATATTAGTGACAGATAAGTAACAGAAATTAATTAAGATAAATGTATGGAGACGAAATTAATTTAGCATATACTTAGGTATGATTTTAGCATAGTGTCATACGAGTATAGATTGAATAAAAATAATATTAGGTAAATTATTGCTCATTAAATTCTAAAGTGACTTTTAATCTTAAAAGGAGAAGTTAAGAATGTTGCCATGATCAAAGATTGCTATGTGAGTTGATTTTAGCAAGACATGCATTGACTGTGAAAATATATGCGCTGATATTTTGAATAAAGAAATAATGGCAAGCAAAAAATTTGATAATCACGTGTAGTACGTTTTTTTAAATAATGTTAAAGTTTTCATTTTCTTATGTAGATTCTTACAAACAAATTATCTTTATAATTATCTATCCACTTTACCAAGTATTAAGCATACTCTATATTAAATTTATCGCTTTTAAAACTACTTTAATATGTTTAACTACTTTAACATATTTAAAATGATAAACAAATTTTTACTACGTATATAATTATTAAATGACTTTTCAGTATATAAAATTTCCAACTGCATTTCTAAACTTTATAAAAAAATAAATATATCTTTTAAGAAAGGCTGTAAGTATCTGTTATTATATTAAATGAGATATAGAAATACATTATAGAATATGTAAAATATTAGAAACTTTTCGTACAACCTTAAAATATGCAATACACGTGAATTCATATATTGCTAATATCTTTTCAACTAAAGCAGTCTTTTAAAACATACACAAGTTCGCCTAAATACTATAACAACATTATACATAAAATCTCTTGCTATTTAGTGGCTATATCAAACTTAATACAAAATAAAAAAATATAGCAGCAAGCACACATAAGTGTAACAAAAATGACATGTAGGAACTAGATGTACCAACTTAAATAAACTGAAAATTTTTAACTATTTTTATCTCTGAAAATAATAGTTAAATCTATAAAATATAACACATAAAAACATTAAAATATTTAATGATTACTTACTTTGCAAAACCGATGAAATCTTCGTGATTAGTATTCATGTATGCGAGCTCGCAATCAACCAACAAAACCAACTGCTCTTTACACATTTGTTCGCGTTGCCTGACGTATGTCGTTATGATACGTTCTGTCTCTTCCCTCAGTCTAGGATAGCGTGACATCTGTAATTTTACAAATCCCAATAAGATGTAAGAATATGTAAGAAATGTACAATTGACTCATGTTTCACCATTTAAGTTTAAGTTTAATATAACATTGTTATTCTATCTTTTATTATTTTATTATTATGTTTTTACTTACCCTATCTGTACAAATGCGTACAACATTACTAAGTTCTTGCACAACTAAATCTACACATTTAAGACTTGGTTCTTTAAGTCTATTTATTTGCTTTTTCACTATTGCCTCAAAAGCCATATCTGGGGTGAATAATCCTACTCTGATACCTATAATCAAAATTTTATTAGTAATTTACTTATTATATTTGTAAAACTTGACATGCAAAATTAGATGAAGCCAAAAGAAATTTACCGTGTATATTTCTGATAGCAAAAGCAATTTCTCTCCTTAATTCTTTTTCATCAAATTCCATTTTAACAATTTCGAACGGGAAACGCTCGTGGAAAAGTCGATTAATTTTCGCGCCACCACTGAGTTCATTAGTATTAATTTGTGCAGAACCAGAGCCTTCTATGGTTCTCTCGAAATCTGATTGAAGTTGTTGTATCATCCTTAAAAATAATTTTCTATTAATTCGTGTAATATAACCTGTCATAAAATAATATTAATTACATGGGTAGAGAGTCTCGATGTTATCTACCATTCACAAATCACATCTGAAATATTTGTTATTGTGTGTGTCACAATCTGTAAATTTAAATAATAAAAATGTCATATATTTCTCAAGAAGATGCCATATCATGTGTTAAAAAAAAGATATATATTAGCAATTTTATTTGCAATTATACATATTAGCAATTTTAATCTTCTTGTAGCAGAATAATTTAATGCAAAATTAATTTTTAATTTTTAAACTAAGCATTTTATAACATAACACAATCGCAGCTCTTTAATTAATTAAAGTTTCATGCAAATATGTGGCACACTATTCTTGTTAAAGGAAACTAAAAAAGGGAACAAGGATACCTACATATACATTTGAATTGATCTGAAAAACAAAAGGTAAATGATCTAAAACTTCAAGACACTCCACCCATAAAATCCAAATTATATAGAATAAGAAAAAATGAATATAACTATAGTTTTTGCTTGCATAATTTTATGGTGAAAATATAAAATATAGTGCACACATTCATTGAGAGAAATTTTAACATTATACAAACATAACATGTAATGTATGTGTAATATATTCTGCTATAAGATATGTAATTTTTATATACATTTTATGAATGGAAGATGAGTATATTGAGTAACTGTAAACCAACATAATGTAAAATTCTAAATTCACTTACTGTAACATAGCCTTTGTTTTGATTGCAGGATCATCAGGTCTGAAATGTTTATACTGCTCGACATCTTTCTCTAAAGTTAACAGTTGCTTTTGTAATCTATCTCTTAAAGCTGGCAAGGTATCTCTGATATGGTTTGTTAATTGCTGATTCAAAACTCTTTGTAAATATGGCGTACCCAACCTATCTGCTAGATGACGATAAGACGGATGACTAAAAAGTAAAACAAAAGTTATATATTATAAAAAACAAGAAACAAGTCATGCCTAGAAATTATTTTCACTGTTTGTTCAACTGTTGTGTACCCGAGAAAGAATTTTCGCTCAGCAGCTAAAGCATTTTTTATATCCTTCCGTCCTTCTATATCTTTCTGACTTCTATTGACAACACCAATGTAACCTCTTCTCAATGGTAATAATTTATTTTCCAAAATATCTCTTGCATCAGTACCATCGTCCATGAGATCCAACTTAGTAATAACACCAATTGTACGTACACCTTAGAATATTATACATAAAATTAATATTCACTTAAAAAAGATATAACAATATTGTTAGATTAATTAAATACCTTGTGGATCCACCTCCTTAGCGAGTTTAAGAGCATCGCTATTAGCCAAATCAGTGTTAGCTGGTGTGACTGCCAATATAAGACAATTTTCACGTTTAATAAACTGAAATATCATGGCTTTAATTTGGGCCTCTATATCTGCTGGCTGATCTCCGATTGGTACTTTTGTAAGTCCAGGTAAATCAATTAATGTTAAATTCAAGACTGCAAAAAGATAAAAATATGCCATTATAAATAACGATTATTATTTTTTATTTAAATAACTTCTTTATTTTACTTACCATTGGGTGAATATACTCTAAGATTAATTGGTATATTAGAGATGCCCTTATTACCTCCAGTTACTCTGTCTGTTTCAGCTTCAATTTCTTTTCGCACTTCATCAAAATCTACAAACTTCTTACCTTTGCAATGCAAAAACTCTGCGTATTCTACAATACAAGAAAAAAGTCATTTAATTCAATTTTTATAATTATTTATTCTTATATATTGTTATGTATTAAAAAGAATAAAAAAAATAAATAAAAGTATTGAAAATAATATTTTATATATATTCTTTAATATATATACATTTTTATTACATTCTATTTCACAATGTACTCAACTTATGGCTTATCAGAATTTTAGGCTCAGGAAGTATGACACAAAGAGTATGATAATGACAAAGTTCAAGAGACAGAGTAACTTTTATCAATTCTACTTTATACTACAAAATGATAAAATCAATAGTTGTTTTTATGAATTTATCTATAAGCTATAATAAATATATCACGCATAGTGCATTAAAATTTCTTGACAAGAGTTAACCAGAGGATCACATATAAATGATTTAAATGCATTAAGCAATGCCTTGCTTAAAAGAAAAAAATTGTCATAAGTATACGAGTCAATAGGTTAACAAGATGATATTATGAGTCCATAGACTATATTTTTTAAATTCTCTTTTATGTATATATATCTTTAAAACTAATAACATACACAAAAGATGTTCCAAAGACATTATCATACATATGTAAGAATTTTTGTATTTATTAAATATCAAAACAAGAGAAATGATATAATCAGCCTTATTTATTACGACTCACCAGTTAAACAGTTAATCAACTGTAAGATGAGCGGTCTCCTTGTCACAATGCCAGAACCTCTGGGCAAAAAGTCTCTGGGAAAGAAGACTCATTGTTATAATTGGTCATAATTAATACATTCATATTTTTTTTACAAGAAAATACATATAATGTGCATTTAAGTGTAGTTTGAAAACAACGATGGATTAGTCCCCCTTAATTATTTTAAAAGTTTAAAATAATTAATTAAAAATATATACGTAAGCCTAAAATGCAGATAGTAATGATTTGTTTCATGATAATATCTTTATTCTCTTTGATAAAAATATGCATACTTGTCTCATTATCTACCTTATCTTAGAAATGATTTGTAATATATCCTTTCCCCGATAAGTTTTTTATTGTTTTAATTTTTTTATTATAGATTGATATTAACAAATTCATATCAGGATTCTTTAGAAAGAAAAAATAATACTGAAAAGACTATGTATGTGCAACGTGATTTGACAATGTCATACAATAAATCAATTTTGCATCATAAAAATATCTCAAAAGTCACTACAAAAATAATTACTATTATAATTTCTATGTAGAATATAAGAATATATTTCAAATATCAGAGATATTAAATATAGATATATGAGAAAAATTAATTAAATATAACAAATAAATAATTTTAAAAAAATTAAAAAAATTGCTAGTTTTAAAATTATTTAGTTTGCAGTTTTAATATTTCCACCAATTGTAAGTTCTCAAAACTAACATTTTATGTCTGTGCATATAATTGTAAATTCTTCGTTTAATCGGGACGTTGGAATGTGGAGCTTGACGAGAGTCTACAAGAGTGTAAAACCGTCTCGCCTGAATCTGTTTTGCGCATGAACGGACGCTCTTCTAAAGTGCTCCGGTGACGAGAAGACATTTGACAGGTCGTCCTGTGGGCGTTTTGACGTCGTAAATTCACGCTCGCCCCGTTCGCGTTCATCCATGCCTCGCACGGAGAGGATGACGCACGAGGCGACAACTGTCAAACGGTCCTCCCTCTCGCCGTCGTCATCGTCGAACTTTAACATTAATCGAACGACAACGATGTCAAGAGGTCGAAAAGTCCCGCGTGTTTCGCCACGCCTAGGACTTACGTATCGACGAAGACGTCGGCGCGGAATCGGAGTAAAAGACGTTTCTCTCATCTGTCAAACATCCTCGCATTCAAAGTAAAAAGCGAGATGTACTCAAAATTCAGAGAGAAGGATAAAAAATGCAGAAACATAACCGTAAAGGAAGGAATCTCGGATGAGGGACAAACAACCGGTGGTGACGATGTTCGTGCTCGATCGTTCTTATCTCACCAGATGATGAGATAAGCACGAGATACTCGAATATCTTTTCTCGTCCGTTCGAAAGACTTCGTGCGCACGTTTCCTTCTCTCGATCTCGAGGCTGCGAAGGGAGGAGGATACCAGGAACAACGAAGGGAGGGAGGATACTCACTTGCCGACGAAGTTCTCGAGCACGGAGCTCTTGCCCGCACTCTGGCCGCCCACCACCGCGATCTGCGGCAGATCAAGCTGCATATGCACGCCGAGCTGCGTGAACGCATCCTGCAGCTTGTTGACGATCGGGATCAATTGTTCCATGCCCGTGTTGCCCGCCATCCTGTCGTCGGAGTCGCGTAAGCCGCGTTATTACACCGCTCGCTCGTACACGCACGCTAGGGCGCCCCGACACGCATATAACACACACACACACACACGGACGCAGGCGCACTCCTCTTCTCTCTCCCGCGAGTACGCGAGTCGCGATTCCACCTGGAGCTGCCGATGCCGATGCCGCCGATGCTTCGCCACCGCCTGCGCGCCCACGTACGTCCGCCCTGAGGGTGGCTGACGGAGGCGAGTGGCCGTTCGTTACGGGGTCTAACCGTACACTAAGCAAGATGGCCGATTTCCGCGAAGGCTGCTCGCGCACGCTCGCTTCACCGCATCTTCCCCGCGAGAGCGGCGACGATACGAATCGCGCGATCTCGCATCGGCCTCGCTCCCGTCACGTAAGCGTTTAGCGCGATATACGCGTGTATGTTTCCGCGCGGAGAGGAATTGGAAGCTCGCCCGTAGGTGCGAGCAGCAGCACCGTACTAGTACTAGTACTTTTTACGGCGCCGCGCGTAAACGAGAGGATAAACGGAGCGGTCGAACGCGACGACGACTGACCGACGACTCCTCTCGCGTCGTCGAGAGAAAGAGAGAGAGAGAGAGAGAAAGAGGGCGGTTCAATCGATAATCGAAGCGTGCGCACAAGCCGCCACCGTCGTGACCCACTTTCGCGGCCGCGAGATAAAATCCATATCGTCCGTCGACGCTCTGACCTTTTTACTCCGCGCTCCCACGCGTGAATTGTCAAGTGCGCGCGCGCGCGCGCGCGCAACGGAAATTCGACTCGCTTCCGATGAAGCGAACAATCGATGTCCCGATATCAGCTGTGCCATGCCTGTTCATCTCGAAGCTCCTCCTCGTCCTTTTCTTCCTTTCGAATACACCTGAATACATGAATGTTTAGTTTGCTCTTGATTCGAGCGAGATCTTAAGGCGATGCGCATGAATGGAAAACGGATCTGTAGCGAGCGCCCGCGAGATTTTCAAAATCACGCGGTGGAATTTTCGCCGCGACGAAAGTGAAAATCTAATCTCGTTTTTCTCTTCCCACCTTTCGCTTTTTTCTGGCCAGGTACAAGGGGAGAAAGTGGAATCGCCCCCGAAACGGCCGTATCGATTGATTCGTGGTTGAGTATATAAGTACATTAGTAACATATTGCACGTACTTTCCTTCTTGTGTGTGTATATAAATATGCGCTTCTATCGAACAGGCTTGTTATTTCTAACAGTGTGTTGGTCGGGCCAGATTTTTCGCATGCGCGACAGTAATGACAGGTAAAATACGGAGTGATACGATTCAACAGAATTGGCGATATTATTATTCGAGCTGGAGAAAATTATGCCACGTTCTTGTCAACTTTATATTTCGTGTCTCAATGAATCAAGCAGTTGTCAAAAACTCGTTATAATTTCGTTATGAAATTGCCGATTAATCTTGAACGTGACCAACAGTCATGATGCGAAAATATCTAGACAGGATGTGTTCGATTTGAAGATGTTTCAACCGAAAGTGACGCTTTCAAGATGCAAGAAGCTTCCGTCATGTTTGCAATTATTTTAGGAAATCGAAAAATTTATTTTTGTCATTTTAATTATGATAAGAACATAATTATTATAATAAAAGGATCCGAATAAAAAAAAGTGAATATAATAATTTAGATATATTTTTTATCCTAATAGAAGATATTTTCTAAATTAAAAGACGTTTTAAGGTTAGAATAGCATTCCATTTTCCGTAAAAGTCACTCCATAGGAAATGAGGCTATCGAAAAATCGAAACGGCGAGATGATTCTGATTGATCCCCCACTCCGTTTTCGAAATTTCGACTATCACGGGATGACATTTTTTTTATTATTAACGTAAAAAAAAATAAAATTTGGGTATATTTTTTACTATAATAGAAGACATTTTCTAAATTAAAGAGAAGCATTCTGTTTTCCGTAAAAGTCACTCCATGGGAAACGAGGCCACCGAAAAATCGAAACGAGGAGATGATTCTGATTGATCGATCCCCACTCTGTTTCCAAAGCTCCGAAGCTGTTACGGGACACGGGACGGTACTTTTTGTTATTATTATCGCAAATGTAAGAACGCACCTAAAAGGAACAGGCAGAGCAGAGACAGAGAGAAGACTGAGAGATGTCATGGCCTGTTTTTAGGTGATCCCTGAAAGCGATACTCCCTCTATGGACATTGAAAACTTGGACATGAACTACAAAGCCAATGTCCATGAATGTTCTCAGAGGGTAATATATAATGTGCACAATTTCTGGTTTTGTTCCGTGCTATGTGCACGAAATGCCGGTAGCACCAGAATATAACAATCATTATTTTGAAAATAATATATAAATATGATAAATAATAATTTTTATAAAAATAATTTTTATAAATTACTTACCTATATGTGTATGTATGTGTGTCCATACGTTGTCCAAATGATTTTAAATATAAGAATAGACTATGGCCCATATTCTGAATCCTCTTTTATCGATAAAAGTGCCTCTAAAAGTGGCATATAAGCCTTCTGATTGGCTACAGGCCGCTTTTAGGAGCACTTTTATCGATAAAAGAAGATTCAGAATATGGGCCTATATGAATATCGGTGTATGTTACCGCCGGCATAGCTCTCAGGTTCATGAGAGTACTGAAACCTACCTGGCAAATGCCTTCGTTAAGGCGGAGATACAGGGGAGGAAAAATTGAGGAGGAAAAATTTTTTTATTTTTTTTTATTTTTTTTTAATAGAGTTTTCAAACAGAGAATATAATACATATAAAAAATATATATTACATAATTATAATATATATAACAAATTATAATTAATTCGCAATTACATAAAAAACACATTACAAAATATTAAATTATGTAATATAAAAATAATTACATTACAAATATATATATTACAAAATTTAATGCAGAATATATAAAATACAATGCATTAGAAATATGTATTACAAAATATAATACAAATTTAATATAAACTATAATTTTAAACTTAATACAAAATAAAATTTATTACACGAAAGTGTCCAAAATATACGTATAATATAAAATTTACTAAAAATTTTTACATAGACCAGATAAGACTGATTAGTGATGATTAATTACGCGATATTTATTATTAATAATCGACATAGAATAATAGAATTTAATTAGTTTTATATAAATAACGTATAAACGTAAATAATCATGATCAAAAGAGTCATTAATAAAATTGTTGATCATTTCTTCGATTGTAGAACAAAGTATTTGCATTATTGACGCATTTCGTGCAGACCATGAAAAGAAATATTTAAAACGTGTAAAGATAGAACAAGCTTTGATGTAAATCAAAGATTAAATTACGAAATAAATTGCGATTTAAAATTCGCGAGAAAACGCGACGAATAAATAAATCGACAATAATCGAATATTCAATTGCGAAATACGCATAATTTTTATAATATAATAATTGAATCAATAGACACGCGTGCGATATAATTATTATCACACAAATGTTGACAGACGAAGATATTTTAGCAAACATTTGTGATCCGTATTGTTTATGAACATAAAATTCACTGTCCGATTTATTTGCGATTAATATATACGCGACTTTACGCGAATTTCACGATTGAGAACAAAATACATACCCTATTTCGCGCATGATTAGCTGAATAAGAAGAAATGAGCTCTATAAGCTTTAAAATATAATTAAAAATCGCGTTGTGGCCACGTTTAATAAAAAATAACGGAACGAATGATTTTCATTAATATAGTTATCGATCGTCTTTTAAATTATAGAACAAAATATTTGCACTACCAGCATTTTGCACGAACTATTAAAAATAATATTCAAAGACGTGGAAAGATAAACAAAGCTTCAATGTATAAGTCAACGATTAAATTATAAGATAAATCGCGATTTAAAATTCACGAGAAAACGCGAGAAATAAATAATAAATAAGTCGATAATATGCGGAATATTTGATCGCGATACGTATAATTTTTATGATATAATAATCGAAGCTCTCAATAGACACGTGCGTGATATAATTAGTATCACGTAAATATAGAAAATCGAAAATATTTCAACAATCATTTGAGGTCTGTAATGTTTGTAAATATGCAATTCAGCGACCGAATTACTGCGAATTTTTATAAGATATATCGCGATTTAAAATTCGCGATAAAACGCGACGATAAATAAATCGATAATATTCAAAATATTGAATTGCAAATACGCGAGTGACATACCGGTAATCCGATAAAAAGAGGAGCGACCTTAAAAATGGAGAACGATTAACATCTTGTTTCTACATCAGATTTCGCAAGATCAATCTGCGAAGAAAAGTTAAGTGATCCATTGAACGTCGGGAATTCCACTGTAGAAGGGAACGAATCCCGGATCTTCCGGACTATTCCCGATAGCAATGATTTCAGTATTAAATCAAAGACAATTATCCCTCATTATTTTCAATTCACGAAATTGATATTCACGTCAAAAAACATGTTCTTCCATTACTAAGAAATATATTTCTTTATTGAAAATTAAATGGATGTAACCTTTGTTATTGAAACGTGATTACAAACGATTATATTTATAAATAATAAAATACATGCATTATTGGAGTTTGTGTTAAATGTGCGAACACATAAATTGGGGTACCGTCGCGCGCGAGACGAATCGAACCCGATAACAGCAAGATTTAAAAAATTTCAATTCAAATAGTGTTCAAAATAAAATAAATGAAATAATTTTAAATATATAATTAATTCTAGATTAATTATCTAGATTCTTATTCTTGTAACGTTTAAATTAATAATTTTTTTTTCTTTTAATCAATATCTTACTGATAAAGGGGTACCCATTCGATTCGTCTCTAAATTTTTAAGTATTCGCACATTTTATGTAACATTCATGTATAATTTCGCGTATGTATAATATATTATATTAACAAAAATTTTAAAAATATTTTGGATTCGTTAATTTGTGCATGTATTTTAAATAATTTTTTCAAATTAATTAATAATTAATAAAATATATTCGTTCGTAATCATTTTTATCATAAAAATTAATAAAAATTAATTAAATTATGAAATTATTTAAAAAATTAAAATTTATACACAACGCTATATCCATATTTAATCTACTATTAAATCTTACTGGCATTATATAGACAATAATGATACCAATCCTAATAATGAAGAACATTTTTTAACGAAGAAAAGAAAAGATACATTTCTCTCATCTAAATATATATTATTTAAATTAATTCGACGTTAAAGAAGCGTATCGTCGTTGAATTACTACCGAAATCATTGCTTTCGGAAATTGCCAGGAAAACCTGGGATTAGTTTCAATCTTACAATAAAAATTCCCAATTTTTAACAGGGCACCGAACTAGACGTCGCGAATGGATCTTACAAGAACCGGTGAGAAATAATTCTCCATGATGAAAATCGTTTCGACTCCTCGGCGGTACGAGCCACGCAACTTTTAATAACGTTTATTTAACGGAAGGAACAACGATAACTCTTTTATTAAAACGACAATCTCGTCTAAGAATGCGAAAAGAACGCGGGAAAAACACGGTGATTTCGCAACCGTAATTTATTAATTTATTTATGAATATTTTCCGATACGAAATTCGTAAGTATAAATATAACTGAAAAAGCAAATTATTAAATTCATAATAATAAACTCGCGATTCTATAATATCGAAGGTGATCGTTAAATTTTGTGAAGCTAATATATTTAATCTTTGACTTATTATATCGAATCTTCACACTCTTATTCGATAATTCTGTATATTTAATTAGCAATATTTAGGAATATTATCTGACGAGAGGGACAGCGATAAAAATCTTTTGTTAAAACGATAATTTTGTATAAGAACTTGTATTAAAAATTTTATATTTGATCGCGCGATGTATATACTTAATATGTATATCTATACATTAAACGGCACTCCCGGTTTCGGTACGAGCGAAAATCCCATTTCACTTACGAAAATCAACTTCGAGCCAACCGGTCGGGATTGCAACGATACAACGAGCAAGGACTAAGCCCAAACCGGAAAGAAGACGAAACGATTGACGAAAATAGAGGAAAATGAAGTTCACCAACTCTTTTTCGCGCATAATTATCCTATCTCGTATCGAACCTGGACCCGCTAAGCACGATTTCAGGTGCTCCGCCCGGACATATTATGCCTCCCGCGGTTGCTATATGCTACACCAGGCTAGTAGACGGCAAAAGAAGAGGATACCCACATTTTTTAAATGCTTACATTCAGCAATTTAGAAAATGGGGAGGCAACCCCTTTTACCGAGCGAAAATCGTGCCTAGGGGAATCCACTCGACTCCTCGACAGGGTTAACACACGCAGTGCGTGTGGCTGTAGACGAGCAAAGAGAAGGGACCCATTGACGACCATTCCGAGCAATCGATCGAGTTCTAACTAATTCGGGCCGAATCACTTGACGAAGCACGAAGCAAGAGTGTACGTTGCATAGCAACGTGTGCAAACTCGAAACATCCCAGTTAATTGGCATCGGAAGTAGAGACTCGTGACAATAAGGAAATTGGGATTTTTATACGAAAAGTCCAACGCGGAAGCGCGAAAACGCGACGACGCGAGAATACTACAACGCGGAAATGCGGTAACGAAATGCCGCCGTCCGCGACACGTTGACGGCACCGACGATGGAAAGTCGATGACGCAATGTAACTCTTTTATTAAAACGACAATCTCGTCTAAGAACGCCAAAAAGAACGCGGGAAAAACACGGTGTTTTTCGCAACCGTAATTTATTAATTTATTTATGAATATTTTCCGATACGAAATTCGTAAATATAACTGAAAAAACAAATTATTAAATTCATAATAATTAACTCGCGATCCTATAATATCGAAGGTGATCGTCAAATTTTGTGATAGCTAATATCTAATCGTTGACTTATCACATCGAATCTTCACACTCTTATTCGATAATTCTTTATATTTAATTAGCAATATTTAGGAATATTATCTGACGAGAGGGACAGCGATAAAATTCTTTTGTTAAAACGGTAATCTTTTATAAGGACGCCAAAAGAACGCGAAAAGAACGCGGAAAGAATGCGAAAAGAATTCGGAAAGAACGCGGAAAGAACGCGGAAAGAACACGGAAAGAACACGGAAAGAACACGGAAAGAACACGGTATTTTCGCAATTATAATTAAATAATTTATTTTAAGAATATTCAGTTCCGCGCGATATGGAATTCATAAATAGATAAATCTAACGGAAAGCATATCATTAAAAATGTATAATAATTGACTCGTGATTCTACATTTTATATAAAAATTTTCCGAATTTATTAATGACTCTTTGATATGAAAATATAAACAGTTATTCTTTTACGAATATTTCAAAAATATATACTATAGAAACAAATATGTTAATTTAACGAATTAATATTATACTTACGTATAATCATATATATACATATAATATATACGTATAATCATTATACGTATACTTTCGATAATTTTTCGTGTAATTTACATAAGAATGTATTCACGTAATTTACAATCGTAAATACAATTTCATGTAATATAATTATAGTTATAATTGTATTTTATACAACTATGTCAATAATTAAAAATATCAATATTAGATTATAATTAATATACAATTATAACTATTTACAATTTACAAAACACAATTTATTAATTACAAAGAACAATTCACAAAATATAATTTATGATGTTATCAATATCAAATAAATGTACTCGATTTATTCAAATGTTTAATAACATAAATAATTTGATATTGATAGCATTAACATTTGGACTTAATATTATAGCTATATATTAATTTACACATTTATATGATATATTTTTAATTTTGAAAATCAAATATAACATGCTAAAATATATCTTGAACATTTATAATTATGCAATTTGTGTTTAATCTTCTTGAAAATAATTTTGATAATTTAAATTTCATTTTTAAAACATTTTTAAAAAGAAATTCAATTTAACTTTTTAAGAATAATTTTAAATTATTACAAAGAATTACAAAAGTATCCAAAATATACGTATAATATAAAATTTATTAAAAATTTCTACATAGTCCAAACAAGGCTGATTAGCCATGATGAATTACGCGATATTTATTATTAATAATCGACATACAATAGAATTTAAGAATAGAAATTAGTTTTATATAAATAACGCTTAAACATAAATAATCGTGATCAAAAGGGCCATTAATAAAATTATTGATAGTTTTTCCGATTGTAGAAGAAAGTATTTGCATTACTGGCGTATTTTATATAGATTATTAATATTCAAAACGCGAAAAGAGATAGATCAAGCTTCGATGTAAATCAATGATTAAAGTACAAGATAAATAACAATTTAAAATTCGCGAGAGAGTGATAACGAATAAATCGATTATTAGGAATAGTTGATTACGATATGCATAATTTTTGTAATATGATAATCGAAACCGCTCATAGACAGCGCGCGACATAATTATTATCAAACAAATGCGAAGATATTTCGAGACATTTGAGATTTATAATATTTGCGAATATAGAATTTATTACAAATTTTTAGAAGATAAATCGTGATTTACAATTCGCGAGAAGACGCGACAAATAAATAAATCGACAATATTCGGAATATTTGATTGCGATATGTATAATTTTTATAATATAATCGGAGCCCCTAATAGACACGCGTGATATAATTAATAGAGAATAACGGGTTTAATAGAGAATAACGGAACGAATAATTTTATCAAAGCCTCTCTCTAATACTTTAACTATCTAACTATATCTCTAACTATCGATGTATTAGTAGAGTTTAATAAGATTTATATAATGATTTAAATAATCGCGATTTTAATCATTAATAAAATTATCGATCATCTTCTTAAATAGTTAAATAAATATTTGCACTATTAGCGCCGACTATAAAAGACAATATTCAAAGACGTGGAAAGGTAGACAAAGTTTCGACGTATAAGTCAACGATTTAATTATAAAATAATATTAAGTTATAAGATAAATCGCGATTTATAATTCGCGAGAAGACGCGACAAATAAATAAATCGACAATATTCGGAATATTTGATTGCGGTATGTACAATTTTAATAATATAATCGGAGCACATAATAGACACGCGCGATATAATTACTATCACGCACAAGTGCAAAGATATTTCGACAGATATTTAAGGTCTGTAATATTTGCGAATTTATTTGCGATTAATACGCTATTTTATAGAAATATCGCGATTGAAAATACATATTGAAAATACATACATCTCGCGCATGATTAATTAAATGAAATAAAATGAATCTTAAGACTTTACAATTTTGAATATAATTAACATATAATTAAAAAATCGCGTTGTTCGCCACGATTAATAGAGAATAACGGAACAAATAATTTTATCAAAATCCCTCTCTAATAATTTAACTATCTAACTATATCTCTAACTATCGATGAATTAGTAGAGTTTAATAAGATTTATATAATAATTTAAATAATCGCGATTAATCATTAATAAAATTATCGGTCATCTTCTTAAATAGTAAAAAAAATACTTGCACTACTAGCGAAGACTATAAAAGACAATATTCAAAGACGCGGAAAGATAGACAAAGTTTCGACGTATAAGTCAACGATTAAATTATAAGATAAATCGCGATTTAAAATTCCCGAGAAAACGCGACGAATAAATATAATGATCGAAGCTCTCAATAGACACGAGCGCGATAATTATTATCACGTAAGTATAAAAAATCAAAAATATTTCAACAATTATTTGAGGTCTGTAATGTTTGTGAATATACAATTCACCGACCGATTTACTTGCAAATTTTTATAAGATAAATCGCGATTTAAAATTCGCGATAAACCGCGACGAATAAATAAATCGATAATATTCAAAATATTCAATTGCAGATACGCGAGTGACATACTGGTAATATCCGATAAAAAGAGGAGCGATCTTAAAAATGGAGAACGATTAACATCTTGTTTCTACATCAGATTTCGCAAGATCAATCTGCGAAGAAAAGTTAAGTGATCCATTGAACGTCGGGAATTTCACTGTAGGAGGGAACGAATCCTGGATCTTCCGGACTATTCCCGATAGCAATGATTTCAGTATTAAATCAAAGACAATTATCCCTCGTCATTATTTTCAATTCGCGAAATTGATATTCACGTCAGAAAACATGTTCTTCCATTACTAAGAAATATATTTCTTTATTGAAAATTAAATGGATATAACCTTTGTTATGGAAATGTGATTACGAACATTTATATTTATAAATAATAAAATACATGCATTATTGGAGTTTATGTTAAATGTGCGAACACATAATTTGGGGTACCGTCGCGCGCGAGACGAATCGAACCCGATAACAGCAAGATTTAAAAAATTTCAATTCGAATAGTGTTCAAAATAAAATAAATGAAATAATTTTAAATATATAATTAATTCTAGATTAATTATCTAGATTCTTATTCTTGTAACGTTTAAATTAATAATTTTTTTTCTTTTAATCAATATCTTACTGATATAGGGGTACCCATTCGATTCGTCTCTAAATTTTTAAGTATTCGCACATTTTATGTAACATTCATGTATAATTTCGCGTATATATAATATATTATATTAACAAAAATTATAAAAATATTTTGGATTCGTTAATTTGTGCATGTATTTTAAATAATTTTTTCAAATTAATTAATAATTAATAAAATATATTCGTTCGTAATCATTTTTATCATAAAAATTAATGAAAATTAATTAAATTATGAAATTATTTAAAAAATTAAAATTTATACACAACGCTATATCCATATTTAATCTACTATTAAATCTTTCTGGCATTATATAGACAATAATGATACCAATCCTAATAATGAAGAACATTTTTTAACGAAGAAAAGAAAAGATACATTTCTCTCATCTAAATATATATTATTTAAATTAATTCGACGTTAAAGAAGCGTATCGTCGTTGAATTACTACCGAAATCATTGCTTTCGGAAATTGCCAGGAAAACCTGGGATTAGTTCCAATCTTACAATAAAAATTCCCAATTTTTAACAGGCCACCGAACTAGACGTCGCGAGTGGATCTCACAAGAATCGGTGAGAAATAATTCTCCATGATGAAAATCGTTTCGACTTTTCGGCGGTACGAGTCACGCAATTTTTATTAACGTTTATTTAACGGAAGAAACAAAGATAACTCTTTTATTAAAACGACAATCTCGTCTAAGAATGCGAAAAGAACGCGGGAAAAACACGGTGATTTCGCAACCGTAATTTATTAATTTATTTATGAATATTTTCCGATACGAAATTCGTAAGTATAAATATAACTGAAAAAACAAATTATTAAATTCATAATAATTAACTCGCGATTCTATAATATCGAAAGTGATCGTTAAATTTTGTGAAGCTAATACTTAATCGTTGACTTATCACATCGAATCTTCACACTCTTATTCGATAATTCTGTATATTTAATTAGCAATATTTAGGAATATTATCTGACGAGAGGGACAGCGATAAAAATCTTTTGTTAAAACGATAATTTTGTATAAGAACTTATATTAGAAATGTTATATTTGATCGCGCGATGTATATACTTAATATGTATACCTATACATTAGACGGCTCTCCCGGTTTCGGTACGAGCAAAAATCCCATTTCACTTATGAGAATCAACTTCGAGCCAAGCGGTCGGGATTGCAACGATACAACGAGCAAGGACTAAGCCCAAACCGGAAAGAAGACGAAACGATTGACGGAAATAGAGGAAAATGAAGTTCACCAACTCTTTTTCGCGCATAATTATCCTATCTCGTATCGAACCTGGACCCGCTAAGCACGATTTCAGGTGCTCCGCCCGGACATATTATGCCTCCCGCGGTTGCTATATGCTACACCAGGCTAGTAGACGGCAAAAGAAGAGGATACCCACATTTTTTAAATGCTTACATTCAGCAATTTAGAAAATGGGGAGGCAACCCCTTTTACCGAGCGAAAATCGTGCCTAGGGGAATCCACTCGACTCCTCGACAGGGTTAACACACGCAGTGCGTGTGGCTGTAGACGAGCAAAGAGAAGGGACCCATTGACGACCATTCCGAGCAATCGATCGAGTTCTAACTAATTCGGGCCGAATCACTTGACGAAGCACGAAGCAAGAGTGTACGTTGCATAGCAAGGTGTGCAAACTCGAAACATCCCAGTTAGTTGGCATCGGAAGTAGAGACTCGTGACAATAAGGAAATTGGGATTTTTATACGAAAAGTCCAACGCGGAAGCGCGAAAACGCGACGACGCGAGAATACTACAACGCGGAAATGCGGTAACGAAATGCCGCCGTCCGCGACACGTTGACGGCACCGACGATGGAAAGTCGATGACGCAATGTAACTCTTTTATTAAAACGACAATCTCGTCTAAGAACGCGAAAGAAAACGTGGGAAAAACACGGTGTTTTTCGCAACCGTAATTTATTAATTTATTTATGAATATTTTCCGATACGGAATTCGTAAATACAAATATAACTGAAAAGCAAATTATTAAATTCATAATAATTAACTCGCGATCCTATAATAGCGAAGGTGATCGTTAAATTTTGTGAAGCTAATATTTAATCGTTGACTTATCATATCGAATCTTCACACTCTTATTCGATAATTCTTTATATTTAATTAGCAATATTTAGGAATATTATCTGACGAGAGGGACAGCGAAAAAATTCTTTTGTTAAAACGGTAATCTTTTATAAGGACGCGAAAAGAACGCGAAAAGAACCCAGAAAGAACGCGAAAAGAACCCGGAAAGAACGCGAAAAGAATGCGGAAGAATCGCGGAAAGAACACGGAAAGAACACGGTATTTTCGCAATCATAATTTAATAATTTATATTAAGAATATTCAGCTCCGCGCGATATGGAATTCATAAATAGATAAATCTAACGGAAAGCATATCATTAAATTTATAATAATTGACTCGCGATTTTATAACAAAGGCGTCTGTCGAATTTTATAACGCTTATATTTAATCATTAATTTAGCATCGAATTTTTACATTTTATATAAAAATTTTCCGAATTTATTAATGACTCTGATATGAAAATATAAATTGTTACTCTTTTATGAATATTTAAAAAATATATACTATAGAAATAAATATGTTAATTTAATGAATTACTATTATATAATCATTATACGTATACTTTCGATAATTTTTCGTGTAATTTACATAAGAATGAATTTACGAAATTTACAATCTTCTTAAACATTTATAATTTTGCAATTTCTTGTAGTATTCCTGAAAATAATTTTAATAATTTAAATTAATAATTTAAATATTTTCATTTTTAAAGCATTTTTAAAAATAAATTTAATTTAATTTTTTAAACTGAAATAAAGCCAAATTACAAATTTCTCTATATTATATTAGACTGCTAACACGGCCATATCTCATATGATAAAATGTAAAATAAAAGCAACCATTTACAACTGGATAGAATTTATACCGGGTATCAAAACAAAACCGGATACAAAATTTAACATAACATAACTATCGCTTTCGAAAGATGCAATTGTAATTTATATGAGTATCGCTTGTATATTTATTTTAATAATTGCTGGTTATTGCTTATATTTATTTAAATACTATATTTTAATATTTTGTAACTACTTATGTTCATTTTAATCACTATCTCATAGAAGTTTATATTTATTTTAATAAATGCCGGCAAAAATTGAAGTACGACATAATATGTATATTAATCTAATCTGTATATGTATGTCCTGCCCAAATGTAAATGGTTATCCTGGCTTCAGCTGTTAGCAGCCTGGTATAATATATGAAATTCTTATAATATAAAAGTCTCTGTGCAGATTACCAAAAAAATTGATTGATATTATAATAATATATATAATTAATGAATTTTTTATAGTAATGCATAATTTGAAATAAAATATAAAATTAATATGTGTATAACATTTATCATATTACATTTATCACATTACAAGTTATTTCATTAATTAATCATTTGGCTTTACATTAAGTTTAAAAACAATATCTACAACAAATGTTGTAATGGATGAGCTAATAAGAAATTAAAGGAAGATAAGTGAATAAGATAAATGCGCGTTATAAGCGAATAAATTAGCATTAGATGTAATTGATACAATTTTTAGTGTTCTTTATTTTTAATAAATTAGGTAAAATCTACAAAAATAATCTTTTCTCTATCTTTTTTCTTTATAATTGAAATACTGCAATATATTTTCGCAATGGATGCAATATATTTCGAACGAATTTATTAAAAGTTATTTAATTTAATCTATTCTAGCTCATCCATTTTAAGGCAACGGATTTATCTACAATCTGTATGAATCCGTTACTTTAAAATTAAATAAAAGTTTTTATCACTTACCGGAGCATTGATGTGCCACAGCGGAGTTGTCATTATCGAAGCTACGTTGTCTGTAACATACAAATATAAAATTCGTTTATAACAAAGCTCAAAATACAATCAATATTTCAAAAAATTATTATTGTGCGGAATTTCATATCCGGTGTGTAAAATAATAAGCAGATATAAACACGTGAAAAGATTTTATAAATTTTAAAATTACTTTTTAAATAGAAATTTTCATATATGATTTTTATAAAAATCTTTCTTTCTAATTTTCTCTTTAATTCCTTTAAATTATAAGAACGAGAATTATATTCACCATCAGGTTGCTTCGCCGATGCAAGATGCCTCTCCCAGGCCTCCTCCTCCTCTCACGATAGTTTTTGTTGGTCTGTAACATACAAAGAAGATTCAAATTGTAGTCACGGTCAAAAAATTATTATTATATGAATTTAATTTTGCGTACGATTTATAACAATTGATATACAAATAATAAATATTCACCATCAGGTTGCTTCGCCGATGCAAGATGCCTCTCCCAGGCCTCCTCCTCCTCTCACAATAGTTTTTGTTGGTCTGTAACATACAAAGAAGATTCAAATTGTAGTCACGGTCAAAAAATTATTATTATATGCATTTAATTTTATATCCGACGCACATAAATAATAAGCAGATAAACAATTTTATAAATTTTGAAAAACATTCTACTAATAAGTAATAATTTAATAATTCTATCAAAAGCTATTCGAACGTAGAAACTTTTAAATTACAGTTTTTATGTAAAAATTTCTCTCTTTTTCTCTTGTTTAAGTCATATAAATAAAAAATCAAATTACGCAATTAATTACGTAATTTAAATCGCGCGTACGCAATTAATAAATAATTATATATAAGCGATAATTTATTTACCATAGAGTTGCTTCACAGGTGCCTGATGCCTCTCCCAGGCCTCCTTCTCCTCTCATGTTGTTGACGCGCGATACTCCCGCACTCACGAGCGATATTTTTATATCGCTATTTCCGCTATTTTACGCGCGATACTTAACGGTGTCCGCACTATTTCGGTACGAAAAAATTTTCTATTTGATCGCGCGATGTATATACTTAATATGTATATCTTGAACGGCACTCCCGGTTTCGGTACGAGCGAAAATCCCATTTCACTTAAGAGAATCAACTTCGAGCCAACCGGTCGGGATTGCAACGATACAACGAGCAAGGACTAAGCCCAAACCGGAAAGAAGACGAAACGATTGACGAAAATAGAGGAAAATGAAGTTCACCAACTCTTTTTCGCGCATAATTATCCTATCTCGTATCGAACCTGGACCCGCTAAGCACGATTTCAGGTGCTCCGCCCGGACATATTATGCCTCCCGCGGTTGCTATATGCTACACCAGGCTAGTAGACGGCAAAAGAAGAGGATACCCACATTTTTTAAATGCTTACATTCAGCAATTTAGAAAATGGGGAGGCAACCCCTTTTACCGAGCGAAAATCGTGCCTAGGGGAATCCACTCGACTCCTCGACAGAGTTAACACACGCAGTGCGTGTGGCTGTAGACGAGCAAAGAGAAGGAACCCATTGACGACCATTCCGAACAATAGATCGAGTTCTAACTAATTCGGGCCGAATGACTTGACGAAGCACGAAGCAAGAGTGTACGTTGCACAGCAACGTGTGCAAACTCGAAACATCCCAGTTAGTTGGCTTCGGAAGTAGAGACTCGTGACAATAAATGAAATTGGGATTTTATATGAAAAGTCCAAAAGTTCCGCGAAAACGCGACGACGCGAGAATACTACAACGCGAAAACGCGGTAACGAAGCGCTTGCCGTCCGCGGCACGTTGACGGCACCGACGACGCGAAAGGGTACTTAGCTTCCCATTCAGGCACCTTAAGATTTATCATAAATAGAAAAATTTAAGATAAACCTCAAGGCACCATCCAAGTACTAAGCCTTCCCACCACGACAAGGTGTACCCCATGGGAGGGTTATATTATATATAATTTTATATATAATATAATACATAATTTGAAATTTATTTTGTAATATAATACATAAATTTAAATTCGCAAATATAAACAATAAATAAAAATATAAAAGATAAAAGAAAATCTATTATATAAAGCAATGTTCAAAATAATTGATTTTAAAACTAATTATTGCGCGCAATTAATTTTTACTTTTAAATAGATATATTTTAATGTTATATATCGCGTAATTACAAAATAATTTATATTTCTTATATATAAACTTTTAAAAATATGATAAATAAAAAAATTTCTATTTTTTTATACATGAAATATTTAAATAAATATATTAATATGAAATGTTTTATAAAATATAAGAAGTATCTGAAAATATTAATTAATAAACAATTTTATAAATGTTTTAATTATTTTAAAATAAAATGGAATATTTTTTATAAGTATATGTATTATATATGTTACAATTTAAAATCACTATTGAATCACTATCAAAGAAATAAAACGAAACGAGAAATATGTATATTTTGAATATATATACTATTGATAAATAATTTATATATTGTTGCGTCCGCGGAACGATATATATCGAACGCGGGTAACACAATCGGCATGCGCTGACGCTCGTGCACTCGTAAATAATAACGCGATTTAAGGTGCACCAGAATTTTAATAAATCGCGAGTAACATACAAGAATTCAGAATAATCGTAAAACGGATCACAAATAGACGCGCGTCCGCACAACTTGACAGCTAGGCTTAGACTCTCTGACAGTCGTTGTTTATAACAATATCTTGACAACGCGCGCGAAAGCGATCTTCTTCGAAAGAATTCAACGGGTGACAAATACAGTCAGCGGGACGGGACGCGGGGACGCAACAATATAATAAATAATGAATATGATAAATAATTTATATTAATGACTTACATCATATCTTATTGATCCATCCACTTCCAGAACCTCCTTTTTTCTTTTGCTTCCTTCGCTCTTTCCTCGTGGCACTTTAATCCTCGTTGCACTCATTTGAATTCCTCGTTACACTTACACTTATTCACGAAAAGTTCCTCATTGCACTTGCAATTGTGTTTAGAGAAAGAATTTGATAATATATGAAACGTCTCACATCACTACTTCACTGCTCAAGAGCCACCGAGCGAATGATCGTAAGTCAAGAACATTACCGCGGTACTGTTTATATCGCCAGGGTCGACTATGTAAAGAAAGAATTTGATAATATATGAAACGTCACTACTTTATTGCTCAAGAGCCACTGAGCGAATGATCGTAAGTCAAGAACATTACCGCGGTACTGTTTATATCGTCAGGGTCGACTATGTAAAGAAAGAATTTGATAATATATGAAACGTCACTACTTTATTGCCCAAGGTTACTGTGCGAATGACCATAAATCAAAAACATTACCGCGGTACTGTTTATATCGCCAAAGTCAACTTATACTACGTTATTATTATAATTTATCGTTGAAATATTCTATAAGTGATTGCCGATTAAGAAAATTTAAAGCATCGGTTGAAATTTATTTAATTCTAATAAATATTATTAGGAAAATTATTATAATAAGCATCAATAATCGAAAGATTATAACAAAATTAATTTTTTTATCCCTTTTTATGTATCCCCTATGTTTCAATTTTTATTCGCAGTAATTAATGATTGCAATTCGATAGATTTATCGTTGCGATATACAATTTCATGTCGTTTATCATAAATTAATTAATTTTTAATTATTAATAATTATATCAAATTATGTTTCGATACTATCGTAATCGTGTTTAGAAAAAAAAAATTCGACAATATGTGAAGCGTTTCGCACTACTACTTTATTGCTCGAGTGTCACCGTGCAAGTGATAAAACCGTAACATATTAATAATAGCACGCTACTGTTTATTGCCAAAGTCGAACACCGTGTTATTGATAATTCATGTATATATGCGTGGAATGAATTAAATTATACGAATATTTTAAAGTATAAATTAATTATTTATTAAACGATTAATATATCTCACAAAACTTTAACTATATGACTTTTATCATTCGATCATTTTATCACGCGTTCTCAATTTGAATTGTATTTAGATTGTTAGAAAGTTGAGTGAGAGAGAGAGAGAGAGAGAGGGAGGGAGAGAGAGAGACATAAAACACTCGAATAAATACACTTAATTTTTAAGTATCGTTAAAGAAATAATTATTCTTATAAAGATCACAATAAAACGATAATTTATAATTTTAATTCTTGTCACACACTTCTATTTTTAAAACAATACGTCAAAATTTAAATACAAGTATAAACAATTAATACTCTTTATAGATCTATTCTTTATAAAACTCAAAATAATTCATTTTGTAAAACTAATTATTACGCGCAATCAATTGTTTGATCTTTTATCTCTGATATTGATACTTTAAATGTAAAACTAGCAAAAAATATTTTCTTTTATTATAAATTTTTAAAAAATGTAATTAAAAATAAAGAGAGTATGTTAATTTTTATATATGAAATATTTAAATAATTATATTATTTTAAAAATATTTTCTAAAATATTAAAATATTTCTATATAAAAGTATTAATTAATAACAAAAATATTATAGATGCTTTATTATAGATACTTTAAATGTGTTAAAGTAAAATCTGGAATATTTTATACATGCATTATGTGATTTTTAGTGCGAATTATATATACTATCGAGAAAATGAAAAAATAATAAGCAATATATCTATTTTGAAAATAATATATATAAATAATGAATAATTTTATATATATACACGGTACATGTATATTAATACGAATTATAGGTTCGAAAGTTTAATATAATTTAAAGTCATGATACAATAATCGTTTAATTAATAATTAATTTAACAATATATACGTATTTCTTACTACTATATCTTTACTATTCGAGTGTCGCTGTGTGAATGATACCAAGACCGTACGACATGAACACTACCGCGCTATTGTTTACATCGTCAAGGCCGAACACCGGGCCCATTTATTGTCCATTCGTCATATCGAAATATATTTTACGTATTTTAATACAGCAAATAATTTTTCAATATCGATCGCGATCGCCTCTAGAAAAGGAATTTAACGGAGCACCATTAATTTACTCTTTGAGTGTCGTCGCGCGAATAATAATATAGCCGAAAAATTAGTCCGAAAGATCGAAAACCGTGTTATTATTATTTTTTTATCGAAACATTTTTCAAGCCTATGACATATAAACATTAGCGCGCTATTGTTTACGCCGCCAAGGTCGGTGTTATTGTCTGTTCGTCATCGAAATATTTTACGTACTTTAACATATATATACATGGAATATAATATATTAAAATATATACAAGTATTTTAGATTATATAGATTTTTTAATTATATGATTATATATTTATTACAAGATTGATGGAGTCTTTCATTATGTTAATTGTTTAGATCCACGACTCAATTGTTTTACTGCGCGTTCTCACAATCCGAATTATATTTAAATATTTATAAATATTAAAGAAATAATTTCTGTGCTCGTAAAAATCGATTTCATATCGAAATAATAATTTATTATTTTAGATTTCTGTTACTATATGATTCTTAGTTGATTAAATGAATAAATTATGAAATATACGATTCGAGAATTTTCGTCGTGATATACAGGGTGATTCATATAAAGTGACCGATGTGAATATTAGCTAAAGTTGAAGAGCTATGAAAAAATGTTTATACCAAAAGATGTTTGACACAGAGGGGGACATCGTATGGTACAAACGATATTTTTATAGATGAAGGCATTAAGGAGATTTCAAGATCAACTTAATTTTTTTAAATGGAACCCTCTATTTTTTATTACATACTCTTGTAGCTCATCTCGAGAGCTTTCTAAAACACTATAATTAAGTTAGTTTTCATTAAGTACTTTCCGAGTTATGAGGCTTGAAATCATTTCTTAATTTTACATAAACCGTAAAATATCTTGTAAAATATTCATTTTTCGATTATCTTACCTTAATACTTTTACGTACAAAATAATGAGAGAAATCAATTGGTGTAAATAAAACACATAGTTATTTTTACGAAAAAATATGTAATTGTTAATTGCAAATTACATATGTTTTCTTCGAAACAACTATATGTTTTTTTTACACCAATTGATTCCTCTCATTATTTTGTACGTAAAAGTATTAAGGTAAGATAATCGAAAAATGAATATTTTACAAGATATTTTACGGTTTATGTAAAATTAAGAAATGATTTCAAGCCTCATAATTCGGAAAGTACTTAATGAAAACTAACTTAATTATAGTGTTTTAGAAAGCTCTCGAGATGAGCTACAAGAATATGTAATAAAAAATAGGAGGTTCCATTTAAAAAAATTAAGTTGATCTTGAAATCTCCTTAATGCCTTCATCTATAAAAATATCGTTTGTACCATACGATGTCCCCCTCTGTGTCAAACATCTTTTGGTATAAACATTTTTTCATAGCTCTTCAACTTTAGCTAATATTCACATCGGTCACTTTATATGAATTACCCTGTATATAGATATTAATTATGTGTTATTTATAAAAATTAATTAATCATATTATTATAATAAATAATTTTCCGATGTTGATCGCGATCGTATCTGTAGAAAAGAAATTTAACGGCGTATGTTGACAGACGAAGATATTTTAGCAAACATTTGTGATCCGTATTGTTTATGAACATAAAATTCACTGTCCGATTTATTTGCGATTAATATATACGCGACTTTATACGAATTTCACGATTGAGAATAAAATACATATCCTATTCCGCGCATGATTAGCTGAATAAGAAGAAATGAGCTCTATAAGTTTTAAAATATAATTAAAAATCGCGTTGTGGCCACGTTTAATAGAAAATAACAGAACAAATGATTTTCAAAGTCCCTCTAAAAATCGATGTAATAGTAGAGTTTAATAAGATTTAAATAATGTAAAGAATCACGTTTAAAAAAGTCATTAATATAGTCATCGATCGTCTTTTAAATTATAGAAGAAAATATTTGCACTACCAGCATTTTGCGCGAACTATTAAAAACAATATTCAAAGACGTGGAAAGATAGACAAAGCTTTAATGTATAAGTCAACGATTAAATTATAAGATAAATCGCGATTTAAAATTCCCGAGAAAACGCGACGAATAAATATAATGATCGAAGCTCTCAATAGACACGAGCGCGATATAATTATTATCACGTAAGTATAAGAAATCAAAAATATTTCAACAATCATTTGAGGTCTGCAATGTTTGTGAATATACAATTCACCGACCGATTTACTTGCGAATTTTTATAAGATAAATCGCGATTTAAAATTCGCGATAAACCGCGACGAATAAATAAATCGATAATTCAAAATATTCAATTGCAGATACGCGAGTGACATACCGGTAATATCCAATAAAAAGAGGAGCGATCTTAAAAGTGGGAAGCAACTTCAACTTGTCTTATTTCTTCTATTTCGGAACTCGCGAAATCGATTTACAATGAAGAGTTAAGTGATTCATTAAACATCAGAAGTCCCACTATAAGAAGGAACGAATTCCCGATCTTCCTGATGGCTCCCGATAACAGTGATTTCGGCAGCGAATTAACGACTGTTACCCTTATTATCATTTTTAATATATGAGATTAAAATTCGCGTGAAAAAAAAACATGTTCTTCTATTTTAAGAAATATCTTTTTTTATTAAAAAATGACTGGATATAATGATTTTTTCATACATGTTACAATCGAGTATATTTAGGAAAAATGAAATACATGCGCTTTTATCGTTGCTCGGTTAAATGTGTGAATAATAATAATTTTAGGGTACCAAATGTGCTCGAGACAAATCAAATCTGATAACAGCGAGATTTAAAAAAAAATTCAATTTGAATATTTAGCAACATCAAATGAAAAAGTATCAAGGAATTAATTTTTCTGTTGCATTTAACAGTTAACACTTAGCAATAAAACGATAATTTATTTTATTGTGATTTTTATACGAATAATTATTTCTTTAACGATACTTAAAGATTAAGTGTATTTTATTCGATATTTTATCATTCAACTTTTTAACAATCTAAATACAATTCAAATTATTATTAATTCTTGTCACACACTTCTATTTTTAAATCAATATGTCAAAAATTAAATTCAAATATAATCAATTAATATTCTTATAGATCTATTCTTTATAAAACTCAAAATAATTTATTTTGTAAAACTAATTATTACGCGTAATCAATTTTTTTATCTTTTAAGAGAGATTTATCTCTGATATTAATACTTTAAATGTAAAACTAGCAAAAAAATGTTTCTTTATTATAAATTTTTGAAAAATATAATTATATAAAGAGAGTATGTTAATTTTCATATATGAAATATTTAAATAATTATATTATTTTAAAAATATTTTATAAGATATTAAAATATTTATATATAAAAATATTAATTAATAACAAAAATATTATAAATGCTTTATTATAGATACTTTAAATGTGTTAAAATAAAACCTGGAATATTTTATGCATGCATTATATTACGTGATTTTTAGAGCGAATTATATATACCATTGAGAAAATGAAAAAATAATAAGCAATATGTCTATTTTCAAATTAATATATATTGTTGCGTCCGCGGAACGATATGTATCGAACGCGCGCGACACAATTGATCGGCACACGCTCGCACTCGCGCACTCGAAAATAATAATACGGTTCTTTGAAACACAAGAACCACGAAACATAGAACCACGAGAAACATACAAAAACTCAGATAATTCGTAAAACGAAACACAGATTTTAACGCGCGACCGTTCAGCTTGACAGCTGGGCTCAGACTCAGCTGACCGTCGTTGATGTTAAACAACCTCTTAACAACGCGCGCGGAGACGATCTTCTTCCATCGACGTACTTCCCGACAGAATAACGGATGGCGTATACATCCGCAGGAACGAGACGCGGGGACGCAACAATATAAATAATAAATAATTTTTATAAATTACTCACCGCATATCTCTCTGGCTGCTTCAGGCTCTCTCACTGTTCTCTGGCTGTCCGATACTTTTCCAGATATCCTTCTCCTTTCTTCATCCTTTGCTTGCACCTTCACAGCACTCATGTTCACTCGCGAACAAACAATTAATTATATTTAGTCATATGTAGAAACGATTGCGAGACACTTTGCACGGCACTCCCGATCACGGAATAATTACGAGAGACGCACTTTAATATATTGTATAAGGGATAGAAAAGTACGATTCGCTCGACGTTTTTATGAAATCAAATTAAATACTAATTCATTACAAATGTTGTTTTCATTATTGATATATATATGCAATACATGTATATTAATACGAATTATAGGATCGAAAGTTTAATAAAATTGAAAGTCATGATACAATAATTGTTTAATTAATAATTAATTTAAGAATATACGACGTATTTCGCACTACGATCTTTACTGCTCGAGTGTTGCCGTGTGAATGATACCAAGACCGTATGACTAGCGCGCTATTGTTTACATCGTCAAGGCCGAACACCGTGTTATTGTCCGTTCGTCATATCGAAATATATTGTATTATATTATATTATATTTTATATTATAATATAATATAATATAAATATGTTAAAGTACGTAAAATATTTTGATGACGAACAGACAATAATACCGAACTTGGCGTAAACAATACATATATTTTATATTATATTATATTATATCATATTATATTATATTATATTATATTTTACGTATTTTGATACAGCAAATAATTTGTCGATATTGATCGCGATCGCGTCTAGAAAAGGATTTAACGGAGCGCCTTGTACTACTACTTTACTCTTTGAGTGTCGTCGCGCGAATAATAATAGAGCTGAGAAAATTAGTCCGAAAGACCGTGTTATTATTATTTTTTTATCGAAACATTTTTCAAGATTATGGCATATAAACATTAGCGCGCTATTGTTTACGCCACCAAGGTCGGTGTTATTATCTTGTTCGTCATCGAAATATTTTACGTACTTTAACATACACACACACACACATATATGTATATTGTATATATATATACATATACATATGGAATATATTAAAGTATATAGAAGTACTTTAGATTATATAGATTTTTTAATTATATGATTATTTATTAAAAGATTGTATGATGTATCATGGAGCCTTACATTATATTAATTGTTTAGATCCACGATTCAATTATTTTACTGTGCATCCTTATAATCCGAATTATATTTCAATGATTGAAAAATAAAACAATAAAACGTCGCAGACATATTATATTCGACTCTATAAATATCTATAAATATTAAAGAAATAATTTCTGCTCGTAAAAATCGATTTCATATCGAAATAATAATTTATTATTTTAGATTTCTGTTACTATATATATATATATATATATATATATATATATATATATATATGATTCTTGTTATAATTGATTAAATGAATAAATTACGAAATATGCGATTCGAGAATTTTCGTCGCGGTATGTATATATATATTAATTATGTGTTATTTATAAAAGTTAATTAATCATATTGTTATATAATAAATAATTTTCCGATGTTAATCGCGATCGTATCTAGAAAAGAAATTTAACGGCGTATCACTATATTACTCGTTAGAAAATATTAGACAATAACATATAAAATTATATAAATCGTTTCACAATCGACATGCAGATATTACAATGCTATCTGTATCTCATTTATATAATTTCATATGTTATTGTCTAATATTTTCTCTAATGTGTTATATTAATTATTTTGTTTTAATTTTTAATCACGGTAATGAATGATTGCGATTCGATAAAGATTTATAGTTGCGATACAGTTTCATCTCGTGAATTAATTTTTAATTAATTAATTTATATTAATATTTAAAGCAAATTATGTTTCGATACTAATCGTAATCGTGCTTAGAAACAAAATTACAATACAATACGAAACGTTTCTCACCACTACCTTATTACTCGAGAGTCACTGTGCGAATGATGACAAAGCCGAAACATAGCGCGCTGCTGTTTATATTTTATATTGCCAAAGTCGAACACCGTGTTATCAATAATTCGTTGCCAAAATATTTTATATATTATAAAATGTACATTAACGCGGAATATTAAATTAATGAAGTATTTTAATTTATTGATTAAAATTGATTATTTATTAAACAATTTATCCTTTCATTATGCTAATTATTTGCATCTATAATTCGATTGATTTACTTCGTGTTCTCTCACAATCCAAATTACATTTAGATTATCAAGTAGAACGATAAAGTGTAACACGGATGAAGTATATTTGTGACTCTAAATATTATAATAATAATTATTTTGTCCGTAAAAATCGCAACGATCGAAGTAATTATTTAATATTTTGGATTTCTATCATTTAATCGATTTTCGATTAAATTGTATATTGTTTAATAACAAGGATTGAGAAAATTAAAACATTGGTCGAAATATAGTTAATTCTAATATTAAAGCTTTAACATAGCGCGCTACTGTTTATTTTTTGTATTGTCAAAGTCGAACACCGTGTTATCGATAATTCGTTGCCGAAATATTTTATATATTATAAAATATACGCTAACGCGGAATATTAAATTATAGAAGTATTTTCATTAATTGATTAAAATTGATTATTTATTAAATAACTTATCACGGAACCTTTCATTATGCTAATTATTTGAATTTATTCGATTATTTTATTTTCAAAGTCAAATTCTATAATATTTAGTTTTGCATTTTAGAAGACTGACTTAGAGCGAGCTAAATAAATAAATAAATAAATAAATAAAAAATAAATAAATGATGTTGAGAAGAAAAAGAACACACATAAATAAATAATAGCGTGGAAAGAGAGAACATACTAATATTTTTATAATATAATAAATAGCATACTAATATTTTTATAATATAATAAATTATTATTAATTAAATTATTTATATTTTTATTTATATTATTTATATTATCAGAGAGACATATATGTTACCCTCTGACAACATTCGTGAACATTGGCTTTGTAGTTCATGTTCACGTTTTTAATGTCCACAGAGGGAGTATCGCTTGCAGGGATCACCCAAAAGCGGGCCATGACATCTCTCAGGGCTCGTTTCCGTAACGCGGAAAACATGTTATTACAATGGGATGTTTTGATTGGCTCACGCTGGTTGACGCGACGCTTGACGCGCTCAGTGGAAACTCAGCCTTAGTCTTCTCTCTGCCTCTCTAGAACAGACCTTCAAGCGCATTTTCATGTGGAGGCGAGCTTCGATGCGTATCCGCTCGATTTTTTTAACCGTTGAGCGCCTCCACCATCTCTGTGTACGAGTTCCTGTAGCGTTGGGCGCGTACAGACGACGTATGTATATAGCTCTATGGGGGCGCGATCAGTATTTTCTTACAGTGCGAATCCAAAATGTCAGACATCGATAAATGGATAGAGATCGCGAAAGAATGCAAATACCTGCCCGAGTATGACCTCAAGGTAAAGCAACACGTGCGCACTGGCCGATACGTTTCCCCGTGCGATTTAATTTTGATCCCGCGATTAGGTTACTCGCCCCTGCCTCGTCCGTGTGTTCGCCCTGTCTCTCCCCAATGTGACGATCATGTCAATTTTTACAATTTTGCCGACAGAAACTCTGTGACATGGTATGTGATCTGTTGCTGGAGGAGTCCAACATCCAGCCTGTGTCCACCCCGGTGACGGTTTGCGGCGATATCCACGGCCAGGTAAGTGGATGTGCAGCCTAACCTAAGCTAGGAGTATTTATAACAATGTATAGAATTGATTGATTTTTAAGTCCTAAAGGATTCCATGGAATTTCAACGTATTCGTTCTTCTCTTTCGTTTTTCTTGTAATATGTCTCTCGACTTTGGAATTTTTTACAGTGATGTGCATAGTCATGGTTCAATTATACATCTTGGGATGCTCACATGATCGTGTTGTTGCAGTTTTACGATTTAGAGGAACTGTTTCGCAACGGTGGCCCTGTACCAGATACGAATTACATATTCCTGGGTGATTTTGTCGATCGGGGCTACTACAGTTTAGAAACGTTTACTCGGTTGCTTACACTTAAAGCTAAATGGTCCGATAGGATAACGCTACTTCGTGGTAATCACGAATCTAGACAAATCACGCATGTTTATGGATTTTACGGTAAGTAATTTTTTTATCACTTTATACTCAGTTATACTGTTTACGAGAGCTCTAGTTTTATCGTTCTTTTTATCATCTGTTATAGATGAATGCCAAAACAAATATGGTAATGCTAATGCGTGGAAGTACTGTTGTAGGGTATTTGACTTGCTCACAGTTGCTGCCGTAAGTATGAAAGATTTTTCTCAAAATTTTACAATTTCCTATTATATATTTACATTACTTGAATGAAATGTCTTGTTTCAGTTAATCGATGAACAGGTTCTTTGTGTACATGGTGGGTTATCACCAGCGATTAGAACACTAGATCAAATTAGAACGATTGAAAGGAATCAAGAGATTCCACACAAAGGTATATAATGATAACTAAAATATATTATTTATATAAAATATTATTTGACATTTTACCTATCTAAATATTACATAACAGACATATTATTTTCATAAAAAACATCATAAAATGATATTGAATTTTTTATTCAATTACTGCATTATAGGTGCTTTCTGTGATTTGGTCTGGTCTGATCCAGAGGATGTAGAAACATGGACAGTAAGCCCGCGTGGTGCAGGTTGGTTATTTGGCAGTAAAGTGACTTACATGTTTATGGAAGTAAATGATCTTAAACTCATCTGTAGGGCACATCAATTAGTTCAAGAAGGTATGTTATTTTTGTTTATAAATATTACAATGATATTTAATATTTTAATTTTTATCATATTTTCTTTGGACAAAAAATATACATGGATAATATGTACTTTTTATCTTTGGCAGGTTATAGGTACATGTTTAATGACAAACTTGTCACAGTGTGGTCAGCCCCAAATTATTGTTACCGATGTGGTAATGTAGCTAGTATCATGCAGTTCACAACAGTGGATCAGAGAACACCCGTGCTGTTCCAGGCAGTGCCTGATTCCGAGAGAGTAATCCCACCTTTAACGCCCACACCATACTTTTTGTGATCTAACTTAGTGGCTCATTTGTACGAATGCAGGAGAGAAGTGTCTGTGTCTAGACTGTACGGAATCACATGACTATATTGATCAGACCCAGGCTGGTACCATGATGGAACGATAAAATATATCACAGGCCGATTATACATATTACTCTAGAATTTTGATTCCCTTAAAAAAAAAAGAAAAAGAACAAAAAATTATTTGATGCGTTTTACGATTGAAATACGATATTTAGGGACTGAATTGTCATGTGATTGCTCTTGTTCAGGGAATGTTCTTTAGATTTTTTAAGAACTTTATCAGGTTTTACATGTTATAAAGCTAACTTTTATATATATACATAGTATCTGCCATTGCATCAGCCTGATTTTTGTAGTTTGAGAAAAAAGAAACAATATTTTGCACCAGAGCAAATGTGAACATTCTGTGGTCTAGACGCTTTTGCTGTCTACTGTGTACATCCAATAGAGCATTCATATCTCAGAGCAGCATCCTGGACTTTAATGTTCAAAAGACTAAGAGCTTTCAAATAATTTATGAACGCGAATAATACAAATAGTCCAGTGCTGTGTGCAAATGATTAAATAAAAAGAAGAAAAAAAGGAAATATACCACATTTAAACATTCCGGCAAAGTACACTCTCTGAGTACAGTGAATGCTTTGATTGCAATCGTGCGTAGAATTCAGGTTTATTAAAGCGTGAGCATATATAGTACTGTTAAGGTCTTCCTGAACATGTAAATGATCTGTTTCTGATTTAGGTACTGTGTGTGCTGCGTGCAGTTTTTTTCTTCTAGACGCGCAATCAGTGTTCTTAGTAGCAGAATCGTAAATTCGGCTCTTTCGCCGAGGTACAAATAGCGTGTAGCGATAGAGCCAAAGTTTCCTGCCTAGGTAAGGAAATCCGAATCGTTATACATCTAGAAGTTTTTCTTATTACTTTTATGCACCTGACATTTTTTACGTCTAATTTTAAGAAATTCTGAGCTCAATATTACCGTAAAGTATCTCGAGATACGTATTGTTATTTTTTTTCCAAAAAGTATTCACCGTTTGTTCTCGTCGCATTTCTCTCTATCTCTCTCTCTCTATATATATATATATGTACAAAGCAATATTTTCAAATACTATTGTATTCTCCGAAATCTGTACAGTTTCCAATATTGTATGCCAAATCGCTGTCGTACTAAATAATCGTAATTAGCTAATTGTCATAAGTTCATTAATGTAGGGAGCAACTTTAAAAGGAAAAAAAAACCGAAACCCTTGCAATGTGCCTCTAAATTAATAAGCGTTTGTGTAATATAATAATATGATATTGATATGACATAATTAATGGATGCACCGGCCATTGCGTATCATAAGCCTGAATTCTGACCATCGATTTTTGCTAGCTCACGATAATTCCTAATCGATCACAGACCCGACAAATACGGCATTGGCATTGTGGCACTGGCTGTCAAGTTGAGACTACTCTATTTTGAATTTTGTGATATAGATCGAAGGAGGTGTGTGCAATGGTCATGTCGATGTTTATAACGACTCTCCTTGTCAGACCATGTGGTTTTGTGAAGACCCGTTATTTTAAGAAATATAATAAACTTTTGAACAGTGCCTTCAGAACTATAACATGACGGTCTACTAGAAGTATAAATGCTTTCTTACTGACAGATAATCATAGACGAACTAACATAAGGACGAAGAGTCATGCAAATACCAGAGCTTAACGAGAACGTGTACGAAATTTCTTTTTATCATTCCTCTTTTAATGTCCTATTTCGCAAGCTTTCTGCTTATTATATTTGGAGTAAATGTTTTCTTTTTTCGCGAAACTTTTCTACGATGTTTACGTTTTACAAATTTTACTATACCCCTACTTCCCTTTTAGGTCTTATATTTTACATTACGCGCGCAAGATATTATCTATTTGTTTACTACATTTATTGCAACGTACAATTACGCTTTATTTTACACAAATAATACATTACACATCAGATAAAGAGCGTATCCTCGAAAGAACGAAACGAGACACGGAGCTTGCGTTACAAACTCGACTCGCTACATTTGCAGCCTCCGAGTCGTGAAATGGAGTCGCAACGACGGGAACATCCTATATGCGATACGGGTATCATAGAAATCCTGAAAAGTATTAGCCTCTGTATCAATTATCGGGGTGTTCGCGACGTTTCTTCTTCCAAAATGCCTCTGTCTGTGATCGCTTTAATCTTATCGAAGTGTCCAAGCGCTTGCGACGACTCGATCAACGATGACTACCAATCGGCAAACTCGCGAGAGAGAACAAATAAAGACAATTTGCAAAATAAATAAAATAACGAAGACTAATTTAGCTTAATATGCTCCGTGCGGGAGCTTGAACACTGCGCATAATCCTTAAAGATCTCACAGGTAGACATCATTTTAAAACGATTATCATGTACCTTGAAAGTATAGACTTTGTTATGTTAATGTAATGAAGAACGTCTGTAATAAAAATGCGTGAAAAATCGCACTTGATTGTTTATCAATAATATTCCTGATATGTATATGTAAGTAATTGCAATAAAAAAACAAATACAAATCACTATAAATAAAATGAGGAGAAATATGCAGGAGAGTAGGTATGAGATTCATGATTAAACGGCGGACGAGTTTTTTTATTAATCTTTAATCAGTTTATATATATATATTTACTCGTAATAATATTATTTTCATCATATATATATATATAATAATTCTATTTACTTCTTACTATATTTATATATATATATATATATTTATATATAATAATATAGCGTATTTATGTTCATTATGTATAATATATTATCTACATTTATAATCCCTATGAAAGGCATCTCCAAACAGACTTCAGATTTACTTCTCTCTCTTTTTTTCTTCTTTAAATATCTTATTTATTCATAAAAATACAGGGGGGTTCGCACGCGCCATTCGTGAAATTTGGCCTGTTTCGCCTGAAACCGAAAACCTTCGATCAAATTGGTCGAATTACGTCACATGCTTTTTCATTCTAATGAAATAATATTTTTCTTGTCTCTACATGCGCTTCTATCCTCATCCAATAATGATTTTTATCAATCTAATGAGTTGTATTGCTGCTTACGTGTAATTCATATTAGATTCTATGTACGAGAACTTTGTAATAATTTTATAATGGAATTTGAATAGAGCAACAAATGCACAACAGAATGCAATAAATGAGTTTATTGTTGATTACACGCAAAGAATTTTCTGATATATCGAGGAAACTGATAAAATGATAAATGGTAATTTGTCTTTTAAAAAGAAATCGTGTAGAATTTGATTAAAATCTTAAGTCCATCAAATAACACGATTTTAAAATCGTGCATCAAAATCTACACTTTGTCAGTCTTATGATTACTCGTGTACTCCGCGTATTTACCATTAAATCTATGTACAAAATATTGAAAAATACTTGATCTAGAAAATTGTATGAAACTTTTCGTTCACCGAAAGTAGAAAGGGGAAGGGGCGAAATATTATATTACAATTTTTATCATCAAATAATGCATAATAACAGCATAATTGACCTTTATCAATGTGCTCCTTGCTGCGCGATAGAAAAAGGGCTCACGATAAAAAGCACATTAAATGTATCTCGGCAGCAATAATCGCGCCATATCGAGGAAATTTATCATAAAATTGCGACAAGACGTTTTCGACATCACAAAAGGGTGACACTCGGTTTCCGATGAAACGGCGATTCACGCAATGGTGCCGAAATCTCAATTACAAAAAGAATATAATCGAAGATAAACGAGATAATAAAAAACATACTTCTTCTCTAAACGTAGGTAGAAATTGGTAACTTTTGACTCACTCATTGAAAAAGTATCTTTTTCTCTCTCTCTAGCCAATCCGGCTTTTTTTTTACTTCTCTTCTCAACCGTCGTTTCTGGGTTAAACGTTTGCATTTCTTCTCGTGCCTCTTTCGATATAATTGCAACAAGGGATACGCGCCGATCATCTTGATTAAGAAGAAGTGAAAGTGATTTTCATATGCATTTCTCATATAAAAATGAAAAAGAGCGAAAATGTCATGCTAATATATAAACGTAATTCGAATAAAATAAAATGTAATCTAATTGTAATAAGTTCAATGCCGACTAATTAATTAAATGCAACACGATATTAAAATTACGTAGTATCATGACTTTTTCTCTAATGCGATATATATTAAATAATACATCTCGAATGACACTTCTAAAGTGATATATCTTAAAATAATGATATGGTATTGTTACAGTATTATATATTTGCAATCGAAATAAATAAAAAAAATAATATTTTAAGTGTAAAATTAAAATCTCGAAATATTACTTTTAAAAATACTCTATTGTATAGAAATATATATTCGATTTCTCTCCAGCCTATAAAAATTATAAAATTTCTCGAAATTTTATTAAATTTTACTCAGAGATTTCTAGTATAGATGTTAAAACAATGAAGCTTGTGTAAAGTTACGTTTTTCAAACATTGAGCAAATATTCTCATTTTTAAAGAGACAATTACCGTTTCAAACGTACCTGGGCATATTCAATATTGACAATAAATGCGAGAAATAATAGAATAGAAAAAAATGCGAAAAAATTTCATTCACTTCCTCGTAATTTGACAAAACGAAGCGGCGACACCGCACTTGCAGCCTTCACGAGCACGAGTATATAACACGGAATTATACAAAGACAGGACTAGTACTTTCAACATAGTTATTATTAAACTTTTCGTACAATATGTACACAAAGTTGAACCCACAAACGAGAGGAGCGTACTGGTTTTTGCGTTTTTTTTTTCATTTTTTTCTTTTTCGTTAGATTTTCCTATCATTCTTTTGCTCGATAGACTCTCACTCGCACTTAAATATTAAAGGGTTGGGCATGATAATACTCTTTGTAGTATAATGCCCTAAGTCTTGCTGATCCAACGCTTTTGCTCTCCCGTAAGCAGTTGCTGTATTCCCAGACATCGATGCACGTTTTTTCATAAAATATTTGAACGAATATATACAAACACACACACACTTACGCACGCGTACACACACTGATTATCGCTCTTTTTGCTTTCCGAATCTTTGATTAATTTGATTTTTTTGGAAGAAATAGCTTTTTTGGATCCAATTTTATAATGTTTATTTTTCTTGCGCTTACAACTATTTAATCTTCAAAATTATGTTTTCCTTCAAATCTAAATTTTCATAATTAAAATATTTTGATTAAAGATTAAATAAAATTTTTTAAATTTAAGCAAATGTTATTTGAGATTGTCTAAAGAATAAGCTTATTTTTCATCTCTTTTTTTATTTCAAAAATTTAATTTGCTAAATTCTCTTGATGTTTACTCGCTAAAAATATTACATAATAAACTGAATTATTGAAAAATTACTGGAAACAAAGAGATTTTGCATTGTTCAAGAATGTATAGACGAAAAGAGCAGTGGCGGTAAACCCGTAAGTTAAACCCTGTGATATAATATGTATACCACACACACACACACACATACACACACACATACATATACAGGGTGTCCGATTCGTGAGGGACCAAACGAAAAGTGATGATAGATTGGGTCAAACTAAGAAGAAAAGTCCTCTACCATTTTGCAAAATTCGCAATAATTATTAAGTAATAAGCAAAAATGTCACATGAAGGTTTAATTTTTTAAATGGAACCCCCTATTTTTCATTATGTATTCTTATAGCTTATCTCGAGAGCTTTCCAAAACACTATAATAAAGTATTTCTTCATTGAGTACTTTTCGAGTTATGAGACTTGAAATAATTTCTTAATTTTACATAAACCAAAAAATATCTAGTAAAATATTCATTTTTCGATTATCTTACCTCAATACTTTTATATGCAAAATAATGAGAGGAATCAATTGGTGTAAAAAAAAAACATAGTTGTTTTTAAGAAAAAATATGTAATTGTTAATTGCAAATTACATATTTTTTTTAAAAACAACTATGTTTTTTCTTTACACCAATTGATTCCTCTCATTGTTTTGTATATAAAAGTATTAAGGTAAGATAATCGAAAAATGAATATTTTACTAGATATTTTTTGGTTTATGTAAAATTAAGAAATTATTTCAAGCCTCATAACTCGAAAAGTACTCAATGAAGAAATACTTTATTATAGTGTTTTGGAAAGCTCTCGAGATAAGCTATAAGAATACATAATAAAAAATAGGGGGTTCCATTTAAAAAATTAAAGGTAACCTTCATGTGACATTTTTGCTTATTACTTAATAATTATTGCGAATTTTGCAAAATGGTAGAGGACTTTTCTTCTTAGTTTGACCCAATCTATCATCACTTTTCGTTTGGTCCCTCACGAATCGGACATCCTGTATATATATATATATATATATATATATATATATATATATATAAATGGTGTTTTTTTTCGAGGCTTTTTTCCGACGACAATTGCTAACATAACCGATATGATATATTGACAATAAATAAGACATTACAAATTTCTTGGCAAGAAGTACGCAACGATTTTACGAACTAATGATAATAAGAAAGGAGAAAAATCGAGAAAAAAGATGGAAAAGAAGATGAAAGAGAAAGTATCATTTTCACATATATCCTAATGATTATATTGCACAATACTGATTTGACGATAACGAAAAAAAATATTAATTAAAAATTAAATCATGGATTGCGTTATCGGTATTTGTCAATATCTTAAATCATTGACAAATATCATTGGTAATAATTATCAATAAATATCAAATTAAGTCTCATATCAATATTAATGTTCCATGCGACATTTTTCAATAATAAGGATACTGACAAATGTCGAAAACATATACACACGAGAATATTACGTTAATCTCTTCAGCTGTACTTTTTCACTTCCTACACACATAATATATACATATAAAAATTGCTTTCTTCTCTCTTTCTTTCTCCAAAATATGACTGTATATGCATTTTCTGTAAAATGCAGAAAACAAGCTAAAAACAGATTTATTTTCTTTAATTGTTAGAAAATATAAAATCTAGGTGAAATCAAAGGAATATTTCTGAAGAAAAATAAAATATTAACTGGAACCACAGTGATATTCACCCAGTTTGATAATTCCTAATTTTTTTTCATCCAATTAAAACTATCCGATACAATTATTAAAATGAGATACATATTTTATCCTATTCGCCAATAATTCGGTCAATAAATTTTCTTGGTTTTTTTCAATAAGGACAATCACGCGTTTGCAATATTGTCGAATTGAATATAGAAACGTACGATGTCTGAGGAATACAGGAACTGTTACCCCTAATGTTTCTTAACGTCAAATAATTTACAACGTTTACTGTATGAAGTATCTCATCGTTTAGTTAAGTCTTATAGTATGGACAAGTATCCCTAGGCTAGTAGGCCCAAGGTCCGTATTATAATTCATGTTGATCTCTGGAACGTGCGGTTCGTGGCCACGGATGCAACTAAAGGCTTGACGATACAAAAATATAAAGTAGTACAAAATTGAAAAATTAAAAAATAATTAATTTGAATTATTAAAGAATTATTAAACGAATTAGGATCTATAAAGTTGGCATTAATCAAAATAAACGTAATGTCATAATATTATTATAATTATTTTTATAACTTGGTCATATAATTGTACAGATATTTTATGTCGATTTGATATTACTAATTTGAAGCCAATATATTTATATATAGATTTATTCCAAACATAATTTTGAATAAAACTCAAATATAAAGATTTTCAATTCACAAGTTACAACAATCATAAGTTTATTAAATCACACTGTTTAATTTGACTAATAAGTCAGAATTTGACAAATCAAATTTTATATATAATTTTTGATTATGAAAAGAATATTTCAAGTATCAAATTTCAATTGTTACCAGTTTATTTTCTTTAGTTATATTATTTTGTGTCATTTAGTTTTTTATTTTATTATCGATTTTTTTATTGTCTTTTTTAAATTTTATCTTATAAAAAGAAAATCGAAAAAAAAATTAGGATTATAATAAAATTAATCAGATAAGTCAATTTTGGGAAGTAATCTAGTGTTTGCGAAAGCATTATGAAGAAATGAAGGGTGAAGCGCGGTTAACACATTCATAAAAAACGAAAAATAATGCCTTCCTGAACATCTTCGTGGCCACGAACTTGTCAAGCGATTAGCGCATATTTATGATATTTTCTATGGAAAGGCAAGATGAAACAATCATGTCGACAAAACGTGCGGAATTAATCATTACACAAGGAGCAATATCTTCCAAGACACGAACGATGTTTCGGCGCTAGCCATCGGCTTTCTGCGATTTTACGACGTATCCACAAATGATTGACAATTTTGGAGCAATCGATATCTCAGTTTCGCGAGGCAATCAATTATCACAATTAGTCCACTTGGACACATACATGTATGTACACATGCATATAGATTGGTATATATATGTATATATATGTTATAACATAAAAAAACAAGATTTTTTAAATATTTTTAGCTATTGGTCATAATTTAAAAAAAAAATTTTTTGCGAAATTTCCTCGCGACAAAGAGATACGAGTGCTCATATAATGTTTCTATATGTACATGTTGCGCTTCTTTACTTCTTTTTTGTCGTAATACTAAAATATCATTTTAGCGAGGAATAATATAAAAGAGCTCTTTGCTCTTCGTACTTTAGTCGCGATTATCGAATAAACAACGACGCGCGTGCTGCGAACGATTCAATTCTCCATTTTTTAACACTTTTGTAGTAATCTAGTAAAAATGGAAATGCAAAGGAAAAATGCCATATATGCCATGTATTCCATTTACCGTGCAAAAGTTAAGAAGTAAAAGAAAGTAGAAAACTTATCCATTCAGAATATATAAATAAAATATCTCTCAAATAAAAAATTATCGAAATAGTTTAAATAAAGAAAATTATATCGAATTTAAATAAAAATTTTATCTCATACATTTTACTATTTAAAAAAATTTCTCTCTTTTGCAAAAGTATTATGTGTACATGATTATGTAATATTCTTAATTATTAATTCTGCTTATTATGTTATATTAAGGCAAATTTATATTTCTGATGAAAATATTTTGTTGAAATTTATTTAAAATGCATGAAAAAGATTGATAATTGTTAAATTTATTGCAATATAAATCAGGATTTTTACAATAAAATATAATTAAATATTATAAGTATTAAGGAAAATTATTACATATTTTTAAAAAAATTTTGAATTATAACGAATTTGTAATATATTATTCGAGTAAATATTGAACAAATTGTTTAGAAATCAGATAAATATTCAAATAAATGAAAATCATTGTTTATTTAAGATACTACTTAAGAAAGTAGAATCTAATTTGTACATAAGTAAAATTTTAAATTTTATAAATTAAATCATTTAAATTAAATTATTAATTTCATTACATTGTTCTAAGTGTTTGCAATCTTTTTGTGCCATACAAGTTTTCACGAAATTTACTTTCAATAAATACAATTTCATTTACATTTAATTAATAAAATTAACTTTAAATGAACTTTTCTAAATTTTTATTGAAATTTTAATAAAGTCGTAACGAAAAAAAACAAGTAAATAAAATCCTTGAAATAATACTGAACTCAATTGAATGTGATTCAGTACTGTTTCAATATGATTACAATATAATGTCCATAAAATATTTTCATCAGAAGTATCAAAATATTCATAAATAAAAAAATATAAAATTACTAAATAAAATCGACTAGAAAATTTAATTAAATAATTTAAAAACTCCACTTTTACATTGATTATTATAATCAAATGTAGTATCCAAAAAATAACAAATTTTATTTATAAATCTTTTTCTAATTCAATAACGACACTTAACATGTTTTTGTTTCTTTTAATTATATCCTTATTTACTAGTAATACTCTAGTCAGCCAATATTCAAAATTTAATTTACAAATTATTTCTATAAATCTTAATTAAAAGACTCGAACTTCAATCATAAGAATCACTTTACCTTACAAGTGATAATATAAGTAGAAAGTTAGCGCAAACGACCTTTAAAAATTACAAATGGAAGATCGGAGATCGTCCGAAGAACGCGCGACGCAAGCGGAAAACTCTAAGATTAATGATTAATGCGCGTGTAAAAGTTGCATAAAAAATGAACGAACCAATACTATAAAAGAGTAAAGAGAGTCTTTTGCGTTGCGCGCTTGGACCATGCTTCGGAGTGTTAAATGGCGACGACGACAATGGCGACGACGACGACGACGACGACAACGACGATGATGATGACTCGATGTTGATTCGGTTGTGAAATACATACATAATAAATACTCGCATCCGGATGCATGTGTGGTGAACGTGAGACATCGAGTTTATACGAGGTTTTTACGTATAGTTTCGTTTCTTTGTGGCTTTTCCTCTCGTGATCATGTTATCTGCATATTAATCAGTGAATCTTTCCACTTTTCGCTCTTGGTTTTTAGATATACAGCTATAGTGTTTGCGCCAAAAACAATTCCATTTTCGGTGAATGTGAAAAGTTACACTTTTGTTATCTTTCTTCTGATGGATAGAATTACGTGATCCATATCCTGAAGACTTATAACGTATTCCTGTCGAAGATGCGCAGGTGCAATGATAACGGGAGAAGAAAGTAATTGTAGCATTACATCCTTTACGCACGTTGATGGCGATAGTTGCGAGGAGAAGATCACATCGATACGTCGTGGCGAGGTATTTAAAAATATGTATGTGTGTGTGTGTGTATATGTATGTAAATGTGTGTTAATACGTTTCAATTGTAGCTCGATGATTCCACGTCGAGCTGAGATGACAATAAGGCGTCGTCATCGGCCAGTCGATCGATCCAAACTATTGATCCTTCATTCAGTCATTTCGTGGTATCTGCTGCTGTTTTTTTTTCTTTTAGCTTCGAGAGCGGTAGTAGTAGAAAGTGGCGGTAATAGTAGCAATAGTAATAGTAATGATAGTAGGTGGCCTACGGTGAGCGGTACGTAACGAGAGTCTTATTTTATCGATCAGATTATGCAATGTGAACACACAATGACGTAGTTGCGCGGTACGTGTTTGCGTACAGAAATATATTATATTATAGTCTTTTAGTTTCGATAAAAAAGTTCAGTTCCCTCCTCGATTGATTTACCCATCTCGAGGTGGCGCGCTTTCTTTCTCTCTCTCCCTTTCTCTCCCTCTCTCGCTCTCTCTCTTTCTCTCTAACTCTTATATATTCTTTCTTTAATATTTTATTTAAATCCTTCTTCTCTTTTTCGCTTCCGACGTAATTACTTTCTATCGTCCACTGTTCTTTTCGTTCCATTTCGTTTGAACGATTTCTCTTCCTTATTCACCCTTCTTCGTTTGTACAACGCAACGAACACACACATTTATATTATTTATATGTATATTATATACTTTTATATATATTTATTATACATACACAAACAAAGCCTTTCCCCATTCGATTCGAGTCTTCTTATTCTCGTTGGGCTTTTTTCTTTCTGTTTTTCTATTCGTTTGTTGCTGGTTGTCTGTTTGTTCGATTCTTTTGCTTTTTTGTGTGTATATATTTATTACATATGTATAGTATGTATATAGGTATTCAGCTTCGTTTAGCGTCATTTTGTTTATTTACTATCTTTGAATTGCTGAGTTCAATAGGAAAGGAACGTAAAACATTTTACTCTCGAGTAGTAAAGCCGCCGCCGATTGTACCTGTAATTTAGTAAACAGATGGACTTTACTTAATAGAAATTAATAGAATATTTTACGATATTATTACATACATTCTGTGCATAAAGACAATTCAAATAAGGATTATCATAATTAATCTTAAATAATCTTAAATAATAAATATTTTTAGATTCAATTAAATTTTCAATAATTTAAGTTAAATTCAATCTTATCATCTAATTTTTATTTAAATCTTTGTACAACAAACAATATTTGATTAATTTATTTTAATTCAAAAATGGTTTTAATTAAATTGTCGCTACATTTAACATACTTTGTTTTGGACTTACTTCAGGCAACCTAACGAGAAGATCATGAAATCGACTTGGCTGCTGGGGTGCGCTGTGCTCGACAAAACTTCGCAGACAGCTCATGTATCGTTCTTGTATCTGTTCTAATTCCAGTGTACCTCCTCGTGCTAAGGAAAACAAATGAAATCAAATAAAACATGCAAAATTTTGTGTCCGACATATTTAAAAAAAAAATGAAGACATTAAATTATCATAAATGTTATTTTTTTATTTTGACTGTTGACTTTTTCATTTTTTTTTAATTAATTAGATTATATAGATTAAACAGCAATTTATTTTGAAAAAAAGTATACATGTACATCTAACATTTTGACTTTTTTATTATTTAAAAAAGTCTAAAATTCTTGAATTTTTTTCTAAAAAAAAATTATACATTCTATGCATGCGTATATGGAGGCGCTTTAAGAGAATATTTTAAACTTACATTTCGCATCTCCAATTGTAGCATCGGAAAGAAAGTACATTTATATTATTATATATCATTTTTATATTACATAATCGAGAAAGTTAAACGATAACAACCGATAGAAACTAATGTGTCAATGAAAATACCTACCTTGTGAGAGCATAGTGATTACTTTTAGACAGACATATTCCTCCATCCGTAGCCTCACCCGCCTGAACATTAGCGTGACGTACGTGATTTTTTCTACCATGAGCCCTACGTCTTGCCGCAATTGGTCCATGGTTATCGGTCGACCCATCATGCTGGTTAGGCACGTTTGCAACGTATACATGTTGTTCGTTACCTGATTGTGAAAAATCGATTAGAACCGAATTTGAATATCTTCCTCGTTTATTTCACAAATAAAAATATATATTTGTGTCTTGTTAAAAAGATGTGTAAAATTAAAGCTTTTATTAATGAATTAAAAATACTATTGCAAATGATTTATCGATTAAACGAATAAATCTACAGTATTTAGGAGGATTTAATCGTCGAAATATTATTATTGTATTACACTCTACTCAATAAAATTTAATATTGTTGCATAAATAAATGGTTGAGATTCTTTTATAAAATTTGTATTAAAAATTAGATTGAAAGTCTAAATACGTGTAAGAAAAATTTTAAGTTTTTTTGCAAATGTCTATATGTAAAAAAAATATATATAAAATATATTTAAAAAACTATTATTATAAGATATATAAAATTTAAAATTATATATATATATATAATATATTATTATTATAACTTTTACAAAATATGTGTGTTTTATAACATAAAATTATTTATAATTATGCTTATAATGCGTGTAAATTATTGCAAAAAATAATTACTTCTTGCATAAAATCTGCGCCCGTCCCATCAGTACCGACATTAGTTAACCCATGCTGACCGTGCATCGCTTGGTAAGCAGAAGTGGTCAGCACAAGAAGTTCATGCCACTTATGGGTGAGCAACCTTGTATGAACTTCGACCGGCAGCTCAAGGTAAAACGGTAACCTTTTGGTCCACTGCACCAACTTGTACACTATGCTGTCTCCTATCTGACACAGCTTCTCACTTAAATCTGAATTATGGTCCAGCAGCTCGTCCAAGTTCTATAACAGAAGATGTTTATGTATAGTTTTGGAGCACGTTTCCTTTGAGGATTAATCATAATATTTTGCACACTTTTATTTTTTTATTAAAGAATATTTCAATAAAAAATCAGCTTAAAAAATAAATTATTCTTATTAGATGCTATTTTAAAGAAATAGATTAAATTAATTAAATAGCATTTATTAATTATATTTGCAAATTATATATGTATATACGAAAAATATTCTTTTGTAAGAAAATTTATATTTATACACATAATATTTATACATAGTTATATAATTTAATATTTATGAATATATATATATATATATATATATATATATATATATATATATAATATATATATTAATATTTATTAATATTTATAATTGTCTTTTTAGAATTAAAAAATTATATATATATTTTAGTGTGAAAGAAAGAATAATGTTCACATACTCTCAATGTGGCGATATCTTGGAACTCATCGCAGTCTATAAGGGTTTGGATCATAGTTAGGGTTGCATCCAGAGGAAAGACTCGATCCCTCGAACTGCTTACCGCATTATCTAGCCTTTGCCGTAAATGCACCACCTTAAACACATATAACATTTGCATCGTTAATACATAAAAGACATACAAAAAAATTGCTCCTTCCTAGAATATTCTTATTCTACGTTTTAATTTTCATCTAAATTGTTGATTAAAATAAGTAATCATTAAATATTCTATATATTATATAATATTTCAGAAATTTTATATATCAGTGTAGCTCATAGCTTTTAACATTTATTAATCATATCATTATATGACACCAGAGGCTTTCGGTTGCATCTATGTGACCTTGAAGATTTTTCACGAAACTTATCTCGAGGAGATTCAAATGATAATTACGATTCCTAAGGCATTCTTCTCATCACAATTCGAGTTCGGCGGCCGCGCATGTTAATCCAGTCGACATAAGCTCTGCCTTTCACTGACCTTTCGGACCCCGAAACACTTCCTCGGGGTCGGGCGCGGAGTGCACGAGAGCGAGATAAAGAGAAAGAGAGAGGGCCCACCAACTCAGTTGACTTCGGGGAAAGCTGGTCGCTTTGTCGGATATCTTGAAGATCCATGCATAAGCGACCATCGTGGGATGCATTCGTAGTTGAAGACTCAATATGAGGAACAAACAAGGAGGTGATGAGGGGGAGACGAGGGAGGAGATATCCAGGAGGTGCTGGAGGAGAGGAAGCGCGAGAGACGAAGGAAGGGTGAGGTCACTGTCCTCCGTGCAAACTTTCACGAGTTACGAAACCGCCGGAGAACTGCCCGTCCTTGGCACCGGCTGCCGCTGATTTTCTATTGTCCCTGCCTTCGTCGCCGATGTATCGTTCGCAGCGATGATGACGAACGTTTGATGTGTAATAATGATATTTCACGCGTTATAATGAAGGATCTATCTGACGCTGTTGGTATCTGGTAATGATGTTCGCTGCAACTGTAGCTTATTGATGTACTTGCACTATGTACAGCCATTGTGCAGGAATAAGCTGTGCTTAAATTATAATTCTATCTGCTTATGATTGATTTAATTAGCAAAATTGTAAAGTACCTATAAAAAAAAATATTAAGTATATTCTTTCGTGTTCAATTATATAGAAAAGTTTTTGAAATATAGCATTTGTGACATACAGGGCGATCCTGAAAAACGATCCGTCTATAAAATGACGTATTCCTGACACCATTCTAAGACAATTTTTCCTTTACCAAAATTTGATTTGAAGCGTAGTTTTTGAATTATGAGCAAAAATAGTTAGTAAATCACGCGTCGAGTACAGAAGGCAGGCAGGAGCGGCGCGGCGTGCCGCGAGCGCGGGCGCAGCTGACCGCCCGACGGGTGATTATCACCGCATGAGTCGCTAACTATTTTATCTTATAACATAAAATTATGCTTTAAATAAAATTTTGGTAAAGAAGAAAATGTCTTAGAATTACGTCAGAAATACGTGTTGCTTAAAATAACGTTATTTTAATAATGAAAAGTTGTTCCGGATCGCCGGCCGTCCGACGTTGCAATCAGCTGATTGCTACACGCGATGTGTGTATGGCGGAGTGTGTGCGTAAGAGAGAGAGAGAAAGAGAGAGAAAGAGGGAGAGAGGGAGGGTAGGAGGGACAGACATTCATACACACGCACGCACTTTTTTTCTCGCTCTCTTTCTCTCTTTTACGCAACACTCATACACTCTCTCATTCGGTCTCTCACCCACACTCTCTCGGTCACTCACTCACTCACTCACCTGCTTACTCACTTGCTCACTCACCTTGTAGCAGCGTAGCGAATCTTCATGCTATGTATTGTTGTATCTGCTGCACGGTTATGATTGCTAGAGATGCGCGACACATCGAAATTTTTTCGATTATTAGTCTCACACTCGATTGACACAATACAGATTACGCGATAACGAGTTTACTGTTTATTCACTCACTATTGATTTATCGATACCAAAAATTACTTTCAAAGAAACGCGAATGCAAACAACACATGACTCGACGCGAAGCGACGGACCGCGGAGACTGCGCGACCACAAGAGTTATGTTGCCAGAAACGCGACACGCGACATCTAACAAACGACTTGCGCGTGGCGCGTGATTGACGCGAGATAAGACGAACGATCGGCTAAAACCTTCGCATTGCGAATGCGGTAGAAAACATGAATAATTATTATTTTAAAAAGCATGTGTTGTACGTTATTACGTTTTCGAAATTATTGCATTCACGATGCGAAGATTTAAGTCAATCGCAAGAATAATGTAATTAAAATTACATACAATGTAATTGAATAATGTAATTTTAATTACATTATTCTTGCGATTGACTTAAATCTTCGCATCGTGAATGCAATAATTTCGAAAACGTAATAACGTACAACACATGCTTTTTAAAATAATAATTATTCATGTTTTCTACCGCATTCGCAATGCGAAGGTTTTAGCCGATCGTTCGTCTTATCTCGCGTCAATCACGCGCCACGCGCAAGTCGTTTGTTAGATGTCGCGTGTCGCGTTTCTGGCAACATAACTCTTGTGGTCGCGCAGTCTCCGCGGTCCGTCGCTTCGCGTCGAGTCATGTGTTGTTTGCATTCGCGTTTCTTTGAAAGTAATTTTTGGTATCGATAAATCAATAGTGAGTGAATAAACAGTAAACTCGTTATCGCGTAATCTGTATTGTGTCAATCGAGTGTGAGACTAATAATCGAAAAAATTTCGATGTGTCGCGCATCTCTAGCAATCATAACCGTGCAGCAGATACAACAATACATAGCATGAAGATTCGCTACGCTGCTACAAGGTGAGTGAGCAAGTGAGTAAGCAGGTGAGTGAGTGAGTGAGTGACCGAGAGAGTGTGGGTGAGAGACCGAATGAGAGAGTGTATGAGTGTTGCGTAAAAGAGAGAAAGAGAGCGAGAAAAAAAGTGCGTGCGTGTGTATGAATGTCTGTCCCTCCTACCCTCCCTCTCTCCCTCTTTCTCTCTCTTTCTCTCTCTCTCTTACGCACACACTCCGCCATACACACATCGCGTGTAGCAATCAGCTGATTGCAACGTCGGACGGCCGGCGATCCGGAACAACTTTTCATTATTAAAATAACGTTATTTTAAGCAACACGTATTTCTGACGTAATTCTAAGACATTTTCTTCTTTACCAAAATTTTATTTAAAGCATAATTTTATGTTATAAGATAAAATAGTTAGCGACTCATGCGGTGATAATCACCCGTCGGGCGGTCAGCTGCGCCCGCGCTCGCGGCACGCCGCGCCGCTCCTGCCTGCCTTCTGTACTCGACGCGTGATTTACTAACTATTTTTGCTCATAATTCAAAAACTACGCTTCAAATCAAATTTTGGTAAAGGAAAAATTGTCTTAGAATGGTGTCAGGAATACGTCATTTTATAGACGGATCGTTTTTCAGGATCGCCCTGTATAAGTAAGCATTGACATGTAAGATGCTCAATAGTAAAGATATGTGTTGGTCAATTTTACTGTCATTGTATATATTTCATTCTCAATGAATAAAATATTGTATAAATTTCATTACATACCTCGTAATCATATATAATTATGAAAAGATTACTTATATGTATTTCTGTTAGATAGATATCATATTTAACATTTAAGTATCATTAATATAATTTTTTTTTAATTAATGTGTTTTTTGTATATTAATTGATATACTTATATACTTATAGTTATATATTTATTATATATAATATGTACGATATACAATAACAAGAGTTTATATAAAAAATTATATTCAAATATTAAAATAATTAATTCTAAAAGGAATAATTCAATAATCAAATATAAAAAAATAATTCTGCCTAAAAAATAGATTTATATAAAATATTTTTATATATGCAAGTTCATAAATAGGAACAATTTTATAAAGAATTTTTTTTACAGAATTTGTTTTTAAAATAATAAAGATGTGAATATCAATCTCCATGATATACATTAAATTCGACTGATCGAATAATTTATTTCCATGTTATTTTCATGACTAAAAAAAAGTCAAATATATTATGTCTCTCTTCTCAACAAAATTGTGTCGATTTTTTATCTTTCACGAAATTCCCACTTCGAAGATGTATGTGGTTGTCCATCTTACATATGATGATTCGATCGCGGCTCGAAAGTGACCTCTTTTTAATGGAGCACCGTAACAGTCAACATTTATCCAGTTTTGATGGCATCGGTTTCACTTTTGGCAATGGCCTCTACCGGGCCATTTGAGCGATCACGGCAGTATCTTCGTTTGCTCATCTGATCGGACGTAATATGCGCATAATTTTTCAATTACTTTCGATCGTTCCACTTGAGAAAACCGGGATGCGAATCATTGAATATATGCAATCCTGATATGTCAATCACAACATGAAAAAAATTATTCAATCCTGTTAATAAAATTTTGTTTCCTGAACATTATTCTCGTACACTTTCATAAATTATTAATTTGACTTTCATATAATGCTAATAGTTTTTATTATTTTTTATTATTGAATATTTTTAATAGTCTTTGTTTATGTGTTATTTGTTTAAAATTAATATAATATAGAACACACGTATATAGAAACAATATTCTGCAAAAATACATACATAATTGCAAGATTTACAAACATTTCGTATTATGTACAGAAATGCAGACAAATAAATCGCAAAAAAATTGTGCGATTCAATGACATCAACGACAATCGGCCGATTTTCGCTCGTTCTATCTATCAACTTTCGTAATGTGGGAAACCTTGAGGCTTGCGCAAACCGAGTTGTAAGAAAGTGAAATTGTGACAGGCAGTTCATTCATTCCAGAATCGGTGTGAGAGAAACCGATCGACACACAAGCCGAATTTGCTATTTGTCAACGCGTAATTCCTCTATTATTTGACAATCGCATTAAAATATCCCAAATTCTTCATGCAGAATATGTATATCTTTGAAGTGTTTGTATAAAAAGTGTTTATGCGAAAATAAAAGTGGACTTGATAAAAAGTGACTTCGAATATTAATAAACGATTGTTGAATTTTTATATATTTTATTCTGCGATTATATATAAATTAAATATATGCAATTATATTTTTAAAAAATAAATGCATAAATTCTATTGGATCTTTATATTAGATATTTTTGCTTCAGAGTTATATATAAATTATATGGTTTTTAGACATAAATAAGTGTCCTATTTGATCAAAGTTATCTTTCTCTCGGTAGTATAACAACATATATATATATTTCTCTTTCTTCTTTAAAAATTACAATCTATTCAACCTACAATTTATCGGTGATTTATCTCTAATGTTAACTGCATATTTTCTGGTTCGTTACTAAGTGTAAGACCAGTGAGTTCGTAATCATTTAATTGGCAAGTACTGCGTACAATATATCATTATATCGTTTCCCAAAGTGCACTATGTGAACGAAGTGCGGCACGCTCCGCGATGATTGATGTAATTTTATGCCCTATGCAATTGTAACAGGTTCTTTGCCGTCATAGTAATATTCGTAGATATCGAATTCTGACTTCATCAAAATGATTCGATCTGTATTTTCCTAAGGGATATCGATACCGAATGCAGATTGCAAGTATCAATCGAACGCGTACAACGCATTCCTCGATCACATAAGAGTTTTAATCCACAAGAACAGAGTATTTCTGGAAGGTCTCATCAAAATTAAAATTTCCAGATTCTCGAAATTCCCTTATAAACAATTTTGCAAATAGACAAAGAAAAATATAGCCAAATAGATAAATAAAAAAATCATTCTTAATTTAATTTTAAACAGATTTTATCTTAATACAGGTTTAAGACACAGTTAACAAAAATAATTTTTTAATGCTAAATATTTTCAAAAATTATAAAAGAAAAATGAAATTAATCAAAAAGGATAAATGAAAGTAGAGGAAAACTTAAGACATTATTAGACTGAAAATGAAGCGTGAAAGATCATCATCGCGATGAAGATTTTCGAGCGATCTTGCATCGCAGCTCGTTTCGAAAGTGAAAGCGAATGTGCCTGCGGGACATTCTCATCTTAAAGTATTCCGGATTCCCCTGTTGGCAGCCGACTTTTGTTGACCCCATGCTCGATTTCTAACTAGAGCTATGCCATATAAATCACGTAAATTACGACGGCAAGCACGATGCTTCGATCGAAGCCGCGCGAATGTTGATCTATGCATCGTGCAAACAAGAAAAGACAACGTAAAAACTCCTCGTTCCCCTCACAAATTAATAGCGGACTTTCAAATCGGATAATCATACGATCGGAACAATTTTTAGAAAGTTTTCACATGTATACACGCACATCACTGATAATGAGTGCTATACTTCTGGTGGCTGAGATTAATCTGCATTACGTCGCTGACGATGAATACGTCTTGCGTAATGCTCAAATAATTAGGAGAAATAGGTAAAAGTTATGACACGCGATGCACACCATGTCGCAATGAAACTAATTCGCTGACACGCGACTTTGTTTCGCGAGACACGCGGAAGCAGGCGAATCGTGCGATCTTTCCCTCTGAAAACGAATTCGCACGATTCAGCCTCGTGATTATCAGCGATAAATCATTCGGAATGAATGCGTTAGATGAATTTTTATTTAGATATATTATGGGAAGTGCTTAGAAATTCTGTGTGAAATCGTGGAGAACATTGAGGGCTCTAATTCTAATCACAGATTCTTTGATCAATCGTTTTCTTTGTTAAACTGTCGACATGTCAATCAAATAAGATCTCAAATAAGATTTTAAAAACCGACAAAATCTTACAAACAACAAAGTTTTATTATATTTAAAGCCAGTGAATCTCCCATTCTCTTCAAGCATTCTGAATTTAAAAATTTTTTAATAATTATTTAATGTTAAATATTAAAAAAATTTTCTATGAAATCTTTATATAATAGAAAAATCAATTACATATTCGTCATATGATTCATATAATTAATCTTTCTTCTGATTCTGCTGATTCATCATCATTGAAAATGATTTATATATATTAACAATACAAATTTAATAAACTTTAAAATCCGTTAACTTTGAACTATAAAGCTGAAGAATACTCACTTCGGAAGGATTGGTGAGTGCCGTCTTCAGGATTGTCCCGTTGACGAGGTGGCCCGAGTGCGCAGGGTGGCTCGGGTGACTTGGGGTGGGTGGCGAACTGAGTGGATCGCCTGACGAGATTTTGTGATGATGAAGAAAACTACCGGCCAGCTGAGCATGCTGCTGCTGCTGCTGCTGGCTGTGATGAGCGGCTGCTGCCGCGGCCATGTGCTTGTCTAACATCGTCGTACCTATGGCGCTCTTGGTGCCGCCCAGGGATCCCGAGCCGTTTACACCACCGACATTACTACCGCCACTCATGCTGCCACCCGCTTTGTTGCTCTTCTTGTGCTTTTTGTATTTCACCTACGAGCAACAGGTAACTTAATGATTCGCATCAATTATCGATGATTATTAATCAATTTATGTCTTTTAAGCCACATAAAGAGTTTGCTTGACTCTGCGATTTCCGGTTTGACTACTTTAATGAATAATTACGAGTAAGTTTATGCAGATATATTCGAGCATCATTTTTTTAATAGAATATCAGGATGGAAAATAATTTTTAATTAAATGAGAACCTAAAACCTATAGGAAAGGAGCACATATATGTACATTTCTGTGTGAGAATTATATTATTTTAATTATTTCAATTTTTTATCTCAATTATTATTGATAAATATATTGGATATGTGGACAAATATATAATAATATTACAAAAGCAAGATGAGAGATTCTACAATTACTTCTCTACAAAAATATTTGACAAAAGAAAACTCGTAAATTTATCCAATTAAAGATAAATATTTTTCTGAATGATTTTAATTATATTTACGGGCAATTTAATATAGTCATTAAATTTTACAGCATAAAATAATAATACAACAGGAAAATAATCTAGTACATTTTAATTAAAGGTAAATCGGAAAAGATAACATATAGATAAGTGAATAAAATTTTCATTTTACTCGTATTAATCATTTTCCGTTATATTTGCATTTGGAGAGAAAAATGTCAACAAAATATTAATCTTATATTGAAAAAATTAACAATCCTAATAAATAACTAATAATCGATATTTTTTATCTAAAGAAAATTTACGAATATAACATTGTTTATACAGGACATATAAAAACAGAAATTTTTAAGCAGTTTAAGCAATAACATTTTTTATTGTTAATCTTAGCTCAGTGCGTACCTTGTAAAGATTGTACACTGCACCAGAATTCCTTCCTCCAGGCATCCGATCTTCTCGAACCGCTTGCAGAACCATACCCTGTTCAATGCACTTTTTAAATCGGCAGTATTGACATCTGTTTCTCTGCGCTTTCGTGATTTCGCAGCCACCCTCTGCCACACACGTATAAACTCGCCTATTTTGTACCGTCCTCTTGAAAAAGCCTTTGCATCTGTTACAATTAAATTAAATTAATTAAATTCATTAATTTTATCTATGTATATATTCTGCATTATCTATCTATATATATTTATAACATTCAATCAATTAATTTATGAATTTACAGTTGAAGAAGATCCTTTTTATAAAATAATAAAAATATGAATTATTTAATATATAGAACAGATGTAACTTATAAAAGTTAATAATTAATAATTATTTTGTTGCTGAAAGTTCCATCTATAAAAAATATAATTATAATTTGTATATTAAAATTATATTCACAATGTTTTATATATGTTTTAATTTGATTAAAAAAGATATTTAATTTTTTGTAAGATGTATATATAACGCGAAAAAACTATGAAAATATTATACCATTAAATATAATAATAGATTAAAGATAAAATAAGAAATTGCATCGAAAAAGAAATATTTTTTATTTATCAAAAATGTGAAATTATGTCAAGTAAAAAGAAAACTGAAGGAAATAATATTTTTAAGAAATGCAGCATTCAAGTATTTATTGACTTTTATATTGAAGTTATAAAAGTTTTCTGCGCGTTTTGAGACAAACATCGAGCAAAAAATCAAATAATTCAACTCTTCAATATATATGTAATTAAATTATTTTTTGTAATGCATTCTTATTAATAAAAAATTCGATTAAATGCACTAATGCATATTAAGTGTACTAATTGCTTGTTTTCTTTGAATTATGAGCCTACTTATATAATCATAAACAAATGGATAAAAAGAGATAATTCTTACCGAGTTGACAATGTTCGCTGAGATTTATAAAATACTTTCGATAAATTAAAAAAATAAATTCGAACAAGAATACGTATAAGCACATAATAGGAGCGTATAATAAGCACATAATAAGCACATAATAGAAAGGGTCTCTATACGATAAATTTGAAATACGCCCTCTTTTTTATTTTTCTAGAATCAATTTTCAATATTAACCATAGAATACATAATAACTATAGACGATAACGCATCTAGTGACCGCTAATTCTTTGAATTCTTTGATAAATAAAAATACTTCTTCATATTAATGCTCGATGTTTAATATCGACAACAGACATCACGTGATTAAAAATAAAAATTAATTCAACATGACATAATAAATCATTTTTCATCACGTGACATCTTTTGAACATCATTGAAAATGAACGTCAAGTATTTAGTATGCACCTTAAGACGTCTCTAGGAAATTTTTCCCGTCGCGTTTTCAAACGCGCGAAGTAAGCCGCGAGAAGTGGCTTGACCAAATTTTGTTAAATAGGTAATAGATTGTGTCGCGGGTTGCCGGTGGACAGTCGGGTCTTGTTACTACTCCTTATTTCCGCGTCTTCTCGCCCTTCCCGGCCGGATTCCGCGTACAAGAAGTATCGGGAGTGTCGTGTCTGATGACGAGCGATCGTTTGCGTGTCAATTTGGTCGACGATCGACGCGTTCAGCGGTATATTCGCGATCGTTTCGATCGGACCGAGTGATCCGCCATCCGGAAGAATCCAGTACGTGCGTGTGCACTTTGTCTCATTCGACGAGCATCGCGAGTGTTATTCAGTCGACATCATTATCCGGATTATGAGAGGAGCATAATCGGGAAATCGGGATTGATCGAGACAGATCAATCGATCCGTTCGTTTACGATATTCGTGTCCACCGAGATTGACGATGGCGTCTTCTCGGAATTTTAACGCCAGTTCAAAATGATTGCGCGCCAAAAGTGCCGAATAAATACATTTGCAGTACGATCGTTTTCAATTACCCTACCAGATGGCGCTAGTGAACGCGTATGATCGATATTGATCCGCGTCCCATGAAAATCGTTGTATCCTTCGAAGGAGTTTTACGAATATACATGTACGGATTTTCGTGAGTGCGATCGAGTGGCGGGAGTGTCGGAGCGATCAGCTGTGTGTCAAGTAATCGGCTCGCTTGCGATTACATGCGCGTTTGTTGATACTTAAAATCGATATTGTTCTGCATGGACGTGAGTGACGTATTATCCGCGAGTGTAATCGAGTGCATCGATATGTGGTGTCACCGGCAAGTATCAGGGAGCATCGAAGGAATGGATTAATTGAGAGGGACGACAGCTGCTGAAAGCGTCTGCTGAAATATCTACAGGTAACATTGAATATCTTTGAATTCTTTTTTAAATTATCTTCGTATTTTTTTCCGGAATGTAATATGAAATTTAATTGATATAAAGAGAGTGACAAAAATATTCTTTCTTCAACTTTGCAAATTCTCTTTCTCTCATCTTTCTCTTTCTCTTTCAATTAATATAAATATATAAAAATTCTTTAAAGATTACTTTCTCTGAAGTATTTAAAGAACAGTTAAAAATCTAGATTAGATCATGTTTAAAATTATCACATGAAAAATAACAGATTTATTTCATAGCTTTTACGAAATACTATTCGATATCTTTCAAAATCCAACAAAATCAGATAAAAAATATTCGATAAATTTATATTCGATAAATTTATTATCTTACACTGATTACATTGCATTATTTGCATCATTAGGCATAAAAGTTATCGATAAAAAATAATTCATATTCCTTGATTTAAGCTTTAGATCGTATTTTTTAAACAATAGGATATATTTTATTTTATATATATTATGCACAATTTATGTTTAAATATGTAAGTTTATTGAAATCGAATAGAATTAAAACAGACACATATATGTTGTCATGTATATCAAAAAGTTATTTATTAAATAATTATTCAATTAATAAAATCGATATATCAATAAATTACAAGTGCATTCGAATAAATATTTAATCATTTAACTGTAAAATTTACTTTTAATTATAACATTCGATTAAGAAGAATTAAATGATCTTTCTATATCAGTAGAAATATAGTGAAATATAATTTACACAATAAAATTATATACAAATTTTAAATCTTTTTGTAAAAATAAAAAATAACCGATTAGAAAATTTTAATCGATGTTTAAAAAATCTAGTAAATAGGAAAATGATTTGCCTTGTACTTTCCATTTATAAAAATCTGTTTTTAAATTCCATTGAGAAATTTTGTGCTTATGATTTTCCGATTTTAAATAGAATAGATCGTATTACGGATAAGATTGTTTATCCGAAGAAACATTTTCACACGCGGCAAAAATGGCGAGGTTAAATCAAGGATTCATTTACGTCAAGTTACGAGTATTGTGGGTGCGAGGGAAAAACTTTACGCAGACTTTTCTCATCTAATCCACTGCCACGCTCGAGACAATAAAGTTAGAGAAGGACGAGTGAGAAACGATACCCGGTGGTAATTTCACGGACTGATCAAAGTATTATTCAAAAGAGAAGGAGAGAGAAAGAGAAGTCTTTGGGGTATACCCAGAGTAAATGCAACAAGTATCCTTCGCATCTTGTGTTAAAATGTGTTGTGAGAAGGAAGCGAGTATTATAGGATTATCAGTTAATATTTAATCTTATTTATGTATAAGTATATTATATGAAATATTCGTGCACAAGAATTAACATATTTTGAGAAAATATTTTTTATATAAAAATAATATAGATGCAAATAATTATTATTGATAAAAATTTAAACTAAATATATAAGAAATCAAAAATTTAGAATATAAAATTTTAAATCTACGAGAATATTTTCTTTAATTACAATATAATTTACATACAATAAAATTATACAAATTTTAAATCTTTTGAAGAAATAAAAAAATAATTGATTAGAAAAAGTTTGATCGACGCTAATACTTGTAGAGTGTAAAATAATAAAACAATATCGATATATCGAACATGAGGAAATATAGAGTGAATGTCATGGATTCTGAAGAACTTTAAAAAAATTTTTTCTGATATTAATAAGACATTAAGAATTTAAAATATTTCTTTAATTTGTTAAAAATTATTCAAAGTACATTCAAAAAATAAGTCCTGATTTTAATATTTTGTTTTATCTTACTTCATGCAGAATTAGCTTCGAAATATCGATATATAAATCAAATGATTTATTTATCAAATATACAAATCTTATACTATATGTATAAGAGATCGTTTAGTTTATATATAGGATTTCTTTTCAATGAAAAATGCTTTTAGACGTGTATTCTCTTCAAAAGTGACATGACGAGTGAGATTAAATTATTAAAAGATAAATAATAACGATAAATCACGCTGTGTCTCTCATGTATAAACTTTCTATACAAATGAACTGATATCTGTTCTGAGATTAGTTTACTCAAAACTTGACATTTCTTGTCTGCAAAGTGCAGTGAGATGCATTTGCTGAATGTTGGGAAAGGTCGAAGGTCGCAGCAGGTTACATGTGTTTGTGATCAACCACACGATTTCGACTATGCACCATATCATAGGTAGTTTCAATATAATTAAATCTAATTAGAGCGAATCAGTCGATTCTTGAACTGCAATTCACTTGGCAATTCACTATGCAAAAGGCTCGTTTATCAGATAAATACATATAAATTCGAATTTTAATTAAGCTATATTATTAGTGCAATTTGAATGCACGGGAATGTTGGGAGGGTGAATTTATTGCGAATAAAGTGTTTGCCATAAATTTATTACTATTATTTTTTTAATTCACGTACGTTTTTTATTAGTAAATAATTACAAAATATTTCACGAATTTTTATTATATACGATAAAAACATATTTCAGAAAAAAATGACTATAATTTGAAAAATTTTGAAATTTTATGCTGAAATTTATTAAATATTATTAATCGTTAACTCAATTATATTGAAGGGAATGATATATTTTTATTTTATTTTAATTTTTATTCTAATTTTATTTTAATTTTTGATTAGTTATAAGATTATAATAAATTCGAATCATTTTGTATTCATCATATATTCAATATATTATATTCAATATGTGAAATATCAAAATTGTAAATATGTGTAATGCTAGTTGCCAATATAAAATTCGCGAAATGTAACTAGTTATTTAATACTTTTAAAAATGTTTGTGCATAAATTCAAAATTACATAAAATGATTAATCTCGAATTCAACACCTGTGATAAAAAATATAATAAGATTATAATTTCGCGTGAATAAGAAAGAAGAATTATATAATAAAAATAAAATTTTATAAAATTAATTTCGAATATAAATAAAATTTTGTAAAAAAAATTTCGAATATAAATAATGCACCACGATGTGCAACGGAATATACGAACGTTTATATCGTGCATTGATTCGCGTATCGCGAGATAAAATTAACGATATTTGATTTCATAAACACGCGCATGTAACGAACGATACTCACCCCTCGCACGTGATGATACCGTAGTGCAGGCCGGTCGCCTTATCCTCGCAGATCATGCATATCATGGGCGTCTCGTCCTCTTCGTGTTCCTGGGGCGGTAAGGGGGGCGCCGGGGGCGCAAACGATATGGATTGCGAGGCTGCTTCGGATTTTACGATCGTGCCGCCGTTGCTCACCCACGGCTGGGTGGCGGAACCGGAAGCCGTGAGATTCAACGCCTGCATCTGTTGCGCGGCCGGTAGTTGCGTCAAATCGCCAGCCCATAGCCTCTCCATGTTAAGGGGCGGCCCGGCAGCGGCGGACGAGTACGACACCGCGGTGGAGGTGGAGGAAGGTGGTTTACCCCTGGACTCCTGGCCGAGATTCAGCAACAGATGGGCGGCCGACTCTTCCGACGAGGAACACGAGGCGACCGCCGCCGCTGTGGCCGTCCAGGATGCCGCCGGCGGCGGTACCGGGTCCAACGGGGGCGCCGACCATATCATCGTACGAACGCCGCCGATTTCGCCCATTAAAACCGTGGGCGGGGGTCGCGGTGGTGCTGGCGCTGCTCTCTGCGCCGGTGGTTTCATACCTTCGCCTAAAATAGATCATCGACGGATCGATCGCATTTTCTCCGATTTTCATTCGCACTTAGATGTACATTATAATGAAAATAATATTTTAAATATGTTTAATTTCACGGATTTTACGTGACAAAATTTATATCTTTTTTCTTAGGAAATTTATTGATTTATTATTTTTAAAATTGACACACTTGAGAAACCATAAGTATCTCTTATTATTATATAGGTTTATTATGAATGATTAATTTTTTTAAATTCCACCATTATTTTTTACGTGCTTTTTATAAATGATACTATGACGTAACAATTTTCAATTGTTTATCAAAGGGTTTGAATTTGAATAACCAATTAATCAAAGAAAGAAGATTCTTAAGGTGACTTAATAAAAAATATAAATAATAAATATATTAGCCATAGTACTTACACGAAGTCGCTGTAGTAGTGGCACCTGTAGTGACACAGCTGGTGCTGGTACCGCCGCCGGAGTTGGTGGAGACGGTAGTAGCGTTCTGTCCGTAGCTCACGGCACTGCTGATGACACCGTTGAGTAGCCTCTGCGTGGCGAATCCCTGTACGCCGGTGGTGTTTTGCGACCAAAACTGATGATGAGCCGCCAGCAGGTGCGGCGGTACCGAGGGCGCGCGCGGCCTCGGCGGCGTCGGCGGAGTCTGCGGTGATTGTTGCTGCTGCTGCTGCTGCTGTTGCGCGGATCCGTGCGGCCCAGCGGACCCGATCGTTCCGGGACTGACACTCTGGTTGGGATTGAATTGAGACGATGGACTATTCCGGTGACTTGCCTGACTGGAAGCTTCCGAGCGACCGCTCCCGCCGCCACTACCGCCTCCACCTCCGTCGAAGACCGAGTTGTCGGATTCTTCCTTGGTCTGGACGGACGACAAGTCGCCCTTGTCCGGGCTGTCGCTCCTCGAGGAGGCCTCCTGGGCAATCGGGGTCGACGAAACCGTCTGGACCGGCGAGTAGGACGACGATCTGGTCGGCGCGGGGGTAGCGGAGCGTTGCTGCTGGTGCTGCTGTTGCGATTGCTGGTGATGCTGCTGCTGTTCGTCGGCGACCCTGAAACTCACCATCGGACCGGCATCCGGGAAGACCGAGTCGGGCGATGCGCGGTCCGAGCACGTCGCGTCGCGACCCTCCTGTCCGCTTCCTCTTCCACTTCCGCCATCGCCGCCGCCGCCGCTGCCGCCTCCACCGGCCCCACGGAGAGAGTCTCTCGGCGTCCCTGGACTCGGACTGCCCAGCAGGTACTCGCTCGTCACTCTGACCACGGGGCAGCCCGGCGAGCCCGGCATGTTTGCCTCCGGCGACAGGGTCGAGGTGTCGGCCATGCTCTCCCCTGGAGCAGGAAAGTTTATGGGTGAAGGTGCGTCCGCCGGCTGGTTCCCCTGCGGCGAGCCTGCTGATCCGAGGGATACCGGGGAGTCTGAGAAATAAGGCGTTGGTTTTACATTTATATTTGGACTGTGCGTGCAAAGAGTCTGCAACGTGGGACGGTTTTTTTTTCTTTACTCTCTTGGATAGAAGCTCAAGGATGGAATGTACGATTGTTACTCGCGCCGATTCTGTTCAATATGAATATAAAAATCTGAAAAGAATACGCTCCAAATGAAATTAGAATTAAATTGCATTATTTTGTAAGCAATTTGTGTTTTTACATGAAAACCGTGTGATACCAATACTTTAAATATTTGCAAATTCAAGTCACAAAAATATTTTTTTTTTAATTTTTTGTGCCATTCGAATTTTACGATTAATATTTTAAATGCAACATTGTACTATAAATCTTTCAACTCTTCAGAAAATTGAAAATAATAATAAGTTTGTTACTTTCTATACATAAAATAAAATAATTATATATTGAAATTTTGGAAAAAAATAAAAGTAAAGAAAAAAATTTCAAAAAGTAATTAAAAAAAATATATTAATATATGCTATTTTATAATGCAATTTATGACAGTACTTGTAGATTACTATTTGCAATCTACAAATGAAAGAATAATGAAGATAATTAAGTAATTAGAGATCGTCAATTTTTTACAAAGTAATTTAATGGAAAGCCATAATAGAACTACCATTAAAATTATAGATGGCAATGATGAACTTAAAACGTATTACATTTGATTATAATGATCTTGATAAGCAACTGCTCGTTACTCAATCATATCAATAATTCAGCATCGTGTATACGCGAAATGCGATAGAGATTTCTCCCATAAAAATAGCATTTCTCTACATAATAGATTTCCATCTGCGCGAAACATGATAAATCCAATGTGTTCTCCTCAAGTTTGCCGCGCCCATAATTGCTTTCTTTTCACGAAGGATACTTTAAATTATATTCGCGGGATAAACACGTTGTTTAGCTACTTTATTCTAGCGCATTTTATCTTTTATCGATATAACGGAATATTCGGAGCGTGCACACGATCGATCTCAGTTGGGAAATAATCGTTCTTAATGTTTAAATTTCGAATTAAAGAGAAAGTACAGAGAGAGGTTGCATCTATAAATGTGAAAAACAACTTACATTAAAATATATGTGTGTAAATATTATAAATATTAAATATTTAAAATTTAAAAGCATTAATACATATTTAAAGTATTCTAATATTTTTTTAATATTTCTTATTTTATATAACATATATATTACAATTTTTTTAATATATGCAAATTGCTTCATATGATTTTAGCTTGAATTAAAAAAAATATAAGTTTTATTAATATACAGAGGTATCACAAGAATGTACTATCTGAAGGAAAGTGAAAGGGGATTAATGTTTATCTCGAGAGGCAGTTGATCTCTCGTATTCGCGAATTCCTCTAAACTCTCCGTCAAATTTGATGGGTCTTCAAAGGCATATCGTAATCTCCTATCAATCGTACCGCGACTTCAATAAATTTAAATACCCTCTTATTTTTTTGTGATATTTATTTACGATTTAATTATTTCACTCATAGTCTTTTAGCAAGTAAAGTTTGAAGTGATTGTTGGATAGATAAATGAACAACGAGTAAGAAAGTTTGATATGAATTTAATATACAGGATTGCAATAAAAGATATACGTAGGATTACAAAAGTTTCTATATCTTTTTGTGGGATATTGTTTTTCAAATATAATTTTTTAGATATAGATTTTAAAAGAAATGTGAAAAATTGAGAAATATTAATTATTTATTTTATTTTTTTTATCAATTTATATGTATTTTACATATTATTATTTTTATTTTAACAATATTAATCTGCCGAAAATACTACGCAATTTTCAGATCTTATATTGTGAAGAAAAGTTTTTGTATTATAATAATTAAAAAATATTAGAGAAACTATATTATATATTTTTTTTCTTAAAAAAAATAATAGTTAAAAACTATGCATATCATAATGTAAAAGATAATTCCAAAAAATTAAATTTCCACATCTGCTAAGAGATTTTACCCAGAATAAGCTTCATTGTGAAAAGCAAGTGTCTTTCATAATGAGGAAATTACATCGGTAGGTTGTAATTGTATTAGAGGAGAGGGTCGAGCGAAAACCATTAAAGCACCCGTATGCTTTCGACGCCTTCTTAACGTTGCATCGTACCCCGTGCTGTGTGAAAAGGTAAACCGAGATGGCACGTGCAATGTGGGGTAATCTTGTATCGAGGGCACGCAGTGTGAAATTAACCCAATAAAAAATATTCTATGTGCGACTGCAAGTATAGATAAGAATATAAAGTTTTATTCTATATGAGAGAGCATTAATTTTATATAATGATTACATAATTTTATAATTATTATATAATTCATATATTATGAGTGTTCTCGAAAAATATGAAAGTTTAAAATATAATTATTTCGTTCACGTGCGTACATTCTCCCGAAACGTTTCATTTGCAAATTTAAATTTGATCTATTTCGGTCGAAAAAAAAATCCTTCAACAGAACGGAAATGCGAAATACTTTTATATTAAAGTAGAATATATTTTTATCTCTTTTTAAATGGAGAAAAAAGTTGTACAATAGTATGATACAAAATATAGCTATTTGAATTGTTCTTTTACTTGTCGCGAAAAGGATGTGGGAAACTTATGGCTACTCGTGTAGGTCAAGGAAAGAATGTAGTTGACAAGGCCAGTCTGTGATTGCGAATACTTAGGTAGCAGTTTCCGAGTTATTAATAGTCAATCGTCGTGGACATTGGTCGAGCTGATTATTCACTCGCGGACTTGTAATAGTTCAATATCGCGAGTTATCTCGTATAGTTACCAAATCGAGATTCGTCGGATCTCTATCATCAAGAAAAGTCTAACGTCCATCACTTTCATAGAGCAATTATATTTCGCATTCACATTTCGTAGAGCGATATTAACCTGATATGCCCTATGGCACCTATTTATCGTACTGACAATCGGCTGCAAATATCAATGATTTCAGATGATGCATGAGTGACGTACGTGTGTGTGAAGTTAGCGTATCATTTTGTGGAAAATCATAAATAATTAAGAGTTCTGGCTTTATTTACAATAGTTCTAGAGTTCTTGATAATTTAAACAAATAGTTCTAGTGATTAAAGCAAAGAAAATGCCTTAGGACAAACTGATATGCCAACTTCACGCAGCATATCACTTTGTCCTATGATATTTTCCTTCTCAATAATTGTTCAAACTTAAAAGATTTATAGTTCTACATGAGTTCTAAGAAGAGTTCTGCCTTTTAAATAAAAAAAATATTAAATAAAACAAAATGAAGAAACCTTTTATCTATAGATGTATACAGATGATACGCTGGCCGTAATTCGACAGTTCTGTTTATTCTAAAACAGTTCTCGCATAGTTCTGAGCGTATTAATGAATTTTCCAAAGAGTTCTAGTTATGAAAATAATTAGAAATTTCTTTAAACAATTTTTTTACCCAAAAAACGAGCATCTTTCAGTATAAAGATGATATGCTGGTCGTAATTCGACAGTTCTGTTTATTCTAAAACAGTTCTCGTATAGTTCTGGGCATGTTCATTGCCTTTCCAAAGAGTTCTAGTAATAAAAATAATTAAACAATTTTTTTAACAATTTTTTTACCCAAAAAACGAGCATTTCTGAGTACAGAGATGATACGCTGGTCGTAATTCGACAGTTCTGTTTATTCAAAAACAGTTCTCGCATAGTTCCGAGCGTATTAATGAATTTTCCAAAGAGTTCTAGTTATGAAAATAATTAGAAATTTTTTTAAACAATTTTTTTACCCAAAAAACGAGCATTTCTGAGTATAGAGATGATACGCTGGTCGTAATTCGACAGTTCTGTTTATTCAAAAACAGTTCTCGCATAGTTCCGAGCGTATTAATGAATTTTCCAAAGAGTTCTAGTTATGAAAATAATTAGAAATTTTTTTAAACAATTTTTTTACCCAAAAAACGAGCATTTCTGAGTATAGAGATGATACGCTGGTCGTAATTCGACAGTTCTGTTTATCCTAAAACAGTTCTCGCATAGTTCTGAGCATATTAATGACTTTTCCAAAGAGTTCTAGTTTTGAAAATGGAAACAGCTTAAAAAAAGAAAAAAATTTATTCAAAAAATTGTAACTATTTTTATCATCATAACTATTCGGAAAGGCACTGTACATGCTCAGAATTATGCCAGAACTGTTTTAAAATAAACAGAACTACCGAAATACGGTTAGCATATCACATTTATCTTCGAAGATACTTGTTTTTTGGGTAAAAAAATTGTTTCAAAAATTTTCTTATTATTTTCATAACTAGAACTCTTTGGGAAAGTCATTAATATGCTCAGAACTATGCGAGAACTGTTTTAGAATAAACAGAACCGTCGAATTACGTACAGCATATCACCTCTATACTCGAAGATGTTCGTTTTTCAAGTACAAAAATTGATTAAGAAATTTTCTAATTATTTTTATTACTAGAACTGTTTGGAAAGGCAATGAACATGCCCAGAACTATACGAGAACTGTTTTAGAATAAACAGAACTGTCGAATTACGACCAGCATATCATCTGTATACATCTATAGATAAGAGGTTTCTTAATTTTGTTTTATTTAATATTTTTTTATTTAAAAGGCAGAACTCTTCTTAGAACTCATGTAGAACTATAAATCTTTTAAATTTGAACAATTATTGAGAAGGAAAATATCATAGGACAAAGTGATATGCTGCGTGAAGTTGGCATATCAGTTTGTCCTAAGGCATTTTCTTTGCTTTAATCACTAGAACTATTTGTTTATACTATCAAGAACTCTAGAACTATTGTAAATAAAGCCAGAACTCTTAATTATTTATGATTTTCCACAAAATGATACGCTAACTTCACACACACGTGACGTACTAACGAGTTTAACAATGATAGCTAAAAATAACAAAGATTATCTATCGCGAGATGTGATGAGGTTATTGATCCCTTGTATTGATATCCAAATTTTTAAAAATGTTTGAGAAATTATTTCTAGTAATGTTATAATGTAACTATATATTGTAGAGTTATATAAGACGCGCTGTCACTTTCACTATTCCTTTCATTTATTTATTTATTTATTCTTTTAATTCTTAGGTTCTTTAACTAATTTGGAATCTATCTTCTTCGATGAAAATTGAGATTCCAATAAACTCTCAATTTTTGAAAATAACTGTCCGTAATAAAAATAGAAATAACAAAAATAGAGACCAGAGTAGTCTTTAATCAATTTACTTTTCAATAGAAATTGTTTATTTTGAATTTATTTCTAAAAATAGTTTATGTTTATTTTAAGTATAAAAGTATGCAACGTTAGCTTGTAAAAATAATTATAGTTTATCGTAACATATTTTCCTTAAAGACAAAAAAAGATTCAAACACATTATATATTTTTATTAAGAAATTCAAATAAGTAAATTTAAAATAAATTTAAAATTAATAGAATTTTTGTTTGAAAAATTCAAGTTAAAATTTGTATTTTATATAGAAATATAGAAAATAAAAATTTTTGAAAAAATTTAATAAATTATATTATAATAAATTACATTGTGTAGGATTTCTCGCACAAGTCTGTTAAGATAAAATTGATTTTGATCAAGAATCAAGATTTTTATCGTCTATATTATAGATTAAATAAACAAGAATGAAAAGAATTATTCTATAAATTATTAATAAATATAACCTGATATAAACAAATGTAATACTTGAGATAGTAAATGCAATGTTTACCAAAGAGCGTCGCGTATAAATTCTTCGCATCCAAGCACTTGTAATAATTAAAGGTGGAATAGGGATCAGCCGTTAGTTGCGATCTGAAGTAGTGCTGGAAGCGAAAGTAACTTTGATAAGATGCTATCGAAAAGTTGTTGTAGGGATGATACGTAGATAAGTAGGGCAGAAAGCTGTTTCTTTGCATCCCGTAGAAGGCTGTTAGATCTATACTTGGTGAATTCCAATCTTGTCGATTCCAATTAAGATTAGTGGCGATGGAAACGTTACTTCCCAAGGGAAACATTTTTATAATAATGTTATGGATCTCTATTGTAACTAATATAATTAAATTCGATGTTCATGAGAAATGTTATAGCAAGATTTTCTTAACATTATATTGTCTTCTCTCCGCTTTTCTTCTTGACTGTATTATTTTATTCTTCTTATGGATTGTCTTCGGTATCGTAGGAATTGTTGCATTTATCCTTTATGTATTTATGTAATTCGTAAGAGAATTATTTGCCATTTCATTTTTGTTATTACAAAAATAAAGATATCTTGTGTAGATGATTTTAAATTTGTGTAAAATAAGATTTTCTTCTCATTTTTCAATTGTCAATCAAAGTTGACACATAAAAATAGAATCTGACTTTTAAATGATATGTTTCTCTTTCTCTCTTCTATATTTTTCTTTCTTGTTTGTTTAGAATATATATATGAATATTTGGAAAAATATATCACTCTTGAAATGCCCAACCGAATTTGTACATTCGATTAATTGACGTCAAAATTATCGAGAAGTCTCGATTGATCTTACAAACTTAAATCACAATATAATTATCACGACGTATATTTTTTATAATTTTAGTAACGTCAGAGTTTTTCGTAGAAAGTATGAATCGTAGAAATTCATTCTTAAAACGTGGATAGGCCTGATTAAAGCGAAAACATCACTACTTTTCATTCACGCTGCCGAAGATCGCACGTCACGGATTAAGTGATGTAACATTGCTTTGATCGGCCACCTCTCTTCCCAAATCTCTTCCTTACACGTGAACATCATCTTTCTACGAATCGCCAAGTGTTTTTACAGAATATATATATACACTATCTCGTTGTTTTTTTAAATTACGTCAATCTATTTCATCTATTGCAAGAAGGTATTAAATCATATTTTCACGTTATTTTCTTCATTGCAGTCAGTATATTTCTATTGCGAGCGGTTTAATGTAGAACCATACAAGCGTAATCGCGTGAAAAAATAGATTATTCCAATCTGCCACGTCGATGAATCTTGAGGATGATAGATCGAGTACATCGATCGCGCGGACAATGATGGAGAAATTCGCGTTCCCACCGAAACGATCATTTCTCGATCTCCACGAGCGCCTCTCGCGGCGTCGTCTGGATAATTGCGTCGTATATTTGTTGAACTGTATATGACGTACACGTGTGGCGGCGGCGGCCAAGAAAGATCAATGATTCCGCGGGTCACGGCATCGGAGCGTACGTTCTCCTCGAGAAACCGGAACGTCGAATGCACGTTTCCTTCGATTCACGTATCGTCGAAGATCCACGTCGAAAAGGCGGTCCAGCCTCTCGTTCTCTCTCGCGTTCTCGCCAGCACCTTGCTCCGGTTCGACGACAGCTCTCGACAGACTCTCCCGATTCGCGGCCAACGGCAGTCTCTGACCTTTAAACCGGCCGTAGGTCGAGGGTCATTGGTATCGGTCGTGTTTGTGCGAGCGCGTCGAAAAATCAATGCAGCCCGATGTGCAGTGGCCGCGGCAACATGTAACGTCGTGATGTGACGTGCGCGCGATTTTTACCATACGACGTCAACGTCAACGACGACGTCCGTTCGACGCGATTCACACCGCGTGGCCGCGTCAACTCGCTCGCGTCGCGTTCGGTTCCGTTCAGTTTCCTCCTCCTCGCAGTTTCGGCCTTTCCGCTTGTTCCCGAGCGGAAACGTCCGCTTTTCGCGCGTTTTTCCGCGCGACAGACGACCGCGTGGTTACGCGAGTTCAGGCGAAGCCGAACTAACACCGGTGCACGTCCGGGACGACCGCGTGGGTTGATATTCAACCCTGCACCGCCGGCAGCAACCATCCCGAGCCTCCTTCTCCCTTCTGGGTCTCTCCCTCTCCTCTCTCTCTATCTCTCTCTCTGTCTCGCTTCGTACTTAACTTCCCTGAGCTAGCTATTCCGTTGCCGCGCCACCCACGTCTCAACCTCTGCCCTCGCACCGACAACCCTCCCGTTTCCACTTCCCGATCATTCGCGGAAGCTACCAAGGCGCAATAAGAAAATCAAGTCGACTGCTGTAACGCGTTGTTCGAACGGAGGAGTAGAAATGGAAAAAAATATACGGGAAGGGAAAGAAAGAAAGAACGGACGAGTAACACGCGGGATAAGCGCGCGCGCGCAGCACGGGAAATCCGGAGACTGAATGAAATGAATGGTGAATGGTGGCCGAGATGGATGTGCGAACGAAGGATTGGAGATTGAGCCATTGGAGATATACTGCCGAAGAAAATTATATATTGGTAGGAAGCTAAAATACGTCACGATTTATTTTTCTTATGTAAGTGATAGACCAGAGTCTATAGATCTTTTTTGCTACAAGTGGAGGTTAAGAAATCTTTAAAAAGAATAAATCGTACTCGAGAATTTATGTAAAATAAAGAAATTTTTTAATCTAACGGTAATTTTAAATCAATCAAATTGTACAGTGATTTTATTTGTTTTTATTATCAAAATCATTTTTACGATACTAAAATGCTTTTGCACTGAACTATCGTTTTCAAGATATTTTATCCGATATGATATGAGATATGTAGTCTGTATGAATTTAATATTAATTCCATGTGCGTAAATTATCCTTGACTCCATAAAATGAAATGTCAATTTCGCGAATATGACGTAATCGCGTAATTAATACGATAATGAGGAATGTAAAAGATTGAACAATAAATGTCAATTAATAAGTAAAATATAAATTGTCGAGAAATTATTTTGCAAATGACACGATTAATCGTTCAATCGATCGATATTTTATGTGGATTGAGTCGATTTTTTCTTAGAAAAAATATATCAATCACACATATATTTGTCGAAAATAAAATTAATTATTTAGATATAATTATATAATAATTTAGATAAATCTGATTTAGACAAAAAATAAAAAAATACATAAAATTGTATAAAAAATAGAATAATCGCTAATAATATATAAAATTTACCTAAAAAAGATAACAATTTTTTTATATTTATGATATTCATATAATAGTGAAATTACATACTTTTTATATACTTCGTAAAGTGAAGAAGATTAATTGCTCGTCTATAATTAGAACGATTTCTCATTCGGTTATAAAAATCGTCATTATTATGCGTATATCAAACGTCGTTTCTCCAAGCGTTTCTCCATTACCGAGTGGTAAATAATCGTTACATTTGAACATCGGTCAGTTTTACAACTTGTTCCGAGTAATCTCAATATGAAAAGATCGGCCAGTGCATCATAATTTGCTCGACAGTGATATATGATTCTTCGTGGTGCGATTACGTCAACCATTAGAATCGAATCTAGATTCTAAGCATTATATCTCATCTCTAGACAATCTCGTTTTCTACTTATTTATCTTGTATTCTTCGTTTTTGCGTATCCTTATTTGCTTATTTTTTTGTAGCGATTGTTATCGAGACACTTGGTGAACGAATACGATAAAGCAACTTTAAATAAATTATTAATAATATATTAATAGGTAATAACAAGTTGCAACATACATTGCAAACGTGGGAAGCAAATCGCTAAAAAACGAGGCATCCTATAAAAAAAAACTTTTTATATCCGACACTTTCCGTGATAAACACGCTGTATATTAATTCTACATTCGATTCTTTTGTGCGATCTGTTGCTGCGATATTCTTACCGTCGCTACTACATCGGGAGTCGACCTTTCTCCTTTTCAACTTGAGATCTTGAAACAAGCTCATGTTGTCTATCTCACACGGGCTGCTCGGAAGGGTCATAATTCCTGAAAGCAGAAAATGGCAAGGATTAATAAATCAGCGTTTGCTAAGTGAAAATTACTCATAACCACTAACGAGTTGTATACTTATTTATGAATGATCTTTTCGAGGAGATATTAAACTCAACATTGAATTTGAATAAATTTGTATCTCGATAAAAATTATATTTTAAATGTATCGTGTGTGAAAATGATATCTTTACGTCTATTCTTATCAAAATTAAATTGTCAATTTCCAGTTTAATCTTCATTGATCGCATATGCATTCAAGATAAATCTAATTTTATCTTTTGCATATAATTGAATAATCACATATATCGAAAATTGAAATAAAAAATTATTCGCTTTTAATGTTATTTATAGATCTTAAATACAATTTTAAATTCAATTTTGACAGATAAACCGTCGATTTAAAACATATAATTTTATTAATTCTTAATTTCGGTTGAATTTTGTCGATTGTTCGCCCCGATAAATATTTGTATTTCGCGAAAATTTCTGTTTTACTTTCGTGTTTCTGATGCACTTGCTCTCTCGAGAAGTCAGGATTCATCTCGCGCACATATAAGCGAATAGTTAGCGGCTATTGCGAGGAGATCGGTTCGCGATGTGAAAGTACGTGTGTGCGATTACGGCGAACGCATAGTTCGCCATTAACCCCGCTTTAGTCGGCAATAACGTACAATTGGATCGGCAGTTGCATCGCGGCGATGCATGTATCGTTTACCGCGAGACACTTTTGTTTCATAAGGTTCTCGGGATACGTACAATATATGTACCATAGCGCGTCGCATCATACATTGTATCATAATGGAATAATTAAAGACGAGTGTCGATGTGTGCGTGTCGACTTCGACATGGTACAATAAATCCCCGGGATCGGCTTACGAGTTTTACGAGCGCGTTCATCCGCCCTCCTCGGCCTAGCGCTGGACGAGACTAGGTCTATGAGAGACGAAAGCGGGTGAAACGGGGGTCATTTTAATAATGCGAGGCCGACGATAACAACAAATCGCGGGGACGGACGGCGAACAATTGCCCGGAGCTGTCGCCTCAGTCGGTCGTACGGTCAGAAAGATCGGACGTCTAAGCGGTTTTACGACAGTGCCCGACCTAAGCGCCGAGGGTCGTTTTAATAAGGGCGATGATGCGCATCAATCGCGTGAATTTTTATGCGCCGCCTCATCCGTGTCTTCGTTCCGAGAAATATGCGTGTCTTGCCCGAGCTCGAGCGTTGTTGCAACATTTATTTGCATCTTGCATCACGAGACATTTATTTTTGTCTCTGTACTTTTTCATATTCTTTTTTTTCTTAATTTTTATCTATTCTCTTCTTTTCTTGTTCTCTAGTAGATATATTTATTCAGCTTGAATGCAACAAGTGCGATAGTTAGTGCACTTGTTAAAACAGACATGACACATGTTTTCATGGTTAGAGGCTTTAATTTTTCTAAAAATAGTATCTCATATAGAGAAAGGAATAGTTTTTAATATAAAGTGTAAGTTTGGCTAACAATCTTTTCTGAGACTTTTAAATAAAAAATCTCAATCCTCTCAATAAAAGTCTAGGTCGTAAAATATATATTTATATTTTTAATTAATAATAAATTACTTTTGATCCAAAAGTAGTAGATGCAATTCATTCTTATAAAAAATATTAATATTTACAGTTGTAAATAAATTACATTTGTTATTTTTTAAAAAGTTGTTCACACACAATTCTCATTCTCATAATAAAATAAAATTCACAATATATCTTACAAGTACATACTTTATTCGTATCACGTTTTTATATTAACGTTTTACGCTAAAGCGTATAATCGATATTCGATATAATCGTGGTATTTTCCAGTAAAAACAGTTTTACGATCATAAAATGTAATGCTTACGCATTACTTACTAGCACAAATTGTCTCCCACTTGAATTCAATTCCAAGTTTTAGATTCAAACAGTTTCCGAATTTACTTGGATGAAAATTGAACGTGATATATATACCAACAATTTCCTTGGAGTAGAAATAATTTACATTTAGAAACAAACGCGCGAACTGTTAATTGAGAATCGACATTAGTATTAAGCGAAGAATTTTATAAGCAAAAGGTTACGTAAATTTTCATTATTGTAAAATATATAATTAAAATATTTATATATACTTTGAAAATATTATATTTAAATTTTTAATTCACACACACACACACATATACATAATAGAGTTTGATCCAAAATAGCAACTCACTTCTATAAAAGAAAAATTAATATTTAAAATTATAAATAAATTACGTTTACGTAATTTTTTAAAAAGTTACTCAATTCTCATGAAAGAAAAAATAAGATGGATATAGAAATTTCTTTGTAATTCTTTACATTTATGATACTGTATTTACAGAAAATCAAAATAATATTTAATATGAATAAATATTTGATATGTATCTACATAAAAAATGAATTGTTTAATTGTATTTTTTTGCTTAGTCTGATAATGCTATAAATGTATCGGAATATTTATTTCGGAAGAGTTATTTGTTACGATAAAGATGCAAAGAAGAGAAGTTCATCAAAGCAGATATACTCCGTGCGAGGACCTAACCTTCTGTTTGTTTTCAGCGCGCAAACTTCGTTCAACTAATCTGAGCGTCATTAATATTCTGCAACATTGTCTATCTCCATTTCGAAAGTTGTTTATTCTAGCGTACCGTAGAACTTCTTGCAGTTACTCCTACGCACCTTTAACTAGTGATAGTCTAACTGCAAGAAGTACGTAGCTATACTTATAAGCAAGTTTCATGTTTAATTAATATCGTCCAGCAAATCACCTGCTAGTTTGTGTGTGTATGTGTGTTGCTACTGTATTCATAAATTATTTTCTTGCGCTTAAGAAAGTTTTTTTCGTTTCTTTTTTCATGTGCAGCAAATTATGCAATAATTTGACATAATTTTGCAAATGTTGTTAAAAAAGTACGATCATTCTTGTGATTTGAAATATCACAATAATTAATTTGGCTATATTTACAATTATAAAAAAATTAAAAATTATGAGGTAATTAAAAGTTATAAAAAATGTAAACATTTCTCTAGCGTAGAAAGTAAAATAAACTCCCTGATATTAAAACAAAAAAAAAGGCTAGTTAAAATTTTAAACTCGGACATAAAAAAAAAAATACAAAGTTTTATGATGAAAAATTTGAATATATATAAGGCTGACAAATCAACACACGCTTTTTGATTTTTAACTTCTTTTGATTATTTTACTCCTGCAAATATTTAGAACATTTAAATTTAAATGTATTATTTATACATTTGAATGCGTTTTTATGCTTTTACTGTGCACCTTTTTACGCTCTATCAAAGGATTTTAATTAAATATAATAATCTTTTTTCTTATATTGTACAAGCTTATTTAAAAATAAAAGACCTAATAAAGTTACGAAACTGAACAACATTAAAAGTATAGTGCTGCATAATAGTGTGGCCTCTATTTTAGAAACGAAGATAGGATCGATAGAGGCAGCAAGATCAATAAAAGAGAGACAAATATGAATTTTACATCTCCGAAGAAGTGGCCAGATCGGCGCAAGTGATGTGAACGGTGCTTAATTAGCTACGCGGGCGAGTGTGTGTGCGTCGATACAAGAATGCACGCGCACACGTCAGAGCAAAGCGCATCTCTGCGAGGCACGCATGTGCACACCTCGCAACGCACACACACATATACACACGTACATATGCATAGACTCGGCTCGGGTCGGGAGTATACGAGTCGTAGCAGCGAGGGGTCTTTGCTCCCTGCCGTATGTAGGTCAGCAGTCTCACACACGCCGCTATTCTTGCGTAACCAATGCATGCATACGACCGCCTCGGGCGCTCGCTCGCTCGCGCGCGCGCGCGCGAGCGAGCAAGAGAGCCGTCCGTCACCGCGCCGTGACTATAAGTACGTACATGCACACACCGAGATGGAAAGTGCAGCCAATGCACTAACCTACGGCGGCCTCCTCTTGAGAGAGGTCGGCCAGCGTGACACTTGGCTCTTGTGTATGTGCACGCACTCGCGTGGTATTGCGAGTGCAAGAGTGCGCCATCGAGCTCGAGCTCGTCTATCTCGAGCGAGCTTTTTCGAGTTTCACTAGTAGCACATCGTTGTCTTTGCCTTACGTATGCACTATACATGTATTGTGTGCATAGTATGTATCTACGATCGCGTTTTATTGGATCTAAATTCGCAAGTTTAGTCATTCCGGACCTTTGTGTGTACGCAAAGAGTACGCATTTTGCAAAAATTATATTACATCCATGATTAATCGATATATATTATAAATATATTAAATAGAAACTATATATGACTCTGCGAAAATATCAAAATTTTAATTTTTGAAATTTTTCGTTAATAATAAAATATTTAGAAAAGTATTCTCGGATTATTTTAATAAATACGTTAATTAAAAATATATTTTGCAAGTTATTAATAATATTTTTAAAACAATTTTAAGCTTTCCTAAGAGAAATACATACATTTTCAGTAATTTATATTTCTAGAGAGATATGATCTCATGAAAAGAATATATACATGTAATTTTTGAGATATTCATGATGATGCGACCATAAATGGGGAAAGGACATGAAGCTGGCTTTTATGTCATGCCTTACAGGAAGCTTATGTTTATTAACACCTTTCACGTCGTGCTAGTTCATCCTATGCTTATATATTCCTCAATCGAAAGATTACAACTTTCTATTTCGCATAAACCGTCAAGAACATCGATAACATCCGACTAATTTATTGAAAATGAAATTGTATGATTATGAAAGTTACATAAGCATTAATAATGTGTACAAAATAGCGTCTATTTTATAAAATTCTTACAATCTTATAAAATTCTCAATCAATACTATGAATGCAATATATCGAATTATTTTTTAAGTCTTATTAAAATATTCAATATATGAGAAAATTCTCTTATATTTATGTAAGCCTATCACACTTATCTCAGTACTATATGAATGATATATAAAATGCAGAGAAGAAATCATTGAGATGTGTAATGTATTAAAAAATTACATTTTAATTATTCGAAACATGATTTTTTTTTATTCTTATGAATCAGTGCAATTCCAAGAAAATACATTCAGTTAGAAATATAAACACTATGTTTTTCAAATCAAAACAGATACTCGACTAAAAAAATCTCGTAGTGATCTAAATTCGTAAAAGAATCTATTTGACTGACTTTATTGGTGTCAATTTTATTTGTGGAATGGAACATCTGATTTTCTATGCTGCATAGATTTTACCGTTATGGGGACTGTGGACGGTGAAAGTAACTCTCCCACGCCATGACATCCACGCCATAACTCTTCTACTTTCGTGCCTGTATTCGTTTTTCCATATCTCTTATTGTTAGACGATAGTAGTCTCTCTTTTCCTTTCTTTCTCTCTCTGTTTCATCTTTCTGTTATAATTCTTATCGGAGGGTCGCTAATCGTTTCTGAACATTCTATAATCGAATTCCTGGTTGCAATAGTCGCATATATATATATATATATATATATATATATATATATATATATATATATATATATATATGTATAAAAATCTTAGTTCAGAAAGAGAATATTAAAAGGCGATTTATAAAAACGATTTATAAAGAGAAATTTTACGATTTCCTGGTGAGTCACAGAGAGAAAAATAGAAACATTATATAGAAAATATTTCCACACAAATACTATTACTTTTAGTTATCATTAATCAAGTTTTAACATATAATTCTGCTAACTCTACATGTGATATATTTAAAGAAAATTACTATAAAATTTTTTAAGGCTTTGTTTTTTATATTCTATTATCATATTTCGTAGCAACATTTTTTATAAGAAAATATTTAAAAATGACTGAAAGAATTAATTGCACATTTTTTGTGTAATATTAAAATATTGATAATTTTCCTGTACATTTTATTTTTTATTAAGAGTTATATTTATTAGCATTTATTTTATTTATATTATTATTTTTTTTTGTTTTTCTCTTACTTACTTTTTACCTCATCTAAAAATATTCGAGTTATCATGGAAGGTGAATATAGTCTAGTCAAGTGAACATAATCTTATCTGCTTCGTGCGGCACCGTTATGTGAAAAGATAAATTAGTACTTATCTAAGCAGACTATATGGATATACAATGTCTTTTTTTTAGCATACCTTAAAATTGCTTATCGGCGGAAAAGAGTTGTACATCGTGTGCCATTTTTGAATGGAGTTTAAACGCTAATGATAATTCGAGCGATGAACGCGACCTAGTATGCGATATCAACATTGGCACATATGTTAACATAAGATTAAAACGATATCTGAGATAAAACACCGACTTATGATAGACGCTTGTCGATTTCTTTTTTTCTCTTAATTGATTTACTCGTAGCTTGTAAGTAATTAAATGATTTTATCGACAAAATTTCTATTCGCAAAATGCATAATTTGTATAATTAGCAATTTTTATGCTAATTAAATAAATTTGAATATAACAAAAGAAAGAAAAAAAGAGAACGTACATATCAGCATGATAAGTAGAAAATTTCTTGAGCATTATTATTTTCTTGATATTCACTTTTAAAGCGAAAATATGCAAGACATGCATAATTTATTTTAACTAATTTTATTCTAGCTTCAAAATTATAAAATATATTTTCTTTCATCAAGCTTACAGCCGTTTCACATGCTCTCGATATATCAATATATCGACGATTTAATTCGCTACTTAAAGGGTCAGATTCTTGATCGTATCGTGTCGTTGTCACAAAGTAGAGCCAGCTGTTCGATCTGTCAGAATTCAATCTCGTTCATCTAGTTTTCCTTCTCGACGGATAAACGAGCGAACAAATGTCTGCGCTTCCACAGACGTGCATCATAAAATAGATGCAACAAAGTGAATGACCGATAAAAAATATATATATATAAACATAGAGAGCAATGATTCACTGAAATGCATTTGTTGTCCGCATCGCGTTATCTCAGCTGCCTCCAATTACTTCGTCCGGTTAGAATGCTATCCTTGCAAGAAAGTTGCTAGTACAAAGATGAATGCGACAATGACGTTTCGTTTCCGCTGGCTTCCGCCGCGGAAGAAGGAATTCTGGCTAAACATGACCGTGTTAAACGCGCGCGCGGGAATCGTCTGTCGATTTCTCCTTTACGTTTACGCGACAATGGAACGTCATCTGCGAAACAACAGAATACAGATATTGTCTCTTAATTTGTTCCGAAAGGGGGAGAGAGAGCAAAGAGAACCGCGCGCGGTGAGAGACACGAGGACACCCGGTATATGTCGGTGTGTCAGATGCTCGGCAAGTAGTGAGAACGGCCAGTGAGAGTCGGCGACTCGGTACGTTGAACCTCCGTAGTGAAAGTTTCTATTATAACACTGGCCTTACCTTACTTTTCCTACGGCAAACTCTACCGTGTTGTGTCATAAGCGCGACGAGCGAGCGAGCGTCGTGGTAAAAGATCGAAATCTGTTCCGCTCGTTTCTTCACGACGTCGTCGTCGTCGTCGTCATTGTCGGCGCGTGATTTAACGGAACATCGCTGGAGAGCGTTTCCTCCTTTTTTTTCGGTAAACGACCGGAAGTCCCGCTGCTCGTAACCGATTTTCATCATCGTCGATCGTGACAAAGTATTTTTTTATGTATTTTTTTCTCTCGCGATAGTTGGACGAAGTAGCGAAAATTTACACATTTCTTCGCAATGCATTAAGATAGCAATTAATTATTTACAATATTTTATTTTGTATCGAATAAAAAAATATAGAAAAAGAAATTGTAAATTTTTATATAAACTGAAATTTTTATTTTTTCTTTAATGGATAATATCAAAGATCGAACCCTACAGAGATCAATACATGTCGATCGAGTGGCCGGAGTGCGATTCGCCAATTCGATTGCGGAAATCGCGGAAGCAACGCGATTATTTGCCTCTCTTTTATTCACTTAGTCACTTTCCGACTTTCTTCGAATTTTGTGCTACGTTAGCCTTTTTAAAGCGTAAAGAATTTAAAATGTAAAAAACGCGATAGTAATCTACCATGAAATTTTAATTTCGCCGATTCGACAACGCGCTTTTGTATAATAAAAATTAAAATGTCATCAGGGTCACTCATTTTAAAGCAGTATTTTAAAAGAAGTGGTTTTTTTGTACGCATCACATAAAAGTGAAATTCTGAAAGATATTAAAATTAATATTATTATCAAAAGTTGTAATTGAATTAAGCTAATATTCGTTAAACTGAAATCTTGCATATTTAATATAATAATGCGTGTGTTTTATTGCTAGTAAATATAAATGTATCTTTTTCAAACTAATTAATATAGAATTTGAAAAAAATATAAATTTAATGTCATGAATATATTGTTTCCCTCCGTATAAAAATAAAAAATAATAAAATTAATCTAATAAAATTAAATTTAACCAAGTTTCTCTTTCAACATTTCTGCGTTTAAACTTGATACGTGATGCTCATAAAATATCGAGCGAGATGAATTCTTCGTTAAGTATGAAGTTTCAGAAAAAAGCACAAGTCGCTTTAGCTTGTATACAAGGATTTCTTATCAAGGTATGATTTACCTCCGTACTCGCGGCATGCGAACCAAGCACAATTTTGTCGGTTTGACGCGATGTACGGATTGCAACACGCTGCGAAGCGCATCTGTCAATGGCGGCGGTTACGACAAAGCAGGAAACAACAACGACGCCGACAAACAGCCTCGTTGGCGTTCGTGAAAAATCGCGGCTTTCTGTCGCGCGCGAAAGTGCACGCGAAGTTCTCGATGCCACGCGCGTTGCAACACACCGAGAGTCAAGTCCCCAGGGTCGGATTGTTCGCGGGATTTATTGGCTTCGATAAAACGAACAAAGATTGTCGATAAGTGCAGGTATGAACGTAACATTCCTCTTTTACACATATAAAATATATCTCAAGATCGCTGCATCTTCCTTTCGCAACTTATTCTTTTTCTTAAAATAAAAATGTCGAGGAGTTTATGATCTTCAAATAATTAATTATTAAAAAAACTAATAAAAAATAATTTTAAAAAAATTAATAAAAAATAATTTTAGAGAAATAATAATTGAGAAAGGAGGAGTTTTGTGAATTAAACTTTAGAAAAAATAAATGACAATTTTTCTTTATTTTTAATGTGATATTTCAATGATTAAGATATAAAACTGACGGAATCAAAAATGTGTATATTTATAATCTTTACACGTGAAATAAATGCATAAAATTGCAGTAATGTTAAATGATAGATTCTAAATTTATAATAAGAAATTATGGTTGTCTTTTTTGGCGAAAGTATTGTAGGATCTAATGAAAAAGAGAAGAGATTTCTGAACAATTAAATGTCCTCATTTTTATCTGTTCTTTCTCTTTGAAATAACAAAGGGGTCGTGCATAAATTTCAGCGATCTTTCTTAGCCAAATCCGCGCCTCGTAGTCGCGTTCTGTCGCAATCTGGAGCAAAAGTCCGCGCGACGTTCCCACCAACCTCAGCGAAATCGCTTGCGCAACATATTGGCGATAGCGATCGCGTGTAATCTATCGGAGAAATCGCGACGGAGATGGGCACGCTTTGAGGCAGAACAGATTGATTTCCCTTGTCTCCTTCGATTCGGAGTACATGTGTCGCGCTGGTCGAGTAAAATCGTATCGGCCCTCACACGATCAAACAGGCTGAGGGGATTAATATTTATTGGATATCGTTTCTCAGTGCGAGAGAGGGAATTGCAGTCTGTCCTCCGTTGGGGAATAACCGCGGGATATTTTCGCGAGGCGCGCGAGGACGCTCTCGATTTAGCGCGGGACGCGAGACGAGATGAGACGAATGAGATTTCGCGCCGCGATGCGGATTCGCGCGATTAGTATTTCCACATCGATATTTCGATTTTGTCGCGGAGAGCGTCGGTTACGTTCTCGTCCCTTTTCTCGCCGGGACGGAAGCGAACACGGAAGCGGCGGCGACGCGGAGAGCTTTTTCGCGCATTTCGCATCGACGCCATCGCAATTGTGATTTGCAATTAGCGAAGCGTGCAATTGTGAAATCGTGTCGCGATGTTATTGACCCGGCGAACTGACACTTCGTTGCACCTCGAAAATCAATTCCAGCCCGACAGAACTTGTCTCGTTATACCATAGTCGCTGGTTTCTACTTAAACAGTTTCGCGTACACAGGACGGACAACTTGAATTGCCGAATGACACTCCGGTCATCCATATGTAATGAGATTCGCTTGAAACTCTCTTTTGAATGAAGAGCCACAAGAAATATAATTAAGTGACAGAAACGATTTTTTCGTTTTTATGTTATAAATCCATCATATTATTCTGTACATCGTAATATCATGAATGGGAAACTAAAACTGTACTCTATTTTACCAAACACGCTTTAAATTTCAAAGTTGAAGACGGAATATTCATTTTACACTATTGATCGAAATACATGCGGTATAATTCTATTTATCATACAAAGTGTTTAGTAAATCATGATTACAACTGGCCAGATAATTTCGTAAAAAGAAAATAAATTTTTTTAATTGATTGTGCATCATATTTTCGAAGCGATTTTGAATATGAAAGTAGGATGGACCTGTTTTTTATGTATTTATATGCATGTATTGTTATCGAATAAGACACGTGTGTTATTAAACAGACATTGTTATCGTTTTTTTAGCTTTCATTGATTTTTTGCAAATACATTAATTAATGATTCACATTGTTAGAATCTTGTGCCATTAATTACTGATCATTGTTACAAACAACTGTATTTCAATCAGCACACAAATCCAATGTCCACTCAGATGTACATGTGTTTCACACATACATATATGTTATTTTCATTAAAAATTCCTTTTCACGAAAAAAATCATGCAATTAATAAAAAAAAATTTATTTTATACTTTTTACTCGCAATTTTTTTTACGATAAATTACCTCAGTTGCATCATGATTTATTAAATGGGCAAATATTAAATCGTGTATATTCACTGTGTATATTGTAAAATATACATGTGTGTATCCAAATATTAAAAACATAATATAATACGGTGAATATAATACGCGATAAAATCACGTAATATTTTAACAAATGTCAGATATTCAAAGTTGCGATAAATTTTGTTATATCGATCAAAAATTTGTTCGGTGATTCAAATTTCATTGTAGAGAAAGTTTTGTTTCACTGATGTAATCTAATATATATGTAATTTATGACTATTGGAAATATTACACGCTCCAACGTTCCCGTGAAGTACGTTTAATACGTCAATGTGTCATCCGTAGACTTATCGTATATCGTACACAGTTTTATAAAATAAATGCGGCAAAAAATTTCCTTTGAAATATTCCCTCGCGTTTGACTAACTCAATGCGCTTGTGTGCTGTGATACATTAAATATTTCAATTTTCGATTTTTTTTATTTTTACTTGTGAAATTCCAGCAACGTAACAGCGTGTTTTAATCGTCCCTATAAGTCAGAATCACGATTACAAGAGCAAGAGGTGAAATCCTACCTTGAAGAACACTCATCTTTGCGCATATCGAAGAGTGTCGACCTTGAAGAACGCTCATCTTCGCGCACATGATATTGTCGCGCAGCGGTGATTCAGAGCAAAGTCGAGCGAACTGTAGGAATTCCCTAGGCACAGACGATGCCTCGTGCCAACTCTCCAATCACGGTCACGCACCAATCTACGATTTACGCGGCATCTCGAATTCCTTCAAGAATTTACACAAGAGAAGAACTCAACAAAAAATAACCAATTATAATATTCTGTCAATATTCGTAGACTTTTTGCACATTTCGACATTGAGTTCACGTGGTGGACCTAACGATCCATCATTAAGAACAAAATGAGACAGCGCACTGCGATTTGGATCATCGAATCGATAAAGACACGATCACTCGGTGGGACCATTTGCGATTTCGATCACAAAGACGTGGACTTGCGTAGAGGGGTTTCGCAGGCCCGGAAGAGGATGACGCGCGAAGGAGAGCGATGTGAACGCGTCGCGTGGCCCAAACTTTTTGGGGCAGCTGGTCGCGAGAGCGCGCGGGCCATGCGATCCGCCAAAGTCGTGGATCCGCCGCCGCGGTTCGGTAGTGGTGGCACCGGTGACCTCGATACCAACCGAGGCCCTCCAATCCCAACGCCCAATGCCAAAAAACCGACACGCGTGCATACGTGCGTACGTGTGCGTGTGTATGTGTGTGCGTGCGTGCGTGCGTGTGTGTGTGTGTATGTGTGTGTCAAGAACTTTCACTCTCTCGAGCGTTCTCTTTGCGATGCGAGAAACGATGACCATCTATATCCTTCGGGAGATGATCTCGGCCGAGTTTTTCGCGATTTTCACCAAGACCAAATGAAGGGAAAATGAAATGAATGAATATTTTATAATCGCAAGATAGATGGTTGGATCAAAGTTCTTTTCATTAAGTGACGGCGATGGCGCCAACAGGATAAGCGGGAATAAAAACATTGACTCACACGCGAGACTTTCTCTTTTTCGGATGAATCACGTCGATAGTTTGAAAAGATTTTTCAACATAAAATTGTACGAAAACAATAAATACAACAGCGATCTCTTACATTAAATGATGAATGAAAAAAACATAGTCCGACGACAAATGTATACGTTATTGAAAACATCTGAAAAGAACGAAGGTCAAGGATGGTAAAACGAGATAAAATTTCCACGAAGATGAAGTTTATGCCGAGAACCGGAATAACTTTACAAGCATGACTCTATGCGAAATCATCGATCGATATAGATACTTGTATCCTCCTTACACCCTTTCGATTTTTTTTAATATATATGGAATGCATGTTCTATAAAATGAGAGTCCAGAATTCGGCTCGTATTTGAAAATTCGAATAATTAAAATTTAGATAAAAGTCATAGAATTTTAATATTGATATATTTCGAATCGACAATTAATTTTTTTTATAATTTATTTCAATTATTCGAGTAGCATGAATAATATGACGTTCATAAATACCTATTTTTTATGTATTATATATATGTATCATAATCATACACGAGCCAAATCTTGAGCATAAAGAACTAAACTCCAAATATGGGGATAACGAGTACCAGTACTTTCGAATCAATTTTTTCGTATTGCGATTTCACTCTCGATGGCGCGACTCTTACGCGATAATCGAACATGCAGTGTGTGTGTCCTCATCCTCGCGGAAGACGGTCCATTGCGACTCCGAGACGGAGTGAAAGAGAAGACACGTGTAGCCGGAACGTCGGGTGTTTCACTTTTAACCGATAAGAAAGTAACGAAAGTCTCCGATGAAAGTTTCGGGTTCGCCCTCGGCGAAGGCGGGAGACAGGATGGCGACCTAAATGAACGGACAGACGGATATTTCTTTGAAAGTAAAAGTAAAAGAACAGACCTTGCACTATCTCGTCATCGCCGACACTGAAAAGTCATTCCTTGCACATTGTTTTTTTACTATATTAGACCTTACATGTTAAAATATTCTCTTTCTAGTACATATCGTGTCGTTTACAAAATTGCAAAACTAGTAGTATTAGACGATCAACATTCGTACGATTTTCAAAACGCGTGTTTTTCATTATAATTTTATAAATATGTGTAAATATCATATACAGGGTGAGCCATTTTAATTAACGCACGCAATTATTTCGGAAACAAAGCATTTTAGAGAAAAATGTTTCAGACAAAAGTTTTATGGTTTCGAGGGGGCCATAAGATGGTATCATTGGTTTGACACTGAAGAGTCATTTGAAGGTCACGTGAAGGTCACTTCAATTTTTTTAAATGGAACACCCTATATATTTTTACACTCTCTTGTAGCTTATCTCGAGAGCTTTCCAAAACACTATAATTAAGTACCTTTTCGTTAAGTACTTTTTGAGTTATGAGGCTTGAAATAATTTCTTAATTTTACATAAACCGTAAAATATCTTGTAAAATATTCATTTTTCGATTATCTTACCTTAATACTTTTACGTACAAAATAATGAGAGGAATCAATTGGTCTAAAGAAAACACATAGTTGTTTTTAAGAAAAAATATGGAATTGTTAATTGCAAATTACATATTTTTTCTTCAAAACAACTATGTGTTTTCTTTAGACCAATTGATTCCTCTCATTATTTTGTACGTAAAAGTATTAAGGTAAGATAATCGAAAAATGAATATTTTACAAGATATTTTACGGTTTATGTAAAATTAAGAAATTATTTCAAGCCTCATAACTCAAAAAGTACTTAACGAAAAGGTACTTAATTATAGTGTTTTGGAAAGCTCTCGAGATAAGCTACAAGAGAGTGTAAAAATATATAGGGTGTTCCATTTAAAAAAATTGAAGTGACCTTCACGTGACCTTCAAATGACTCTTCAGTGTCAAACCAATGATACCATCTTATGGCTCCCTCGAAACCATAAAACTTTTGTCTGAAACATTTTTCTCTAAAATGCTTTGTTTCCGAAATAATTGCGTGCGTTAATTAAAATGGCTCACCCTGTATATTGAAGATTAAAAAAAAATTATTCTACATTTCATCTTTCATTTTCAGACGCTTTCTCTATTTCTCAAATATATCTCTCTTGTAAATGCTTTATTATATTTAATTAAAGTTATATCTCTGCATAATAATTTTTACTTTTAATATAATTGATATAATTCAATTCATAATTATTATTGCACCCAAGATTCATATAATTATAGAGAGACTGTAATAAATATTCTCTCTTTTCCTCTCTTCATTTCGACTGCTCTTCCTCGCACCGCATCAACTGCAGATACCTGTTTTTGGCGAAACGATACCATCATACAGGAAGATCGAACTCAGTGAAAACCGTGTCCTTCGAGGAACAGGGTTACATTACGTCATACACACGCGGGTCTTTATTGCCGTGCAATTCGTGTGAACATGCCGGCTCCGGCATCATGAGATGGGCCAACCAAATTCTCCAAGGGGATCTTTATACATGCGAACTGATCAGATAGTAATCGTATTTTTTTATTTGGGCAAAAGAAAAATTCAAAAATCTAAGAAATTTAAATATATTTAATTTTTTACAAACAAATGACTCACCTCAATTTTTCATCAAGCGAGCGAAACTAGTAATTATTAGATAAAAAATTGCTCGTAAAATTTTAAATCGATTAATTTCCTTTTTTTATCGAATTGTTTATTTTTTCGTTATTACTAATAGAAATGTATTAAGATTTTTGAAATTGAAATTAATTTCTTTGACAATCTAAAGTATAATTAATTTTTCAAGACGTATTTAATTTACAGTGACGTAAAATCATGTCTAGGCATTATTTCAATAAGTATTATCTTATACGCTACCTGTTACATAAATATGAAAAACTAATAATTATTCGAGAAGATAATTATTTTTCAAGGACTTTTGGCCGAAACCTGTTTCCACAGCATGATATTATGAAACTAACGCGTAAATATGCAAAATCTGTTGAATGTTTTTCGGTCACTTATTGTTACAATATCTGCAAAGTTTCATCAAAAAAAATATCCTCTCGATGCGAGATTGATCAATCATATCTCATTTTGATCCAAGTGACCTCGAGCTTTATTCAATGTAGGTTAGAGATTTTATTCTTCGCGTCATTTAATCTAATTTTAGAATATTTTCTGAACGCGTGTATGACACTATATCTTTATTTGTCCTTAGATTGTCTTGTCACAAGTATAACAAGATTTTTCGCTGTATTAATTAAATTTAAGTAAATTTTGTTCACATTATTTAATGATTCGCTATATCTTTTAATCTAGAGAAAAGAAGAGAGCGTTTTTTTTACATTAAATTAATTTTTTTAATTATAGAATATTAAAGAAAGAGATGGGAACACATTTGATTGATACTGAAAATTATACCTAGCATCAACTGTTTTTTTATCGTCATAAATAAACATATGAGTCATTATTATGTATCCACATCTCGTCAAATCTCAAATCATCAAAATTATAATTTCGATCCGGGGATTGAAATTTATAGAGGAAAAACTGCACGCAAAATTTCGCGATTTTGCGAAACAGTTGTCATTGTTGACATCAACAATGGAGCGAGAAATCGATTTTCTGTCGACAGGCGGAAACTCGCGGACAGGATTTTCCGAGAATTTTCCTAAGCGTCCTAGAAGGATGGAGCTGTATTTGTGGCGGTGTGGGCAGTGCTGCAGTCGTTCGTACCAGTACACGTTGTGAGCGGTCGGCCATGGCATACTTAGTAATGTCAATCACACCGGCAGGCATGCACCTTATGCCGACGTATATATTTGTACGTGTGCATGCACACGCGCAAAAGTATACAGAATGTTCCGCAGCAGACTTCATCCGCAAATTCTTTCACTAGTTTGTACATAGAAAAAGATAAACAAACTCTTGAACCTTCTGGATATATATTCGGTAAATGTAGAAAACAATATAAATGTAAAATTTCCTGTATCTCCTTCATTTTTATGATTAAATGCTGCAATAATTAAGCCTTGAATCGAAAAACAATTATTTTAAATTTTAGAAAAGGACGAATTTTTCCGCATTTTTTAAATTCAATTCCCAAGACCCAGCTTAATGATTTATAATTAAGAGATTAAATTGATATTCAATAAATGAAAAAAATCCAGGCATCGTGCGAAAATAAAGCTCGATTAAATCCCGCAGTTTTCTAGCCTTTGATTCTCGCAATTTCCTCGACCATCGATATCTCGAGCGGCAGTTGCGTCAGTGCAGCTCTGAACTTGAGGCCTCTTACGACGACGTTCGCGGCTCGCGCGCGAGAAATTGAAAGGCGTTTCACGGTGTCGACCATGGTCGATAAATGCCGCCGGCTACGAAATCGTTGAAAAATCGCCGATTATTATCTCCTCCGCGCTTTCCGAGAATGTTCTCGATCGCAATCCACGATAAAAACTTAAGTCGCATCATGTCGCGTAAATATGCGTATCGATTTTTGATAGAACCACTTGTTAAGCCTTACTCGTTAAAAAATGTGATTATCGTGGTGAAGCATACTAAAAACTTTATTAAAAATTGTGAAAAATAATTATTGCATTTAGAGTGCAAATTACTAACATAAAAGAATTCTAGATTATTTTATATTTATCCAAGCAGATACAAATGTTGCATGATTAAAATGATCCCGACATATGTGTTCTTATTTTATATAACATTGCAAGTAAAATTTGTGACATAGAATGCACCCAGCAACTTGTCCAATATTTAATTTTATTCGTATTATTTAAGGATACCTTAATGCGAAAGTTTAATACTTCTGAGCGGATAAATTCACGCAATAGACGCACTTAATTTGAATATAAATTAGTCTCCGCGTAACGCAAATAGATGTGCGAATACAAAATCTGCGGTTTTCAGAAGAGCACGGTTGATATATCGGACCTCGTTGACATTCGGTGGCACGATTGCCAGAAGAACAGTGTGTCAACAAAGCGGCCAGCCTCGAAAAACAACCGTCGATAGGCCGACGTGCGGATAGAAGACTGCAATTTTCGTTTTCACGGACAAAACTCGAGCCAATAACGTTTTCCGCATTGTTTCACCAATGGCGCTCTATTTTTGCGTCGTCTTGTTCGGTGAAGGAAACCGCGGTCATGATATATCAATCCCGTAGAGAAAAATTCGTTTGCTTAGTCTCGAGACACGTTCGCCAGAATGTTACTAAACAGCATTGCTAATATTATATTCTTGAACAAAAATACAAATACGTGTGCTACATCTCATAAAATTTATTGCCTGATATAATATAAAATATATTAAAAATTATTCTAAAAATATTATGTACTAAATATTAATACTTTTATTATTAAATAATTGGAAAATAACTTTGTATACTCGACGCAACAAGTCTTGCTGCGATATTAATCGCATCGACTCTCGCATGCATCTTGGCTCATGATTTACACAATCCATGACTCGTGTAATCTAATATTCTATAAACATCGTACATGCAGCTTACAATTTTGTAAATTGCTATTTTATCTATCCTGCATGTGCAGGAAATTTTTTAAATTTGCCATTATTCTTACTAAAAAAAAATTGCTTTAAAAAAACAAAAAAGAATTAATAAAGTTTATAGATATAAAACTAAATAATCTTGATACATTAGAATATTTTTGATATTTTATTTAATTAATAAGACGATATGTGAGATTCGTTTATTTCTCAGGTTTTTAGATGATCTTCATAGTTTTTCTCCATTGAGCATGATTGCTGCTAATATCATTGGGGTGATGATTTCTCGCGAGAGCACTTTGAAACTGTAAGGTTACCGTATGTCCATGAGAATCGACCTTAAAGAAGAGTCGACATTGCAAATTACATTGAATGTTTGCCATATATTCGCGATAAACAATCATCTTTATAGTAAAAACACTGTCTCATGATTCACTTGATCATGATAGCGCTCGATTAAATCGATGCCTTTTTCCAAAATGTTGTCGCTAATAATTTTATGTAACATATACAAGAAAACTTATGTTTGTTGGATTTTCTTAACATGGCATTGTTAGTAATGTAATATCTTACTCGATTCCTAATGGCCATATACATCATTTTGAGAAAACGCGATTGTAAATGTATCGAGTTCAATTTCTTCTTTTTTCTTTAGATACACATTGGGGAGAGGGGGAGAAGGATCATCAGTATAAATATTTTTAGAATTTTTAAAATGAGTGAAAATTTAGGAATTTATAAATAAATTTTAATATTATGAATAAATGAAAAAATTGTATCCTTCTTGCTTCATTTCAAATATTAATATATCTTTAAATAAAATTTTAAATGCCAAATTGTGGTTAAAAATGATATTTAGCCAAATTTAGCCGAAGAAAATTTGATTTTAAATCGATATCATGAGAGAAAATATGGAGAACATTTATACAACATTTTGCACACAACTTAAGCAATATCAATTAACAAAACGATTGAGATAAAACTTTAAATTGGTACTTTATCGTCCAAACCAACGACTTTATCCCAATCAGCTTATCGATAATATAATTATAATTTGTAAGGTTTTCTTTATTTTTTTTTTTAAATCTTGCTCAAGAAAGAGACCAATGATTATAAGAAAAGTTAACGTTGACCGTATTGGGTAATGATTTCACTTTGAATGCCGTCTGAATAATAAATTCTCACAATCCGATAACGGGTCAGGCAGTTGCTCTTGAAATACTCTTGTAAACCGTTCTTTATGTAGCTGGTTATAGTAGCGCGTTCGCCGATAATGCGATTATCGTGTGATGCATTTCTTGTGAGTCATTAAATCTTTTCGATACGCAGCGAATCACGAATCAGCAGTGTCATGCACCTTATAAAAGTGCGTTTCTCTCTTTTTTTCTCTCTCTCTTTCATTCCTTCTCTTTTTTTGCGAATATGTATTCGCATTCGGATACCGGTACTCGTCGTTGCACGTGTCAGGGTCAAATGATGTCATTGGGACAACAAGAATTCTCGTGATGGCATTTGTCGTAATTCATGATCTTGCCGATCGTTTACGATGCTGCTGGTCCAAAGAAGAGGAATGCCGTGCCATAAGAAATTGATCGAAAAATGGATGATCTTTTCTCATTCACTATTAATAGCCAAAACATGAAATTTAAATGAAATAGTTTTCTTCTAAGTGTAGTGTGAATTGCTAATTTGCATTTTTCTAAAAAAAACAATTCACATCAGTTTCATTTTTAATCTGTTGACTAAACTTGCCGGAAATACATTTCACAAATTAATTGTTGAAAAATGTATAATTTAAATAAAAATTTGATCGAAAAATATATATTTCATATTAATATTCTTAATGTATCAATGGCAACAATACTGTTAATTATATCGTGATATTTTTGCAACAAGACAGCATGAATAAATTCACATTCTCATTTCAAAATAGAAGCTTTCGGAATTGATATTCATCAATGCCACTTTTGGTAAACAAGACTATTTGTATTCTGTATAAATTTTTTTAAATTAACCTAATTAATTTAATAATTTAATTTGCTTTTAATGTTATTTATAAACATTATCTACATTCGTCATTAAATTTGTAATTAAATATGAGAGCACAAAAAATAGTTTTCATTAAATCCGATTCATTTATGATTGTATAAATTGATAATATAGTTGCGATAAAATTTCCAAATAGATCTATATTGGAATCTCTATTAAGTTTCTATGTCAATTATCCATCGAAACAAATTTTAATCTATTGTAAAATAAAATACGAAATTTGCGTTAATTAAATTTCCAAGTCTCGAATTAGCTACTCGAGTATGATAAAAACTGAACTTTATATCGAAGGAGACCGACTTATCATAATATTGGAGCTCTATAATTTTTTTTATTAAGAAATATAATACCTAGACTAGAAAAAGAAACCTTCAGAGTTAGACTAGTTCAGAAATAAACTAATTACTCTAAGAAATCGTAAAAACTAGTGCGCTAGTCGTTATGCGGTCGTGTGTATTTACTGCATGTCGCGATTACTGGCGAGTGTATATTTAGTTTTAGATTGGCATAGGTCGAGGCACGAGGAGAAGAGTCCGCTGGGTCGTTATCTGTTTTCTACGCACGTGGCCTCCATAGGTCGGGATCTAGCCGGTTATAATCGGCCACGCGATTATTACTAAGGCTAACAATAAGTAAAAATCGCGGTGACGTTGCGTCTTCGAAATCGATACTTCATCACGTTGTTGCATGCGCGGGTGATGAATTTTCCGGGTAGTTTATAGTAGATTATAAATACGACAGGCTGTTTATTTTATCCGCTACTAGACAATGGGTATATACTTTTGTCACGGACTAAACGTTACTTTGATTTCGTTCTTCCCCTCTGCTGCAAGTGATTTATGATGATTGATGCTTTTGTTACGTTGCCATTTCTATTTGCAAAACGTGAATATTATAAATAAAAGCTAGTAACTATTGCTTGTGAAATATAAAATTTTAATTTTCATAAGAATTTATCTATTTTATAAGAATTCATTTATAATTAATATGTTTAATTTTTTTATAAGAACTTAGTATTTGATAATTATATTATAATATGATAATACTGTAAGATATTATCACACATATGCATTAATTAATATACAAAATTTTTGAATTATTACATGTAGTGACATTTTTACACAATTTTATTTTTTTTCAACTTTTTATTTGCCTGCAAATCATGCTTTGAAATACATTACGATACTCAATTATAGACAGTGTGTTTTATAGCGTATTATTACTTTTGAAAATTTTCTCTTTGATTATGAAGTACATTAGCTAGCTGCGTTGAAATTCTAGCTCCTAGTTCGTTAAGTAGGTCAAAGGTCGAACAGTTTGTAAGTAAAATTTCCCTAACATGCTGTACGACATGTGTAAAAGAAGAAGTATAGCTCTTTTTACAGCACGAAATCTAAAAGTGAAAGTATACAAGATTAGGATATCAAGACTCAATAACAGAACATCAAAACTAATAATAAACTTTATCGAAATTATCCCCAATTTCAAATAATTTTGAATTATTTATATCTTTCCAATAATGTAATAAATGAACAAATTAATTACGTCATTTCAGAATTATCTCGAATAAATCACTTAAAACTCAGTTCCACTGTTAAAAATTCCATTTGTTTTAAATCGTGCTACTTCCATGTGTTTATTCCATAAGAGAAACTATAGTATTTAATCGTCGAACGCGTAGAGGACATTGAATTGCAGAATCTATTGTAGCCGCCACGTCTCACCGATCGCCAATTAAACGGCTACGATAGATTTTCTAAGCGATACGAGCCACTCTCGTGGCGGCGCCGATGACGATCCGCCGTCGAGGTCCTCGACGGGAATTGGCCGTGGTTAATAATTGCCCTCGTGCGGTATCGCGTGTTACGTGAGTAGTAGTCCACGTTGAGAGGAATCGGTGGTAGTGCGTGCGCATATGTGCACACATAGAACCATAGCCATGCACTCGTACGCGTTTCAAGCCGACCTATCTCAACCTCCGTCATCGGGAGAGGGCGAATGCCCAGCATGAACAAGAGGAGGTTAGACTAGGTACAGGAACGTCACTAACGGCCTGCGCTCATCCGCCAGAATAACTGGCTGCTTTTACGCGAGTAGTCTCATGTCGCGAGACTACTCTTTGTAAATTGATTGCGACTCACATTTTCAATTGCACGTAGCAATCTGTTTCGAGAGCTCATTTTATAGGGGCGGATAATGACTCGCAAGATCTAAAAATAGATTAATTTTTAGAATAGTACAGAGCAGTACAACTTGAAGAGCGAGCTTGAGAAGAATGTGTGAGTCTGTGTACAAGTGTGTATTCTTTATATAATTTATTTTAAAAATAGTAAATGAAAAATAATAATTTTTCTTGCATTTTTTGTTAATCTTTTAATTTTTCAATATTATTTGCTACATAAACTTCATGTCACACGATTAATTTTCCATTTAAAATGATAGAAGACGCCAAACTAATAGAAATAATAGCAGAAAACATAAATATGTTTGGATGATTTACTTTTTATTTTTCGTGAGATAATATGAAAATAATAATTGTGTTAAAGATTATTTAATCTGGAATAGAGATTAAAACATGACGGAAGTATGCTACCATTTTATTACGCGAAATGAAATTAATTATTAATTAAATTAAGTACTTAAAAGTGCATAAAATGATATGCGATGTATTCTTATTGGTATAAAAATATAACACGCTTATAAAATAATTCGAGAACAATCGTGCACAATGAAATTCGGAGGTGATACGGTGAGATAATCGTGTGTGTTAGATATGTCACAGCAGCCAACGAGATTGCATTATTTGTTTACTTTAATTAGGCGTATAGATCTTAATTCAACAATCAACTGTAAGCGTTAGGTTGGTGCCAAACATAATTTAGTTTGATCCAATCTCTCATCGCCACTATCGTAAACATAAGCTCTCAATCTACAAATATAATAATTCAATCTCGCGGTGAATAAGCGGTTCGATACTAAAGCATGTATTATCACCATATATGTTAGTCACTCTATTCTAAATATTCTTTTTTATCAATTCAGGAAATGTGTACATATCGCATCTTACACTACGAAAAATTGTATAGCCGATAAATTATATACTTGGTTATTTTAAATTATGTGACTCACCAGAAGAGAAATTAAAACATTTAAATTTCTTTTAATTTCGTAGATATAATTCTATTTCTTTTTTTTGTCGAAAGATTGATTATCAAAGATATATATGTTATCTCTAACTCTTCATTAAAATATCGGAATTTTTATCTGATTTTTTTTTTTAGATTTCCGTATTCTACAATTTGCTACAATTTTAGGCGTGTCTCGAAGGCCGCTAGTGTGATCTTTAACGACAAATATTACACGTTTGCATCAGAGAGAGATGCATCTCTGCGATATGTGCGATTCATATGTGAGATGCGCATGTATCATGGTCACCGAGAAATTACAAACCGCGCGAGAGTGAAGTCAGTCTGGATTAGAACCGCCATGGACTGCGCGCTCATCCGCCAGAATAACTTCGAGTCTGCATAATACATGGCTCTCGTGTTTCGGCGCATCATTCTTATCGCAATGCGTGTAATTTAATACGACGGTATTAAAACCGGCGATTCCAGCATTAATGCAGTTAACATATTATGTTATGTTGCAATCCGATACTTAAAATAATATTATAGAGAGAGCTTCTTAATTTATATATTATCTAAAATTGTATCTAAAATATACATAGTTGAAAGCACATAAGTAATCATATTTCAAATTCCTCATTTATTTATAATCGTGTCGGGAAAACACCAGTCCAAGGAATAAAAAACTAAAGAAAAAGATTTGTATTATTTTAAGATTTATATACAAAGATTAATTTCATCGAATTATTTAATTCACTATCACTATTTGTAAATGGAGATAAAGAAATTTATGAAATCTTTGATATATTCTAGTAATAACTAATTTTAACTTTCAATAGAAAGTTAAAATTTAAAATTTTTGACATATTTACAAATATTTGTTATATAGGATAATATTATTCATGACTAGCGAAAACAGTTATTATATTAAAAATTAATAGTAAATCTGTATTAAGAAAAAGCATACGTGTTTTGCAATATTATTCCCAACTATATTTTTTACCAAATCATTTATTATTATTTTTCTGAATGTAATACTAAACATCAACAAAAAGTATATAAACATAAATTATAAACATAAATTATATATATTGAAATATTTATTTATTTTAACGCTATTTATGCGCCTAAATCATCTTATTTGTGTTTAGCAAATGTAGAGAAGTGCAAGAGACGTTAAGAAATACATTTTAACAAATGTATCGAGACGTATAAATATTTTGCGTCAAGTGTTAATGCTTATGCAATAATATATACAGACTGACTTCAAAGTCACTATCAATCATTTTTAGTTTTTGAACATGTTTAGTATTCAATATTTTTCTATCATGTATAATTTATTTTATCTCCTAATTTCTTCTTTTATCTTCTTAATTTCTAGGACTGACTTAACGTCATTGTTTTATATTTTTAAATAGAATAAGTTTTGATATGAACTGATTAAATAATGATTGCAATAATTAATATGAACATGGAATCGTTATGGAATGCACAATCGGATGTTTATACTCGAACGACATATACTACATGGTCATATTATAGAGGTTCTCTTAATAGCCAAGGTTAATAGAATTCATTAAAAAATGATCTCTCTTTTTCTCCCTCCCCCTGCCTCTCTCTCTCTCTCTCTCTCTCTCTCTCGATCTATTTATCGCGTGTCTTCAACGCTTGCATCAGCATCCTTGTGCGCTTACCTACGAACGGCGTTTCTCTCTTCCTGATCATGACGAGGCAAGGTATATTTAGACGAACCTCGTCCTTCGTATCGGTTTGTCAAACTAATTCACATAAATTTCGGTATGCCGGAAGAAATTATGATGACGACCTAGACCTTTCGACGTTGAATGCGTACATCACCCGCAATTTGCATCCCATTAATGTGTATTTTTTTTACGCGCACGCTCTCTCATTTCATCAATGACACGCGGCTTGTTTACATGGTAGATAGATTCCCAGAAGTAATATTCGCGCGGTGTTTCTCGGATTCCTTTTTTTTCATATTTGGCAGCACAAAAAGAGATAGAGAAATATGTAGATGTTCATGTTTCTCACGGTTTATGACGAACAGCAATATTTCTAATTCACGATTCGCGAAAGAATTATGTTAAGAAGCGATCATAACTCGTTAATATTGAATGTCGTCCTTTTTTTTTTAAGAAATTCATGGAAAGATTTTATTAATGTAATTATAAATTTTTATATTTTGTATATTTGTTACTTTGTTTTATAATTCATTATAATCACATTCATATATAGATAGGTTTCTTTAGCGATTTTCCTTTGAAAATAATAATGAAACGTTATTTTGTTAATTTTACATATTCGCGAATATAAAGTAAAACGATATGACTTTATTATAAATTATGAAACAAAATATAATACGCATTAATCATTTATGTAATGATGATTGCAATATTATTAACGTATTAAATATGAGTTCCGATTAACTTTACAAAATTTGTCACGATATACGAAGCTATTTTACAAACATTTATTGTATCATTTCAATTGACTCTCTAATGACAATTTATATAATAATTTATATAATTTCATAGATATTATGTGTGCATTTTGCATATTTATTATAACTCGTTTTTCCCCCCAGTTCAAGGTATTAAAAGTATTAAATTTAGCATTCAAAGTATTAAATTTGATCTACTGAAACGTCCAATATTCTCAACGCAGAAAATATCGTTATCAATTATTTCATCCTGTAGAGACAGAGTGCAATTGCATCTTACGTCTTACGACTTACATTTTTTTCCGCTAAAGGCATCCGAAGTATGAAAAGCGTGGCTGCGAGGGCAATCTTCTCAAAATTCTGCACTGACGAAGAAGGATCCTCTTTTTCTCGACACGTGCAAACACCAACACAGGTTTTCACCTCCTCCAATCACTAGGCGTTTTAATCGGAGACGCTCCGTCTCCGTCGCCTGGTCCGTTTTCTCAAACACTTGCACGCGCACTTGTTGTTCCTCATTTGTCCGACACTTCCGGTACCATGTGCCACCCTCACCGCCGTCGATTTTACGAAACGTCGGCAATTCTTCGGTCACCGCGAATCCTTATCAAGACTGTGATTTTTATTCAACTACTATGATATATTTAAAGCGAACACACATGAATATATAATATTGAAGCTTAGACAATAATTGCGTTGGACGTGTAGGCTCTGCGTTATGCGTGAGATCTATAAATAATCTAGAAATTATTTGTTTTTGCAGACGGATCTCGCCTAGACGGAAAGATAGTGGAACGAACAGTGCTTGAGCTATCGCATATATATATCGGTAAGTGTGTTATCTTTTGTCCCAATAGCAACGAACAATAGCTCGTTTATTATGCTTCTTCTCCCTTTCCTTGCTCTTCCGGTTCTTCCGCATCACTCCGCGACTGAAAAATAATCACCGATCGCGATGTCGACCGTTCACCCGTCTCGATTATCCACTTTTACTCTCGATCGCGTTAACTTTCTTGTACACTCGCAATTTTTTCTTCAATATCGAACAGCGTCTCGCTCGAAATCATTCGGTTTCTCGACAAAATTCAAGATCAGCGTCACAAAATCTCGAAGAAATACGCGAGTATATTTCCGATCGATCGATGCCGAGCTGTCGTTTTCACAATCCTTCTCTGTTAAATCAATAACTAATCTATTCGTGTAGATAACTCTTAATTCATTGCATTAATGTTATTCCCGACTATCACGTGACACGTCTGTACGTAATTAGTTACATGATCGCTTGTTCGATTCCACGATCGTCGCTACTCGCCTGAGACCAGGTGACGATTTTTCAGTCTGATGATTGTGTGAATCATTGAAACCTCTTCCGGTTACAAATACTCTTTAAGAATCATCCACATTTGACAAAACAAAATATCTCAAGCTTATCGATAACTTATTTATAACTCCGATCACTTTGTACGGACGATGAAATTTCCAATTGACATATCGATCGTCATCGATGGGTATCACCAGTTGCTCTTTTTTTTTCTCACGAGATTGAGTTCACTGCACGCGTTCATTCGCGTGCGGATTTTCCTCCACGTGCGTGTGTGTGCGTGGATCAAAATGGCAGTCGGACGACGGTTAGATAACATCCTTTTCTCTCTTTTATTTCGCGACTCGTTTAATAGGAAGTCGCATGGTTACCAAACTATCGGGGCTCGTCTCGCTGGTAGAGAGATTCCAAAATCGAAACGTCAAAGGAAAATAATCAAGACCATCACTTATTAATTTTGATTCCGCGAAATAGTCTATTTCTCTCTTATAAGCGCGAATCCGGCCGCGATTGATTCAGGTCAGTTCTGTTTATTGTTTCTCTTAAAAATGGCAGTGTGTCGTTGAATTAAAGCGGCAGTGTTTTGTGTCGCTCGGCTTCACCGTCGAGGTCTCCCTTGCGATCTCTTCTTTCGTGAATCTCGCGCGTCGTTTCGGGAACGCGCATGCCCGACCCGGAAAGGATTCGTATGACTTTGGCCGTGGTCGTCGAGCTTGGAGGAAGAGATCCACGGCGGCGGGCAAGGCAAAAGAGCTTTCGATCGACGTGCTCCTATTCGCTTTTATAATTGGCAGTGTTTTCGTCTCGAGATCAGAGTTGCGGTGGGTCGTTTCAGGTTTGCTGGCGCGCGTCTGGACGTCATCATCGGACGCCGTCGGCTTAACGATGTGCGTGATAGGAATTAGTCTCTGCGCAACCGTGATAGTTAGTCTGCGATACTCTGAATGCACATGGCGTAGCGTTCCAAGCGTCGAGGTTTAGGTAAATAGTAGCGAGGAAAGGTATACGGTAGACGAAGAGACAGAAGCGCTGAATATCCTCGCTCGATGGCACTTCCGGAATACTTTCTCTCTCCTCGGCGAGCGTTTTTCCGCCTCGACTTGGCAATCGTACCGATCGATCGATTCTCCCAATCTATCGGGGATCTCAAGTCAAAGTTGAAAATTTGAAGATAGCGTCGGTGACTTTCCGTCGATGACTTTGCTCCGCTCGTCGATCGGATGGGTGATCGACCTTCGCTGCTTGTGGACCAGCGGATTACGTCGCGGGATCCTGTACAAATTTAATGATCGGCCTCGTTAGAATGCCAGGGGACGACGATCGCGCGCCGAGGGCAACGTCTGCGGCCGATAATTCTGAAATTGTCCGAACGCGCCTCGATTTCTCGCGCTACCACCTTCTTCACCTCTGACCTCCGTTTGACGTTTCCCTTTGCCACCTCGCCTCGCCGACCTTCCGAATCGACGCGCGGCACTCCGTGACCTCTGCGGAAAAAGTAGAGCGAGGGATTCGGCCGGGGGTCGTCGTGTGCGGACGTCACACACTCGGGTGGCGCGCCGAAACCAAGCAGGTGTCGTAGGTCACACACATACGCACACATACACCAACGACTTGATGCCTGACGTCGCGGGACCGGCCTGCTTCCGGTTCCTCTCTCTCTCTCTCTCTCTCTCTCTCTCTCTCTCTCTCTCTTTTCCTCTCGATGCACGCACACGTGGGGATCGAGCGCGCGCTCCGATCCAACGAAGGGGAGGGGGGACGAGGGGTCCGCCGATGAAAATTCCGCCGATTATTGTCGTCGCACCAGGTGTTCACCACTGAAATCCGTCTGACGGGATACCTTCTTCGACGCGAAACCTACGGTACGATCCGCGCGTCTTCTTCGTCCTCTTCGGCGTCGGGCCGCGTGCGTGCGTCGCCGCGAGGATGCGTCGTCCGTACACGTGTGCGTGTGTACGCGCGTGTACGCGCGCGGGCATGTAACGTGTGTCACCGCCGTCGTGTCGGGAGGAGGTGTAAAACCGCCGAGTGTTGTGTCGAGCTGAGTTGGCTTCGACAAAGTAGGGCGACGACTGGGACAGCGGCCACGGGCACCGGCGCTGCCTCGCTCTCGCGCTCACCGACGACGAGCGAGAACCCGCGGCGCGCCGCGCTCGTGCAGTGGAGGAATCGTGGAAGTGGAAGAGAGAACCCTCCTCGCGCGTAAAACGGCAGCAACCGCGCTCCACGTTCTCCAGTAGGGGAACTTCTGACGCCGCGCCGCATCGCGTTGCGCCGCTGCTGCAACAAGCCGCGCCATCCACGAGCCATCCGAAATGCATCGTGATTCCTTATCGCGCGAGTAGCGCGTTTCGATGACAAATAATCGCGACACGAATGTCAGGTATTCGGGGTGCGATTTAGGATGCTCCGCAGGCGCTTTATTCCAGGACCGCGTGATGAATGATACGATTAAGTGATGATAAACTGCGCACAACGCCTACGAGGTGTCTTAATTCAATATTTTATACGATATTCAATTTCCTTTTATTAAGGAAATTTATTTCGAGCGGATCAAAATATTTTTGTTGAATTAATAATGAATATTTGTTTATTATTTTTCTTCGTCCTACAAATCTCAAATGATCTAATCTAGAGATCAATCTGATCTGATCTATGTTGGAGTTTAACAAGATTCTTTTTCTTTTTAGAAACCTACAATTTGAACTCGAGTTCATAAAATATTGCGTTTCTGTGTCGCGACCTTCTCTCCTCGGTAATGCGGATGATGCTCCATTTTTGCGATCAGCTGACCGACGTTCGCTTGATTATCGAACCGATAAGGCTTTATTTAACTGCGAAATATTCTTATATGATCTGTGAACATTTTTCCTTGTATCAATCAGTCGCGAAAAAGATGTCACATTAATACTAATATATTTCTTGTTCATTTAATAATATCTTATTTATTTATTTATTTATTTAATGATCGTAACGGCTATTTCAATATGGTCTTCTTCTTATAATGTTATGTTATTTTTATACATTACGATCGATCCTTCTCGAGAAATTTTGGCAAATCGTTTTTAAATAAGTTTTAAAATAATAATATGAGATATTTTTGTGTTTACGGATAATCTGGAAAATGGTTAAACGTAATTGACATGGTTACTGCAATCAGGGAACATCATTTTATTCATCGTATTTCTCTCTCGATATGCTAGCAATTTATGATGCTAATATTTCACCCGATATTTCGATGGCAACAGCAATTACACGCATGAATATGCATCATCTCCTTATCACATTTATCATCGATAAAACTTTTCGTATTACCTTTGTTTTTGTATCTTTATAAGTGTTCCTCTAGAGAACGTACAGTTGGTATATCATGTGTTCCCATATATTCTAATTTTACATAAAAAATTATTCCGTTATGGTATTTCTCTCTAAAACTTGTCGATATGCATGATGATATCAGTTTTCACGTAAACACGACCATCTAAATGGATTGAATTATCGATTATTTTTATTGTTACAAATTCACGTTGTTAGTCGAGTAGTAGATTCATATATCTTTTTGTGGCAAAAAATATCGCGAAGAAGAAATATCGATTACTACAAAGCCAGAAATGTATTTTCCAATTTATTTCATTGTATGATTATTAAAATTAATTTCCTACTCACATATGTAATTTATTATTTACATATTAAGAATAAAATATAAAGTTATAGGAGTTTGGGGAATACAAATCCTCTCTTGCATCCTCTTGTGTGATTACAGGTCTGAAATTATGGTCTTTGTCGATTCATTTTTCGATTTACTATTATTGATAGGAATGATTCTCCCGAAGAAAACGAGAATCAGCCGTGTGTTCGATGTCAAAAGAGAAAGCCACGCGCTTACGAGCGATACGCCCGTGACAACTTTTCTGACTCCGCACGCATTCTTGTTATTCTTTTACGGTCTAGGACACGATGTTCGATAACCAAAAAACTTTCACCTCGCTCCGCCCGTGGCCACGCGTGATCTGCGCGTATTTTTCTTTTGGCACGTGTCCTGCCGTATACGTCTTTTGATCTACGCGTCTTTCGTTGCGCAAGAATGTCACTGAAATTATATTCGCACGTTGTTTGTTCTCCAAATAATCCGACATCTCAAATCTCGATATATACTATATATAATATATACAGAGTGTTTCTTAGTGCGAAAAATTTTAGGAGATGATCCTTGTCGAAAATTAAGGGGGGATTTTCATATAAACATATACTCCTACATCCCTCTCTGAGTTACACTCCTCCAAAAATGGGGGTAAAAATTAGGTTTTTATTTTTTTCTGAAATTTGAAACAAGTTAAAGAAATAAAATTATATGGATATTTTCTATTAATAAAAAGGTTATTTATTAATATTTTTTTCAGCCTCCCGTATTGTTTTATAAGAGGATGAAACTAGCAATCCCTATTCAATTTTTTATTAGAACTTTTTAATGTTTATATGAAAAACCTCTCTTAATTTTCGAAAGAATCATCTAAAATTTTTCGCACTTATTAAAAAATACTCTGTATATTTATGCACATACATACATATATACATACATATACATATATGTATTACACGGACATTTCAGCTTTCAATGCCTAATGCAAATTTTGTTTGCTATCGTCTTTACGGAGAACAATGTCGTGTTTTAGAATGGTACGGGCCAAAGCAGAATAGCGCAAGGCAATATATGTCGATGCGTAAAGCATTATGTAGTAATATAGTAGTATTTCTCATTCTGCGGTATATTTCCTTAACAATAAAAGCATTACACAAGTTTCTCAGAAATAGCATAATGAATATCCTGGCGAATGTTAATACATCCGAAACACGTAATGTAAAATATATTTTAGAAATTCTTTTGATTGAAATCTATGAAATTTACTTGGAGCTAGGACTAAAATTTGAAGACAGAGTAATTTGAGCAACATCTAAAATGTGCATTCCATCGGAATTCGATGTGGATAATAAATTAATATATATAGCTTGCGTTGAAGTAACTCCACGTCGAAATATTTGTAACAATGTAAATTTCAAATTTCCACGAAATTTCTCGTTAATCCGATATTTAAATAAGGTAATTCGAGAAAGAGAGAGGGAGAGAGATCTTTCGTAAATTCAATCATAGAAATCAAATTAACAAAAGGTATGCAGCGCACAAAGTTAATGTCGGTAGATTTTGTCATAATTGAATTCAGTTGTTTTCTCTATTTGTAATTGGAATTCTATCTGTCTCATAGCCCGAAATATAGAAATCTAGATATTAGATAAATATCATAAATATTAAAGAAATATTATAAATTCTAAATAAATTAAACTTTAAATAATTCATTCTAAATAATTCCAAATCATTAAACATTCTAAATAAATTAAAACTTAATTTTTCTTAAATATGACGAATATATTAATACTAATCTATTAAATTAATAGTAATTATTTAAAAATGATATTCATCATTTGATGATATTTCATCATTTATGATAATAAATAATAAGTATTAATGGCCAAAGAAAAATCTTATTAACGATCAGATACTTTTACAAACTCGGCTACGTATAATATATCGTAAGGAAAGAAATAGTCCACGCGATACGCATGAAATGTCGTCATCGATCGGCGCAAGATTTAACATTGATCTTTTTTTTCTCAAGGATTCATGCGAATGTCGTATTCATAGTCTCCTCCAGAATAAAATCGAGTCCTTGTTCTCGCATCTTCCGCGGCAAATAGTTCTGTCAGCAGGAAGAACAGCCCTGTCACGAAAGAGTCAACGAAGGCCGGCTACCAGGATAACTTCTTGGAGCAGCTATAAAGTCGCAGAGATACGCACAAATTTTTCGCGACGTTACCATGACCTCAAAAAATAATCAGCGCCTTCTTCCTCTTTTTCCCTTTTTCTCGCTCTATTGTAGTCGTAATTACATTAGCTTGTAGATAAACCCCTTTACTACAAAACAGTGAAACATAGGCGAGAATTTATTACACCTGTACAATTTTTTTAACGTGTCACGCTATTGTATATCTCGTTCTTTCTTGAAATTTTCACGTAAAGATAAAGCATGAATTATGTGATTTAGACGCAAATTTGTAAGAGAACAATTGTTTTTTATACATTTTCATGGAATAAATAAATATTTACAAGAATTTATTTTTAGATAGTGTCCATTTAATTAAATCTTTAAATTACATATAATACTTTTTTTGCATTTAGTTTGCTCTAAACACATCATATATTAATATTTAAAATTATATTTAAATATTAGATATTTTTTTGACATCTGATAATACTTTGATAATTTAGTTTCTTTTTTTCATTTCTAAACGTTTTTATATAAAATGCATTGAAAATTATTTTTTCTTGTTTATCGAAATATTTTAATAATCGTTAAATAAAAAATTTTCGTGATTTTAATCGTAATCACGATAAAATGTCAAATGGGCGAGAAATGTTTTTGATCTTTCAGCGCAAAATTATTCGCGGGCCTTTCGGCTAGTCTCTTTATCATTTCGGCACACATTCGGATCGACTATTATTCGCGTCGAGGAACAATCTGTTTCGCTGCTGGATATACTTTTATTGTTGTCTAATAACCTATTAGCGTCGTTTTATCGTAAGAAGTATGTCAGTCGATTCCGCGATTAACGGTAGCGTTTTATTATAGGCGGGAGAAAGCACAATTATGCGCTCTTAAAATTCTTAACCAATCTTTTTTTCACTTTCGTCAAGCAATCACGATTGCGCATAATCGTGGATGAAATTATACATTCGGAATTATACAACTTTCTTTTCTTAACGATCAGCTAGTATGTCAAATCTGATCGTGATCTAAATATATCATAAAATATATCAGGAAGGAAAATAACTGGTTCTTAATTACAAAAAGCGATCACTTGTGTAATCATAAGTATATATGTACATAACTTTGTTGTTGTATATTTATGTACATAACCAGTTGCTGTTGCATTACTATTAAATCAAATTAATTTCAATTAAACAAATGAACCGATTAATTTAAATTTCAATAAATTTAATAAAATTTAAATTGAGTTCAATAAGAAACGTAGATTAAATATTATTCGCTCCTGACAAAATTTCGAGAGTGTATATATTTGGAGTCGCGCGAGATTATATCACCGTAAGCCTATGGATGCGAAGGCGGAAGTGGAAGAAAGTTCGTCCGATCAGACCGTGCGGCGACCGTTTCGTGGGAAGGCAGAGCTCTCAGAGGAAGGTATATACGGACATTTCACTCTCGACGAGTTGCTTGGATAACGGGTCTCCGCTCGCGGCGACGACGGCGGCGGCCGGAGCAGGCGAGAAAGAAGGGAAAGTAGTTCTGTGAGTCAGTGGGGCTTGCGGTACCCCGTACACGGACGTCCAACGGTTGTTAAAGCGGACTCCGGGATCCGCCGCGATGAATCGATCGATCGATCCCTCATGCGACAATAGTCCAAATCAACCACGCTCTTTGTCCAGATATATGTATCTTCTTGAAATCCCTATTTTTGTCACAGGTCGCCTCGGATTCATATTTCGGAAAAATTAAGATTAAAAAAGGAATACAATTCGTATTTTTTAAAAATGTGGAAATACTATTAGATTATGTATCTTGAAAAGTAAAACTGGAAGTTTCGTGTATCATAGTTTTTATTTTCTTTTTAAATATGAATTTCAAAAGCAGTAAGTTATTTAATTAATTTTTTTGTGTTGTTTTTTAATGAAAATTAAAAATTCTATTGTAATCAAATTGAATTAATAAAAGTGATTTTTAGGTGAGACTACTTTCACTTTAAAAATTATAGAAGATTTTCTTTTCACTTTGATAACATCTTAATATCCTACAGACATTTACTTTCGTAATAAACATATTTACAAGTCCGTCTTTCATGAAAACTCTGATATAATCTTCGAAATAAGTTAAATATTTTAAAATTTTAATTTTATGTATATGTATAATTAGTAATTTTTTTTAAATTAGCTTTCATTTCTTATTTGATTTTCATTCAGATGATTATTTCTAAAATTATTTCTTGCTACTTGCATCATTATAATGTATGTAAAATTGGCTTTGATTTAACCTGTTTGTCCATTTATGAACTACATATCCATGCGCGTAAATTGTGTGCATATATAGTTAGATAATCAGATATCGCAGGGCAATTTATAATGTAATTGGAATGCGCGAGAAAATACATATCGACGCATTTGTGTTTACGAAGATAAATTTTCTAATCATGTAAACGGAATAATTCGTGCACAAAACAGTCATCATTGTTGAAATGCCTAAATGAAATTTGCAAAAGTATAAAAGCATGCACAATTTTTTGCGATACATCGACGCGAGACAATGTATAATTAAATCGGGTATATCAAGCGACAAATGAAAACTTGATATCCTCGACGAGCAAAATGTTCGTAATAATGAATCTGTCTTTCTCGATTCCAACAAATTATAAGGCTGATTATCGAAGATACCGGGGACTATACTATTTCGGGTAATTAGTGGAGTAATTAAACGAAGGAATCAATAATATGTAATGGATAATGCTTGTTATATAACGAGAGCGACGTTTACGAGAGCACGTTACATACGCGTGATACTGGAAATACAAAATAATTATTGTAACTCATTGAAAGCGGGGGAAACGATGCATTATGCGCCGTGTAAAGTCGTCGGTCGGAGAAATCGGTGCTTTCAATGTTAGTAATCTTTTCCAGCGATACTGATTCCGCCTTTCACACAGCCGGACAGAGCGACAATTATTCCGACATTATCAGACATCGTAACCCATGTCGTGACGTCGGCAATATATCGAATTAGAAATTATCAAGGCGGAGTTAAAATCCGTTTATACGTAATAGTTAACGTTATACATTTGTGATTACGAAATATGTTGAGATATACATATGTATTGTATGTACATATATATTTGACATTTTAAACGACGGAAGCAACCTTCTTTTTTTTTAGATTTATGTATATATTATTAATAGTAATTTTTTTATTTAATCGTTTGATCGAATAATACATTTATTTCATTTTGTATAAAATGTATAATATAAAATTTAATTATTTTATTATAAAAATATTTTTATGATGTTATAAGAAAAATTTTTAATTTTATTGTATTGCAAAATGATCATAGAAATATTGCAATCATATGACAAACATTTTTGCTTACATCACTTGATTGATTTATATCAATTTTTCGTTTAATAGTTGTGGTGAACAACCTAAATTAATGATTATTTCACAGAACATATATTTGTATATTTAATATAATATGAAGATTATTGAATATTTTATATAAAACTCCATCGTGTCAAATATTTTTAAAAAATATCATTTTATTCTTGTCATAAATCAATTCGATTTTTCTAATTAATTAAAAAGCATAACTGTAACGTTTTCCTGGAAATTTTTGCATACATGCATATGTTGATTTTATATGGTCAATATAAACATGATAAATGTGATCATATGCGTAACAAAAAGTTGTCTTTCCCTCCGGTTGTCCGGTATAAAAATTTTCTAGGTCAAGAATCAAGTTCTTTGATAGCAATCATTTAAATTGTTTCATTCTTTCGTCATGCTGCGGTATTTTTTTAACTCAATGATTAACTCAACGATTTCTAAATTAGTGGCAGTTAGTAACAGAAATGCGAGCATGTATGCATTATATATATTATAATATAATATTAATGTATGTGTGAGCTATTAAAAATCTATTAAAATTATTACAAGTAATATAAAACCAAAGAAATATAAAATTCGAAGAATTTTTGATATAATATAAAGAAGGGACACTTTCTCTAGGAATTAAAAATAAAATTAATTTATGATAAAAGAAAAATTTTAATTTAAATTTGAAATATATCTTTGAAATAATCATATACCACGATATTTTACAATATAATAAAATTAAATTTTTTTTCTTTATAGCATCATCAAAATATTTTATAGTAAATTAAATTTTGCGTAAAGTAATACACTAAACTTGTAGTTTATTAGTATAATCTAACAAAACTTTGATTATTTTATATATAATAAATATATATATGTAACCTTTGTTCTATGTATATATAATTCTAAAATCAATTATTCATACAAAATTAGTATCATTTATTACCGCAATTTTGATAAATGACATAATTATGTTTAGGCAAATATAATTTTACATTCCAATTAGTAATGAACCGATATAGAATTGGCAATAGAATTCATTTTAGCCAATTAATTACATTAATGGGCGCGTTGTCATTTTCGCGTTAGAAATATTAAAGAATCATTCTTGACTTTAACGTAGCGTATCGATATTTCATGTAAAAGTGAACATTTACGCAATCAGTGAATGCTGTTCGTCGATAATGTACAAATAAAGTATTCGATCGATTTACTCGAACGTGTACAGATTCACAAGTCGATCAAGGACCATCTTAGAATCGCAACGATTCGTGTCGTTGTTCGTCATGAGAATCCACGTTCAAAGAGAATGTAAAGATGCATTTATTCTATGGAAGAATAAACGAATATTGTTTATAATGCAATTAACTTCTTATTTAGTTGTTCTTTTTTTTTTGATCGTTTAAAGTAGAAATCAGTAGAATATTTGAAAAATATTTCGCTATTATTTTCAAATCTTTACTTGAAAATTATTAATGTATTTTCATTTTACGCAAAATAAAATACCAGAAACAATTAAAATCGAAATGTAAAAAATTTATAAAAAGAATGATTAAAATATGTAAATTATTTGATTAATTATGTTACACAAATTTTTCTAAACAAATTGTTTGCCGATTAAAACATATTAAGACGTATTGAAATGCGTATTTTACAATTCTTTTTAATCGTTACCCATTATGTAGATAAAAGTATGTCTATCTCTGTTATAAACATATCCTTAGGGACTTCTTAAGACGAAGTGCAAACGCATGTGCATGAAATAGTATGCATATAACGACGCATGTATGCACGCAAATAGTACAAACGGTAGTTTCCCTGTCAAGCAGCAATAAACGTAGATTGTTCGTTGCTGCCATTGTACATTGCATGTTGGAGAAACCGCCTGCTTAGACTAACTTGAGTTTAGAGGTAAATACAGAAAGAGAGGAATGCCATCAAGGGTCGAGAGAGGTGATAAAACGAATGTGAAAGATAAAGAAATAGATAAGCAAATCGTGTCTTTCAAAGTTTAAGAAAAACGAATTAGTCATAAAGTCGTTAATCTTGTCCTACATCATGAGGCGATGAAATATTTTACATATGCAAACTATGACTCAATTTTTCAAGAAACACAATTTTGAGTTATTTGAAAAACAATGTAAAACGATAAGACTTTTAAAAATTAAATAAATATTTCACAAATACACTCGACTGTTGCAAATAAAATATTGTATTTAAAAAATACATTTTTTTATCTTTTATTACTTAAAAATGGATATTAATTATTTGCATTAATTTAATTAGTTTAATAATTGCATTGAAATTTTCATATCCTATTAAACTCTATATAAGTAATAAAGTTATCTTATTCTTATATATATAATTATATAACTAATATATTGAAAAAAAATATTTATTTACTTAAACAAATTTGTTTGCAAATTTACATATTATTTTTAAAAGTTGATCTATATTTTTTCCATATTATTATTCAGGATAACATGACAATATATCTTAAATATGTTGCAAATATTTTCTATGATTCGAAAGAGTAATGGAAACTAGATAAGCTATGTCTAAAAAAAGAAAAGTGAAAATGATATATTATTGTAGATGAGAAACTTATGATCCGCATCAGCGATGTCGATTTGTTGGCAAAGATGCTTTTTAGAAAATGTCGTTAAGAATCGTCTTTACTTATTACGGCAAGAGACCGAGGATTTCCGCATTGACCTGACCTTTCTCTTTGTTGTTATTCTCCTTTTCCTGAATTGAGCGTAAGCAAAAGAAGAGGTGTTAGGTAGGGAGTATCTGAGATCGTTAAACTGCTGATCGTTCTAATCGCGGTATAATTTATTTTCGGTATCGAACGGGGAAGTATTCAGTGAACGGAAATTCATGCTACAATTTTCTGACTAGGATTATCTGACTAGTCATTATTAGTATCGCGAATGTTTGATTCCTTATATTTTTTATTTCGATTTGTTTTGCTCATTATGAAATTTGTATCAGAGTATCTCGATAGAAATATTTAAAAATATAATAAAAAATAGAATCAACATTGTTGTTAAAAGTATAGATTTCAATTATTCTGTTACACTGTTTATTAATTCAAAACAGTAAAATTATATTTTCTTATATTATAGAAAACAATTTACTCTTATTTTTTAATATTTCGTATATATTCTCTTTCAATATATATAAATTTATATCTAAATTTATATCTCTTTTAATATATATAAATTTCTGATCATTATATGATAAATTAAAATAAATAAAATTTTACAAAAATAATTTTAAGTAGCTTATTAATTCAAAACAATAAAATTATATTTTCCTATATTACAGAAAATAATTTACTTTCATTTTTCAACATTATCTCATGTATACATTCTCTCTCACATATATAAATTTTTAATCACTATGATAAATTAAAATAAATGACTCTAAAATAAGGAGATAGTTTTTATAGAATTAAATCGAAAATATTTTTTAACTTCCATATATTGCGGATAAATTTCCTGCTGTACGGTACGACGGGGTTGAACGACCTGTTTAAGTGTTTAGCACGGTTGAATGGCCTCGGCGGCGGCGATGACGACGGCCCCGCGACTTGCGGCTTGATTTTTTAAACAATGGGGAAAGTCTCTCGCGAAAGCAACCTGCGGCGGTAAAGCGAGTAATCGTGGCGGAAGCGAATCACGCGCGCACAGAACTGAGGACAGAGTTGAAGAAGGAGAATCCTTTCGTTTTCGCCGCGAGTGTGGGTCGCCACGAGTTTACCCCGTGACTCGTACACATGTATGCATATTTTTCGCGCACGAATATTAATGCCTTTCACCGCCTTCGCTCGCCATGTCGCGCTCGTCGCAAAATCGCGCCTTAATGGATCGTGCGTTGTCGCATTACGAAATCAAGTCCTCGACGCCTTCGGTCGGAATTCGGCCGAGGGAAGGTCAAGGGCTGATTACTGGCCGACCGACCGCCTGGTAAACAGCTTTCACCAGAAACTTCCAATCTCGCACGTGGGCGCACTGTTAACAGTTCAGTATTTTAATTCTAGACAAAAACACCACATCGCGGAACTCCTCCCTTCTATCATCGTTTTATTCAGTTTCTGCAAATTCGGAATAGATCAGACTGCTCATCTCGTTGAACTGCATGAGTACAACTGACCAGAGGTTTCACCAACTTCTTTTTATCTGGACTTGTTCTGGTAGTTTATAATTTTATACAAATATATCTTGATCATTAATTTGTAAAAATTTATCTGGTGAAGTAAAAAATTATATCGATAAATGTATAAATAGTGTCAATGAAAATATTGATATCATCTTTATGCGTCTAGTAAGTGCGAGAAAGAGAGAAGGTACATTTTTTTTATTTATTTGTTATTTATAATTGGTAGAATTAATGGTTTCATTAAATAATGTAGCTTTAAATTATGTTTAATAATTTTCATGACAAATGTATTAAAAGTAGATATGTATTCATAATAATAATGATTTGATGGCTTCATTAGCTTGATATTTTATTTTTGAACAGGATAAAAGTAGCACAAACAAAATATATTATTTTACACACAATCCTATTCCTTGATACCGAGATTTCACTTTATCAGAGTCAATATAAATTTTCTTCTTATTTGATCAACTTTATTTCATCTTTTTTTCCCTATTCTAATTATAAGTCTATATATTTATAGTATTTATAATGATTTATGATAATAAATTCTGTATTATCTCAAAAATCGTACAGATTTAATTCTTAAAATAGATAAAGTCATGAATTATGAAAAAATAAGAGTCAATATACCTGCTGCAGAGCTATCGCGGTTTAAAAATGAAAATAGGTCATATTGGCTTGAACAAAGCAGAATTAATATCATGCAAAAAATTCTAGGATCAGTGGAGTGTAAAAAAGAAATAAAACTACGTATTTAGAAGGCTCTCAATGACGCAATTACAGATAACTTCCTTCTTTTTTAGCGACTCAATAATGCTGCTATTAAGATACATTAAATGAAAATCGTGATGATCGATTGAAAATTATTATTATATAAAACTCTAATAACACCAAGTTTATAATAATTTGAATAAAATTACATTCCGTGTCATTCAGAATTAAACACAGAGGCAAAGAAGAGAGAAAGTCTTGACCGTATCGCGATTCGATTTTTTTTTCAATGCGCAGTTTCGCTTCCTTTTTTCCAGTAGCTCACACATCTTACGTTAGTTCGGCCGAGACCCCTTCATTCACGCTTATTGTCTCCGATTCTTTGAATGAGAGTGGGCCGGTGCATCCATGAGAAACGATTATTTCCACATTCGTTCGTTCGTTCGCACATATATCCGCCGTATTTACAACGCACGCGGTGACTAACACAGGCGCAAGTTCGCGCATAGATACGAGTCGAGCGAACGTGTGATTCCTACGTGCGAACTACGCTCATAGGATCGATTGCGTAAATGTAGGAAGCGCCGATGCATTCACCTTTTACGCGATGCAGCCTTGCTCCAGCAGTGGCTCTCAATCGGCCTGCCTGTCTCGTCCAGACGAGATGTTTGCGCGTTTGAGAGAATGTTTTCTTAATCGAACCTAGTTTACGATAAGGAATTGCTTCTTTGTGACCGACTTTTTAGCGAAAATCAGAGAGGAAAAATCCAATTTTTAAAATTTTAAATTAAAATTTTATTACAATAGTTTAAAAATCAAGTTAATTAAAGATTATGATGATATATATTTCTATCCTGAAGCTTAATTCGATTCAAAAGTCGATTTGTCATCAATTAATTAAAAATCGAGAGATCTGGTGGAGAAAAATTCTAATAAAATAAAATAAATAATAATTCTAAATTTTGTCCAATATATTTTAAAATTCTGATAAAGCTGCACACCTGAAAAATTTCCGTTAAAAAGTATCACATTTCTGTAATCAATAAAATGAATAAAACATCAGATCGGTCGGATGTAAAATTCAAAGATAGATTTAGAACGAGCGGACATGTTGACATTTTAAGCTTATCATGAAATGCATCAAGCAAAATCCCGTGTTTAGATGAAATGAAAGATGTAAGAAACGACATCGTTGAGAACTTCTTGCCTCCGGCCGCGAGGCCAGTAACTTTCTCTTCGTGTCTTCGTTGTCGGCCGATATATCGCGTATCATGGACATCTTGCAGATAATAGTCATGCTGCCCACCGTTTATGAGTCAACCATCGTCAATGCGCTAATGATGAGGCGAGCATCGGCGCTACGTCATCTTAACTTGGCAGATTAGAAGTGTAGTTATCATAGAAAACGCAGCCATAATGAACCGATTAGATCGTTTCTTTGTCATTTTTCTTTTTCTTCACGAATCTCGCGTAAATCTCCAGCAGTTAAGCAATGATATTTATAGCTATAACTGATATATAATATTATCTATGAATACAAATAATAATTTTATTAATATGTTCCCGGTTTCACCTTTTATTAAAATAGTCTTCAATTTCATATATTTTTCGTAGGTTTTTAAAAACATAAAAATTGAATTTTATTTGTATGCTATTAAAGAATTACTTTTATTTTACTTTATATAATTTCAAGAATTAAAATTGTTTTATATAACAAGTATTTCAAGTATTTAGATTATTGTTGGCGATTTGCATAAAAGCGTCTAAAAAAATATTTGATTTTTTTTTAATTTGCGCATAATGATCATTATTGTATATTGAAAAATTTTTCATTTCGTTCGGTTAAAAAATAATATCAATCAATCTCATGAATTATTTATGCTGCGTATGAATTATTTATGCTGCGTATAAATATAATTCAAATTAATATTCTTATTTTATCTATCATGTCAATCTGATAATAATGATATCTGAGAAATAATTGCGAAAATTATAGCTTTGTCAATTATTCCATGTTTGCGAACTTTAAAACAGCTACGTCCCTCGTGTACTACGCCACTGTTCTCGAGCCTTTCCCCCCCACTCGTCCCATTCCACTTCTCTCACGGGATAGAAGAGGGAGAATTCGCCCCTCGCTGGAGGGATGGCTCAGTGACGTCATTGAATGAAGTAGGGATGGAGGAGGTAGTGGCACGAGAGACGAGGAAGTGAAGAGTGGTGGAAGATCGGTAGGGGTTGCCGGGTAATGTCGGGTGATGGCAATAGGGTGAATGACCGACCTAGACTCGAAGTCAGGGGTGTACAATGTATGAAACCACCCGTAATAGCAACCCTCCTTCAAAGCGATCTACAAGGGTAGGCTTTACACCCTCTCTTCCTTCGCTTCGTCCCGTGCTCCTCTTCTCAGCATTATGTCTTTGTGTGCATATGTGTTTGTCGTGTGGGAAACATCGGACACATAACTCGCGAGGGTTGTGGCTTCACGAGAGCGCGAGAGAGAGTGTGCCAAAAACACATTTCTTTTTTTTTTCGTAACATTGAATACACGTCGAAATCACTGACGTTAAAGAGCGAGCGAACGAAGACACGTGCGAACTTTGTCCATAATGTAAATCTACGTTATCGAAACTTAGAAAATTCGATATTCTAGGCAAACTACTATCTCGTGAAAAATTTTGCCCTCCTTAAATAACTCTTAGTTGCATAATTCAATATTGTCGTTGGGTAATATCAATTTTTTAGCGATTTGATTCTTCTTCTCGATATATTTTTTCCTCGATGAATATAAAAGCTATAAAAGCTAATAAGTTATATTAAAAAAATTTAATAGTACATACAAGTTTTCTATTATTATATTTGAGCGCAGTTATGTAATTCTTCCTATTCTCGATTTCATTGCAATGATATATATATTTTCGGTTACGTGGACACGCCTCATTCGGTAGTGTTGACCGAAATTTAACTGACACGTCAGGAATGACGACTTTCGGAGGTCAAAAGATCATCGATGCAGATCTCCTTTTCCGATTATACCGATGACTTCGTGTCCTAAAAAGATAAAGGCCATTCCCTAGCCACCGGTGAGTTTAAACTCGGGGTGAGTCTCTCGAGTGCACGGTACGGGGTAACGCGATCGATAGATGACCGAAAATAGGATCCACATCCAACGTAGTTCTTCATGATAGCAGTTCCCTCCAGCTCCGGCGAGCTCTTTTAAATACTCTGCATCGACAAATTCAATTTCTTCGCGCTGATATTGACTAAATGACATGGATTAATTTTGAGCTATTTATTTTAATCTTATAATGGTAAATAGACATGCGTCTAGAATGCGCAGAACCAAAGATTATTTATATCGAGAAATTTCTATCGCAGACATTTCTTCAGATTTAATATTGTTATTATAATTTTCTCACCAAAATAACACATATTGAAATAGTAAACTAAAATTCTCATTCTTTTCTCTTTTTTTCTGTGTAAGGAATAGAGACATAAATCCAATGTATACGAATAATTATAAATCCTTTTAAAATTTTGGTGCATGGTTACTCATATAAACAAATATTTTGAATTATTAGGAATTCTAAAAATTAAATTTGTATTTATATTTTCAATAAGTTTAATTTTAATGCACTATTAATGTGCCAAAAAAATTATTATTAATCTTCCATTAATTTTAATGAACAAATATATATATATCAAAATTTATATATAATATAAATCAATCAGATCAAAATTTATATATAATATAAATTAAAATCTAAACTCGCAGAAGATATATCTGTCTGTTACAACTCCTAAATAAATATTTATAATGATTGTTTCCATTTAATGATACGACGATAAAAATAAGTGTGTGAAAATCGCGAAGACGTCTTGTCGAGCGAGAAATTCAAGAGATTTTCACAAAAAAAAAAAAGTTCTCGCGCCGCGCCAGTGGTAAACTATCGACAAATTTATCCCCGGTGGAGAGAGAATCCCCGCCTCATGGTTGATGGTTTAGGTTTGTTGCATGCACGAGGGTTAGACTATTCTCCGTGGCGTTACTGCCACACCACGTGGCTTGTATTGATCTTCTTCGGCGAACACGACGGAAGGAAGGAGAGGGGAATGAAGAGAAAGGGGAACTAGGGGTTGCTCAATGTGTGTTCCCTCTATCGAAGCCTCTCTCTGTCGTTCTCTCTCTCCCGTTCTTCTCTCGCCCTTTCTCGTTTCCCTCTCCTCTTTCTAATGCCCTCTCTTTCTCGACCGCCCTATATCGCTCTCTCTCGTCGCAGAGGGTAGCAGCCTAGTGCCCCTGCCTTCGGTCGTTCACCCTTCGTATACACACGATTCTAATTCTCGCTATCTTCTTCCACTTGTTAATCTTGCAGGAATTTTTCTCTTTTTCTTTCTTTCGGGATTTAAGAATTCTTGTTTTTCTTGTTTGCTGTTTTTCGATTGCAAATCCACTGATTTTTTTGTAATAAATACTTGAGCCTGTGAATTGTGTGTGGAAAATTACAAGCAGATGATTAAAAATTAATGATTTCGAAGAAAAGTAATTCCATGATTAGAAAAATTTAAGATCTTCGAAACGATTTTTAACGTATTCTGTTGTTAAATAAAGAATTGTTGAAATAGAGTGTACTCGAAGCGTATGTATGTGTTTTTTTCCTATTATTGCCGTGCAATTAAGAGAGCTATTATAAAATCATCAATAAGAATGAAAAATAAAAATAAAAAATCTAGATATTAAATTTTTTAAAGAAATATACACACTTGCTTTTTCTACAGCTAATTATATTTGAACTTTAACAAAGATTTTATTGAAGATTTACTATTAAAAGATTAGCTTCAAATGATGATTAATTCAAATGATCAAATTGAAGAAATTGTGACACTAGATTTTTATATTTAAAAAGAAATTAATTCTAATGGAAACGTGATTTCCATATTATTAATATAATTATCGATGAATAATTCGATTATTCAATAGAATTTATAGTTATCATTTCAGACCGAGAATTTGTTCGATTAATAAAACCTGATTTTGTTTTACTTACGGTCGCTTCGACAGCATTGACAGCGCAGAGATCATAAATCTTAACTCACGCAGACTAAAATAAATCTCATAGATGACATAGACGTAGAGTATAAGCTTACCTGAAACATAAAGAGAAAAAAGAAATGTCAAAGCGAATAAGGAAAAGGGGATTGTTTCTTAGAGAGTGCGCGCGAAATTAGAAAGTAACTTTTTCATTCGTCGCTTTTTCATACGACCTCGCCTTCTGCGAAAGGTTAAGGTCATCAAGGAACCATCAAGATGTTGCGACATGCATACGCACGCGCATGCATGCGTGTTCGGTGCGTACGCATGTCGTCATAAAATACTAATTCGTGATCGCTTTAATGTCAAACATTGTCCGAATCGTCAACTTTATCCTAATGACATACATTTTTTAATAAAATTTTAATAGAGCAAAAGTATCCCGACACGGGGATATTAAAGGTAAAAATTATTAAAATTATGTCTTTTATCTATTCTAAATTAAAATAAAATGGTATTGTACATATAATGCTATTTTGATTTAAAATTTATTTTAAATATAGACATTGAAGCAATAAAAGATATATTATATCTTGTTTTAGATAGATGCAAATTAAGATTATATAATGGAAATTTATTGTTAGAATCTTATAATTATTTTATATTTTAATTAAAGAATTTTAAAATATTTTATAAAATAAATATCTAAAATGATATATTATTTTAAATATTTATAAAATTTTAAAATCCTTTACTTAAAATATAAAATGCTTTAAATAATTATCTAGTGTTAAATGATAATGTTAAACGCGTGATATGAAAACATATATGAAATATTTAATAATGGTAAATAATTTCAAAACTTAATCATCGAGATTAAGATTGTAATGGAAACTTATTGTTAAAATATATTTTGTCTTACAATTAGATATTTATATGAAATATTAAAATTCTCTAAATAATTATGTGATATTAGACACTGATAGGAATACAAATATTAAATATTTAATAATCATAAATAATTCAAATTGTTTGTTAAAATTAGCATGCACAAAATTGAAGTTTTGTGTTTTAAAGTTCAGGTTTACTTTGTAGAATACAGAAAATAATCATTAGACAAATGTTAGCAATATTTAAGGATATTTTGTTTTTTGTGACGCTGAATACGAAACTGTAGTTTACGTCGTCGTTACTTCGGTCACACTGTGTCCCCTTATCAGTCGACGTGAGTGCCACCTTAAGTGCATTCGATTTAACATCGTATCGGTGAAATTGAACCATTCTCCATTCGTTGGTCGCTACTTAAAGGCAGAGTCGCCCCAGGGAGAGCCGGAGGTTAAAACGTTTCGTAGCAACTCTTTCGAACAGCGACGAATTGCAAATTTACAGAAAAACGTAGAGACAATGGACAGAGAAAAATTACAGAGTCAAAATTATTACGAATGTCTAACGAAGCAAAAAAATCAGCGTACCCAAATTTAATACGTTACGTGAAAAAAAATTCTTGCACTCTTCCAAAAATTACATGTTTTAAAATTTTATTTTTGCTCGACAGCTTTAGTACTTTAAGAAAAAAAAATAAAAAATTTATAATTAAAATAAATTATTATCCACGCGTAATTGATAAGAAACATTAGTATATAAATCGTGTTAAGAGACATACATAATTCACAAGCGATATAATTCTCGATTGAATTTGGCACAATACTAAAAGTCTTTATGCTATCGGATAATTCGGTGATTAATTGCATCGACGATTAATTTGATGCCGTGAACGATACCAGATGTGAAAAAAGCGACCCTAAAGAACGCCCTGATTCATAGGTCTCTTCGAATGGAAGGGCCTCGTCCCTTCTTCCGATGAAACAATCAAGGTCATTGGCCTCCGAGGGGATAAGTTCTTGTCGCTATGGGCCTACATGATGGAGATAAAACGAAAGCGATACGAAAGATTGATTGCGGGTTACGATTTGGTGTTCTTGATTAGAGAGTCTATTTTATCGTGAATATATTGGGGGAGCTACCCTTCAATTTTTCTAATTGAAGTGGTCGATCAAAGAACCAAACAGACTCTAAAGACATTATTTATGAATTTAACAAATTTAATAATCATTTATGTGTTTGAATATTAACGTGATTAGTCGCGTGGAAATAAGCATATAATTTCAATTTTATGAACACGAAAGTCTGCACAGGCAATCGATATTATATCACCGGCTGAAATATTTCTTTTCATGTAATATAAGTCGAGTTTAATGTAAGTAAGCATGATATATACTATATTTAGAGTCACGCTATTTACGTTCGTTGCACGTATAAAAACTATCATTACTATTATTAGAGTCTCACATTTTATAATATATCTCGTACGATAAATCTTTCATTTTTGTTCGAAATGTAAAATTTTATTCTTCGATTTTTTTTAACCGATTTCGTTCTCAGAGATAACATCTTTAACCACCTCAAAATCACACACATACATACATTAAAATTTTATTGCGATCTCACTGAATATTAAGAGGGACTTCGCAATTAGGCCACGCCTAGCCTACTTTCCGCGCAGAGGTCGTTCACCCGAGTCGAGAGGGTGTATTCTCGCCATCTGGCGTGCTTGCTTGCTTTCCGTCAGGCCGGGTCCGCACCTGCGCGCCGCGCGAAACGCACCACGTGGCCGCGCGCCACGTGGTGGTCGCGAAGGAGAAGCGGCACCAACAAGCACTCGGATGTAGTCGACGAGGGTGGTGGTCGTACCGGAAAAAGGTTCTTCGTCGAGGAGATGAGTATCGACCAAGGGCAAGGGCGAGGGCATGCGTATACGACGCACAGGATTCCGGCAAAATAAACCGAAGCTTATCACTCCATTAGCCTTTCTTTAATTTTGTCTTCCCTCATTACTTGTGTCAACACGAATAAAAAATCGTTTAAAAGACACTACAAGTCTGTCCTGATTAATAATAAATCTTGAGTGTCGAGATTATGTCTTTGAATTCTGAAAGCAAAAATAATCTAAAAGTAAAATTTCTAGAGGAAAAAAAATAAGGAGAGAGATCTTTTTCGAATCATGTTTTTTCAATATAATAGCGAAAACACTTTAAAGTCGCTTTACTTTTGCAACTCCTGTTCATGCATGCATCGAATTTTGAAGATGTCAAACAAAAATAAACCAAAATTGCGAAAATAAGGCAACTTTTAATGTATAAATTATATAAAAAATATATCATAAGAAGATATGCTATTTTTTCAGAAGAATTTTTATTATAAGATTATAAAATTTAAAGATATAATTCGAGCGCTCACAAAATTTATTATTAACCAGGACAAAAAGCAATATTTTTGTTGCGATGAATCCAAGTTTAATTGCATTCTGATGTGAAAATTATCTTAATTCACTTCAAATCTGATATTTCTTCCTCTCACTCTTTTTCTCTCTGTCTCTGAAAATTTGCATATTTTTCAGTATAATTATAAAATGAATTATAAATTTTTAAAATATGAAATTTTTCTCTCTCTAGTTTGCTTCCATCTATAAAAAGCAAAAAGACCATCTGTATGTTTAAGCAAAAATTACTAATGTTTAATAAGAAGTATTTGCAAGAACTGTTTTTATTTTCATTAATATTATTTGTACAAAATATATCAATTCTTAAATTAAAACAATTTTTGACGATGAGATAATTTCTCCTTAATAAAAAAAAAATATCCAGGCAATTTGTCATTTATCAAATTTCAATCTGTATAATAAACTAAAGTTCTATTAAAATCCATTTGAAATTAATTGAAAAATATGATTTTTTTTCTCTGAAATTTAATTTTCCTACAGTTCTTTATTTCTTAATTACTCTAAAACTGTAATCACGCGTATCTCTTGTAACATTTTCGCTAAGAAAAAATCAATTCAAAATCAACCTTTAATGAAAAGAAAAAAGCTCAAAGAAGTTTTAGGGCAAATATAATATACAATATTTTCCAAGGAAAGTAACACGGAAGCGATTATTATATTTCCAGAAAATCATGCGTCGCGAGTCAGTTGTGAACACGGAAATTGATGTCTCTCCTCATTTCCGGCGGAAGGCATCCGCAAGCGCGAGAGGCTTACACGCGTACGTTTAAATTGGCTCGGCACCGTTTTGGACAGCCCTGACTATTCGTATCGAGCGGCAATGCCAAGGGCAAGGGCGTCCTTCCCCCACCCTTCCGACGACCCTGTGTTGACACCCCCTTTACCTCTGCTCCTTCTCTTCCTCTTCCGTCAGATACGCACGCATACACGCGCGCAAACGGCACATACGTAACGAGCCGAGCACGCGAGAGCCCGTTGCACGAAAGAGATTTTCGCATATTGCGAAAATTGTCAAATTTCCGGGAAAATTTTCCGGAGAAGTCTCCCAAGAGAAAACTAGAAATTTAAAGAATATTTTTGAAATGAATATCTATGAAGGTTTAGAGGAAACCGAAAATTCTAGAGTACGAATTCTGTTACTATATTTTATATGTCAATTACTATCGAGAGTCGATTTTCCGTGAAAGATACTTTCAAAATCGACTTGGTAAATTAATATAAAAAACTAATAAACTTTTATACTTGCATGTAATTGCACGAATTACCATCTCATATAATTGCTTTCGGTGCGGAACACAAGTTGACAATTTAGCATCTAGAGATAATGCTTCCGTCAGCTGTTATAATTCATAAAAATTTGCGAAATTGGGGATGGCGGAAAAATCGGCAGGATAAAGCGACAGGATAAAGCGACAGGAGAGAGCAGGCGCTGTATGGCGGCCATGGGATATGGTAGAGAGAAGGTGAATTTAATCGAGTATAACGATGAGGGGGGGAAAGGAGTTTGCCGGAGGTGAAGAGAGGGACGAGGGAGAGAGAAAAAGAGAGAGGGAGGCGCCGCTGCGGAGAAAGCCGCGTTCGGCCTCGCGGGGTTAACGCACTCTCGACGTTATACCGCGACTAACGATGATGTTTCTCTACCGTTACGTAAACGCAGCAGAGCCGAAGCGACCGCCGCACCGCATTCTGCATTTTGCTAGGATTGGAAACCCCCGCTCTTTTGCAAGGAGTCCACGTTACACTGGAAAATGCGATCGAAAATGCGATCTGTTTGTCTAGTTGCAGGGATGAGATTAAACTCTACATGTACGTAATTCGAAACTTGATATATGCATACATATTCTGTATGTATATGATAAGTGTGCGAAATATATTCTAGACGATATACAATAGAAAGCGAACAGATTAGGTTCGCATGCATATGTATTTAAAGTTCTGCCTAAAGTAAACTTAACCAAGTGTAGGCAAAGTTGGTGAGAATACATTATTACAAGAAGGATTAAACGAAGCAAATTTTACTCGATTTCAAGTTTCTCTCGCGATAACGACTCGAGCGACGTGAGAAAATTAGATTTTATAGCGGGTCTCTTTGATAGGTAGACGACGCAAAAAATGCGCTGCAGCAACAATCAGACCGAAAGCTTGTTGCTTCTTCGAAACGATCGCTATTCGCGGACAGCAAATACCTGATAATTACCCAGATTGTTATTAATGGAGCCAAGGTGGCGAGATTTTGGCTAAGAAACTGCCAACCGCGACATATTACTCTGCGATTCTAGCCTGTTGCTTAAAGTAAGATGAGCAGCAGGCGAAAAGGGCGCGCATAAATTATGGCATGGTTAGACTAGCCGAGGATTACCGTTTGTGTATGTATGTATGTGTGTGTGTGTGTATATTTGACGCCCCATACGCTTGCAGTAGTGATTAATGACGTTGCGTTGAATCGTGCTGCATTCAGATTGGTATCGGTGTCTCTTTGATGTAATAATAATAGCTTTTAACCGTTGTGACATTAATAAGAAAATAACTCGTTATTAACTCTTGACCATTTCTTTTCAATTTTTATGCGCGCGCATTTTGTAATTTTTATATCTATTTTAGGACCATACCGAGTTATGCAACATTCAACTTTTACTATTGCCAACTTTTATTTTCCTTGTTGTTTAATGGAAATCTCAATATCTCCTAAAGTATTTTAACGAATTAAGTTTTAAAATAATGGAACAAAAGATAAAAGTTTGCTCTACTTTTCTAACCATAAGGAAAATTATAATTTTTACATTGATATAATTTAAATGAATTTATTTATTCAAATTTTTATAATGTCAGATTTAATTATTACTACCAAATCTAATCAATATTGCGAGTTTGCCTTCAAAATTTATGATTTCGAATTCAGGAAAACTATTAAACAAAAAGTCATTAACAAAAATATTCTACGTCAACTTTGCAGAAATTATCATTTCAATTGACTTATCGAATTATTATTCGTGACAACAATTCGACAAATCAGCCGTTTCTCTCGGGGAAGGCCGCCGTTCGTTCGCAGCGAATATAAAAGCAGGAAGCGAGTTTGAGAACCGCTGGGCAAAGAGAAAGCGGCGACCGACATATTTCGCGTTCGCGCAACCGTACGACGTGTATATGTGTTGCTCGTGCAAAACCTAGAAGACACATGACGCCAAGGATGGCGAAGAAGGCGAACGCGTCGAAAAGAAGCGAGAAGGTAGTGTTAATGGCTTCATTCGCTCTCTCGGCAAAAGAACCGACCCTGTTGGGCATCAATTAAGGTGTTACGAGTTACTGGCATGGATCGCCATTCGTGGTAAATTTCTTCGCGGAGCAAAAGCTTTCGACCGATTTCGATTTATTTGATTTTTCATGAAAAAAAATTATATTGGAAAAAAAATATTTTTTTAAATAACTAAACTTCATATTAAATCCTGAAGAAATTATCAAATTTTGTTTAGCTTCTATTTCTTCAAAGTTCTAATTCGAAAAATACTTTCTATTGGAGCAGAAATTTATTCTTGTATATTTATTGATCTTTTAATTCTTCACATTAATTAAATTCACTAACAAAGCAATATTTTAATTTAAAAAATATAACAATTTAATCTATCAACGTATTTCAATATAAATCATTTTTTCAATCCATAACTTTGGCCAATTTTAAGGTGATTTTTTTTTCCAAAAGTGTCGAAATCATCATTTATCGCGTCTTTTCGATTTTTAATCTTATATTTTTATAATTAAATGTCAAATTAAAATTCTTTACTAAAATCCATCTGCTTTCTCTCTTAAAATTTAATTCCCCAAAAGTCTTTGTATTCAATGCTAAATTACTACGAAATTATAGACGATTTTTTATTTTCACCGAGGAAAATTTTATTCCAAATTGACCAAAGAATCTATGGAGAACGTATTCAATAGTTTTGATGTACTGTAAAAAACCTAAATATGTCGATCTCGAGCAGAGGATGCATCGCGATGTATAGCGGTGCTTTGCGTTCACGCTGTCACTTTCGCTGCTCCTCGCTCGTTTTCGCCTCATCATTTCCATTCAACGATCTCACAAACGGGTTTTTAGAGACGAACTCAATCAGACAGATAAACGAATCGGAAATAATTTTATTCTTTATGTTGATTCGCATAATGCATTTTTTTTTAATTCGAATAAAAGCTCAATGCAAATTTTTTTTGCTTTCTTCGATTAAGTAAATCGACTTTTTGTTCGTAGTTTTATAATCTTTTTGATTTCAAATTTCTCAGCCAAAGAATCTATAGCGGAAAAATAAAAGATTTCTTGGTGATTTCTTTTTTTTATTACTTCATGCTCAAAAGTTTCTGTAATACCTGTAGATTGACTATAAATTCACTTGTGCACATCGAATAAATTCGATGAGATAGCATTGTGCCTGATGAGAAATTTGCGACGTGAATTGCCGTATCGAGCGAAACGATATACCCTTCGTTCACCGTCACTTTCGCTCTTCAGAGAATCCGCTATTCCCGTTGGACAGTCACGCGTGCATGCTGAATGCGTGACGCGCATACGGGGTCGTCATTGAAGGAATAATTTGCATTGCGCATATGTGAAACGTATGTTGTGCGCGATAATACGATTGTAGAGAAAAAGTAATGAAAACAAAGGAGCTTGATGAGGTGCTTTTTCGACAAAACGACAACAAAAATATTTATGTGTCGTTGATATTCTAGCATCATAATCAATCTCTTTTACTGGAATTGTATATAATTTTTAAATCATAATTAATATTATTATATTAATAATATTATAACTTTTAGATATTTAAATAGTTGTAATATTAAATTATATGTTTTCTGTAAAATATCTAATACTTTATGTATTATGCGCGTATGCAAAAGATTTATAAGAAAATTATTTTTATAGATATTAAATATATAGCTATTGTATTTATAATTATTTATATAAAAATTTTCCAGATTAGAATTTATAACACAATATTCGGAATTTATTCCGAGCAACTTGCCGAGCACAATTACTTATATAATTCCACGTTCTATATAATTATTAGCCATTAGAATTTGCATGATTCAAGGTAATAATTTCGCATATGTATCAAATAAACACCTGCCGATCAAAGTAAAGAATTGAATTGGCAAGCTTACACCAATCATTTGTCGCTATCTCGCGCGTCGGAGCAAGTCTCGTGGTGCATTACACAGGCACAGATGCAAGTGCAAGGTAGTGCAACGGACGCGAGCCGGTGGAGGTGAGCGAAAGTTTCTTACGTCAGTCATGCAGGCGCATAAACGAACCGTTATCATCGCGGCTGCGCGAATATCTCCGTGTATCTCGTCAATCTCGACGGCGGTTGTTTTTTCACGTAAGCGCCTCTAAATGAGCCATTTTGCTTTCGTTCGTCTTGCACTTTAGACGTTGCGCAGAGCCGGACATGCGACTCGATCGGCGCCCGCATGGAAAATCAGCTGGCGACGAGGAAGTGCAGTCTCGAGATCTACGCTTAAACTATAAATGGCTTTCGCTATCTCGATGCCGCCGTTTGCTCTTACCGTCTTAGAGTCTTACAGGCGGCGTAATGAAGTGAGAGATTGCTTATCGAGGAAGTGCCGCGCCGGAGAAGGTTTAGATCATGACTTGTTAGCCGATCGAGAAAGATGCCGCTGCACCGCATACGAAACGAATTAAGGATAAAGATCTAGAAACTCTACGTTTTGCATTTAATCGCAAAGTTCAAGATGAGAAAGAAAGTTTCGCTTATAATTATCGCGATACTAGATATCATTAGGGGAAATGAGAAAATCATTTTATCAGAATTTTCAAGCGCGCAATTTCTCTAATTGTGTATTATTTCATAATAGATAATATTATATATAATTTTTTAGTATATTTATGATATATATTTAATGTATTAATCATGTATTAAAAATATATAAAATATATATATTTAATAAATAATTAAATTATTATAAATATATATTGTTCATAATACAAATTAATTATACATAATAAATAAATATAAAAACAACCAATTTTCAATTTCGATTAAAAGGGTCTCGGTCGAATTAAACGATTCGACATTTTCGGTGAGATCGCGATACATAAGTGCGACAAATTCTTTGTGAACGATACTTAAAATGACCCGTCACGAAGCAACGACCCGGAAGCGATAACTGCGCGCGAGGTCGAACCCATGGTCGATAAGGAGGTCGGACGTACGTACACAGCAGCGGCGAGTTTTCCAGGTTGATATATTCATATCGGTGTTGGACACCGTTTGCGTGTGTCCGTACGTGTGTGTGTGTCGCGTAATCGTAACAATCTCAGACAACGGCGATGCGTTTCTGACGTACCGCGATGGCACGATAAGCCGCACGAAATCTGATGCATTATTATTTCACGTGCGATACAATGAAAAGCGGCCAGACATTTGTTAGCGATACACAGGGTGGCGTGTTTATCTTTAGCTCCACTAATGCTTCGGAGAAATATTTCTCGCGACAATTTTTCTTTAAAATGGGACAAACCGTTTTTTTTAAAGCTTAATCGTCTTGCTTTACGATGCGCATGCGAGTCGATGGAGAGTTCGAGATTGCATTTAGTCGAGATGCGAGACTATGTCGTCGCAACGTGAATATCGTTTAACAAGTACTCACGACATGTCGCAATGGTTTAGAAACTGTAGCTTACTCGCGAGCGAACACGCGATCGTTAATTTTGCGCAAACTAGGGACCTCGAGAGATTCGACATTTTTTCTATAAAAATTATCAAATTCATTAAAATACATGATTTTTTCTATTCTATGATCAACTTTGTAGAGATTAAAGAATTTTAGAGACTCGCTTTTGATTAGATAATCCGCAGATGAAATGTGATTTTCAGCGAAATATGAATTATATCAAATCTGTATCGCGTGTATAAAATATTTCAAACATGTGATTGTCACCTTACATTGTGAGATAACGCAACATTTTTCGTGCTGGAAAATAAAGCTTGAAATATTGAGCGCGATGCGAGAGTATCGACTGCTCGCGTTTTCGCATGGTGTGAACACGGCTTAACGCGACGCGAACACGACGTCGTGTTGCAATGGCCCAGAAGCGGTAGCTAGGCGAAGGGTCAAAAACACCGAGCGGCACAGTTTCTAGGCCATGCGCTGCTATCTATAAACCCCTGTACGAGCTTCAGCCCCCGCCTCTCCCTTTCTCTCCCTCTCGCCTTGCTTCTTTCACCTCCCGCCTCCCTATATCCCAACCCTCCCACACTCGTTCAACTCTACTACCTACACCATCTACGGGACGCAGAACTTATACCGCTCTGCCCGCTATACACTTCTGTCCGCATTCTCCTTCTAGTTGTCTTTCTCTATCCTCGTCGTACTCTTCCGGCGCTCTCTTACTTTCTCTCAGTCGTCGTACCAACGAATACGCCACTCGCTCTCTTGTAGCGATGTCTTCGTCTTATGAAGAGCGCAGGAGACTCGAAATAGAGACGGCTTTGATATTTCTGTTTCCACGAAATGTTATTTCGGCCGGATTTTGGCCGTGATTGGTGGCGAAAAGGTGTAATTGCGGCCTCGAGATTAGACATTCGACCCGTCCATAAGAAAGATTCTAGATTCCTCATTTTCTTAATCTTGTCGGGTATTGTACAACGTGGACTACAAAACTGCTCATTATATATTTGTACCGAAAAAGTTAAAGATGAGCTTTATAAAATATTTAAGAAAGACAACTGATAAAAAATGTACTATAATTATTTTTATAAATTTCTTTACACTCAATTATTCTAAATAAAAAAGAGATTAGATTAATGCTGTGATAATCGGATTCAATTGCGAATGTCATTTTATATCATTTTTAACTTTGAGCTTTTTATTAATATATTTGAGTTCTTCGTAATCACAAATAAAAATTAATTAATAGCTATTAATACCGGACGATTATTTGTATATAACGTCTGCATTTTCAGGAATTAAAAATATATTATATGTATATATATCTCGCAATTATTTAATTTTCAATATTAAGAGTGTGATTTTTTAAATTTTAAGATTGAATTATTTAATTTTCAACTAAAAGTGTATCTCATCAATATTGCTCCAAATTTGACATTATTACTGCTATTGGATTTTTTTCTATGTATTTTATTAATTTGTTTTTATTTCATGTACTAGAGCTGTTTATCAAATGAATAATAAAGATATCAATTTGAAATTTACATAAAAGAAAAAAATTAAGCGAGTAATAAGCGAGTAATTCGTGCAACGATCGGAATTGGACCAAACTTAGTTCATCCGAGTAATTCGGTGTTCAAACTTGATAATGGAAATTGCCGAATGCTGTTAAACGGACGAAATAATGCGATACGCATTAATTATGTAGCTCTTCTTAGCGCTTACGCAATCGATCACTGTCGGCATATCTGCGGGTCCACATTCGCACGAAAGTATCATGCAGGCCAGCGACCGATCGCTCTCTCTTCCGTGAAGGTTCTCATCGTCGCACCGGTTTCGTAATCGGAAAATCGATACTTTCCTACAACACCAAGGAAGATTCGTGTCTTTCATGTCTAGTAATCAAGTTTACGAAACGTGACCGATATTTGCAAACCGATAATTTTCCACGAAGAATTAATTATCTATTAAAAAAATAGTAATTGCTATAAAATAGACAAGATATATCGTGGATCTACTTGAGAGACAAATTTATCGATAAAGTTTAAGTCAATTTTTCCATCTCTTACATAATCAGTATAAAATAAAAGCAGCATTTAAGCTCTTACTCGCAAATATTCGAGAAAATTAATTAGCATATATAATATCTATTAATAATATATATCATTTCATTAGTAGGACAATTATGCGCGTTGTTACGAATAGTTTATTATTGATATGCGCTATGTATCTGATTTAGAATGAGAGCGGCAGTTTTTCTCAAAAATATCAATAATCTGCACAATTGTGACATTTCGGACCGCTTTGACATCGGTTCATATTTTTTATTATTAAATTAATTCTTAATTTTATTCTTTATTAATTTAATTAACTAATAAGATATTCTTTATTAAATTAATTTATTATATAAATATATAAATTAATTCTTTATTATATTAATAACGAGCTATTATAATTCAGTCACCAAAAACCGATGATTATGAAACAGGTCTTTATGCTGTTGCTGAATTACGAGCGATTTGCGAAAAAGGAAACTATTAATTTAGAAGAAAAACAAACCTCTCCCCCCACTTTAAGCGGATTTCGATGCACGTGATACTCATGAAGAGTTTATTTAAATACGCGGTGTTTTGTCCGCGTAGAACCGTTGCTCATAACGACTATCTTTATTCGGTTTAATATTCCGGACTAACGACTTTCACTTAGTAGCAGACTCACTTCCTGAACATGCAAGTCAATCAGGCGCCGTTACGCGATCGGGTCGGTTATAATGAAAAATGAAAATCTCTATCATTTCGCGAATATTGGTCTACCATTAATCTCGTCATTAATCTCATTCTCGGCATACTTTGCGTCTTGTTATTTCTATGCAGATATTTATCTTTGAACTCATACGTAATAGTTGTTCCTGGTATGAAACATTATGTGAAACTCTAAAAGCGGACTTATTATATAAATAAGTCAATAATGTGAACAGAGTAACAAGTGCGCAAATATAATGCGGAGATAATAAAAAAAGCGAATGGAAACGAGTTTTAATAATAACTCTGCAGAAATTATACTTTTTCAAAACACAAAGATACTAGAAAAATAAAAATAAATCAGAAAACATGTATTTATTAACACATATTATTAGTTTTATTTTTGTCAAGTTTTTTCGAAGATCTCGAAAAATTTGAGTTCAAAAGTACTTTAAAATTTAAATTCAAAAATATATTCTCGAAATATCTACACTCATGTAAATTTTTATTTTTCAGCATTTTAGGACAATGAATTTTCGTGATTAAGCACAAGAGTGTAATTGAGACAATCCAATAAATTGGTGAAATAAATTCACCGATGGCAGAGAAATACTCGATAATAATGCTTTGACTTATTTTGGTAGTATCATTCGTGCTTATGTAACGTTCCATGACCGATGATTCAAGCGGAATAGAGTAGGCGTAGCCGTAGGAGTGCAGGCACGAAGTTTATAGTCTATCACCAGCTCAACTGAATGAAAACGAGAGTGGTGCTTATCGGAAATTATTCTTTTTTTTTGTCACTCCGCGACCGTTCTTTCAGATTCGTTCATTCATGGCGCGCTCGTCCATAGAATTCGCGAAACAGTACCCACGGGAGAGCTAAAACGGCCAGGTCATTTCACTTCCCGTTGTATAAAACGCAATTAAACGCGGTTATTTAACGCGGTGAGTGGTAATAACGCGAGCGACCGAAGGGTGGGAAAAATGAGAGTAATAGTACTTTATAGTTCACTGGGGTAATGAACCGGAAACGCGTTATTCCGTGATTCTGCTTTTTTATTCTGCTTGTTCTATCGTAATTAATAAAATTGACGGTAATCGGTAAAATTGCATGCGGCTTCCCTAATATCGTTTTACGTAACGTACGTTCGACTAAATACAGATTACATAACGAAAGCGGTTCAACGAAGCCGGTGGATTTGCCGTTATTTGCAAAACGTTGAATTTGCTTTAATAATTTTGCTTTAATTTGCGCTACGAAATAATCGGGGTATTATATCGCGACAGCAAGATAAGATTATCTCGGCTCATTTTTTAATTATTACGCTTTTATGTGCAATAAAACATTGCTCCTATATTTATATAATTAATATACATTTAATTATAATTTTATAGAAGATAAAGTAGATCTGTATTTTTGTTTCAGACATATTTAGAAAAATAATAAATCAGAAAGTGAGAATAAAAAATATTTTATGTCTGGTACTCTTTCGATCTCTGTCCGCCAAAAATATCAAATAATAGCATAGCAAAAAGTATACTTAATATATACACAAAAAATATCGGAATCCATATATTCATACATGTACTATTGGCTTGCAAAGTCTGTCTCGTTTATTTAATTTACCTTCATTTATAGAATTTCAATGCGCACAAATATCAGAAAAGATCGTTATATCATTTTATTATCTAACGAGATTTTGCACATATAATTTTTTTACCATTTTGTAAAAGATAAAGTTTGAATCATTGCAATTTTTATTTACATTAGATGAGTGAAAAATCTTTCCTTAGAAAAATAAATCGACAAAATAGAAAGAGTTCCAAGGAAAAGTTTCACAAATATACTTATAAAAACTATAAAAAAAAAAAACAGAAAAAAGAGCAATTATAATTTATGTTTAAATTGAAAGGACACTTAAATACAGCTCCGGCGATGGTGATTGAGCTTCACTGTCCAGGGTACAAATAAACTCTTCTTTACGTCATTACGGTAGATCGACCGATCTGGCAGAGTTACGTGGCCGGGAGGATGCGAGAGGGATAAAGCGATGATGCAAGGGAGGGGGAGGTGAACGGACAGATTTGCTAGATAAAAGGTAGGGCGTCTATGACGGAGAAGCACGAAGACGAGACAGAAGATCCCGATGCACGAGGTTGAATCTCTCCGTAGGTCATTTCCTCGTGGATAACCCAATTAATGCGATTATTTAACGCTCTAGTCGCGCTCTATTCTTCCTCCTTCTCCTCTTTCTCTTCTTAATACCACTTTCCTACCTACTTTCACGGTGCCAGCTCGGAAGACGCGATGGTTTCGCAAAGGGAAGGGCGAGGGCGGAAAAGACGCGGTGAAACAGGTACCATGACTTATAGTGGGTGTCGGTAAAGGCGTCTATTTCTGTATCCGAGGCCACGCGATCTGAGAGATCTTGCGATTATTATCGAGTTGCAGAATTTTGCACGTAAAATGCAACCAGATAATGAAAAATTTATCGGACGAATATCTTACATGTATGAAAAAATCGAATAAACTTTTTAATCAATTCAGAGTATTTAATACAGCATTTTTATATTTAATTAAAGCGTGTGGAATAGTAATAATCGCACACAATGCGGCTTTTTCTTTATAATAATTTGCAAAGATTGATCAAACCGGTGATGCGGAACATTCTGTATATCCCCGCAACAAAAACAAGCAGCAATCACACCAAGAAAATGAGAATACAAATCTATAAGACAGCAGGGGGCGGAGAAGGAGGGCAGCCGGCAGTACGCCGATTACATCGTGCGCGTGTGTTGGTCCATATATGTGTGTATATATATTTATATATATATATATATTTTACGTATGTGTGTATCATGTATATACGTACATTTTGCATGTACCTTACCCAAACGCACGCGCGCGCTCTCGGCGGGCTCGGCAACGCGAATGCGCATTAGCCCGTTCCCTATATTTGTCCAGGGTTACCTGCGGTCGTTGTGTCCGAAAACTTTGGCAATAAACTTACGCGGGGGCCTCGAGAGCGAGCGCGAGCGAGCGCGGCGACCTGGCCCCGCCGTCGCCGCCAGGATAGTTTCACTAGTTGCATAACTCTAATAGGCTGGCCACTGCCGGCTGCTACCACTGTAGCCGCGCAAGAGGAATCCGCGAACCTATCACGTAACCATTTAACCGTAGCCTATCGGGAAGAACTTTTTTTTATTTTCTTTTTCAGTCATTGATAAATTTCCGGAATCGTCCCCTCAAGAATACTTCGTGATGATCGCGCGAGGATTTCGAGGGGAAAATGAGAGATTGCAAACTTATCGTACGACTTTGATAGGATGCCTGATTATAACATTTCTTATTAAAGACTTGCCGCATTTTTTAAATTCTGTCTCGTTCAAAGTACTCGATTTAAATGGATTCTGTCGATATTCCTGCATCTTTACGTTATAATCGTTACAATCACTTTTTTTCTTTTTTTTTTTACTTGTGGAATCCTGCAGTTTCAGAGAGACGAGTCCGGGTAATCGACCGGTCTCTTGGCGCGAATCTATGATTGATAGGTGGCTGATAGTTTCACCAATTGCGTAATCAATTTCGTGCCAGCTACCATCGTACGAGCCGCTAGTTTTGCAATGCAACAACAAAGTAGCTGGTACGATCGGAATTTGAGTCACCGAACAGAGATAGTGGTTAGATTTCTCGAGAAAAAAACATGATATCAAGTCATCCTTTAATTTATGTAAATTGATTGTTCGATAGATATAAATTAAATGAGAGAAAAATTATATAAAATGCACATATATCAAAAAATTTATAACAATCTATAACATTCTCTTTTCCTTAGTAATTTTTATGATAAATGATATCAAAAAATTACGCCTATTATTCGTCATCAATTAGCAAGTTAATATAATTTAGATTTTTATATATTTTTTAATATGCAAATAAGCTTCACACTAATACATGTATATGCATAATTTATACATAGAATATTTGTAATCCAAGTAGAGGAATAAATTCATCTATTCTTATATTGACTTATAAAACTATGATTAAATATTCTATGCATATATCAAATATCATAGTAGTGTAAATTCTTAATATACCATTAACAGCTGCTAATGACTGTTCTTATCTCACTTTAGACGAGAACGCTCGCGCATCCACCGGCACACATTCATTCACATTCTCGTACATGTTGTGTTAACTGACTGATAGGGTTGCGCAAACGTCATCGAAAAGTTCATGATACAAAGTCACGTTACGAAAATGGCGCGACGCGGCGCGAATCGCGCTGTGTACGTTGTACGTCGATCTCGATGGCTATGCGCGAGAGCGAGAGTGCACGAACGAACGTATCGGTGAATGTTAATGCCAATTCGAACACGCCGGTAATAATAATACACAGACGAGCGCGATCGCGACGCAATCTCTCGACGCATCGCCACAACGGCCTTTTCTCGGCATGACGCCCACACTCATTTGCATCTGTCGCACGCCCGTGGCCGCGAGGCTCGCTAATTAATAACTGCGGTGACCCTTGACCGATGATTCTTAACTTGGAATAACTGTGTGAATTTGAAATTTTAACCGAGTGGAATTTCAAACTGACATTTTTGCGATTAAAGAATTTCCCGTTGATTAAGAGAATTAAATCGCGCTCGATCTTGAAAACTCGATAGAAATATTTGACGTTCGAATTTAAGTTTAAATATAAACGTAAATTTATATTATAAATTTGTCCAATTCCTATGAAACCTCTATTTTAATTTAGTTCTAATTTAGTTTACAAAATTTTCTACTAAAAGGAAAGATATATTTGCTGAATATTTCGATAAACCGTTCGAAAGGATTAATTGTGCGATCGATTCGATCGGGATAAAATCGTAGGTTTTGTTGTTCGACAAAGTCATCAGTTTTGCCGAGTTCAGTATTTCGATCGGATTATTTGAATGGCTCTTCATATCAGGCGCAGCTTATTTTCAGGAATTGTCAATTATTGAATATTTTTTTTATTTTGTTTTCGTGGAATGTTGTAAATTTATTCACAGAGAATTCCTCAATGTTTGCAAAACGCTTGCATTTTGTTTAGCGTAGCTGATTTTAAAGCTTATCATTTAAATAAAAAAGATGATTTTTAGGTAATATCTTTTAATTTGAAAAATTGAATATTCTGATAAAATTGCAAATTTACCGCAACTAAAGTGTATGCGATATTTATTATAGGAATGTGAAGTTTGCAATTGAAATAAATGCTTTTTTGTGATTTACTATACAATCCTTGTATATTAATTTTACGTAACGCAGCGAATATTTTCACTTAATTCAGTTGTAGGATCTGTCGTTATCAAGTCATGCAGTTAACAAATTTTACCAAATTAGTTTAATTTAACATTCTTTTTTACGTTCTTGAGGAGACTTGCACGAAGCAGTAGTTATCGTTCAGTATTTAATTTAGCGGTATATATCGTAATAAGTTTTTAAATTTTATATTTTCAAATTTAATCAAATATTAAAGTCTCTTTTCTTTTTTTCATTAATGTTATATGTAAATGATGATTTTTTTTTATTTTTATTAATTATAAATAAAATTTCGGCACCGATACGTTTAAAACAAACCTAGCACTGAATTTAAAGACTTTTCACACATCAATATTTAAACTACAAACTTATTTTTGCGAAATATTTACGTAAAATGTTCTATAAAAATAATTCTTTATTTTTTTCTCATTTTAATCTGCCATTTTTTTATATTTAAACATTATGTATTATTTTTATATTGACGAACAAATTTTATATTCGCTGCACAAATTAAAAGCGCTCCACGGGAATAAATATAGCTATATGTTGGTATATCATTAAAATAAATATTTTATATATATTAGAAATTTTGTAGAAAAATATACAAGTTTTTCTCTCAGCGTGTTAATGTTTCCCAGATGAAATTCATAAACTGTTGGTCATTGCTCACAATGATTCTTATGGTAATTACAAATACACAAAATGATCGTTTCATATTTTAAAGGCATTATCAATAAATATATAATTAAAGTTCAATGTATTATATACGATTTAGATCTGCTGGAAGGTATTGTAGACAATTTTTGAATTGGAGAATAAAATCATATTTTTAACATTTTATATATTGCATGAAACTCAAATATATTTAATATATAATATTCTATAAAATATGATGATCTTAAAAATCAATTTTGTACTTATCTTATTTTTTGAAAAGAAAATATTTACACTAAACTGGTGTATTTTGAAATATATAATTTTATTATATTATTAAAATATAATAAACTTATTATTATACTACTGTATAAAAATAAAAACAGAAATAATAATTATTCATAAAAACAATTTTAGTTTTTTTATTAAAGTACGAATTATATACGTTTAAAAATTCGCACATTATGTATTCTACTTGCCATTAAAATAATATTATATGATTTATATGATACTTAAAGTAAAGTGCAAATAAGAATGAATTTTCATTAAAATTTATAACATTTCAACAAAAATATGCAATCTTTTTTTATACATATAAAAATTGCAAATATCATGATAATATTATGCACAGTACATTTCATTGTACCCATAACGTGGCAAGCGGATATCTTTTATCGTACGTATATTGTATATCTGCATAAATTCATCTCGAACAAGGTCAGGAGCTAGATATCGACAGTGCATGCTTCTTGATTCATCACAATCGCCATTTTCAATATGGTGGGAGATTATATCCGTTTTACAACAATATTTATATCTGTTTTACAACAATAATTATATCCGTTTTTGAAACAACGTGGAAGTTCTTTGCAAATATGAAAAAAAAGAGAAGTAAGTGAATAAAGAAATAGTATAATTTTTCTTTTAATTGCAAATTTCCGTTTTATGAAAATGTAATGGTTGAATTAGCCTTTATGAAAATCGTTTGTTCTCAATATAGCTTTGTTAAATAGTTATATTTGATATGTGGTAATATGATAATGGTTATATTTATATACGTATTTATTACGATTTTGTGTGCATATACGTAAAAAATTTTAATATAATTTTTACAAACAACAATCCAAATATTTTTAAATAATTGTTTCTATTAGGAAGATACTAAAAACTATGAAAAGCTAGTAATTTATCTCTCTCTTCCTTCTCTTTTTATATTTTTATATTAACAATATATCTAATAATATACATTATATATAATAATATCTTTTACATAATGTATTTGCTATTACATGACACGTATAAATGCACATAATGCATATGATCGAACCCATTCACCGGTGCTGTCATACTTTGTCTGACTTGCATCATCGAGATGTCGTAATCAGTTATGCATTTCTTATATTTTGTATCGCGGGAGTGGAATAAACATGAGACGTGCACTTTGCATGATGTCTTGATCTCGTTTCACCTTGTAGCACTTAGTGCAACACGAAGACGACGGCATTCCGAAATTGATTGATATGATACTGATATAAAAAAACAATGAATCGATTTACATTTTGCGCATGCAAGTTTTGCATAATTTATATCTAAAAATGATTGCAGATTGAAAACAAGTGAGTGGAAGATCTATCTACAGCTTGTGTTATAAAAGAATCTACGTTTTTTTTAATTATAGGTCTCGAAATAGCAAGTGCAAAATTACATTTATATAAGCTTGACATAGAATACATTTTATACGCAATATCTTAGATTTAATGAATCACTTTTCGTTCATAAATTGTTTGAAACTAATTTTTCTAAATAAGAAATATTGGATTTTAATGCGAAAAATATTAATCATCGTAAATTTTCGATTTTCAATATTCTCTATTTCAGTTTATTTTTTTTTTTTTTTTAATTATATATTCGTGAACATTAGATCACATCATGAAATTAAGGGAGGAATAAGCTTCATTATCCAATATATTGCATCTCTTTTATTACCATTTGCTATTTATCATGCTGTTGCGGTTATTTGCGGAATGTCTTCAAATTTAATTTGCGGAAGAATCTTTTAATATTACATAATTATTCATAAGTTATAAATTGTTTTCCGATACTTTCATTAAAGAAATACCGATTCCAAAGTGGCCCTAAAGACAATCTATACAATACAATACACAATATATCTCACAATACATAAAAAAATATATATAATATATAAGAAGCTAATTTATAAAATGAATTATTCGAGGGGTAAACCGCTGAGGGCATTGCGGTGTACAGATTTAAGGCATTACTGGGCATTACTTGGGCATTATTAGGTTTTATTGAAGTATTAATGCGTATTATGGACGTTATTAAAGTATTATTAAGTCTTTTTTCCAAATAATAATTTTAAATTTATTAAAATTTAAATTAAATTTAAAAAATTTAGCAGTAATGCCCAGGAATTGGGCATTAGTGTACATAATTTTGATCAGCGGTTTACCCCTCGGAATTATTATAAACACAGATAGATTTTCCACGCTTTATGTGGACTTTTCTTTGATCGTACGACATCGGGACGACGCTCGACAGTACGCGACAACTCTTTCTTATACGCGCCGCCGCGTTTTTTGCAACAGACGTGTACACGGCCGTGCGTTCCGCTTGCCAGCGTTAAGAGAGCGAACGATTCACCTCCCGTGGCCTAAATAAACAACCGAGAATACATCGACCCGAACGCAAGCCTAGTCGCCGCTTCGGTCGGAACCCCGTCGTCGACTGTGCGCGTTAATACGTCGAGCGACGCGCTGACAGATTCGATGCTGCCGCATCGTCGCGCCCGATCGAGCGATGCAGCAACAGCATCAACGGATCCGGAAGAATTCGACGCGATGAGAATCGTACAAATTGTGTTTCCGCCAAGGATTCAATTCGGCGCAATTTCGATGAATTTTCCGAGATGCGTATCACACGTGTAAAAAATATTGATTCAACATTGCTGGTTGACGCGAAATACATTTTTTCGCGATTTCCGAAAATTATCAATTATACCCATTTTAGTCTGAATTTAACCCTTACAATTATTCTATACAATTCGTTGCAATATTAAATTAAAGATTATTTTTCGGGAGTAAATAATTATATTTAGTTACTACGAAATATCTTTTGTATGATGTAAATTGACGTCATTGTACAATTTTCTATTCGCGTAGAAAGGCTATAAGTAAAACGTTATCTATACACGAAGTAGGAGAGATAACAGCGCCGGGGAAACTTTGACATGAATATGCAAGCACACGCATATTGGGTAATTTCACTGATATTTTCGATATTAAATATTAATGTACACACAAATGTTGAAGTTAAATTTATAAAAGTTGTATAAAAAGGACTGAAACCTTCACATTAAAATTTGTCGCTAAAATTATTCAGACATTTTGATATTTTAATTTATTATTTAAATAAATAATAATGTATGTAAAAAAATTCAAGCTATTTATATAATGTAATACCAAAAAATTGTAATTTTTTTTAAAAATAACAATCAAAAAATTAATGCAAAAGACAATATTACAATAAATTATTAATATCTCAATATGTGCAAAGCTGGATGTATTTTCTATTTCTCTATTAAATACTTAAAAGGAATAATTAAAAAACAATTAACAATGATATTATTAACTCATTGAGACGCAAAAAGAAAATATCGTTTTTCCTTCGCAATGCGTAGTTAATTGCATAAGCGACTCGGACATAGAAAGCGTCGCTGGCATTAAACTTCGCTATCGCGCTCGCGCGTCCATTTTTCCGCCTACTTTTGCGAGGTATCGGCCAATTTTTGCTTGGCCTACTTCGTCTTATCGCGTACTACTGTAGGAGGACTATGTCGCACTCGGTCGGATAATTTGTGTCCCTCTCCCTTGCTCTCGCGACCGTCGCCGTTGCCGCCTCGTCGTCGTCTACGCCTTGTCATTGAAAGTGTTCAAGATCTAGTGCAGAACGCAGCTGCATATTGTGCTGCTGCTGGTTGCACACGCCACGCAAAACGTCTCCCACGAGATTGTTATCGAGTACCACGCTCGCATGATGGCTCGATTGCCCTTTGCGCCTTCAGTCAAGGATTGCGATTGAAAGTTTGCATTTTTTTACAGTCGGATAAGACAAACACTTTCGCAACATGGAACTTTCGAGGAACATGCTAATTTGTCGGACGCGTTGATAACATTTGCAAACGTGTAATTGATTGTTCCATTAGAAAAAAAAATTATTTTGATTATTTTGATTGAAATTTATTTTGACAGAATGTGACACTTGTATCGTGTATTATTTCCTTAACGTGTTCACATTGCATGTATATGTATTTAAATCGCGATACAAAAATATACGTGAATTATTTTCAATAATTTAGCTAGAAATAAAAGCGAACGCAAATAGAATTTTGTTGCTACTTCGCTAGAAATTGTCGTAGAATATTCGGCCTAAATATCGTAATGGATAATCCGCCGTACCGAATTATGTTCCTCGCAATGTAGAGCAGGCGGGTGATAAAATCTCAGGCTTCGTGCTAGAAACCTTAGAGTCGATTGTTACGTAATGATGTCTTTACATGCACGATTTTTTCAAAGTTATAGGAAAAATTTAAAAATCGTTATGAGTCACGAAACGAAAATGAAGATGAAATCTTGCTAATGCTTTATCATTTTTCGTCCAAGAGTATTATTCTCTCTTGTTGTTTATGGAATAAATGTCAACGAAATTAAATATTTAAGTCTGAAACCAAATATTTAAAGTTCTTTTTCTACGTGGCACAATATCTATAACGATACATGAAAGATAAGTACTTTTATGAGAAATCATTTGCTCAGCAAATTACTCAACAATTTCTTATCACATTTATATGAAAAGGAAATGATTATTTCTATTGGGAGGCGGATATAATTATTATTTCTATCAAATTAGAAATATATTGCTTCAAATTTATGATATTTAAAAAGCATATATATAGTTAAAGGAATTTACATCTTTATGTGTTTTTATTCAAACTTGATCGACAAATAATAACGCGATCGTTAAATATTTCTATTATTTTTTTACATAAATTATTAATATTTTTTTCTATTCCAGATTATTACAAAATGTATGACATATAAAATAATTAAATATACAGAGAGAGAGGAAATCTAGTTTAAATAAAATAAAGATGTTACTTGACATACGCTCCAATTGCGCGACCTATCCCAAGTATTCTCGGATGTAAATTCCTTCGAGCTATTTCGTATTTTAAAACTATCGTTATTCAAATAATATTGCGTCAATTTATGGCGTTTGTTTCGTCCGATCCCGTTTATTCGTGGATCCGTGCGTCGCCCGGAATTTCCGACTTGAAGCGACTTATTCCACGAAATTACGTAACGTTTAACGTAAAGAAAAGCGCAACTTGACTGTGACCTACAGCGAGTGGCAAGTACGCGCGGAATCCTTGTCTGCCTTCTTTAAGTCGCCGAGAAACGGCGTCGACCTCAGTGCCAGGGGTATGGCATGCATATACATCGAGGCTATCCCCGGCAACGACTTCTGGAACGAGACTCCTATTCGCTATAGGTGAACGTTTTTTTTTTTCTATCGCGCGAGCGTACGATTCAAGGATTTCAAACGCCGTCTGACCCAGATCTTCGTTAAACTTCGACCGTGCAATTGCAACCGCGTAAACAGGCTAGCTCTAGCACGACGATTTGTCGTTATTCCGAGCAAAGTGAGGACGAAAAAAATACATCATATATATATTCATATAATCACATAAATGCAACGATGCAGAAAATTTGCGCAACATCGTGATCGTCATATTCTCAAGATATGATTCTACGATAATTGCCTTATAAATTGTCGCAAATTCTTTTTTTAGAATATTCTTTGTTTTATTTCTAAATTAAAATAAATTTAAATTTCCAATCTAGACTCCTACGCAATGATAATCATCTTCCTTTACAATTATACATTAATTAATAAGTAAATAAAAATATTATATATATATTTACTTGTTTAATGATAAAAATTCCGAGTATAATCGGCGTCAGAGTAGTTAGTTTTTTGCCTCGTGACTTTTTATTCACAGTATCTCGTGTATGTAATAAACGTTGTATTCATGTACGGGCTCTAGATTGAAAATGCGCCGCGTTTATCGGGCAGGATATTTCGCAAACGGGATGCCTACATACCACACAACTGTGAGACTTTATTCTTCGCGAGGACTCTGCGTGCGCATAGCACGAGTTCCTCGTCCGTCACACGTTATAAATCAGCTGCAACAAGGTTGTCATTTTTTTTCTATTTCTTACGAGTCCACCTTGCGCACGAGCAATGACTCCTTGCCTTGTGCGCAATTGTGAATCATCGCGTAATATCCTCCGACCTTACTCGATAGGAGAAAAACGAAACATCTTGCAGTCGATAGCTTTAAAAAGACTTTACACACATTTTTAGATTCTCTTACAATTGCATACTGTAATATATTTATATTTTTCATATATATAAATTTAAATATTTATTTTAATAATATCATTATTTTATTAATATTTTATTAATATTTTAAAAATATAACAGAAAATTTTTTTATAAATACTTCTTTGTACATAATGATAAAATCTTGTAAACTACACACATATACAAGATACTAGAGTCAGTTAGTTGTATGAAATTCTCGTTTACAACGAATTTAGAGAAACTGCAGGTTCATCAAATGCAAAGAAATCTCGGCCATTAATAACTAGACGTAATGCGTGGCGGTCCCTCATGTATATTTAATAGTCGTTCTTTGAACAATGTAGCAAATACTCATTGTCGATACATTTATGCACATTAACAATCGCGATACCGCGCAATTAATACGATCTCACGTTGCGCAATGCCAGTTATTTATAAACTTGCACACGGATCAAGGAATAAAAATCTCGGATAAAAAATCACGCCGTGGGGTGATCGTGAAAAAGGACTCCGCTCTCTATCAATCGACAGTCCTCGTCATCCGCATCGTCACCTTCCACCACGTTTGCACGAAGAAGCTCTTTCCGTCAATCGAATAGCAAGTAGAGCGTGCACATCGTGCACGAGAGAGAGAGGACCCTTTGGCTCGCGCTGGCCAAGGATCTCTTCGTGTGAACTCGCTGAAAGCTCCGAGCTTTGCACTCGTTACGTGTCCGATAGACGATATATCGACTTTTTATACCTTTAATAATAGAAATCAGAGTATATAATCTCTCCGTCTCTCTTTCTCTCGCGATTTCAGAAAGTTAGAAGAGTTTCTTTTTTATAAGTAATTTTATAAGTAGTTTTATTTCTTATTTAAATTTTAGAGATGAGGAGACATTCCTTTTCGATGTTATATTTTTTAATAGAACATTGAACGAAATATTATCTACTATAGATGTTTTAATTATTCTATATTATATAATATATTAATAATTACATTAAAAACAAAAATAAAATTCTTGTCATCATAAAAACTTTATTTATCGTTTATCGTAGTCTTGGCTAATTTTACGATTGCACGTGTAATATTATTAATAACATAACGAAAAGATATAAAACCCTAAAATATTTAAATTTATATATGTCGTAAGCTTATAATATTTTATTTAACACCTTATTCCGTAATAATTTATAGATGTTGTCATTTTTATATTTTAAACTCATTTCAACCTGGATATTCGCAACCCCTACTACAAAGTTAGCATTTGCCAACAACCCTCAGGAAGAACCTAACTACCATGTGGAGTCCGGACAACCTATTTCATCACTAGCGAGTCTATCGTATCCCTATCGCTTCGAGAGAGCGTATGCGTGTGCACGCGTGTGCGTGGCACGCCTGCAACGTCCGTCTTTCCCCTTCCCTCGTCATGTAAGCCCACATGCACGCATATATGTATGTACGTACACGTAATGCACGCACGTAGTATAGTCGAGCACCGGCGCAAGGAGGGATCGGAACTACCGCCTGGAGGTGGAAGGGAGTAGGGGAGAGAAAGAGGAGGAGGAAGAGGAGGGTTAGGTGGTGTAGTATCGGTCATTACCTCCGCCGCGTAACTGGGTCAGTCGTCACATAGCGCCTCTCTCGGTTCGCTCACATCGGCTGCACGTTTTGCAGCGTTCCCTCTCTCTCTCCCTCTCATCCTCCCTCTCTCTATCCCTCCCTCGCCCGCCTTCACCGCGACCCTCTCGCTCTCGCACACCCGCGCAACGCACGTTCCTTCACGCGCTTTCCTACCTCCTCCCCCTCCTTTCCCTTCTGGCACCCCTTGGCAGCCCTCATCGGTCGAAACCTTCTACGCGATTCTCGAAGCGGCCCGAGGGAGGTCAGACCTTGGATCCGAGGCAAGCACCGGCTGTGCGGAAAATATCCGTCTTCCCTCGCAGCATCTGCGCGCAACTCGTGTTCTCCGTTTGGTCGCCGAAAGATGCAATTTTGAGATTATACTCGTTTTGCGAGGGAAGGAAGGAAATTCTCGTGATCTTAAAGGGCTTTCCAGGGACGATTATCGTGATTGCGATAACGCGGGAAAAATTATTAATCTCTACGTCGAGATTGTTTCACAGGATTGATCAACCGAATACGTGACGTTTGTATTAATACAAGGGGTTATGAATATCGTTTTATATCAATATAACAAGAAATAAAAATATGCATAAATATTATATCGTACTAATAATTTAGAATTATTATCGAGAGAATTGATTGTATGAAGCAATTTGTTACATTTTTTATGCGACACAAATATAGCAGAGAGATGACGTAAAAATATTTAAAGTATCTCATTTATTTAAATGTTTCTTTAGATGCATCTTTTAAAATTTTATAATGTTACTTATAATAATTTAAAAGACTTTTAGAAGCTTATTTGCTTGTGTCATGTCATATTATATGGTAAATCAATTTTAGTTTAGCTACTATGTTTATACTTATCAGCAATAAGATGTTTCATATGATCTTTCTGAGAATAAATTATTTCTGTCAGGTTTTATTAAAAATTATGACCTCTGGCGTTAGTATTTTTATGAAAAACGCGCAGATGTTACGCTAGTATATTTACTGTCGTGTAATGGAACAAGAACGGAGTCACTGGTGAGTTCTATCATTTTTTTATTTTATATCATAAGCTTTTTATCATATATATTTTACGCATTTTTATTCCGCAAATCTGACGTATGAGAACTATTTTTGCTCGACTACAGTATGATAAGAGCTTAAAAGATCAACCTTTTGCGGCAGACTTTTTTGGATAAACAAATAAAAATTGTTGGTATATATATTTATAAAGCTTAATTTTTCCATTTAATCTAGCAAATTTTTATGCGCGCATATTTGTGTGCAAAAATGCAGTTTTTAATATAATATATAATATATAATTTATTCTGAAGAAAAATCCTATCGCTGATAAGTATAGACATGGTAGCTAAACTAAAATTAATTTACTATGCGTAAGCATAAAAGTTATATACTTTTTATTGTCCTTATTTGATATTAATTGCAGCTTATTAATTTTAATAATAATAAATATTATTACTATTATATTAATTTGGAGGACCCTTTAATGAAAGATTATTTAATGTAACAAATTGTTCATTTGCAAACAGAGAAGAGAAATTGAGGCCTATCATTCTAACTTAGAAATTTATAAATACTCTTTTGAGTGTTTTTATTTATTATGTTTATATTATTATTAACACATTTTTCAAAGATTTTCAATTTGAGACTACACGGGTAAAAATTTCAAAGTCGTTTGTGTTAAATGTTTAGCCAAAAGTGCACGTTTTGCGTGTCTTAGAAACATCTTGCTGGAAAATGTTTCTCACGTTTCGTATAGTTGTTTAAAATAGAATCGATTGAATTTTACGGTTTCAACTTGTTGAACAAACGCAGAATTTAATTATATGAAAAAAAGTAAAACATAATAAATTTCAAAATTTGCTTTTCGTAAAACAATTAATATAATTATAAATATATTGTACTATTATCGCGATAATATTTCTAGTTAAAATATTCCCTTTCACACTGATTGTGAGATCATATCTACATATATTGATATATCTCAAGGAAGTAGCAAATAGTAATTAACTCGTTAAAGAGTTTGAAGAAAAAAATTATAATATCTATATATATTATAGTGTGACATGTATATAAAAATTAAGACTCACCAGTACGATGCGCAGCGAAGGAGTTGTAGTTGCACATCTGTGTTGATCTGTAAGATACAAATATATCCAAATTATATATACAAACCGGTGCCCAAATTAATTAACATTTGAAAAAATAATTATTGTGCGCAATAGAATTTTTCATTTGATCTTTAAAGATATTTAACAAGAAAAATTACATAATTTAAAATTTTAAGTACTAACTTTTATGAAATATAATAAATAAATCTAATCTTTATTTTAAAAATCTAAACAAAACTTAAAAAATGTTAAAATATAAATATTATTAAATATTTTACTGTAAATATTTTAAAAATTTTTAAATAAAGTCTAGTATGCTTTATATGCTTTATACGTATCGTAAAATAAACCATTATTGGCAGAGATCAAGGAGCAACTAATTTTGCAAATAATTAATAATAAATAAATTACATAAATTCTGCTTATCCCATAATCGCTTCGTTTCTTGACATATTTCTGAGCCTCCTCTCTTATTCGTCTCTTCTTGCTTCTTCAAGGTGTTCACAAGACATTTATAAGACGATTAATTATGATCGCGTGCACACTAGTCGTCGGAATAGAACAATATTTTCAATCGCACAATATTTTACACGACACTTCCGGTATTAATCATGATGCGTGCTTTATTATGTCGTGACAGGAGAATAACACAAAAAAAATTATGTACGCCGCTGATGCTTCTATCTTTATTATTAATAGATAATATACGCTTTTATTTTAAAGTGACTTTTCTATCTGTTACGTCATATAAGCGAATAAATATAAGAGTTAAAAATAAATATTCGAAACTGAGTCAGTTTTGTTGACAACTCGCACAAACTACACAGACAAGTGTTAAAACGATATGACTATACTGATTAATTACATTATAACATCGTACAATTTAGAACCGTTCCATGTTGTATTCAAACTTTTGTAAAGAATTTTTTTAAACTTTGGTTGAGAAAAATTAGAAAATAAAATATGAAATATCTTGATACCACGCAATATCACGCAAATCGAGTTAATTGTTGATCAAGAGATGATAATTACATGGATCGACAATCGTTAATTAATCCTAGCATCAAATTACTCGCATATTTACAATTCGCGATGCGTAAGAAATCTGATTGGTCTGATTGACGACTCTTTCACATTCATTAAATTCCGAATATCTTAAACAAATCGCGAATATGAATTATCCGGAATAAAATCGCGTTTTTGATATTACTTACCGCGTCGTATTTCGAGATAACATTATATGATACACGCAGAACGGCTCCTTCTCTCACGAGTCTCACCGCACGAGTGACAACAAAGACGACCGCGTGTAAACAACAAGCGCGTTATACGTCGTAAAATTCGGCGCTCGTTTTGTTGTCATCAGCGCGGCGACCTCTACGTCATCGTAGTTCGTATCGAACACGGTCACGGTAATTTTATTAAGAGCTACACGATACGCGATCATCTGTCGCGATTAATACAAATTAACGATTACCAATCCGCGTGAATAATTAATTTGCGCGAATAATCGGGATATCGCGCAATATCAAGTTGCCGATTTCACTTTCCAATTTTTCTACCATTGTGACGGATTTAAATAGTAAGCGCGATCATTTTTACATACTTGTCAATGTAGTAAAAAGTTGACGCTAGTTTGTTACAATGGATTTCCGCGATTTATTTGATCGTACGAGTAGTCAACAATAAAAGAATCATATATTTTTTTAATATTCTCTTGATACATAATAGCAGTTATATCTATTCACTTATGATTTTAACACAAGATAGTAAACTTGCATTGAAATGCAAGCGTGCACTGTTTTTTAATAAGACGCCTAATCTAACGTAACAACAAAGGTAATATCGTAGTAAGTAAATTCCGTCACGCGATTCTGGAGTTATCGAGTGGATATTGTATCGTTTTTGCGTTATTCTCCCGTCATAATATAATAAGGTACGCGTTGCGCGTGATTGCCGTGCAAAAAGCCGCACGATTGTTGTATTCTATCGTGTCTTAGTGCGCACGTGATCATAATTGACAGTGTTTTCATAAATATCTTGTGAATACCATAAAGGAGCGACAAAGAACGAACAAGAAAAGAGGAGACTTTAGCCGATGCGACCATAAGGTGAGCAGATTTTATATTTTATACATATAATTTGTTTATTATATGTTTGTTTTATAGCAAAATTGCTAATTGCTCCTTTATCTCTGCGATAATGATTTATTTTACATTATCCAATATAATGCGTATAAAATATCCCATAGACCTTTTATTTCAAAATTTTTTAAATATTTCTAATAATATATATTTGTGATATATAATTGATGTGTTTTTATAGATACGTATATAATATTTCAATATTATTTAAGAAATTTAGAATATATCACTGTTATATAAAAATTAAATTATATCTTTTCACTTATTATATTTCATAAAAACCTATATATGTTATAAATAATACATAAATAATACATGAATATTTTTTTAATTATGTAATTTTATTCTATTAAATATTTGTTTTTAAAAGATGGTAAAATTCATTACACGTCACAATTATTTTTTTCGTAATATTAATTATTTCGAGCACTTTGTTTTATATATATATAATTGGAATATATTTGCATTTTATAGATCAACCTTGTGTACTGCAATTCTGCCGTTGCGCATCGTATCGGTGAGTTAACATTCTGTAACAATTTAATAATTTGATGCATGTAGTTACCATTTATGGACACAGTTGTACTTAGTATTACTAAATTCCTTATTTTTCGCTTCAAGAACGCTTCAACGATATCTGTAGTTACATTTTTTACTCCTATTATTAAGCACGCTGCAATTTCTTGTGTCGTAAACATGCGTAGTTTCTGAAGAAACAGCACTGTCACCTTGCATAATCCGCATGTACGTGTTTGACTTAACACTCCCTCGCATGATTTATCGTCCATTAAGTCACTAATAATAATAATAAGAATAATAAAATAATAATGTAAGGTATACCATTGATTATAATACTTATCGTAATTTATATTTAATTAGTTTCACGATTTTTTTTCATCATTGTGAATTCTTATAAAAATCCTCTTTCTCTCAGCTGCAATTTGGCATTAAGGTTCTTGAAATATTGCTTAAATATTGTCCGTGAAAATTTCGCAAAACGAGTAGCGCGTAGTAGCTGGATAGGATGCGCCCGAGGCTTGTCGGTCGATGATCAAAGTTGAAACGCACCATGTACGCATGCACATGAAACCGATGGTCCACGTGACACGTATTCGCGGAGGTTCGTTCGCCAAGAAACATGCGCTCGACGCAATTTCGTTATGCAACCAGTCGGTCGAAGGACAACCCGGTGCACAGTTTGCGATAGCAATTATGCTCCACAAGCGGAAGAGCGGATCGCTGACAGATGGGGGGGAGGGTATGCGCTGTCGCCAGCCAGGGGGGAAACTAGGGAGGCGAATGCAAGCGGAATGGGAGGAGCACCGTGGTCTAATTCGCGGTGGCATTAGCATTTGTCGTACGAATAGGTATCGGCAATGATAATAATAGCAACGACATGGCGCCTACGATTGACGGGCCCGCAAAGATAATCAGATCCGACCGGAAGAATCGGCAGAGTTATTCGGTGAACAATTTCTTTCACGCGGAAATCGGAAATTTTATTTATGAATTACATCATGTTTCACGGATCAATCCGGTATTTCGAGATGTGAGAAATATATTTTACATTTTTATCAGCTCTTTGTTTCCTTTTTCCAAGGACTGGAGTCTACAAGACTTTTGTACGCGCGAAAATATATCGATGAGTTTATTTCGATGCGACTGAGAGGAAGTTTGAACGTGAGTCGCACATGCGAGCTTTGCAAAGGCATGAATTTTCTATACGACATTCGTGCCAAACAAATTCGCGAAGCGAGATAAAATGGATACGATCGCACAGTCATCTTCGATCGAGAATAACCCCAAAACTTTTGGAAGGCTGTGTTACAAGAGAGGGGGGTACAATTGAGAATCTGAACGATTTCTACATGTATCTTTCAATGAAATGCGCTGATATTGGCTTCAATTTTTTTCTCAATTTTTTTAGTTACTCATCCAATAAAATTTTGTCTTAAAAAAAAAGAAAAAAATTATATCAAAATTAAGCCCAGTACATTGCTTCTCCAAAACTTTTGCTCGTTGTAATTAAAGCAATATTCCAGTGTGTTAAGGAATCGTTAAAGATCTCGTTTCGTGAAAAGAAACTTTGCGAAAATTATAATTAAACGCGTAAATTTTCTCTCTCGCGATCTCAATATTTACGTAAATGGCTTATAATTGGCAAACGTAGCTAATCGACTTTGCGACCTTATCACGCTAGTAACAAAGTCTTAAAACTCTTAATAGGATCGAACGGGACGAAGCTTTTAAAGCTTCCATGCGTTGTTGACGAGGAAATTTCAACGGTCGATGTTCGTTATGTCGTTATATCTTCAAAACGAAATATTCATGAAATTCGGCCGATATTACACGTATACATATTTGTTTTAAAAGCTACATAAAGTCCATTTTAAAATACACATGCGCAATTGAATTATCCCTCAACATGACTTTATAATTAATAATGTTTATTCGCGCGAAAGACGATTATCTTTAATATTTTATACATTATCGTGCAAATAATGGCAAATAATAGAACCTGATTCAATTATAATATTGATGAAGAATAAGTAGTAACAATTACAAAGAGTGTATCAAGTTTGCAATAAAATAAAAATACGCTATATTATTTGCTTTTATCATATAAATTTTTCTACAGGATAAGTTTTTTGTTGTTTACTTATTTTGCTATTTATTCTCTTATATTAATAAGAGTTTACTTAAAGATTCCGAATTAGAAATTTCAGAAAAAGATTACGGAAAAGAGAATATAATTTAAAGGAATAAAAAAATAGTCTCAAATGTCTTAAATGTCTTAAATATCTCAAGATATTTCTTTTTTTCTCACAAATGATTTCTTGTCGTTGTATAAACGCACACATAGTAATGTAGCCTTTAATTAATAAGTTATTTCATCGCGGATTAAGAAGTTGATTCATACATCATTAAAATAGTCGGTTAAGCGCACACCGGAAGCATTCCTGAAAGTTTATGTTTGATGCGGCCATAAATATCCTGGCGCGCGAACCACTTGAAATTCGCGGACTGTTTATACGAAGTGTAACGTCATGTTAAATATAATATTTCAATTAAAAATTTGCGGCGTATAAACGCTATCGAATAAATAAAGTTTCGGAGAAAAAAAATTTATAAAATACGATTTACAAGAGCGTCGAATAAAAGCGCGAGAAATAAACTCTCGAAAGTGAAGTCATGAATATTTTGTTGTATCCGAAATTTGATTTCGTGATATCTCGCTTACATATTTGTTGCACAAATAACACTGTTAAACATTTGTTAACTTTCAATTAATCGCGTAATATTTAATTAATCGTATTTCATATTTATCTAATAAAATAAATTGCTCGAAATTTTCCAAGCAAAAACTACATAAGATTATTATTTGTAATTTAGCAATTATTATGTAATTAAAAAAATTAACGAAATATAGCAATAATAGCAACTTGTCAAAAATTTTTGGAAGATTCTAAAGATACGTTATGCTTGAAATGAAAAAAAAAAGTTTTACTCTTGTATTATATACTTATGCATATATCATAAATGCGAGATACATACGCGAAATTTTTTTCTTTTGGTTAAATCTATTCATATATTCAAGAGTACAGATTCAACCAAATAGGACATAACAATGCACAACTTATCGACAAAAATTCACATTCAGACTAAATGATACAGACTAAGTGAAATTGAACGTTATGTGTGTGAGACACGCATCTTAAAAGTGAGTCGCGAATTTCGTTGAAATGGGACGCGACCCCGGAAACATGGCAGAGGGACGAATTTACATTCGAAGCTCATGACATAAATATCCGCGAATGGTCCTAAATCGCGCACGTTGCGACGATGCCGGGATTCTCGACGCATTGTGTGATGTACGGCCGTGTCGAAATTGCGAGCAGCGCGATTAACGGGTTCGAAAGCGTCGCATATCGGCATTACTAGGGGCATTCTGGGGCAAAGGTTGAGGAACGCCGGCCTCGCACGGCAAAGCGAAAGCCGCAACCCTCCACGGAGGGCCGGCTCTCCTCTTCATCTCCTTCATCCACCGTCCCGCACCCTCTGCGTATCTCTCTCTCTTTCTTCCTCAGACGTCTCCTCCTCTATCTTCTTGTTCTCATCTCCTCCCCGTTTTTTCCTCTCTCTTTCCACCGCGAGTTCCCCCATCCAATTTCTCCTCCTCCTCCTCTTTACCCTTCCTTTCCTCCCCCTCCCTCTTCGCTTACGTACGTCAGGCGCGATGCGCTCTCTTCGTGCTTTCGTCCGACCTACCCCAATATCCCTCCCCCCTTTCTCCTCTCTCCTCTCACCATTCTTCGTCCGTTTTTCTCTTTCTTCTTCGCGATATTCCGATACCCTTCTCTTGGAGTCTTGGCGTCCCTCACGTCGACATTCATGCGGCCCTCTTCGCCTGCCTATCCTCTCTTTCTATTTTTGTCTCTTTCGCTCTCCATCTATTCGTGCCGCAACGTTATTTTCTCTCCATCATTCGTAGCTGATTGTTGGTGAACCGTTTACGCGACAACGCGCGATCGATATTTCGATGGAATCACCAGATTATTTAAATGGGAACTTTCTTGATCCTTGAAATTCGATTTTCATTAGAATAATAAAATTATGTAAATTTTGCTGCCATCTATCTTTAATTGCAAATTTTCATTCGATATAATTGACGAGGTTCAACTTTTTGGTATCGCATAATTAATTTATTCCCTGCAGTGTTCCATAAATTTTTTCTGCGGTGATTAGAAGTTTAATATTTTCGCCCCTATTTATGTCTTCGATTAAACCGATTGAATTGCGATTCAGCGATTCGCCAAAGACTACCTCGTAAACATCGGATCGGGGGTTCTAGGACACTGTATATATACGCGATGTAATGTTAACGACATCGTTCCGGTCACGGATGATCGACGTAACGGTTAATGCGTTAATCGAGGTAAACGCAATAAGCCGCGCATGCATAAAAATAGATCGACCTACCCCAAGCAACCACCACCGTCATCGCTCTACTATCTCATCGTATTTTTATTCCCTTCTTCTCCTCGTCCTTCTTCATCTCTCATCGAGCCATCTCCCTTTTACTTTCGCTTCTTTACTTAAGTACCACTTCGCGAATGCTTTGTACCTGGCAGCTCAGTCGTGCTACGATATCCGGCACCAACCCCGGCTCGGGGACTTGTACCTCGAATGGGAATTTTCTTGAGAAAAGAAAGTATGTAGGTCGTAGAATCGAAACGAACCGGACATGGAAGTACGAGTGTCCCTTTGAACAATACGCGACAGATGAAAAGGTCATGCATCAATAATTTATGAGCTGCTCTCTCGAATGTCTTTTTCGAATGAGACATCGCCGAGACAATTAAAGGGGGTCATAGATCGTGCGTCATCAACGGGAGGCAAAAAGATGAGGAAGGGGAACGAGAGAGAAGTGGCTTGCTCCTCGCGTTCGGATAATTCTGTCGCGTTTCCCATTTGCTTGTTTCCGCGTTTTCCTTGACGTAGACGGAACTTACCGCGCTTACTTGTAATACCGGCGGTGAACTTGCTAAACATGGAGCGAGCTACTACGCCACACTATGCTTTTAGCGCCGTCTAAATCCTAGCTTTGCGAATAATACGTGACTAATACTCGCGAAAGTTGTCCGGTCGGTGAAACGTCTAATGGAGTATCAGCATTATTTTGAACAAGATTTCATAATGGACAATTAATCAAGATGACTTTTGCAAATTATTGTGGATATATATGTTCTTATGTCAAATTACAAAAATTCTAAAATTCATAAAATACAATTACTTGCAATCTGTACACATTCTTATATTTAATGCGGATTTTTATTTAAATTTTTATCTAAAAAGATTAAAATAATTTTTTTTGCAAGGCAAATTATTATCGAATACAGATTGATATTACAGATATGCTGAAGAGGATATTTATTTACCTGCAATCTTTTCTACCTAAAAGAATAGAGCACATTTTGTACTCAATGAATTGATGTTTTAAATAATGTATAAAGATGAATCTATTAATGCAAATCGATGAAACTCAAATAAATACGATAAATATATAAATATTTTATGACCTATTTTAATTAGTACATTTATATTGCATTTATATTGCATTTATATTGCACACATTTCATCTCTTTTTTTCTGCTTCTCTCTCCTGCCTTTTCAAATCTTCGCTTCCTTCTTTTATCCTTTTTTTACTCTCACACTTTGCTGTACTTCGTATTGGAGCTCTTTTAAGAAACCTTTCTATCCGCGGACTGTGCCCATAAATAAGCTTCTTCCGTTATATAAACGATCTTGAAGGTCAAAAAAGAGATGCAAGGTACCGATGAATAAGATCTATGATACTTCTCGATCTTGAGAATCGCATTCACAAAGTTTTGTATCGCGTATACCAGCTCTTAAATTCATTTATTTATAAAAAAAGAAGTGTGCTTTTATATCTCCCTCATTTTTCTAGAGTGAGTAAATTAAAAAGATAACAAACGGGATTTTTAGAATATCTTAATCAGAAATGAATAAATTAAAGAGATAACAAATGGGATATTTAGCATATCTTAATCAGAAAGTTAAGAATGAAAATATATTTAGGAAGATTATTTTTCATATAAAAATAATCATTTAAAATGATAAAAACAAGAAATAATGAAAGTGAATTAATTCACAGAATAAAATTTTACAATCATTTCAATACATATTTTTATCAAGATATATTAGCATGAAAAAATGGAAGGTTAATTTAAAATGTTGTTTTGCATTGTCATATCATAGAAGTATTTGAAAATTATTATTGATATAAATATCCCAGTAAATATTCAGCAAAACGCTCCAAGCATTAAAAGAATATTATATAAATTGATGAAGAGACGGAAAAGGGATTTTTCTCGATAAAAGTATGTCGAGAATTAGCATCGTGCGGATCGATTCCAGTTGCTCAATTCGAGTTGGAGAGATTCCATTTCTAAAGATTCATGCGATATCATCGGGTGTGTAGAGGGAGTGGCATTGCGGTAACGAGGAGCAATTCAAATGGCACGGTTATAATCCTGCAAGTGGAGTTGGCTAGAGAGAAGCCGGTCTGATAAAGTGTCTATTTTCGTGAGCGTAAAAGCCGCCTCCTCTCCACATCGATGCGGCGGCGCGGCGCTCTGCGTGAGGAGAGTCGCGCCACAATGCATGCTGACCCATATTCGGGTCGTTGCTATTTCAGATCCATCCTTTCCATAGAGGAAGGTCGTCGGACTGCGCGCGCGGCGAGTTGCATTACGTAACCGCGCCTTGTTTTCAGCGGCCGCGCTCAAACGCGCTGCTCTTTCTCGATTTTTTTCTCGCTCGCTCACGATTCGAGAATTGCGTGCTGCACGGATTGTCCTGTAATCATCCGCCTCTCGTCGATTTAGAGATTTTTTTTTTCTCGATGAAAATATCGAGGTCGCATTTTATTTCTTTATGTGTACATCTTTTTGATAACGAGCTTTTTACATTAAAATTCTGTTGAAAGTTGCTTGAAATATATAATTTCATTATTTATATATTTCTCTTCTTCTGTGAAGCTTAATACGTCAAAAGCTCCTGGTGTTTTTAATCAAAATGCCTCGACACTCTTGTGAAAAAAATATGATTTTAAAGTTTGTTAAAAAATCTGCAATTAAAAAGATATTCGATGATTTCGAAACGTAGGATATTTCATACTTGAATTCTTCGTAGTGAAATTTTAAAAGTGTCATTCTGAGGCTACGATTTCTCCGAATAATTTGTTTGATAATTAAATCAAGGTAATAATCATAGCACCCGGACACAAATCGATATCCATAATTTTCATTATTTACTGAATATATCTCATCGCAACCACATGAAATTGTTCCAATTTCTTGATTTCCATTATATTATTTACGTCATAGAATATTCCACAGGAATATTTTACGTTACATTGAAATAATCAATATTTTCAAAGCAAATATCTTTAATTTGAAACAAGACACAGTAACATTTAAAATTGTAATCATTCTAGAAAGATTAAATTTACATCGCAAACTCGCTGTCTGACCATTGCTACATTTTACTACTGATATTTCCGTTCTTCGAAAACTTTTCACACGACTACAATTTCGCTTAATGATTTTTAAAATTTACAAGTATAAATTAATTAATCAAGATCAAAAACAGTTATTATCTTAAATTAAAAAATAATTTGTCAAATTATGTAGAGATACATATATTTAATCGCACAAAATTTTCAAGAAAAATAATATATAAATATTTTTAATTATTGCAGCAAAGTCTGGTTAGCATCAAATATATATAATCTCTAATCATCTAATAAAAATTTAATTGTGTATATATTACTTGTTGTCCATACAAGTAATATTGATTGGCATTCGATCTCGCGCTGTCGTCAATGATTTTACGCTTCGTTGCACAAGCAAACCGTGCATTATGCAGCGATGTGCAGAAACGATAAGGCACAGTCAAGCTAGTTTTACCTTGAACGTAAGCCTCAAAGGCCGTAATCTAGGAAAACTCGTTTGACATGTGTATATTGAACTGCGCTCACATACACTACGTTAGATTTTAGAAAAGCGTCAATCTTGTTGAAATCATCGTATTCCGTGATTCCGGATTTTTATAAATCATTGTTCGCTTGTTGCTCTGTGAAATTCTCGCTTACCTATCTCGCTTACAAACACCGTATCGCGGGACTCATTTGTCACCGTTTGACTCGTTATCTCGAATGCCAGCAATCGCGCAAAATACTTGATTGCGTAATCAATCGCGATGTAACAAGGAAATTTTTCCATTTTTTACGTCCCTCTCATGACAATTTTTTTCGAGTAAATTTCTCATCTAATATTATTACCTGCTAATAATTTTATTTACAAATATTGTTCTCCTCATACATTAAAAATTTTTGAACAAGGAGAATTGAGCACAAATTTGCCTGAATAAAGTCTATGATTATAAGATCTGTTTGATTATTTCATAAATAATGATATAAAATTCAAATATATTAATATATTTCTTTCTCTTTCCCAAATATCTTTAAAATATATGAATATAATTCTTTCAATTTTTTTTATCGAATGCAAAACAATCTACATTTTTTTAAATAAGAATAATTTTACTATTATTAGAGAGAAAGAGAAAGTGAATTAAACTATTCCTCTTCATTTTTTACTACTTTCAAAGGTGTATTCTTATTGTTTATTCGCCCGAAAATATTCAGGATCGCTTTAGATATCGATGGTACATCTCGCCAAGCGCGAGGAGATATCGCGGAGAGAAATCTCTCTCGAAATCTTGGTGACTCGTGCATTCGGGGTACGGCGCGTCGAACGATCATTAATCGCTCGACCCTCGCTCCGGCTCCAGTGTCGCCGCATCCGCTGCACTTTCTCTCCCGCCGCGGGCGGCCGAGCGGCCGTGTGCAGTCGTCGTCGGTCGGCGGGCGACGCAGGGTGTAGGTTACGCGCTATAAAAACATCGGCGAGGGGAATTCCCCACCTGGAATGCACCTCTCTCGGTTGCACTCGCCCGCCCGGTCCCACCACGTGGGTTAGCGCGCTGTTTCCCTCGCCTCCCTTCTTCCTCTCCCCCCTCCACTACGCCTCCGACACGGTGGTTGCACCTTCGCCCTCCTCCTCTCTGCTCCTCGTATCCGATATAACGGCCGCTAGCATTTTCCGCTTCCTTCTCTGTCCCTCTCTCTCTCTCTCTCCCTCTCGTCCTCGCCCTCCCTCCCCCTTTTGTGTCCGTCGTCCCTTTCCCCACGGTCTCTGCCACGATCACCACCTCCAATGTTACCCTCCCCACTATGCCCTCGCGAGAGCGAACATGAATCGCTGGTTCAGGGGGTTGCGGGTCGCGCGAGGCGCATGCGCCTCGATGGTAAACACTCCCCGGCTGCGCACTGCGACTTTGCTTGTGGCAGGTCCGGGCTCTCGTGTAACGGCGGTGGCAGCGACACATCACAGGCTCCGCGGTGCGGAGCAGCCTCTCGATGTGCACTACGTACCCTACCTACATACGGGGGATACGCGCCCCCCTGAACCAGCGAGATAGGGGCGGCTGTCGGGTTGGGTGGGTAGGTCGTTTGGCTCGATACCGGCCTGGGTTCAATGCACACCGCGAGGCCGGCTCTCCTCCACCTCCTCTGCTGCCGTCACTTCTCTCACGCGTTCTTCGCCTCTCAACCCCTTCAGCCGTATCGTAGACTTTGCCTTCTCGTTTATCTATCTCTCTCCGATTCCTCTCCTGGCGCCTTTCCTCGTCATCTCCTGCCTTCCGCGCCCCTTCTCCCTCGCCAAATACGTATTCTTCTGTTTGTCCTTGCTCCGGTCGCTCCTCTCTTCGGAACTCGTCAATCGAAGAACCTCGCGGGACGAGGAAAAATAAGGTGGAGAGGATAGAAGAGATTGCGGGAGAATCAGTGAACGAGAAAAGAGGACAGCTTGCGGATGGTCATGGAAGATCTGGATAGAATATACGTGAGAGGTACCTTCAGGAAGAGACGAGGAGGAAAAGGAAGAGCAACGGTTGGTTTCTTTCTTGTTTTTTGGCAGCGAGGACCGACAACAACCGTCGGCTTCAAATAACAGGAATTTCTCTCTCTCCAATTTTTTTGCTTTCGTCGCTTTGTCGACTCAACGAGTAGATTCGCAAAGTTTCAGAGGCTTTCGCGGATTCGCTGAAAGTTGATGCACTTGCCCGTGTGGAATTAACAGCTCGATTAATATCTATTTCGACATTATAAACATTTTGCGACAAGATAAATTGCGGATAGAGTAATTGCAAATTACGATGGGACAAATGTTTACATAATTTTATCTATTCGTTGTGTATAAAAACATTTCTCTTGCTACTACTTGTGATTCAAATATCAATGGAAGTTCAAGATTAATAATATAATCAAAGCTGGTTCCTTAAAAATAATTGTATTACTTTGCATGACTGCAAAAATAACGCGTTTATTTATAAACGATTGATCATTCTATAACACGTTTTTCCTAATTTGTGAAAATTGCTTGAAACAATATTGTAAAACAATATTTTTTGCATAGTAAATGATGAGGATTAAAACGGATTATTTGTAGACTGTTTCAATTTCCAACTAAAGCCCAAGAAAATTCCATAAAGTGAGATTCCACCAAGTTAATCGCCAGCTGTGGCTATATAAAATTATTTATGAAAAAGCACAAGAAGAGAGAAAAACTTGAACCGCCTAGCAAAGCTTGCTCTTCGTGCTCTTGGAAAGAATGCCACCCAAGGGCAACATTGAGGAAACTTAACCTCTCTCTTGGTATCCGAGATCTCCAGAGGATTGCTATTATTTCTTGTTATAAACTTATGTAATAATCAAAAATACTTGTAATTAACTGTGAAATTGATGTAACATGAATTAATAGACATTTTTTCATTTTCGAACAATTAATGCTGCATGAAAAAAAATATTATCTTGTTATCTTTAAGTAGAATGACTACTTAATGACTATTTACGACTGAAATTGCATAACAAAAATTAAAATTAATTTTCAAATCTAAGATTTCAATTATATATCATATAATATCGATATTCTTTTTTTTTAATTCATTAAAATCATCGTTAACATTAGTGAAAATTTAATAAAAGAAAGAAGGAATGATTATACAATTATATTTTCTTTTGCATATTGAAGCTTTTCATTAGACAATAATCATTCATTTTAGTAAGATTTTGCGATGCTAGTATCGTTATTTACGTTCACATCTTTTTTTACTCATAGAAAAAAAAATGATGTAATGGCAATTATATAGTAACTGATAAAAATGAGAATAAATCGAAAACTGAATAAAAATCGAGAAGTATTCATAGGATGAATGAATGAATAATATTTTGTTGCATTATTGCAGTGAAATGAAAAATGAATAACAATTATATTCTCTCTATTTTCTTCTCCTGTTTTTTTTCGAGAGATTGCCTATTGATACAAAAAATATAAGTGAAAAAAAATGCTATAAAAATTATAAATTGCGCACCATGTGTTAAAGATATATATTAATTTATATTAAACGATATCTCCGAAAGTTTTTTTATTGCATCGACGCACGTATTCAATATAATAACATCTAATTCTTTTTAAACCATTGTACTTAAAATATAAATATGATACATTGACACGCAACTGCGCGCACGCAATTCATGATGTTTTCATTGTATAAGTTTAATATTCTTTTTACTCGGATGAGAATTTTTCAGTTCTATTTTTTAAGAAATTACATTTGCATAATTGCGTATATGGGATTGTTTAAAACCATATTACTTGCGATTTTGAGAAAGACGTGTCAGATATATATTTCTCACCCATAAAGATTTTCCGTGCATGTAAAATTTAGAAACCGTGAAAAAAACCTTATTATAAAAATAATCTTATTTAATTAAAGTTTATTTTTTCATTCTATAATAAAATCTTCCAAATTAATAGAAATAATATAAAGTAAATTTTCATTATACGGCAAATTTAAAGCGAAAACTCTGCGTACTTGAATCCGTCAAAAGAAACTTTATTAATTTTAATTGCATATCTTCTAATTAAATTCATATATGATTCAGATTATTCAATCTACTTTGACGTTTGATCGTAGAATTACAATATTATAATTGATTTCTATTTTTTTCTCTCAACATATAATTAAATATAACGATTAATTAAATATATCGCCGATTAAATAAATGTATCGAAAATCGAATAAATTCCTGAGCCAAGCTTCTTATTTCTTTTACGATATTCAAAGATGTTATTGAAAAAGCTTAAGAGCTCTCAACGTTTTATATGCATTGTTGAGAGCTTATTGTTAGACAAGTCTCGGTAAGTCTCAACATCCCCTAAGACTTTTCCAATCTCTCCCGCCTGGTCGGTCGCCATGATTCGCGATACGCGGTCGCCCGCGGCCAGTTATCTGCTCTCTCTCCATATTAAATCGTAACGTAATCCAATACAGAGTATAATCGTTTGCCGGGACGTTATCGCCTCAGGCTGATACGTAACGGCTCTATCCGTTACCTTATTGGTCGACGTTGAAGTGGTCAGACTCGATTCGTCGTCACCTAACTTTGTACAACTATTTTTTGAAGTACCGTGGATTATAAGGATCTTTCGAATGCTTTCTAACGCTAAGGCTTGAAAATACATGCCTAATAGACATATAATTGCCAAGCAGTCTCTCTTTTTCCCTCAAAAATGAGTCAATTAATTTCTAAACTTCAAAAATAGAAGCTATTTACATGTAGATACATATTTTTTAATTTTCATTTCGTTTCTTCTTCTTCCTAAAAAATTAAATTCAAGCAAAAGAAATTTTTTAGTATCCTGAAAATTTTGTTGCATTAGGTACGTCACTTCAATATATTTGAAGTTTTAAGACAATTGTGTTCATTTTGTATCTCTTCTTCCTTTACGCAATTTTCTTCTTTCTCTCGCGGAGAAAAATGGTATGCGGAATGAAACAAAACACCATTGCATTATTTCGACTGTGGGAGGCCTGAGGAAGAAATGTGAAGACGAGAGGGAGCACGAGGGAGAGAGGAAGGGCAAGGAACCGAGAAAGGTGTCCAAATTGACGTGTCCCGAGAGAATACTTCTACCGACATCAATTGCACTTCTCCTCTCCCGCAGTCGGCGACTTCAGCCACTATTTGAATCCTGAGGGAAAAAGGAAGAGATCGCAATGGGAGGAGGAAAGGTACAAAGGCGAGGTTGAGCCACTATTTTGATGAATATCATATTTGCGATATCTTTCTATATCATCGGCCTTGAGGCACGAAAGCTTTACATTTTCCGTTTCGCTTGTGAATCGATCCTGCAACCACAATTGTAATAGTGCGATTTTCAAGATGAATTTCCGAGACGATTAAAATATATTTCGATCGAGTCGAAGTCGCGATCATTTGATCATTTAATTTGGCCAAGCAAATTGAGAATTACTGAAAACTATCACGAGAAAATGCGAAACACGCGTGTAATGTAAACAAATTCTAATTGTGATATAAATAATCATTGCTCGCGATAAATTTTTTAACAATGCATCTGTTGGGCCAAATAGATAGCGTTTAATAAAGCGTCCCGGAACCGCATAATTTGCCATATATTGCGATGAACGAAACGCAATCCATTAATTTTAATTGGAAAACAATGTGAATTTTCGCGTTACAAGCGCCTCATGTTGAAACTGTTCCAGAGCGTATAATTTCAAATATTTTAAAATACCTAAATAAATAATATTTATCCCGCTTCTCTAGTTTCTCGTATGGCATCGTTTATTATTTTAAATAACTTCTCGCTTCTTCTTTATTTTATTTGTTCTTCCTTCTTGCCCTCACTTTTTTTCTCGTCGATATAAAGACGTCATTGATGATTCAGTACAGACTCACCGTGATGCAGAGTCCATCAACGTGGTCAGTTTGCTAAGCCACTGCGTTAAAATGCACGCGAGTTTCCTCGCGATTATTCAACGTGATGTAGGTCCGATATCATGCGCGGACCAATTAATCATCCCGAATTAATTCGCCTAATCTCGTTAGCCGCACTGACAGAGAATTTAAGCGGCCGTCGAAACTTGAGCGGTCGAAGAGAAGGAGGGGGAGGGAGCGGGGATACGCGAGCGCGGCACCTGCTCCCAGGTCACGAACTAGAACTTCGACAACATTAGCCGCGACCCTGGCGACAGCTTCCTCTCCTCCGCCAACGCTCTCGGCCCGCCGTTTAATTTCTCCGAGCGCACCCTCCCGTTTCATCTCTTCTCGCTGTGCCTCTTTCGGAAGATTCGCGGCTACGTTAATTAATCGTTCGGACTCTCGCGCGAGGACTATGATGAATCGATCGCGATTAAAAGTCCCGCACCGATGTAAACAAACTGCACTGTTGGGGGAGGAAGCAAAGCGGGTGCGGAATGCACAAGGGAGTGAACGAGAGAAGGACACGAGGTGGGAGATTGAGGGAACGGGATACATCGAGAGAGAGAGAGAGAGAGAGAGAGTAGTCGACGTTGCGATGCGTTACCTCACGCGGAGGTCATTGACCGGGGGTAACGAGAATGGAGGGATAACAAGACGGGCGGGGTTGCGGAGCGAGGAACAGAAGAGAGAGAGAGAGAGAGATGACCGAAGATCGGTAGGGGCGCGAGGAAAGAACGAGAGCGGCAGAGGAAGGGGACACGCGAAAGAGGAGGAGGGGATGCGAGTGCAAGCGTCGAGCGTTTGGAGGGGTACGCGTGCAGTTGCATCGACCGACGACGGCTCAGCTGTGCATCCGCGCTCCCTTGCATCCCCCGCCGCCGGCACCCTGCCCCCGGCCACTCGACGAAAACCCTTCCTCCATTCTTCTCTCTCTGTCTCTCTTTCTCTCCTTTTTACACTCTCTCCCCCTCTCGTTTTCCCCCTCAACCCCTCACCCCTTTCCCTCGAGTCGAGTCTCGCGTCCCTCGCCCGGACCTCGCGCAACCACCGAATCGACGACGGCGGCGACGGCGTCACGGGGGATGCTGTGCGCCGCGCCTGTGAACGTGACCCTCAAAACTGAGCGTGCATGTACATACACAGCCAACCTTCGTTGTGCCATGCGGGGGCGCGCACCCGCGCGAGCCACTGTATCGTACGTGCGAGAACGAGGGACGCTAATTAATTAGGATCCCGAACGCGCGCGGGACATCCTCCTGCTACGAGGTGTTAAGCATTGTCGGGATTCATCGTGGGGGAGAATAGAGAGCACAGTCGGGCAAAAGCATCTTTCATTCCATCCATTCCATATTCTTTGAAATACTTTAATTTTCTTTGCCGTTATCCATTGGTTATATCCTTTGCGAAACTAGTAATTTACTTATAATTTATTTATATTTAAAATATTTTCATAATTATCGCGTGCAAATTGTCAAATTATATTCCGTATTTATAGTTGTATTTCCTGGACGGATTTTTTTAATTATTGATACATTTTCAATGCATGATTTATGCAAAATATTAAACCTTTTTTTTAAATTACATCTTTTTGAAATACATTAGATATATAGTTTATACCGCTATTAGGTCAATATAATAGAAAAGATCGAAATTTAAAATATTATTTGTAACGTGTATCAAACAAAAGTACATGCTCGAAAAATATAATTTTTAACTTGATAAAATTTTTTTTTTCCTCATTAATAAATGTTATAATGAATCTCATAATTTCATCGTAATTCCACGTTAATAAAGGAATTTTTTTTCACTATTTACGACACTGAACCATACGACACTGAAAAGATAACTTTTACTATGTAAACTAAGGGATATTTGATCATGCTCGGTATCTGATTGTGTCTCACTCCGTTCTGTTATCTCGCATGATACAACACATCTCTTAAATTGATCTCTTTGTGTATGAAATTTGATGAAAATTAAGCAATAAAATGATAAAATAATTATATCAAATGAAATGTAAAAGAGAAAAACAATTTTCCTTACAATCTATTCACAAAACAAAATATAATTCTAGCAGATGAAAAATAATTAAAACTGATAATTTAGACTAGAATCTTAACAACTTTTATAATTTTATTCTGCGTAGAAAATATTCAAACTATAAAATAATCAATAACACATGTCACATCTGTATCATGACACTTTCTTTAACATAAATGTATTTTGAAAAACATACATGAACATGTGGAACGCAGTCATAGAGAGACTCTTTGGACATAATATCGACTAAAGTACTGGTTATAGTTGTGGTAGTAGTGGTTATAGTTTGTTCTTTTGCCGCAACTGCAGCTGTATAAATATATCTAAATGCATCTCGATTTCTTTGTGGATTTTATATTTACAAAGTATAAAAGAATAACGCGTTATCGGTCGTACGATAGATAATAAAGTTTGACTCGATATCAAATTTTAAACGAGATACGATCTGAATGGTTTTTATCATGAAACACTCGTCGCTTTTATAAATAAAAATAAATATATAACAATATATATTTATGTGTGATTCATAAAATATACATTTATATAGGATACGAGTAATAGATTTTTAGTAGCCACTCTTTTCAAAGCAACGATTACCGCATGTTGATTCGCAGACAAATGGAAAATGATATGTTGCATATGCAACAAGTCGTAAGGAATAAAAACGCGCTCTGTTAATTAATCTACAGCGTATGGATTAATCAGCATTACAGTTTCTCGTTATTCCGCTGGCATTATAATAAAAGCATTGCAAATAATATTCTACATGTAATTTTTATAATAATCTCACGCAACTCTCTACATCTACATAAATATACAGGTGTTTTTATTTCGAGACAAAAGAACAGTCACATGTTATAATCGTCATAGTATAAGAATTAAGAATGACATTTTTTGCAGGGTGTTTCTTAATAAGTGCGAAAAATTTTAGGAGATGATTCTTTGTCGAAAATTAAGGGGGTTTTTTATATAAACATATACTCCTCCAAAAATGGGGGTAAAAATTAGGTTTTTATTTTTTTCTCAAATTTGGAACAAGTTGAAGAAATGAAATTAGATGGATATTTTCTACTAATAAAAAGGTTATTTATTAGTATTTTTTACTAGAATCTTTTAATGTTTATATGAAAAACCCCCCTTAATTTTCGACAAAGAATCATCTCCTAAAATTTGTCGCCTGTTAAGAAACACCCTGTATAAAAAAAGGGGACGTAATAGAATATTCTATATAATATTTTATTTTCAAAGTATCGATGTGGAACACAATGTGAAGGTCATTCTTACTTTCTTTTACCTCGTCGACTCCCTCTTGAAAATCAAGCACGATTTAACGAAAAAATTCTACCGTTTCTCTGTCTGGAAAATAATCTCTCCCCCGGGCTCCGCGGAACATCGTGCTCGCGATGGTTTTATCTACATTTATATCACTCTAACGCACACTTTCAATTATTTTCGTGGCCTCTAAGAATTCCTGGGCCAGGATAAGGCTAGGCGGCGGATAATCTAATGCCGATAACCGTCGGTGACGCGGCGGGAGTCGCGGTACTCAGAGTGCCGTTGCACCCGGTTTACGACCGGCGGACCGGTAGTCTGCTGCATTATACGATATACGACCGTGGCTATATCCACGTGTCTGGCTGGGTGAAACAGGAACGGGGCAGAGGAGACAGGGGAGGAGAGTGGCATTGCATCGGCGAGTGCATGGCGGGGGTGGAGAGGGACGCGTCGGCAAGATTTTGAAACTGCGGAAGAGGGAAAGGGGGAGAAGGATGGCCAGGAATGATTTTCGACGAGCGAATCGATCAATTAGCTCGTATGAGGTTTAGTCGATCTGGGCATCCCCAATAAATTGCATCAAGTGCAACGGAATTTCGCGAATCTAACGAGTGCATGTCTTCTTCAGCCGACGTTGTACGTCACGAAGCCGCGAAAAGCTACGTCGAGGCGAATGCAAAAGCGATGGTACTATTGATAGAGTGGAGATGGATTCGACAAGCACTCATAATGGAAATTCGCGGTGTACTTTGGGATCGTTTCTTGCGGAATGGAAGTTCGTTTCATTCTATCCAGGCAGTTAAAATCTTTTTTGATTAAAGTGGCGGATTAATATTCGTTTATTTGTATAATATTATTTTAATTTTGTATAATATTATTTTAATTTATTTGTATAATATTATTTTAATAATATTATTATTTGTATAATATTATTTTAATTTTGTATAATATTATATAAACGAACCTTCTCGTGTGATAGAAAATTATATTAATTTATAGAAAACTTTTTATTACACTTATATTAAATTATAAAATAAATACATGTGGAAAAATTGCTATTTTTCGCTTATAAAACAACGAAAAGATATCTTTATTCAAACAGTATTATGCCGATATGAAAAGATTAATAATAGCATATACTAATAACAGAAGATGATCATTTGCCAGCTGCAGGGATACGCAGTATCCATGACAACGTACACGACGCACTAGTGATGTACATGTTATACTCGTGACGAACGATGGGGTAGGTCAACGCACGGTTTGTCGCTTGGCAACCTAACAACCTACCTACCTACCTACCTACCTATCTACCCTACGACCAACTGCATCCAAGGATTAAACCCTCCTTTTTTTAATCAGCGCCTTTGTCCTGCCGTCCGATTGTCTGCGTTCGAGGAGAGCTCGCGAGAACGCAACCAGAACAAGGGGATTTGATAGACTTACCCTCCCGAAGCGTCGCTCGCTCGTAGAAGTTGCGCCTTAGATTTTCATGCGACATCAGAAATATATTTATGGCCCGAATCGAGATTTAACAATTCATGTCAGTTAGATAAATTAGTTATTATCATATTTTTTATCAAGTAAATGATAATTTTCGCAATGGAAATCATATATGAAAATTCCTACCTTTTCTAATTAATTATAATCTGTGATATATACAAATGCTTTCAGTGCAGGACACGTGTGTAATGGACGCTTTCTCGTCGCTCGCGATATTCTTGAATCTACCTGGTAGGTGGCCGCGTGGGCCGTAAGCAGGAATTAGGTTAAACTGTGAGCAATTATGACAGGATATGATTTAGCCTGGCTTTCTTAACCGTCAATTTCTGCGCTGTGCACGCCAACGGCTATCCACACGCCAGCGTCGAGCGGTCAGGGACGGCCTTTGACACGTATTTCCTATCTCGCGCTCGGTGTCGACGAAGTTCTTGTAAAATAGATTGCTACAGGTCGCTTTACATACGACTGTAAAGTATGTTGTAAATTTTGCAACGGAAAGAAACATAAAATTTCAATAAAATTTTTCACATATTGCTAAAAATCAAATATAAATCTCCTAGTAACTAAAAAAATCACACAATATTATTCAGTACTTATTAATATCATTGTCGCCAAAGTTCAATTGTAAAGGTATTATTTTTTTTATCAAGAATAATGTTAATCATCAAACATATTTTTCCTCATTTATCAAGATACATTGATAAAAATTTCGGGATATTAATCCAAGTAGCTTCATCAGATTCGCCGCCGAGCAAGGTGGATAGTTGAAAGGAACGTTATTGCCTCGCTGCCAGCGAGTGGTCAAACGTACGAGATCATGACATTCGCGTCCCTTGCTCATCGAGGGTACGATAAATTTCTAAACGCACGATTACGCGTGCATCTGTTTCCACGTGCTTGCCCGTGCGCGTTATACATACAATATGCTATCACACCGCACTGATCAGCGATGAAACAGCTGCCCTGGTATCCCTCGTCGTTGTTTCTCCTTGCGTGAGACTTACGACTCTGTATCGGCGACAACGGTCTATTATTAACCGGGGCGCGATAAAACCACGGCTTCGTCGAAATTTCCTGTTTCGATGGGTTAACGAAGTGAAGCAGGCAGCGACGTGACTCTATATTTTCACGCGCATCCAGATATATGTTGTCGTAAAGGAGATTTATTCCTCTTCGTTCCGCCGTTTACAATGATGCTTAGAAATTTATTTTGCTTTTACAGCGACAATCTAAAGATACCTATGTCAAACTGTAAATCATTTTATCAACATGCAGTTCTCGTCAAATAGGGTTGCAATCGTTTTATCAATTTTACGTGCATAAAAATAATCCTTTACATAAACAGTAATTTATGTAATATCAAAGAAACGTCAAATTATTTTTTTAAAGTATCTGTACAATATTCATTCAAAAACCATATGTATAGAATTATTATCAGATTGATATAGATGATAAATTTTATGTGATGAAATTAATCTTTTTTTAATATAAATTTATAAAAAAAGTTTCATTCAGTGCGTGCAACGAAGGGAAGTTTGGAAAATTAATGCAAACTATGACCGAAACATTCTCGAGAGTGTTTCGCTGCGATGCAAATGTTTAATTAAATGTAAAATTAGAAACAATGCCATTTATATACGCGTGCGTATGCGGTTTTCAATTTAATTATTGAGAGAGTAAGCGTCAGTGTTTCTGCGCTGTGTTGTATCGTTGACGATCCGTCGTCATCATAGTCATGAATACAGGGCGACAGCCACGTGTTCGTGATTGTATAATAGTTGAGTCGTACGTCCTCCGAAATCGCATAAGAAATCATAATCTCCGTTCATCGCGACCGTATTCAATATCTAATGGATGGAATTTCAATTTAAACCGCATTACGTCGCGACATTTTGCAATCATGATTAATTAGCCGTGTTGCTTGTCCCTTTCTCGATTACACTTTCAAACACGAAATTTGTGAGGCTAATATTTAGTAACTAACTTTTTAATATTCAACATTAAATAATTTGACGTTTAAATTTCTGATTAAAATTTTAAAGTCCATTTAAAAAATACTTTTAGACGTAAATATATTATTAGATTGCATTCTCCAAAGGAAGAGACGGCCTAATTCGAAAAACAATAAAAGAATAAATCTGTTATCATTTATTATAACATTTTATAAATTACATATCGAGTAATAAAGTTGATTCGCTTGGTAGGAAAAAATTATCGATCGCGACCCTCGAAATTCTGCTGTTGGGACTTTATGAGCTCGCAATTCCGAATCGAGATACGGGCTAGGGCAAGAACAGACATTACGTAACTCCCACATGTGGAGAAAAAGAAGTGTCACGATCAGTACCACGAGGTCGCACCGGAAGCAGCCAAGGAGAACTGTTCCTTCTTCTCGAGAGCCAATCCCGCTATCTTACGCTCGCTTTGTAACCGATCGATCGTCTCGCTCTTTCTCTCTCCCTCTCTGTCCATTTCTCTCTATCTCGCCCATTCTCGCCCCCATTGTCGTCGGCTGTTACTACATCGTCTTAAATCCCTTTTTTTCCCTCTGTCTTCTCTCTCTCGCGGAAGCAGTCAACTTGCTGCCACTGTTTCTTCATCGGTCGCTGATTGCACCCCCCGCGCGGACTCATCAGATTAAATTCGAAACGGCCTGTAAAGCGTCAGCGTCGTGTGTTTTGTGTAGTTTGGAATACGTGTAGCACAGAGTGCTGCGCGTCGTGAGGTCAACGACCTGTCTACGCTGTGAATACACACAAACACACGCACGCGGAGTGCCAATACAACTATGCACCTCCGACAGATGGAGCTGAATCCCTCTCTCTCTCCCTCTCTCCCTCTCTCCCTCTCTCTTTCTCTCCCCCTTTTTCTCTCTCGCTCTCTTTCCTTCCTCCAACACCTCCCTTTTCTCCCGTCTCCTCCACGCGCTGGTAAACCTATCCTAGACTACATCGCATAGACCAGCGCACGGAGATACCGACAGACTGGCTAAAACAATATCACTAACGAATTCTAAACGAGACGTGGCACATCGAGACGTCGCATAATACGTTACCACGTGTTTGAGTGTCGTAAGATGCACGTGACGACGACGATGTCCTTATCGTCCTGTCATGACTCTTCGATCCAGCCGATCGAACAATAGGGTGTTACACTTGAGGCGTATCTCGAGGATCGCGACAAATGAGAGAGCGAAATTGAGGAGCATTTTAGCGGAAAGAAGCTAAATAGGCGATACTCCAATAGCTCTTATTTTCGTTTGTCAGCGGGTGTCGAGAAAAATGGAGGCGCGGTGCGAAGTTCTCTACCCCGTGGAAGGCTACTATTTTTCTCTTCTCTCTCCTGACGCAAAGGCTTAAAGAGGCAAGCACCGTACATCAAGAGCAATCTGTACGACTGAGCGATTGTTTGGCGTTTATTCGTATTGTGCGGATCTAACGAGGAAGAAGAAGGAACGCGAGGATAAAGTCGAGAGTGGGGAAAGAGCGTTAATCTGGTTTTGTCGTCAGAGGGATGAAAATATTCCATACATCCTGTTAGTTTGAGGTAGAAGCGCATTAAGAATTGAATAACGAGAATAAGAAAAGTTGGCTTAAGAGCAAAATTGTAAAAATTGTCATGGAATTTATTAAAATATCTATAATTGCAGGATAAATATAACACTCATATTTTGCGACAATAAAAAATCTTTATAAAAATGATGAATATTAATTTTATCAATGGAAAGTCTCAGCGTGTCATACATGGTTATTAATTAATCGTCTTGATCGTAAAAAATTACATAATGTAGCCGCAAGCTATGAAAACACGTGTTTCTTTCTCAATATAAAATAATGAAAGTGATGCATTAAATTAACCGAAAGCTTATCTTTTTAATTAAAGAATCGTATAAGGAGAAAACGAATAAATTGTTAATCAATCTAGTGCAATATCGCATTTTTTATCCGATCTATGTATTCAATGGACGGTTGTTTAATATTCCATAAACCGGCGAGCTTTCAGCGCGATTCTCCCGCGTGATTGCCAAAAAAAAGTCGATCTTGCATTCCCATTCATACATAATTCCGCGTGCCACCTGTCGCACATAAAACTGTCTTGTATTTTTCTATTGCAAGCGAGATATTTCCACTCGTTGTACGCGTTTCCTCTATCGGTCGACGAAACGCACGTGCGTGTACTTTGAGCCATTGTACGCGTTATCAAGATCAATAAAGTGCGCCGTATGTCGGAGGCATTGGACTCGAAACGCAGCGTCTGAAAACGCATTTGCTTTACATAAGATGTTCGTATTACTCCGAAAATAATCAAACATTCTACGCCAACTGTCATGTATGCGATCCAACTGACACATTTCGCTCAAACCGCACGATTCAATTATCCTTTAGAGCGCAATATAATTCACGTTAATGTAAATCTCCCGGTCTATTAAGTAATTTGTTACTAAATTTGAAATTGTTTCTCTGCAAGCGTATCCACGTTAAATTACTTCTCACGTCTAATTTGTATGAAATTATAAGATAAAAATTATAAAATTTTAAAAATTTTATCTTATTCCAACAACTTTATTACTCAAGAGTAGCGAATATATTACATATGCAAATCTATAGCGTATCAGATTTTATGTTCTTTAAATTTATTATGACATTTTACTACTTAATTGGTTGATAGTATAAAAGTTTATAAAAACGAGCTAAAAAAAATCAAAGTGATTTTTTATTAATCATCATATAATTCGAGAACAATTATCTTTTATTATTAATTCGCGTTGTTTCATTTTTATTTCTGTTATTAATTCATTTAATTCATTTCTATCATTAATTCACATTTTTTCGCTAAAATGAATGAAATATTCAGAAAAATTTTAGCCTCATTTCCTCGCTTGAAAGAGATATGTAACGATATTTTCACCTAAAAAAAGAAACTGAATTATTTAATACTCTCCAATTGTTTATTCACTGATGTATTTACTATTGACTATTACCTATGTCGATGGTGCGGCGTGTGTGTCAAATGATGCTGTGTGTCGGTCCATCAAGACGCCATCGGAACGTCCTATCCGCCCATCTCATAATCATTCAGGTCCTCGACCTGCCCTGTCTCTGTCTCTGTCTCTCTCTCCCTCTCCCTCCCTCCTTCTCGTCCATCTACCTGATCCCGTTCGCTTCGGTCCATGCATTTTTTCCTCCGGGGATCGTTGTCGCAATCTTATCCGTGCCCCCATACATCGGTAAATTCCCTCATCCGCAAGAGACGAGTGCCTGTCCGTCTGCGACGAAATGAGATTTCGGCGTGTCCCGTGACCGACGTCGCGTCATCGCGTTGTATTACGTCTTCGGAAGCCGAAGATTTACGAGGTGCAGCGGGGATGCACGAGGGTCGTTCTCTCGCTTCCGGAGAGCGCCCAGAGCGCACGTGCGCGCACGATGCAACGGAAGAGGGGGCAAAATCCCGTGATAGGACAGAGAGAGGGACCCATGCGCAGGACGAGGATCACCATTGTCGGTTCAAGCGGCGCAGGACGATACGGAGGAAACGAAGAGGGGGAGAGCGAAAGGGAGAGACGGATAGAATAGGGCCAGGGAGAGGGGGGCCCTGAAAATCGACTGGACGTCGCCGCGTGCACATTCGTCGCGTTTTCACGGTCAGGCTTTATCGATCGCCGGCCGCAGAGAGTGGGAGAGAGGGAAGAGCGAAGGAGCGGAAGGAAAGGAGTTTCGGAGTGCATCGGAAGGTCGTTGAACCCGGCCAGCCTTTTGGCAGCCGCGGCGCCCATAATGCAGCGATTGTGTCGCGCGTTCACCGCTCCACCCTCCGCTTCCTCCCGCCCCTTCTCGTCGCCCCTTTGCGGTCCCCGCGCCCGCTTCGGCCGGTCTCGCGGCGCAATTTTGACGGGCCTCTCCGGACCGGCCGGCTAAATTTTTTATTTCGCGATACGTGCGGCTTAACGAGCGTTCTTCCCTTTCTCTCTCCTCGCTCTTGCCCTGGCGAATTTGTCGTCGCCGTCGTCGTCGCTGCACCTCGCGCGCGACTCTGTTGGCGTAGGTCGCCGATTCCAGCGTAAATTCGCGACGAGGTAACGATGCTCTCGTGCAGAGTCGGGATAAGAGCAGAATTTCTGCGGGAATGACAGCTATTCTAGTTATTGATAAAAAAACGAAGGTGTTGTGTATAATTTTTATAACGAATATTTTGTCTTAAATTTGATGTCACGCAAACATTTGGACAATAATATCGAGTATGACAAATTGATAACATTTTAAATGTTACATATGTACATGAATATCGTGTGGGTTTCTTGGAAATTACATATTAAATAATTTTATTGATATCATTCATATTTAAACACGGTAGATTACATGAGAAATATTAAATGTTAATTGAGAGAAATGATTTCCAAGGAGATACAAATACGATTTGCCGGGACTGCAAAAGTATCGCGAATTATTCCGCACGAAACCGGTTTTGCGTCATATCTCTCAAAGATCATGCCTCCCGAACAAAGCCCTCGGGATGCACCTTAACGAGTTCAGTAGCCGTGTCTGATTCCGACTTTGTATCGCGCAACATCGACGGTGGACTTCTTGTAATTATCGTAACTCATCGTTTACGGGACGGATGCGTACGCGATGCGAGCCATAATTTTCGCTTCCTGATGTGAGCGAATCGATTACTATAGCGATACGCACATATCTTCTCGTCATCGTCGACGTCGAGAATAGCTGTAAGGAACGTACGATAATAGGTTCGTTTTAGTTGTAGTTTTACCCGTTTAAATTTAAAATAGAGAAATATACATTTAGATTTTTGAAGAGAGAAGAAGAAGGGAAACGTATGCGCGATTAAATAAACAGATCTAATACTTTCGCGGACACTCGCGGGGCGTTAATTAATCACGCGGCGAGAGGAATGGCCGTGACATATGATTCCAACGAGTGACCTTAGAGGAAGAAAAAGAGAGTCATCAACGGAGTACTCCAATCTTCTCGGTCGGAGGAACGGCTGCGCTATATTATGAGACTCCTTTTCGGCGCGTTCACGCCCTTCGTGCGGTTTTTCCATGCGCCCCGGAGATGAAGAGAGCGAGACGAGGACGCGCGCAGGGCGGAAGGAGAGCCGAGGCCAGAGAGAGAGAGAGAGAAAGAGAGAGAGAGACGGAGCGGAGAGGAGAGGAGGGAAGGGATTGGGAGAGAAGGAGGGAGACGCATGTGCGAGCAACAACGATGTATTTCGGTGCAGCGCTCCATACACCGCGTGGAGGTCAATGCCCGTCCTTACTCCGGCCCAAGGAAGGAGCGGAAGGGCGGGAGGGTTGACGGGAGCGGGAGGGGGAGCGTTCCACGGTCGGGAGGGAGGAGAGGGGACGGCAGGGCGGAGGGCGCACAAGCGCGGAGTGGAAAAAAAATGAACAAACATCCAGAGCGAGAGAGAGACGAGGGGAAGCGCCCCGGTGCGCGCCCTCCCTCCCCCTCCCCCCGCTTTTCGCCACTCTCCTCTCTTCTTCTCTCTTCTCTGTGATTGTCACTCTTTCTCGACTATCCCTCGGCCTCGCTTTACGATGCACCGCCGGCTGCACCGGCGGGCTTCTTACTCCCCGAGCGATTTCCTTAACGTCAAAACTCGAAGCCCGGCCGACCGCGAAAGGAGTTTCTTTCTTTCCCTCCCTCTTCCGGTCTTTCTGCTTCTTTCTGTCTCTCTCTTATTTCTTTATCTATCTTGGACTATCTGAGACTTGTTTCAAAAACGCGCACATCGATAATAGGACTCTTTGAGATCGATGCGTTAATTCCGATACCTACTTTTGCATCTAGATATTCGTGCTCACGTACGCACATGCGCTTATTCTTATTCCTCATTATGTAAACTTTTGACATGTTGCCAATCTCGCGTTGTATTTTCGTGTGATTCATTCGAGAATTTCTCGAAACCGCCGCGCTATATCTTACGTTACCTTGCTGCGAATTCGCCAGAACGGATCTCGCTTTGTTTTCCAAGTTCCCTGTGAAAAATCCCGATTCTCGCTATTCATCAATTTCCTATTGCTCGCTCGTGCGCACGCGAGATGCATGTTTAAAAGTTTCCAACAAGTATAAATTATGTACAATCGAGCCCCTATATCTGTACGTAACACGTTAAACGGTCTGTTACGTACAATTGAGCCCCTATATCTCTACGTAAAAACGTTACGACCCAATAAAAAACGTATCTTACGCACATTCTATCCGTAATCGATCTGTATATATCATTATCGTTTCTTGAAAATTTTACAGCCCTCGAATGGATAACGCAAGATATCGCGCGATATAATGATACGATTATTTCTTATAGTTGTACAGACATGTCGTTATATAAATGACAAATTTCAGTTGCAAAGAATCTTTGATCATTCTTATTTCTTGAAAAAAGAATTTTTCAAACTTTATAATATCTTGCATGTATTAAATAATGAAAAAAAATAATCTTTGAACGATACATGTATAATTATATAATTTTATGCAATAACAGAAATATATGAATCCAAATCGAGTAAACCTATACATATTCACTGAATATGTACAGCATTCGCGAATATAAATCGTGGAGCGACCCTCTCAAGGGGTAGGCGCGCTCTTCCGGTATTATTCGTTGATAAAGTTTGAAGAAAGAGAGACGCCAGCGCGGTCGAGTGCCTTGATCCTCGGACCAAAGGATACGGCGGACACGTAGCAGACTGGTTGCTCATGCAACATTGATCAGACATTACGAGCGACGTCAGTCGGCGGGGCGGGGGAGAATGTACGATTACCGACACTCTAAAGGTGCACACTCCGCACGTGTCATATCGTTTTATGCCTTGTGGATGCGCGTATGTCTGCGCGCGCTTGTAAAACACATCGCCGTGAAGCGGCATTTTCTCCCGATGTCAACCCCTTTATCTATTTTTTAATTTCGGGGAGGGTGTTAATCACTCGCGCAGAGAGATAAAAAATAACTAAACATTATTACGGTTTTATATTTTTAATCTTGTTTGCTCGCTTATATTTGAATTTTTTTAAATACTAATTAATAGCTTTTTTTATAGAGAGAAATAAATTCAGATTTTATATATATAAATTGCCATCACTCGAAAAAATATTTTGTTGATAGATAGGTAGATTTCTAGATGTCGCAACAAAAATTTATCGCTATTTTTTGTACCTGCTAGAACACATTGTTTGTAACATGTTGAATTTATAGCAAATTTAGATTCCATTGTTAAATATTAATTGCATTAGATAAAGTAAAACTTTTACATTCAAAAATATTCTTGCAAATACAGTATTTTTTAAATTTCACTAATATTTAATATTACAGTTAGAATGATTTTTGTGAAAGGCGATTTTTCAATCAAATTTTATAACAGATATTTAGCCTTAACATGGTGTCACGGAAATACTTTCTTTCTAAATTTTACCAACGGCTCAGATGCAATTTCTATCTCTGTCATTTAAATTGATTAAGCAAAACATATGCGATATCACAGTATTTGCTAATCATTTACCTATCTCATCGTCTGTTAATTTTTTAAAAATTGTTATTATATTTGCAAGACCATATTTTTTAGCGTAAAAATTTTATCTTTCCGCCAAAAGAAATCGAATTTGTTGTAAATTCCATTTTTAAAATAACAATCGGGCACATTGTGGCACTTTGTAGTTTTCTATAATAGGGCATGTAAAAGCTGCATAAAGGCGGGTGCAAAAGCGATACCCTCTTATAACGCGATGTAATGTAACACGATCTACAAAGGATTTAAATAGAAGAATAACGATATATTTTATTATCTTTTTTGCGCTTACAATGCACCCCCGTTGCTTCCATTCGTCCTTGTTTATACAACAAACGTACGAATATATAAATAAAAACTGACGATGTGCGGTTGTAAAACGAAGAAAAACATCGCGCAGGTAATATTAAACCATCGGCAGATTAAAAAGAAACAGGAAATGCCGGAATTATCGCATGCAGTGGTGTGTGATTGAAAACGGAAAGACATTTTTAAGTAATTACAATCGACGACGTTCCTCTCTAAGGACCTATTGCCTTCGTTCTCATTTATCGTCGCCATTAACCCACTGACATGATGAAACCAAGTGCCCTTTCTTCTCCCTTTCGCTCATTTTTCGTTCGCATCCTTTGATGAGACCTCGCCCGCTTGCATTTTAATCTTCTATAATACACTTCTACGTCATTGTATTGTTTTGTATTGTATTAAAAGCGAGGATCGTCATCGTTTGAGGAAATATATATGTCGCTTTGTTTATTTATATATTAATCTCGCTTTTTTATTAAAAATTTTAGGCATATTGTGCGACATGCGAAGCATACGTCAATTTTTTTAGGCGAATCACGGCTTCGTTTCCTAGAAAGTTATTGCAATTTCCCTCGAGAAAACACAAGAACGCTGTGAAATTACGCTGTTGCGCATGGACAAAACAAGAGACTTAATAATCATCAATGTAAACAAGCACAAACAAATTTCATCTTTATTACTATCACAATTTCCATTCTCATAATGTTTATTCAAGTCTTTCGATTCTTAGATAATGCTTCGAAAATTCATTATCGATATTCCCGCATTTATATTTCTGTGAGACGAGGAAATCATTCGGTACAGGTTGTTTGTGCATCGATTCTTTTCTAACAAGAAAAATGTAAAAAATAAAAAATACAAATAAATAGAAAAATGAGAGGGCGCAATTCACAATTAAATTCCTGTTTTCTCCATCTGCTCGCACATTCGTTTTCACTTTTTAGTATATTTTTTTACTGCCTAAACTTGAAAACTCTCAGTGCCATTGGCTGGAGGAAACGATGCCTTTGACACTGGCAAAGGCGCGAGAAGGACTTGAACCTTCAAAGTTTCTCGTGTACCGGACCCTCATGGAAAATTTAACGATTCTCTCTCTATTCTCAACAGCTTCGTACAAATTTGCGGGAGCCCCCGGAAAAGTAAGGGACGATTTCCTCGTGCCTGGAGGCTCTGTCTTCGTGCCCGCTGTCGGACGGCGCGTAACGCGAAACTATTTTCGAACTAGTTCCCTGCGGGAGCAAGGATTAGGAAGCCTTAGACGAGGATGAATTATGAAGCCGAGCTCCCTCGGAACGAGGAAACGCGCGCGCACCCACCGGTGAAATCTGCGCTCGCTCTCGCAACGTTCTTCCTCGTTACAAGCGGATTTTCGCGTAATGCGACGCGTCTCGATGCGCGCCAGTCTTTTATCATCGTCGATTTTGTCTCCCGATACTATGTATTAGCTCACAGTATCGCTAAGTGTATCGATAAATAGCCGAAAATTACGATTTATAGACGAAAATGTTCCAAAGAAAGCATTAAATTTTCCGAAATGAGTTCTATTTTTTTACGCAATTATAATGATGTAATTTATAAAGGTAAGACATTAGATTTTTATAGTAAACACTTTGCAATAGATGTATATTCAATATACATGTTTGTAAAATTAATCAATCAAAACGATGAAAAGTAAACGAATTATAATTTTTACTTTCTTATTTAATTTGATGGTTTTCAATCTGGATAGGAAATGTCCGATTACAGAGACTAAAGTTCATAAAAGTTAATGCGCGATACACTATCATGTCAATCGCAATAATTAAATTTCAGGATCTGCTTGTAACATGTTTTCGTAAAAAATATATATTTCTGTGTCATATATATAATTATTTTATTCTGTGCATTTTTTAAAGTATTTTTAATAATAATAATAATTTTTTCATAGGAATAAATAACGCGAAAACTATCTTCCTTTAATTTGTATTTATTAGAAAGAAGGAAATAAATTACACGTAACGCAAATATTTAACAGAATTACACATCACTTTCTACGTTTAATTTTGCAAAAGTATTTATACATCAATTGCTACTAAGCAAGTACTTTTTCTACAAAAAATATGACAAACAAACAATACTCCAAGAATGTGCTCCAAAAATTATCGAGTTTACAAACATTACTCCGAAACGCTTTCAGAAGGAACTCTGATGAGTCTCTTTCTTGGTAAGGATCACAATTCCAAATTACAGATCGTACGTATCCCTCTCTTCCTCTATCTCGAAAAAGAAGAAACAGGATCCAAGGGAACATTAGCCAATGAAGAGGACCCAGCAGCGCGAAAACAACTTCCTGCTCGTGCAATTATTCGCCAGGAGGTCTATTACAGCGAGAACGGCCGTAATGAATACGTTCATCGTGACCGCTCGGCGGTATCTAAGGAAGAGAATCCCCGGGGCCGACGGCCGGGCTAATATTGCGGGCATTTAGAGGCTGTCATTAGATTCGGCGAGGAAATGGTGCCGTGCCGTGCCGTGCCGCGTCGCGTCTCGTCTCGGTAGCCGCACCAGGAAGCGTAGCCAACCCCGCTAAACCGCCCGGGTGTGCAGCGACGCGGTGCAACTGCAATCATCTCACCGCCTAGGCACTTTCACTAGTGACCTACTGTTACACGACGTCGTCCTGGCTCGTCGTTGACGAGCCGCGGGCCCGCCTCTCTCCTCCGTATGTGTATTCACGATACACACGTGGCTGCGGATTGACAAGAAATAAACGAGGAAATATGGAAATTTTTTATCACGTATCTGTCTAAAGGAGCACGTTTTGCTGCATCGAGTTAAAGAAAAATCGCATTGTAAATGTGTAAAACAATAGCGGAGAAATGCACATGTGGGATTGCAGGATAGATATCTTACGCCAATTATTTTCGTGTCTGTAGCTTGTGCATTTAAATGAAATCCAAATTTGAATCTAAAATGACATATATGATAAATAAAGATTTATCACAGAAAATTACGAAAAAAGATACTTTGTAAAAAATTAGAAAAATACACGAATGCATACTAAGAAGACAGCTGAATGACTTCAATTGAATTTTTTAAATTTAAATAGTTAGATGTAACACATGTCAGTGAGAAGATACTTCCTGCCAATCTATGATTTTTTCATTTTTTCCTCTATTTTAAGGAAACAAATGAACGACTTCAACTGAATGAATTTTTTCTTAAATTAAAATGATTGGATATGACACATGTCAATGAGAAGATAATTCCTGCTAGTCTCTAATTTTTTACTTTTTCCTCCATTTTAGATTCTCATATTTCTAATTTTCATATTTTTATATTCGATAATATAAAAATCTGTTCAATGTAAAGGAAAATTTTTGAAACTGAAAAGAGGGAGAAAAAGAGGAAAGAAGATAGAGTTGTCAGAGATTGAGCGACAAAGAGGATAACGCTGAAGAAGTGGAAGAGACGGAAGAACGAGCCGGCACGAGCTCCGCGCTTCTTTTCGACTAGCTCGACTTCCGCGTCACGAGAGTCATGATCCTTGTCGCGGCTGCTGGATCACGAATCGCGAACCGTCGCAGAACATCGAACTTTGACATAGCGATGTTCCGGCAAAGCGAGAGAAACAACATTGACATCCAAGATCGGATATATACAAAAAAAAGAAAGGAGAAAGAGAGAGAAAGATATCGCGAAACTTGACGAAACGAGGAAAAAAAAGACTCGCGATGGACGAGGGACTATTTATTTTGCGCATACTGAATTTCTCGATGTAAATCCAGATTCCACGATGATGGTTCTTTTGATAGAAATGCAATCGGGTTATAATAGAAGGTAGAATTAGCAGAATTTTTTTTTAAGTTGAAATCTTACAATCTCATATTCTTAGTTTTTAATCATTTATATATTTCTTCGCGTATTTTTTAATATATCTAAATCTGGTCCATTCAAAGAGAAATTACAAACTATATAAAAATTTCTTTATATCAATTTTTTATTAATTATTGTAAACATATTTTATCTTAAATTTTACCTTGATTGAATATTTCGTATTTACGTATATTTATAATTTCTATTTATTGCAACGACTGATCTAAACTAAAAATATTTTGAATATTTTATATTATTTAATAATATTAAAATTATATATATTATATCAAAATTGTATACAGGACATTGCTGGATTTACAGTATATTGACCATTCCGTAGAAATATATTTGTATTATTCTCTCGCGCAAATCTTTTTGCAAGCTAGTATTTAACTTTGTTATTGACATTTTACTATTTGATAATTGCATTAAATTGGAGTCGGTTCTTGGCGAGTTAATTTCTTCATCCGCTGGTTTTACTCCGTATTAATCAATCACGTGTTTGGCAGTTCCGACAAGTTCGGGAAGCCATTAATGAAGAAAACCTCTAATGACATACAATCTTTCCTCATTTAAAATCTCTTTTCTATTATATAATTCATAAATTCTATATTTCCTATAAAACAATTGAATTACAAATAATTCTTTTAATTAAAAAATGAGAATCTTAATCATGCATAAATTTTAAAGCTATTACGTGTCCGAGATGTAAGTTGCAATGTGATTTCTCTACTTACTTAAAGCTATAACCTTTTACTTAGAAACTTTCGTGAAAGAGGATTGACGATCGATATCGGAGGAAGTTTCACAAAGTTTCATGTATGCACATCGTGTTTATTTGGTCTCGCGAGTCAAATTTATTGACCTATGATAATTAATAATAGGTAATACACGGGAAATAATTTGTATTATCTTGACTTTACCTTTATAATTTTACTCGAGGATACACATCTTGTTTCCGTTAAAAGTTCAAGAATCTTAATCAAAGATTATTATGCTAGGTATCGACTTGGCTTTGCGTGTTTAATCGTAGCCTTGACTATCCAAGAAATATGTTTAGTTATCGTGTAATCTATGGCTGCACCGAGTTTGTCTTGAATCACTATAACTGATAAATACATTAGAGTCGTTTCGCTTCGATTATATCTGTGACTATTTAATTAACGCCAATGAAGATACTTATAATACGATACTTTCTCTTGCTGTCTCGACTCTATGAAAAGAAAAATTATATTATGTATCCACGTAAGAGAGAGAAATGCATGCACGTACAGTATTTACTTGTTTAATTTAGCTATATTTTATGAGAGTAAGAAATTACTTTTTTAGTATCAAATAAATTAATAAAGTAGTAGAGAGAAGTTAATCGAGCATAGATTAACCATAATTTATATTAATATTTTTAAATTGATACATATAATATTCTATAAACATTTTTCTTCATTAACAAATATTTCTAAAAGAAATTTATATAGAAAAATATAAAAGATATTCCAGAACTTATCTTAATTTTATAAGATTCTTGAACCAATGAGAATTAGATTTTTTTTAAATTTACTTCTTTTTATCAAATCTGATTCAATGGACTTTTTATTCTCATATTGATCTTGGAAGTATGAATACGCGTCGACTAGCTTGACGAATGAAATGTGCCGTTCGAGAAAAAGTACAAATTGTCGAGTACAAAAATGTTATACAATATGTGTCACAAATCTATGCACATATTAAAACATCCATCAAAATTTCTCGTTAAAGACGTACGCGTTGCCTTCATAAGATTCCATAAATCGCGAAAAATCGCGTTGACGCATTCGCGCTCGCGCTCGTGAAAGGGCAAGGTGCATTTAAACGTGGGTGTTCTTACAAGATTCAATCAGGGCCGGCCATGTTATCTTGACGTTTTCTGATCGAAATGACATAAATATACAAAAAAGAAACGTCATAATTTTTCAGATCAATTTTTCTTCCAATTCTGCGCATTTAAATCGAGTAAAAAAATTAATTTTAACCTTTTTATTAAAAAAATTTATATATATATCTTTCAATATGTTATGTATATATAATATATAAATATATTAATTTCATGAAAAAGTTGAGATTATTTCTACATCAATAAATACATAATTTTTTTTATAATCATTAATATATATTAAATTTTATAAATGTAATTTAATATATATTAATGATTTTCTCAGTAATACAAGTACAATAATATGTTTAGGATATGCCGCGACATTGAATATATATAAAAATCTACGAGAGAACTAGATGTAAGAGAAATCGAAAGGCTTGCGAGTCCATTAGTCGTATTGCAAAATTTGCAACATTACAGATTATTATCGAATTAATAATCGCTTAACGGAGCTCGTGCTCCTTTGTATGTGGAAAAAAATCAGCTAGTGCATTATAATACATATCCATTTTTTTCTTTAATTTCCAGCGTCATTGCGCGATCCGACCCTGGGCCCAACCTCCTCCCGCCGTGTACCTGACCATGCGAGAGCGCGCGGGTCTCGGCGAGACCATGATCGCACGCAACGTGCATAAATTACGTTCAACGAGCGTGCACGGGCACAGAGCGAACGGGGTAACGGCGTTCCGGCGCGGCGATGAAAGTTGCCCGAGGTCAACTTACGGAGCGCACAACACGGCGTTGTACGCACGGCCGCGGTGCATTCTGTGACACGCACGTGTCTCACGTTGGGTGTATCCCTTTCCTTTCACCGCTTACGTTTACGCTTCTGGTCCTTCGAAACGCGCCATGCCCTGGGAACCGTGCCCATTATTCGCACTTACGTTACGTAAATATTTGCATACGAGGGGCACGGTATTGCCTCTCCAGGATTTTGGCAGAAAAGCGCGACAATTGACGCAGTACGTGTTGGAACACTAACGATATTTAAAATTTATAATAATATGTGTGTGATAAAAAATTAGATGATGATATTAAAATACGCCCATTGGCTAAAATGATAAAAAGTGACAATAATTAAGTATATTAATAATTATGAGATTTATATATAATATTAATAATTAATTTAATATTATTATTATTAATATTATTGTTTGCTAAATCATTATATAACATTTCATACAATATTTATCTATTGTAATATTTTTTTTATCAAAACTCTTTTTCCATGTATATAGTTTTTTGTTCGCTTTTCTATGTCTTTGTCTTTATTCGATTGTGACCATTTCTGTCGTATATAATTGGGCTTTTAAAAATAAACTACATTGGGCTATATTGTATCGTACTAATTGCGTTTGTATCACAAGCTTTATAAAGGTACTTATTCATTAATTTTAACTTTATCCTTTCCACCTTCATTCATTTATCCTTTATTTTACTGCAATTTTAACTGTTCCATTCCGCTTCTACTTTAATTTAATATCACTTTGAGACTGTTTTGTATCAAAAGTATCATCTATCCTATATCTTTCGAGCATGTGATATTTTTAAACCAATCTTTTTCATATATTACACTATACTTGAGTTTTTAAACTTGTGTATTTTTAGAATCATTGAGATTGCAAAAAGGATGCCTCCTCTTTTCTTTTTATTTTCCTTCATCTTTTTCTTTTTGACAGTCTTCTTTGAGTATTTTGTGTCGCTTTTTATTATCATTGCATTATTATATAATTATTATCAGTTCAATTATAATAAAAAGCAACATGCTGACATTACTTAATTTTTAATTCAAATTAATTAGTTGATAATACATTCTCAAAGATATTGTTTCTTTTAAAATATCTTATATAATTTAATATTTTTATCGTTACATGATTACTTTTAATAAAAATTGTTTAATTGGTAACACACGTTCCACGAAATCGCACAGAAATATACTTAAATAATTAACGAGCAAAAGAGATTGTGCAATTTTCAAAGTCAGAAATTGAAAAGAATGATCAGTAACTAGAAAGTTAGAGAGACTTTACTTTGATATCGGGCAAGGATTCAAAGAGAGAGCGCCTCGTTATCGCGGCCGTTGGCGGGACTCTCTTCTTTTGTCTTTATCAATCAGTCAGCTGATCGCACGCAACAGCAAGGCCCATTCTCGTACTTGTTATCCGACAGGAAGGAAAGTGTGGCGGAGATTAAATTCCTTTCCTTTTGCAAGGTTTAGGTTAGTGCGCCACAAATCATTCGCCGCATTATCGGTTTGACATGCCACAACGAGCTGTCATCAACTATAATTAAAGTCGTTCATGAATAATCAACGATGTATAACATGTAATCTTTTTTTTTATATATTTCACGCGAGTGTTATACGTATATTTCTTATAATTATAAATTCTTATTAAATTTTTATTGATATTTAGCATTGATAAAAAAATATCTAAACTCGTCTGTGAAAAACCGAAATCTCGCGACAAGATGCTTCGGACATTTTTGCGCAGCCGACGTCTCAATTATCCTGTTTCAGACGAAAGCGTCGTCGAATCGGCCTGCGCCGGTCTTTTCGGAGGAAAGTCTGGGGTTCCTCTCCGTCTTCTTCAGCCGAAGGCGCGTCCGCGAGAAAGAAATGTCCGTAACATCCGACCGAACGAACGATGGCAACGCGCATTCGGTTCCTTTTTTAACCGCGACTGTTTTTTCTCGCCGGATTCGTTCGGCTTTTAATAACTCCCACGCGCAAAGACGGACGCCACGGTTGGTACGTGATGCTGGTGTGTAACCACCGCTGCACCAGTCAATGACCCTGGGAGCTTTAATGCCAAACGAACGCGACCGGTTACTGTACTTACCACCGCGAGTTCGCTCTTCCTCTCGTGCGATTCCTCGCGAAAGTCCTCGGCTCGACAGTGCTTTCGAAATGCATCTCTTTCGGAGGGAAGAAATTTTATATAGAAATTGACAAATTTCTCACAACATTGCCAACTATAGCCACATCAATGACGTTTAAGTTTTTAAAGTACATTTAATAAAAAATGAATCTTGAAACTAGTGAAAGCAATTTATATGAAATTATATATAAAAAGAAAGCTTGATGAAAATCTGAGATATTGTATATAGTACAGAGTCTGGGGGGGAGAAAATGCTGAAATTAATCAGCTGTCATTTTTAACCGCATACAGAGAGCAGAGAAAGTAAAATATCTTCTAATAGAGAACATTTGGCAATTTTATTTACATTGAACTGAAGACAATCAGAGATATTTTTATCACTTAATAAATTTTACAAAAAATGTTGACAATCTTAATGATACAGTATATTTTTTTGAACCAAGACTCTTTTGAAAACTATACAAGATTTTATGTAACATTTTTTTAATGTGCCAGTCACGAAAATAACTTGAGTGTTTCAATTCTGACGGTGTGATATTCTTGAAAATTCTTTCGAAAATAAATCATATCATTAAGATTGATTGTCAATATTCTTTTATAAACGTGTGTTAAATGAAAAATACCTGCAATTGTCTTTAGTTTATACATAATTAAAACTGCTAAATATCTTCTATCATAGAAGATATTTTACTTGTTCTATTCTCTATACATGTTTAAAAATAGCAACTGATTAATTTCAGCAACTTTCCGTGAGATACCCTGTATAAGGCCGATTTGTGTACTATATATTGCTAATAGGAAATAAATTAACAATTACACTTGCAAAAAATTGCATTTGTTTATCGCATTAGATGTACAAATTTTAATTAGATTCCCACAAGTTGATCCTTTGATTCTATTTTTTTATTGTGAATTTTTTTTATAATATTCCAAACAGTTTCTATATATAATATATTCTGTATATTATTTTAAAAGATGCACATATAAATTCTGCAAAAAATGTGAAAAATTTTCTGTGATTAAAATAAGATTTATCAATTATATAGATTGTAGATTTTTGTATAGAAAATTACATAGATATGAATATAATTCAGGAGGAACTTTACAATTTCAAAGTGTCTAAAGAAACAAAAGAGAGAGGAGAGCTTTTGAAAAACCAAGGAGACTGCACCCGAAGAGACTCTCCAACGTTCTCCCGAAAGTCCTCGTATCTTAGCACATCGGAACCTATTTCGGGGGAATTCACGCGAACGTTTCTATGGAAATTCCCGCTTTTCTCGATCGCCATCTTTACGGTTCCTTTTGCACGTGTGCGATGCGTCTCGTACACGTAAATTCTCTTACGTTCCATTCACTCGACGCGTCCGCTTACGGCCACCTCTCTCTCTTTCTCTCTTCTCTCTTATTCTCGGATTCGTCTCTTTTTCTCTATCTTGTCAGTCCACCCACACGCGCCGGAACATCGCGCGCTCGTCGAAGCGTTCGTTCGCCATTCGAGACACACGCGTAAATATACACGCGCCGGTCGTGGTTGCATTTCGATGTATTTTTACGCCCGAGTCATCGCTCCCACGGTATATTTTTATCCGACGCGAGTGATATGTAACGGGCCTCCCTCCAATCCAACGGATGACGGGAGGAGGGGACACCACGAGGGAAAAAGACTGGTCGATTCGAGAATCGTTAGATTGTTACTTGGTCGAGGTGCAACGCGAAATATATTCGCAGCATCCTCTTGGAAATTCATCCTCTCGGTATTCAATGTGATAAAATCGCTGAATGGTAAACGCATATGTACATTGAAAATTATTTTTAATATATATATGTTTTTAAAATATTTTTAAAATTATTTTTAAGCGATCATTCTTTGATAATTTTTCATGTAATTAATTAATTTTACGAAGGAAATTTGATTGTATTTCAAGTAATTAAATGGCGATGTCTTTTCTATCCAATCAGAAAATATTATTCTCCATTATATATTTGATTATTTGAATTTTCTGATTCACTAGAGAGAGATAAAGTTTATTACCCTCGCGACTCTGTTAAATCAACATGGTTATTGTGTATAGTTAGATAAAGAGATTATGAATATACGCGACGGGTTATGTAAGCAGAGAGAACGCGCGCGTTTCCTTCTCGTTCACCGCGCAGGAAATCCTTCGCGTGTACGATGCACTTCCTTCGAGGATACATAACTATCCTTTCCGTTAGTGCATGTCGTCCATGGCGATGATTACATAGCGTGGTTATGGAAAACACTGCACGCGTGATTCGCGAGCTGTCGAACTTTCCTTTTATACGAGCGTCGAATGTAACACGCCGACCAGTTGTTGATTATATAAACTAGGCGAGCAAACATTTCCTCTTCCCCTTCAGCAATCGCGGTATTATATTTTTAATCAAAACGAGGACTAATGAGGTCCTGAATGCTAAAAAAATATGAGTAATAATAAATTTACTAGTCAATTATTTAATACACAACAATTCATTCAAGAAAGATTGATTGGCAAGAAGCAGAATTGATTTATCAATCTGAATTTTTATAATTCTGTCTTTTACATTAGATCAAATCTGTTATGAACATAATTATAGAAGCTTTTTCATTATTTAAGATTTATTAAAATTGACAAAGTAAGAAAGTAAACTCGAATGATTGCTACAACACGAAATGTTTGAATGGTGTATTAAAGAATCAACGCTTATCAGTACACCCGAGATAACTCTTTTCAACAGAAAATGCCTTGATCAGGTCGATGACCTGAGACGTTATATAATTCCGTGAAATTACTGCAAAATAATTACTAATTGATGCATTTCACGCACAGATAACGAAATCGCAATGACAATATTAGAGCAATTATGTAAATGTAACTGCGTTTGAAGATTATTAAAGAAATGTATGTGTGTGATTGTATTACAATCAGAATTCTATTTTAATTAATAATAAAATCTAAAGTTTGTTATTACTTTGATAAACATTTCTCTTTTTATATTTTCAATAAAAGACAAATTTTAATAAATTTAATCATATATATATTTTCCTTGTATTTAAATAAAATAAATTTATTTGATCATAACTGAAAAATTCTTAATAAAATCTAGAGTACAAATAGAATTATTAATCTATTTTTTCTCATATCATAAAAAATATACTTTATCTATAATTTTATTAATGAGAGGGATTATTAATAAAATACTTTAGCGCGCAAAATGCATACGACATTTCAAAAAATGGCAAAGAACTAGCTTCGTATCAGAGATTTTATATGTATATATATATTATTACACACACATAGATATACATATATTTGCGAAATGATAAAAGGCACCGAACCGTCGCGCACGCGGCACATTTCAGACGCATCACGGCCAGATGCATTTAACGAAGTTAACGGCATGGCCAGATGCGAAAATTCGAGAGCGTCCATGCGAGCTTGATTAAAATTCGATACACGCTGACGCATTAAATTCGGCGGTTTACGCGAACGAACGCGGCGACGATCCGACGTGCGAGCCTAAAGATTTGTCGGCAACTGCTTTTTTTCGCGCGCAATCGGCGAGACTAAATTAGTTTCGCGGGGATGAAGAGAGAATGCGAAAAAAAGAGGAAGAACAAAACGGAGAAGCGAGGAAGATAGCGAAAAAAAATCGCGCACATCCCACCCCGGCATCTGCAATTCATTCCTCGGAAGACATTGACCACTAAAGCGCGAAATAATTCGCACGACTGTATTAAATCGAACAATTCTGGAGATCATATGTTTGATGGGATTTTTACTTTTATTTTAATCCTCTAAAGTTCTTGAATCTTTAAATTTCTCGATATTCGCTTTTTTTATTCTCTTAAATTAAATCAGAAAAAAATTTCGGTAATTAAAACAGTAATACAAGATTTCATCGAAGATGAATGAGTATTTCATTAATCTTAAAATATACGCACTTTGCTTTTTCGTTTTATATCCTACTAATTATGACAGTAAGATTTTACTAAACAATTAATAATAATCGTACATGTTTGCAAGATATATAGTTTTTAAAACATTCAAAATTATATATTTTTCATTCTCTCATTAAACAAAAAATAAACAAGACATTTTTTTATATTTATTTAAAAAAATATATTTTACTATAAATTTATCTGATATATTAAACTACTATAATATATATAAAATACATTTTAAAATATTTGATTGAAAAACCACTATCACTAACTAATTCTTTCAATGAGATTTCATTGATTTGTTATAAATGAGACTATCAATGACTACTCATTGCTTTTCAATAATAATTGAAATTAGAATTCATTGATGTAAGAGAATAAATGTATCGTTTAATTGGAATCTTGGAATTTTTTTTCTTGGTAATCTTTAATTCTTCTCTTTTTCAACATCTCTTCTTTATATTGTCGGTCCCGGATAAATTTAATTAGTAGCGAAGGATGAAATATAAATCATAATTCGACAATAGATTATGTACATATTCAAGGACAAATTCAATATCTTGATCATATTGAGAATTCTTTCTCTTTTTTTATATCACCAGGATTTTACTCTTTGAATATTTTTTACATGAATTTGTCCCTTCAAATGAGGCTAATATTTCAATCTCGAGATTAGCGAATCCTGATGGGTCATAATCGACACTGAAGACGCACGTGAACCGGGACATAAATTCGGTGCAGTCTATCCGTATCGCGACCTCCGGTATTTTCTGCGATCGACCGACCAACCGGCTACTCCCCGCACCCCGTTTTCCGATCCGCAACCGACGATAGATTCGCGGTGCCGGACTGCAGCGGATGCAGGACGAGAGAGTGAACGAGAAAGAGAGAGGGAGGCAAAGAGAGACGCGACGGGAGGAGGGGAGGCATCGGGTGCATCGTCCTCGGGGAGAAAGTCTGTTGCAGCGGCGGCGTAATACGTGATCTAGCCCAACCTAACCGAGACGGATGATAGCGGTGGCGTGCATCTAGGCCCCGGGATCGTAAGATTGACTAGGAATGGATCCCGTTTAACCTACTGCCGACCGACTGGCCACGAGAACGGGAAACGACGAGGTTGTGCAACGCCGTTTCTGCGCTCGCTCTTCCCGAAGCACGAAAAGCGAAATGGGAATCATCCCGAGTCGATCGCGGATTTTTCCGTCTTGCGGACGATAATGTATTCCACGATCGGCTGGCATCTTGCCGCGAGCGCAATACGCCGATCATGGGAAAAGAATGAGCGCTCTATCGGATTTACAAGCGCTCTTTTACTTTGATATTTCAAATTCTTAATTTTAACAGATTTTTTGATCGATTTTTTTTTATTAAATAAAACGTCCACATTACAAAAAATATTATGACTAACAGGTATCTGTTATACTTTTCAAGTTTGCTTAAAGATTTTAATTTTAATTTCGACCAAGATTAGTTTAATTATCGAGATATCTAAAATAATAAATTTTATTTGAAACATGAAATATATATAAAAAAATAGATTTTATATATAACTTAATTAGATTGAGAAATATGAAATTTCCAATTGAGAAATATTAAATTTCCCTTGATGTTTTGTTTAATTTGTTTCAAAGATATATTAAATAAACATAAATTAAAACATTGCGTTTATTGACAATACACTTGATCTCCCAAATATTATTGCACCACTGCAAGTCGATTTGTCACGTGTTTCACGTACAGGAATGAAGAAAACCGAGAAGTAAAAACGCGGGGACTTGGTAGTCGCGTACTATCGCACCTGTAACCCAGTTAATTTTAATACCTCGTAAAAACCGGCGCAAGCGCATAGTTTTGTTCCGATAAATATGCCATTTTTAACGTGGGGAATTGTCGTGGATCCGGCCAAGTCTGTTGCATTATTGCAGCCGATACCTTCAAACGCGGCACCGCTGATTGAAATCACCGATAAACCCAACAACGATCTCGACATGTGTTTATACGCCAATGTGTGATTAATGTTACGGCCGATAAGACCACGCCCTTCCGTGAAGGATTGTCAAAGATAGCACCGCTAATTTACTAGGATTGACGAAAAAAAAGATGTGTAGGAAAAACAGTTTATAACATTACTGCGAGCCAGTAATTTGTAGAAAGTTGCGGGCTCTATTACGTTTGCGTGTATTTTTAACTTTCAACTAGGTTTTCCACAGCGTAAAAAAATTTTTGACAGATTCGAGGATCTTGCCTCAAGGGATAATTTTCAGGAAAAAAAAGAGATACAATTTGTACATCGCAATTATTGGCATATTTATCGATTAAAAAAAAATGGTTATTAATTAATAATATAAAGATATAAATGTTTAAATTTATCGAGGGGAGGAGATTAAATAAGTATCATATGCATCATCTGTTTCGAATACAGAAAAGGGGGAGGGAGATTCTTTCTGAACAGTATTATCCGAAAGGCCATCCTTTCTCGCGGGTCGATTCACGAACATCAATTAAGAGTCCTTAAAGGTATGCAGTTTGCGGGCGCTTGCGTAACTCACGCACATCCTCCCGAAGAGAACTTTCTCTTCGAATTGACCGTAAACGTGGCGCATACCGTACGTGCGAAGTGGATCCTGCCGTCGCGGGAAGATTGCGCGATCTTTTCGAGTGTTTGCGGTACGCGCGAGGTGAAGGGCAAATTGTTCCTGTGAGAAAATGCAGAATAAAGTCCGCCATTAAAGCACGCATGAACAATGTTTTACCGTAATTTTCTTCTTCCGCAATTTCTTCATGTCGCTTTGGTATTGTTTCTCGAGATAAAGGCTTCCTTCCGATCTCGTCTGCTTCCGTGGATCTTGCACTATTTTTCAATTCGCTACGTTTATCGCACGATTCTTTCATATTGAATATTGATCCCTTCTTTATACAAGCTCTTTTTAATAAGAATCCTTTGATAACGATGGACTTTATTGTAGAACGTACAGTGTAATAATTTCTCGCTATAGTTTTTCGAAAAGATTGAAAAGTTTAATTATAAATAAAATTTTGATGTATCAATTTGACAAATTTGAAAATATAGAAATTTTATTACAAATTTTGTAAAAGTATATACATACGTTTTATTTAATAATAATCACGTATTATGATAATTTTTAATATTTCCAATGCTTTGATGTAAATAATGGTAAATTAAATTCAGTCATCAGCTCAGTTTTATCGACGAGGAAATGAAAGATTATATATCGAATTGTACATTCTCATACGTATAGTTACGTATCACGGAAATATTAGATAACGCCCAGGATACAAAAAGTCATTCGGCTCATCCTGGCTACATAAGTCAACGCGCTTTCGAGCGATGGGAAATATATTACTCAGGAAATATATATGATTAAAGTATCGGCCAGAATGAATAATCGCCAATAACGATAAAATCACCCAAATAATAAATTTAAACGAACACGAAGAACTCATTTAAATGAACGACAGGGAAGGGAAAAAATCCTCGGCCGATGTGCACTTCACAGCACGAATGATTTACGGTGCGCTTTCGGATCTTGTAAGGATGCGCTGCCGGAGTGATAGGTCGAAATTGGCATTTAGAAAGTAAGAGTGGCTCGACGATGCTAATTTTTATTGGTAGCGAATATGCGCGTAATCGTGTCGGAGAACGTTTTCACTTTTATTAAAGGCTATCGTGTGTTCCTAATACGAGGACACTTACCCGAGTAATTAATCTTCTCTCTTATTTTTTCTACAACATGACGTTTCGCTATTAAAATTCGTCATTTAAACAATAGATAAATAGAAGATCTTGTTAGATGAAAATGAGGTACTTTCAAGAAGGAATATTTAAGAATTATATATAATCTATGAAGAATAAATTAATTTATAAAATAAATTTAAATTATCATAAATTATTAGAATTTTATTTTAAAGTGTTTTTAAATTTTATTTTAAAGTGCTTTTTTGAAAATATGAACTATCGTTAATATTTTCCAATTTTTATCATTTTAACTAAATTAAATTATTATAATAATGCTTTCGATATGGAATCAATGACGATATTTATTCGACACGTCTAAAAAAATTGTAACAAAACCAATATCTTTCCTCCAGGTGTGAAACTTTTGCATCATCCGAGGAAATTCCTCGTCATTTTCATCTTCATACATTCGTGTCATTCGCATAGCGTGAACGCTAGTGAGAACGATTGCATTCTCGACTCGCTCAAAAGAGATGAAAGTCCGTCAGGCGCCATAACCGCCTGGTGTTTTACCACCACTACCATCTGGTCATCTCAGAATCGTGAAGCCCGTCGAGCCCGGGAAGACGCGAGGGCCCGATCCGGTTCGGTCCCGCCGACGACGAGTCGCGTAACCTAGATGAGCCGAGACCCGCTAACTCGTACTCACGATACCGCTAGCTCTCCTCTCTAGCGGCTATTCCGAGCCGGCGCATGGTGCGCGTGTCTAGACCGCCATGCTGCGCGCTTCCGGGGTTTCCCTTTCCGTCTCGTGACTCACGAAGGAAAGCACGAGACGCGCGCAACAGGAAGCGGTCGCGTCTAATTCGACTGTTTCCTTAGAGAAGGCCGGCGAGCGGAAGGACGCTTGAGGCCAGCTGCCTTAATAATTCCATCACAATTATGCAATATCTGATTGATCGACATATAACAATATTATTTTTAAATTTTATATATATATATATGAATTTAAAACTATCACTATTGTTTGTATTTATTTATATTTATATTGCATTATTTATATTATTAATATAAACATATTTTTTAAAATTGCAATATAAAATTCTTTATAAATTGTTTTAATATTAAACGCACATAGTGTGCGTTTGTTTATATAAATTATTAATTGATGAATCTCTAGATGTGAGAAATAGTCTTTTCCTCTAATGTTCCAGATTACCAAGCAACACATAATCTGATGATAAAAATAATTCCCTTTATTATATTATAAATCGCTTTTGTTTCTTCTTTCTTTCTTTTCCCTTTACGTGAAAGCGAAAGAGAAAAAATATTGAAAGATCATTGAAAATTCATTAATAAATAATGCTTCTTCGAACAGATCTAAGTTAATAGGGAAAGACATATTATCCCTCCTTTTAAACCACAAGATAAATAAAATGTAAAATCATATAATTTTCTCTCAGATGATAAATCATTTCATATTACTTATATTTAATCTATTTAAAAATTATTTGTTTAATAATTTTTTTCTCGCAAGAATCAATATACTCATAAAATATTATATTATAATAAATGCGATTAATTTAATTTTTGCTTTCAGAATAATGCTGCGTTTCTAATATCAATTTTTCTATTATTCTACTACGTTTAATTCTGTGATTCGCCGTTTCAACTTCACCATATATATATTCTGAAATATTTATGGGAAGCCAAATTATATCACTCGATTAAACGCGGACTCAAAGTTGGTTCTCGAGTTTGCAGCGACAATGAGCTCCGAAATAGGCACGAATTTCTAGTGTATTTCTAGCGCGAATTCGCGAGAAAGGACTTACAAATCGGCATAATTTAGCAATTATAATTTCCTAATTGTCGAGATGACACCGAATTTTTCAGTAATCAACGACTTTTCAAACATAAGCGAATTAAGAATGTAATTTGACAGCGCAATCTCACTTTCCGTTTAATTTTAAGCGCACTTTGCTTCAACAGGGATTTCAATTCGAGTCTGAAACATCGACAGAGAAAAATAATTATCGACGTCGGCGCACTGTGGCGAGAATTCACAATGCGTCTCTCTGCTTCTCTTTGCTGCCGAAGCCAGGCCTTTTTTCTTTTTAAGCTTTCAGGACCTCCCGCGTGTAAAAACACTTTCGTCCAGTGTTTCTGCCCCGCGGCGTTTATTCCTCGTGCCCTGCCCCGGCTTTTCTCCCCCTCGTGTCTTCGCTCTCGCGCCGGATTGCCCGCAGGAATGCATAATAAAACCGTCGTTCATATCCATCTTCGAGGGCTTTTACACGATCTCACTTTTGTAATGCGCCGCTTAAGACTCTCTCTAGCGCACTGCAAATGCGCGCGCAATAGCTCCTTGGGTTTAGAAATAAAGGTGACATTATAGAGCGATTTACGATGCAAAGTATGCTATTAGGAGCGAGAGTTATCGAGATAGGAAATTGAGTTCGCTATGGGTACCGCCATCGAACGATTAAAGAAAAGAGATTACTGTCATACAAGTCTATGATTTCAAATTTATAAATCATTAGTAATATTTTTATAAATTAATTAATTATAATTTCAACTATAACTTTTTTTTAGGAGTAAAAATTCTGCAAAAAATAGATTTTTTAATGAAAATATTAGTAATTATACTTGTGAGTGATTAATTCTATCATGCTTGATTTTAATAATTTATTTGATTTTATTTAAGAATTGATAGTTACAATATTCGTGCTCCATGTTGCTTAGAATCTCATTCAACTTTGATTCCATTTAACGATTAATAAAATCACGGCGCATATCGCGGATCGGACAGACATAATAATAATTGCAACTAGCCTAACAGAGTCGCGAATGCGTTCGCGATAAAAAAGAACTTTCTCACGATTGACGCTTGTCGATAACGAGCGACGCAAATCGCCTATTATGATTCCGGTGCCGATCTCGATAACGGTAGACAATAAGAGTAACGTGTACTCTAGGCATCTCTTCGTATCGCGAATCAACGTTAATCGGAGAGACGTTCGTTCGTGTGCGTCCCGTGACGAATCATTCAAATGCTTTTCTTTACGAGAATCGACGGCGCGTTAACCACGCAAGAGAAACGCGATCGAATGAATTTAGAGTAGGGTCCATGGCAGCTGGCTTTAAGCATCCCTCCGAGGGGGAAACCGATTCTAATCGCGGCACTTTACGCGATTCAGTAGTATGAGGTTTCTAAGTCAAACATAATAGGGGATTAGGATTATATCAGAGTGAATCAGAGTGTGTGAATTGAATAAACAACCGATGAAATAAGTCGTGAAGTTTATGTTTGTTTTTGCCATGGTATTTATACATATTATCATTTCTTTTATTACAATAGATATTTACAAATTAATATAATTTTTATTTGTTAATTTTTAGAATCACTATTCGTTGATATTTTTTTAACATTATAAATTTTTCTGCTAAAATGAATTCATTGCTCTTTTATACATTTTTTCTTCATATGATGAAAAATCCAATTGTTTTTATTACAGTGAATTTTAAATATTATAATTTTAAACAAGCTGTCCTTAATACGGAAATTCCTCTAAGGAATCCATCTTTTCGGTATTAGTATACTTGTTATCGCTGCTCCATTTTTACAGTGAAATTTTCATTATTTCGAGATTATCATAATTCCCTCTAAATTTTACCTAACGGAACTTATTATATAAGCAACAAATATTTTTCTTTTGATAAATTGTGTCCAAAAAAATTGTCAACAATATTGTACAACCGGATTCTAGCTCTATAAAGCACGCTTTTTCAAGTGGGATGTTACACGCGTAATCGCTGCGCGAAAGCCGCAAGTGCCGGACATATTTTGCTATTTATATTTCACGCCCACACAGACACCCACGACACGGCCATAAAACTCTATCGATAACCGTAGCAGATAAAAGCGCAATCTTATTTTATTTCAAACGCTTGGACATACATATAAATTGTGGGCAAGAGATTAAAAATAATAATTCTTTTTTTTTTCTATAAATCGCATATAATCCGACACGAATAAGAGACGTCAGATCGTCGTTTTCCGCTCGTATGTTCGCAGTTATGTTCACAAAGTGGCTGTTAATTGGCACGAGCATGTGACCTTATTGCCTCTCTCTGCCACCTACGAAACGGATAACATCCGACGAGAGTATATTCGATTGCTACACTCGATCGCGACAAACGTCTCAAAGTGACACCATCCGCAGCAGCGTTGCGACATTCCCGCATACGTTACGGAGTGGTATTTCAGCTCTCGTCGCGAGTCATTTCCCCTCCTGGCATCCAGCGCGAACGGCTTCATTCCGCGCGTTCGTCTGCGGATAAACAGCGATTAAAAATAACGGCAAGAAGCTTATAATAGCGAACGAATGGCGCCCGGTGGAAAAGACAATCGCGCACCAGCCAGAAGACAAACAAGACAACGATATCGAGTAAGGGAGTCGGATCTCCTTCACCTTGAAAGCGCACCGCGGTTGCGCGGATTCGTCTCGGTTTTCCGGATCGGCGAATTATCGTAGCCTCCGGGCAGCACGATTGGAGAATTATCGGGAAAGATTAAGAAAATTGAGACGCACTTTTTCTCTGCAAGGGGGGTCGCTTTGCGACTTGGCACGATGCTGATATTTAATTTTTGATACGAGCTTATCACGAAAATATCACAGACACCACGTGATCTATCATGTACATGAGTTTATTATAAATGCAAAGATTTATTTTTAAATCTCGAAAAAGAGATTTATTTCATTCATTGAATAGGACTAAAGGTCCTTGATAATACATATTATCAATGAAACATGTCAAACTTGTAAAGTTTATTTGCACAAGTGTAATAATTGAGGAGTAACTTATATCGTGCAGCCACCAAAAATGCACGTGAAAAAGCGATGCAAAGTTTAGAATAAATATATCTTTGTCTCTTTCTCGATAAAAAGGGAAACGATATTTAATGATATTAACGGCGTTTCTGAGAAAGCATGAATGACAAGATAAGGAAAATATAAAACAAGACTTGAAATATCAACTTAAAATTGATAAGAATCCAAAACGCAAGTAATTACAAGAAATTGTCAATCGACGGCCAATGATCGATACATGACGAATCGATTTTTCATAGGAAAACAGCAGGACGAGCGAGGAGAGATATCATTACCAGCGCGCTATAATTTCTGAGAAATCGCGCGCGTTACATAATTACAGGCCAAATATCGCAATTGCGGCACGGTCGGTTGCGGTTCTGAAAAAAAATTCGAGGAGCAGGCCCCGCATCTCGCGAGGTAAGGTACATTGCATACATGCCCCGAGCTTGGCGCGCGATGTTGGTACCGGCGGCATTGCCCGGGTTCACCATCTCTCTCTCTCTCTCTCTCTCTCTCTCTCTCTCTCTCTCTCTCTCTCTCTCTCTCTCTCTCTCTCTCTCTCTCTCTCTCTTCTCTCTCTTGGGGAGTGCGGGGATGACGACGTGGTCGAGGAGGAGATCGAACAGGGTAGGGGTCGACCAGAGGGATGGTAGCCGCGCTGGGATCCGTGGTGGGATCGCTACGCTCTTGGTAGGGGCTCCCCGAGGAGGGGGCGGAGGGGAAACGCCGGGCGTTCGGTGGCAGCAACGGCGTGCTCGGTGTCATTGCCTCGACGCTCGGGGCGGCCAGTGACTCCATCACTGACCTAGTGCCGAGCACGGCCGAGCGCCGTCGGTGCCGCTCGAACGCGAGGCCATCGACCTCGGTCGGCCTCCAGCGCGACACACACTGACACATCGCGCCGGAGTAGCAGCGCTCCGCTGTCGTACACATCGCGCGGTGTCGTTCTACGGTGCCTCTCTCTCTCTCTCTCTCTCTCTTTTCTTCCGCGTGCACCCGCCTCTCGCTTTATCTCCTTGTCCCTCCCTCGCTTCGTTATTCCTCTCCTCTCGTACGTAGCATCTCCGTGTTTCTCGGCTATGCAATATACATGGTCCCTTGCTCGAGGGAGAAGAAGCTGTCGACCTCTCGGCTGTGGAAATTGTGGAGATCCGCGAGGAAACGTCGATCGCGAAAGAGAGAGAGAGGCCGGAGAAAGGTGCCTCTCGCTCTCCGTACGCACTTTTCCCTCGTCGAGAGTCCTCGCGTGAGAGGATCGGAGGAACGATCGCTTTCTTTCGCCACGAAAGTGGGATCGTGCCTCGGTCCCTCTCGTCCTCGTCCTTTTTCCTGCCTTTGACCCGTCTAGGCGGGCTTGTTTTTCATCATTCTCGCATGCCTTACATTCGATTCTGGGTTAAATAGCGGACAGGTATGGCACTCGCGTGCTTTGATGGACGTTTGCGTCGTTGGCAGCGTTAATTGCGGGAGAATTGCTTTCTTCCGCGCGTGCGCCTTGTGTAATCATGGCGGTTTGATCGGCCGGGCCTTTAATTAACGCGTCAATCAGAGAGCCGACAATCCAAGGAAGAGATTCATCCGTTCTCTCGTCGGCGATACTGCTGTTTAAGATTTCGAAATGTCGTCTTGTTGTTGTGTTTTTTACGATCACGTGGATAATATCGTATAAGTCAGTTTATTTGAATTCCATCCTAGCATTTAATATCAAAATCATGGAGATTTAAAAGACACATCCATAGAAATGTACTTTTAAAAAATCTAAAAGATTTTCAATCGACACCATGTCCATCAATCTAGAAAGAAGCGAGCGACAAAGAATCACTGATAACAATTATTTAAACATAACGGATGTATCAATTTTACTTTTATGCGCAGAGACAAATGGAGACACGCGAAAAATTGACTGCATAACTGCCGTAGCAAAGAGAAATGTCAGCGAGCACTTATCGATTGAATCATTAATGAGTTTATCCGAGCATTGTGTCAGACACATGCTGTTTTTTAAGCACTAGATGTGGGGTTAATCAAATCGACAACGAGATTCCTATGACGATCCAGAATATGAACGACGGTATCTGAATAAGTAATTCTTATGATGTGATACTTTTGTCTCGCATAAAAGACATATAAATTGTTGTTGACATTAAGAATATTCCGAAAAAAATCAGACTTTGCTAATATATTATATCAGCGATTTTAAAATGCGATAGTGACGTGGATTCTTGGAATTTTTGCAAAAGTATACTTAATAATATGATAAATGCAGCAACTGCTGCATATTGAGGGATACATCTTTTATTTATTCGTATGGCTTGCCTTTTAAAACACATCACAAAACACTATGTTTACAATTGTTCCAAACGACATAACATACTCTGCGCTTAAAATCGCTTCGATAACATATTTGTAAGTTTTTATCTTTCATTTAAACATAAATTAATAATAGCATGAAAATACGCTCGACGTACAGACGATGCTTTTGACATTTTACATCTTCATTTTTTTTGATACAAATTTAATTTTGTACTAAAAGAACTCGCGCGATGTCTTGCATTTTTTATATTGGGACAGAAGAATGTCAGTTTTTGAAAATAATTGTAGGAATGCAAGTTTACGAAAAAAGAAATATATCATAACGCGATTATATCTATTAAAATACTTATTACACATCAACGATGTGGAAGCGGATAGAGAATCCGCTTTGTCTTTTTAGTTAGCTGGAAAATTATGGAAAAATGTGTAAAATACACACATCTGCGACGTGTGTTTTTTTTATATAGTCCATGTTTACCGAGGTCGGAAACGAGATAAATGGATATCGTTGCACATTAAAAATGCAGCTGTGAACGTTTTGAAATCATTAAAAATTCAACTTATCCATACTTTGATACAATTGCGAAAGTCTGTCTGTCTGTCAATCATTGTGATTCCCGCTACACAATTAATCATCAAATTGTTAATTTTATCTGTGATTCCACGACACGTGACCAACAGCTGACAGCTACTCCGTTTTCTTCAAAGTACGATATTTCTCGCAAGAGATTTATCAAGGATTTTTTGCAATCGTTAAAAATTTGCGAAAAGAATAAAAAAAGAAGAAATTAAAGATTTTTCAAATTATAAGTACTGTCGAAATGCAAACGTGATTAATCCCACTCGCGAGAGAGAGAGCGGTAGAATAATCGCGTAACGCATGCAGCCGGATCGGCTCGAACGCTAACCTACCCCATTCGTTAACCTGACCGATCCCCCTCCCCGCCCCTCCCCCCGCGTGGATCGATTCGCTTCAAAGCACGGATTAACCTATATACACGCCGGCATTCGCGGAGAATCGCATACGTCGAGACGATCATCGGTACAAAATTAACCCGTCTTCCGCTCCCTCCCATCCCCTTTCTTCGCTCCCTTTCCCACCCTTGCTGCGTTCCTGCGTCCTGATTATCAGTATCGCCTGTACACCCTTTTCACCGCTTCACTATAGTTCATTGCTCGATTGTATTGCACATTATGAATCTTCTCGCATCCTGTCGTAAAACAAAACCTTCGATATATCCGTACAGAGACATAAAATACATATGTACGTGTAGTTTATGATACTGCGAATAATATCCTTCGAAACTGAATTTTATACATTGATTTGATGCTGTTATTTAACTTATTCTTTTGACTATATATATTCTATAAATATAATCTGACTATATTTTTCTATTCTTTTTTTCAAATATTTTTTAAAAATTTATTTTCCAAATTTTCTTCAGATCTATTTTCCCCAACTGCTTCTTTAAATCTAAATTTTCTTTCTCTTGTATAAATTCCTAATTTAATTATATTATATCGAGGCGTGCGATTTGGAATTACTCAATTTGTAGCTACGATTAATTAATTTATTTGTGACTATGATTAATGAATTTGGCTTTGAATCTTAAAAGAAATAAATTTCAAGACTAGAATGTCACAATATAACTACAAATCACGAGTTACCTCATAATGACGAGGGCTAGGATATTTTCCAGTTCGTAATTAGCAAGTAATTCATAATTCGTTATTATTATTATAGTAACAAGAGAGCGTCCGACGACACGTCAAACGCCGGGAAACGATTTCCGCTATGCGACACCCTTTGCGGATCTCAAACAATCCCGCGGTGACCAAGCGACAAATTCCCGTTTTCACGACGAGAGAGACATTCTTCCATGCTAGCGTCTAGAAGCGAATAGACGCGAGGAAGAAGCCGAACAAGTGAAACTCACTACAAGAGACAATGACTATTTCCTAGTCATCGAGATTCGTTTCTCTATCCGCTCTCTTTCCCCTCCCCATCTCGCGCAAAAACCGATTACGTTCGCGGAACAAGCACGTAAATTATCTACAAAAGATCTTTACGGGGATAATCTCATTGATCATGATCTAGGATCGTTAGATAGGGATTTTGGTATCGTTAAAGAGATCTCGATAATCACAACGGGGTTTATAGATGCTGAACGAATGGTCGGGATACATGTGACCAACCGCGAATCGCGGGTACAAATCAAAATTCATATGTGTACTCTATGCATGATTTGTAATCTGTCGCAAATTCACGGTGACCAATTTGTATGTAAATTACGTATTAGCGTCACTATATATAATGTAGTTTCGATAATGAAACACCAATGCGAGGGCTGAATCTATGAGATGTTATCTAACAAATTCTCGTAGAAAAAACATTGTCAAAGTACAGCTGATACGATCTGTCAGAAATCATACACGAATAAATAATAAAAGAGATAATTGTCTAATCATCAATCATTCTACAAGCTGGATATCCAAAAGTTAGGATATTTAAGAAGAAGGAAAAATGTTGTATCATTAATAACAATGATAAAGTTGTCCCCACACTTTACGAACACGGATAGTAAGATGTAACAAAACGGATAGTAAGATGTCTATCACAAGAAAAAGATTTATATAAAGGCTATCTCATCCCTCATGTAATAATGTCATGTCAAGAATCATTCATCCGCGTAAGCTAGCCAGTAAAGTTAGGTACAGAAACATATGGCGTATTTCGATAACTTACATTTTTGGTTCGTCGATGATCGGCCATCAACGCGAGCGCCAGCTGGTAGCTCTTCCTCTTCTTCTCTCCCCTCTGAATCCCCTGGTTGCGGAATTTCCGCCTGTTTGCGACTACCGATGGCTTCAGCTGCTGCTGTTGCTGTCGGTGGTTCCGTACACACGGATCATCGTTATCGATCTAATCTGAACGCTTCACCAACGTATAATCACAATACAATGAGCGATCGATGAAGATCTCTCGTGAGAAGATCGTAACGAGATTCACTTTCACTCGCGCTCTTCTCTCCTCTTTCGCGCGCGGCTTCACCTCGAGGTCGCGGAAGAAGAGAGAGAAACAAGAACCGCGGCGATCATACAAGTGAGAAGAGACAGAAGAAAGAGAGACCAAAAGAGAGAGGATAGCCCTTCGCGAAACTCAAAAGTAGACGCGGCGGAGAAAAAAAAAAGGGGGAGAAGAAGGCGGGAAAAACGCCGGGGCCGGATATCGTGTGTCGCACAGTTTCACTCTTAAATCCCTCGAAGCGCGCGAGACGCTACTCCGAATCCCGACGATGAAGGCTGACTAGGTCGCCGCTCGTACGCGGGTTACCGTTACCGTGACGTAACAACGGTAACGTCATCAACGGTATACGCGTCGTGCAGCTCCACCGACGACGAGAGGATCTGCCGGCACAGGTGGTCGATTTTTCAGGCCCCTGTCGGATATCTAGAATCTTGGCGAGTATGGATCCCCTCTCTTGGATGCTGAGGGAGTCTGCGAGATTGATAATCGACGAGAGAGCAGTCTCTATCAAGTCGTCATTTAATCGAACAGATTATCTCGGTGATCTCCTCGATCGCCGCAAGATTGCCAAGGTCGCTCCGAGTTGGCGCCTGGATGTCAGCCTTGGGGAACGGTGTCTTCCTTGTAATTCAAAGACCGAGCTGCGCGTTTCACGGAACGCGAGGAATTCTGCGCTGCGAATCAACGGCAGACATGATGCCTCTTTCTCCCTCGGCTGCTGCTTTTACACTAAACTAACTGCCCTTTCCGCCTTTGTATCTCATGTTCCTCGGCAGTGCGGTTTTACACTCACTCACAGAAGTAGTAGCCGAGTCCGAGTAATTTTCAACAAGGGAAACTGCGGGGCCGCAGTTTCCCGTTGCAATGATACGAAAACTCGCCGCGAGGACTCGGCAGGATCCTTCTACGATCTCGCTCGTCGCGGTTGTCACTGTTCATCTCGTCCTAATCCCCGATAAGAGGGCACACTGGTATCGACGCACTCGGGTCGTCGTCTCCAAGTCCGGCGACTTTCTCCCCGCTGGATCCGCTAAACGTGAGGAAAGAAAACAATTCGTGGCACGTGATCCTTGGGAACGACTCGCGAATCACGCGAAACCGGAATCGAAGCCGGCGGACCGCGTGGGTGAGCGATTAGCTCACCCGCGCCTCCACCTAAAGGGCGCGATAAGGGGAGGTTGCGTGGGGCTAGCCGAGGATTCCGAAGATTGAAGATGCCAATTAGCTACTTGTAGCCGCGAATCTCTGGCCGCGCCTGGGTGTGAATTTTTCAGCGATTTAATTAAGCGCGATCAATTACCAATAGACAGGTGACGTCACGTTCGTAAGATTTAGCAGTGTCGTTATGTAGTATTTTAATTTTGTGTCACTAGATTTCATTCGATAAATCGATGTATATTTAAATATTATTGAAATATATATATGAAATATTATTAATCAAGTTATAGCTGGTTAGCTAGACTAACAAAATGTGGATTCAATGTATAAATGGTAGATGGGAACAATTAGTATAATTGATAATTTAATTCTGTATATATATTTGTGTGTATTCTCTCTTTATGACATAACGATGTGGTGACTTATAATCTGCAAATGTCGGATAATGAGATCGTTTTAATTGAAGCTGATTCTCAAAGTGGATATTCGGATCCAGCTGATTAAACTCGTTAGACGCTTCGTAATCGCGCTTCTAATTAATCCTGCTCAGAATTCGGAAATTTCGAAAATATTCAGTAATAAATATTCAATAATCGAATATCTCCGATATTCTCTCTATATAAATCTGGATGTACCTTTTGTGAATGTTTTTCCCGTTGAGACGTTTCGTCTGGTGAAATGCGAAAGAAACACGACATAAAGCGTGTCAAGAGGTGATTGAATTATATCAAGATTTGCACGAAAATACCCGAAACAATCGCGACGTGTTGAAATTTTCGAAATTGTCGCGGCTTTCGCGAGACGATCCCGGCTAAATTCAATATCGGAGATCGCGATTTTGTCCTGCGCGACAGACGGCTCGCCTATTTTCAACGATGCGAAAATAGTCGCGCTTAGCACGGTGCATAATCGCTCGCGGATACCGTACGCCCGACACCTGGACGTGTATTTGCGTTCTCCGCGATCGCCATCGCGGTCAGGTCAGGTCTCGGGACGAGTTGCGAGTGCTATTAACGAGAAGCAGCGCGACAAAGAGTGAAAATCTCGGGGAAAACGCTGCGAAATATCGGAAAAGCGCTTCCTGGAATTTCCCGATAATAAAAATGACAGGAATCTACAAAAATATTATAATAAAAAGTATAAAATATTAATGAGTAGTGTTCTAGAAAATATGACAATAAAAGACATTAAAAGATTGTTTTCCTTGAGAATATTTTCCATTTTCACTGACACGTTGTTACACGAAGCGACGAAGAAATGCGCGTTTTATTTATAACCACGCGCGACGTGCGTTACGCGCTTTTGTCGAATATTACGTATCGCGGCGATTCATTGAAAAGTCGCCCCATGATGGGCGAAGCTATCGGTGAGACAACGATCGCTTCTTATCTTATCACGATTAATTGAATTGCGTTAATCTTGGAGAAGACCACGTGTTCCCTTTTCCTATATTTTATTAAATTTTTTCGGATGCATCTATAAAAATATAAAGCGACGATCTGAACTTTAATTTGTCAATCTTTTTATTCTAATTTTTTTTATTAAAATAAGTAACGTAAAATCTTTGACAATCTGTTTACCTTGTGACATTGTAAATTTTATTCCTCATTCGACGTAATGAAAATTAATCGAAGAGAGTCGTATGTATCTATGCGTATGGCTTTATAAATGGGAATAATTACGTAAAAAGAGCGAATAAGTGCAAGCGATGTATGAAATCAGGAAGCTAGTCGCACCAGCGTGATTAGCTAATGAGAATAGAATTTAGCTTCTCGTTTTTGATCGAGATTAGATTTGCATCTTGCGTAATCACACAGTCCACATTTCCTATCAGGGATACATACTTCAGATGTGGCAGATATAGATATTTTCAAACCTTAAAAACAGATTTCTCCCTTGGAAATGATTGAAAGGCGACCTCGCCTTTCGCAGAATCGAGCGAGCTTCCGCAAAAAGCGTCTGGTCGTTAAAGCGCGATAAATTTCTTCGTTCGAGTGATTACGTCACATGATTAACCCGGAAGAGTAGTTTGGCGGGCGGAAACCGATACGTACACTCGATCGAACTCGATAGACTCTATACATGCCATGTTAATAACGTACCTAGCGTCGTTAATTAATGCTCGACGATGAATTACGAAAGGAACTTTGCAGCGTCCGGCTTACGAATGACGTCACCCATCAAAAGCAGCTACTGTAATTATACGTTAGGTCACTCTTATCAAGTACCCTTGGCCACTGATAAGTATATATCGTGCTATCTATCACGTTTTCGAACATTCATGTTGTAACGATCTATTTCTCTACATCACGATTTCGCGCCCACACGTGTGCGCGTGGAAACCGATCGGGTTGAAAAGTCCAATTTTCCGGGCACAAAAAAACCGTAAATAAAATCGAGATGTTCAAAATTTCGAATCACCCTCCCCTATTCGACAGATTATTTTAGCCCGGTTAATTCTCTGGAATTAAGAAAGAAAATAACGCAAGATGTAAAGATAATTTCCGCCGCGTCTTAAACGCGTGCGTGCATCCCGAGCGATACGCACGCACGTGAGGGGGGGGGTGACAGAGGGGGAGGGGGCGAGGGCGATAAGGATCGAGCGTCGCGACGCGCGTGTCGATCACGTCACCTCGCGTGCATCTCGCGATGTATCGACGCACATAATAAAACTTTGTATACTTAAATTTCGCTTATTTAAGTATCACACTGCGTGCTTGCGCTGGCTGCGTCGTAGCGACGAACGATGACGACGATGACGACGATGAGGACGACGACGACGACGACGATGACGGCAACGTGGAGGACGATGACGTTTGTCGATCGACGATCGGCGAGCTTATGTCGACGTCGACTGGATCGGGAATCACGGGCAAAAAGATAAAAAGAGAGATATAAAAATGTGCGAGAGAGAGAAAGAGAGAGAGAGAGAGACGTAACGCGCACACATACACACACACACACAGGCGCACGGGGTAAACGATCATCGGTGTGTGTTGTGTACGTACGATGCGCGGCGGGGCAAGAGTGAATGAGACAGGGAAAGTCGCGCGCGAAGCCGTAGAGTGGGTAAAGATAGCGGAAGCGAGACGGGCGAGTTTAGAAACCGTGTGTTTTGTTCGCGGGGGCCAGGCGAAAGCGAGTGGAACGCGCGCGGAACGCGAACGAAAGAGAGAGTGACCGGCGAGGAAGAAACGTATAGAGGCCGAGAGCAAATCGCGCGCGGTGACAGGGAGAGAGAAACGTGGCGAGCGCGCGCGTGACAGGGGGAGAGAGGAATAAAGACGCGCGGGGAAAGGGAGAGGAGCGCTTCGCGGGTCGAGAAAAGGCGCGAATCGGGGAGGACGCGAGGGAAAAAAAAGGGAGAGAAACCGAAACTCGAAAGGATCGACGAGGAGCAGAGGCGCGAAATATCGCGATCGCGGAGTCGCGAGGCGGGGGTGAAGGGGGAGAAGAGGCTCGTTCGTCTATATTTATACGCATGTACGTATGCGTGCGCGAGATGAATATATATATATATATATATCTAGGGGAGTCCTCTCTCGCTCGCGCGAGAGGACGACGACGACGACGACGACGTCTTCTCTCTCCCCTCGTCCCTCTTCTCCTCTTGGTCCTTGTAATTTCGTCTCCTAACCCGCGGTCAGCCGCGGATCGCGCACACGCGGAACGGAACCCGGGATGCGAGAGACGGTCGGGCGTCGATGTACGTAAACAGAGGAGGGAAAAACTTGGTCACACACTGACGCACATGTGTCATCCGCGGCGCACTCGCGGTACTGTATTATCGCTCTCCGACTAGGCGGAGTGGTATGTGACGGAGGCCGGCGCGAAGCCGGCCGACAGTTGGAAACAACAAACGCCGTACACACTGCCGTTGGCCGGACGGTTGAGTTCGGTCGTCGCACTCTCGCGGCTCTCCTCCTCGGCTTCCCTTCCTCCTCCGCCTCTCCTCGCCGTTAAATAATCCCTCCTGTCGCACCGCGCCGGAGGAACCGGCGCGCGCCACGTCCGAGAGCGCGGCTCACGTGGAGCGACGCCGACGTCGGCGTCGGCGACGACGATTCCCGAGGACGCCGATCACCGCTGCTCCGTCCGTTCCGCTGCTCCTCGCGCTAGTCCCGACGTCGGTGCCGGACGTGGGAAGACCGAGAGAGGAGCTCCGTCCAGCTCGCCGATAAGCGAAGACTAATAACGCGCGGGGCCCGGTGCCCGTTTCACTTCCTCGAATGGAACGAATGGACCGGCGTGCGGATCGGAGAGGAGGGACTCTACGATCGTCGTCGACGTCGTCGACCGTCGACGACGTCCACTGGCGCTGACGATGATGCCGACGACTGTATTCGCTCCGAGACTGTCACTCGCGTTCGGCGACGAAGACGGAGAGCGTGACTCTGTGAGATGTAACGAGAGAGAGAACGAGAGAGAGAAGGAGAGAGCGAGAGACGACGTACGTACGTAGAGCGAGAAGAAGTGGAGTACGCCGGCAGAACGCGAAGTGTACGCGAAACACGCGCTTCGCGGTCCGCGCGATCTCTCGGTGTAACGCACGTCGTAGGGAAACACGCCGCGCTCTCTCTCTTTCTCTCTCACCAGCCTCTCGCTCTTTTTCTATCTTCCTCCCTCTCCCTCCCTCCCTCCCTCCGACACTCTCCCTCTTTCTCTCTCTCTCCGTTTCTCGCGTTGCGCGCCCCAGCGGAATCGGTGGCGTGCGAGGAGAGGCGAAAAGGCAGCGTAGGGACAGTCGGAGAGAGAGACGCACATGTGTAACCATCTGATGTACAAGTCTATATAAACATATATAATCGACTATGCGCGAATATAATATGAGAGAAATTTTATATATATATAATTGTATAGACGAGGAGAGCGCGAGAGAGCGGCGGGCCGTTGTCGCGCGCGCAGAGAGCACACACGAGATTACGGACAAACGCGGAACAGACGAGGAGGCAGCGCGCGCGCGCGCGGCGCGAGCGACGTAGCACTCTAGCAGCCGGCAGCCTGCCGCTCGGGTCAACGACCTCTCCTCGCCGTCGTCGAGCTCTCCTCCGCGCGCTCGCCGCCGCCTCCTCTCTCCTCTCCTCTCCCTTCTCCTCCCCGCCCCTACCACCGCCGTCATCGGCGTTCCTACCACCGGGTTCCAATCTCGTTCCCCACTATCGGGACGCGAGCCCAGCGGCGGCGTCGTGACGCTCGCGAACTGCCGGCGCCTCGCGCCGAGTCGTCGCGTCGACGTCGCGCGCGAACGTTGTTTCGGCGAGGGGTAGATTCGCGCCGCCCGTAGAAGGGGTAGAGCGAGCGGCGGTGGGGGGAGCGCGCACCCCCTTCGACATCCTGGGTCGAAGGGAGAGAGAGAGAGAGAGAGAGAGAGGAAGGGATGAAGGAAGGGGTGCTGGAAAGCCGCCGCTGTCGTCGCCCCTTCTCCCCCGCTCCCCCGCGACGGGGGGCTTTCCCTCCCTCTCGCTCTCTCGCACTTTGATCGGCGGCCGGGGCGATCCGCGGGTGGGGACGCGTTCCGGAGGCGCGCACGCCGCCGGGTTCACTGGAACAGTGTACCCTCCGGTGCAACGCTCTCTCCTCTCTCTTCCTGATTCCGCCTCGGCGCGCGAGGGCTTCCCTCCGGCGCGGCGGGGGGGGAGGGGGTTAGCGGGAGGGTCAGTGATGACCGATTCCGGCGATAACAGGGGTGCGATCCAGGGTCAAATTCGATGCCCCCGATGCCGGGGAAGGGAGGGATCGAGGGGGAGGAGGGAAGGTAGAATGCCTTCGTCCGCGCGAAACTCGGTCTTGGGATTTCGATCTTAGAATGAAAACGCGCTCGTCCCCCCCCCCCCTCCCTCTGAACTTCCGGCGATCTTGGACTCGCGCGAGGGTCAACCCGACGAGCGATTAATCCGGCGTTCCAGATACTTTTATCGGCGCAACGAAGATTTGTAAATTGCCACATTTAGGAATCTTTGCGTCGCTTTATTGAAGGGACGTGGGTATGTAAATGTCACTTTTAACGGGTATTTATTTCTATAAAAATTTAGCAAACGCAAAAAGAGAGAGAGTCATTGAAAGATGCGAACTATTTTTTTGCCAACTCTTTGCAAGATCTTTGATGTTTCAATTTGCACATCAGTGTTTAATGATTGTCGCGAATTGGAAAAAAAATTAGCAGAGTCAAAACTTTCTATTCTTCATTTGCTCGACTTGCGAAATATTTGCGTTCTATCATCTTTCTTTCTCACTTTGAAAGTGTGTAAGAGGTATACTTTTTCCGATTTCTGTTACAATGTGAAAAGAGACGGAGAAAATTGATTGAAATCTTGAAAATGGCAAGTTGTGTCGATACTCGAAAGTATCGAAATATTTTATTATTGTCTCTGTTCCGCGATGATGATTGATTATTTCACTGTGCTTACTTGGTGAATAGCTATCATCAGAGTATAGTTTGACAGTTCAATAATGGGAAAAAAATTAAATAAATTTGCTTATAATTAATTTCCTCTTTGCTACGTGGATAAAATTTTTCTTTTCGAGTATGTTCAAAATTCCTTTATATAAATTTGATAAAATATATAACTTTTAATATTCATAGTATTTAATATTTAGAAATAAACTAGAATGCTCTATGTATTATGCTTCATTTTCATTTAATGAATCATTTTGATAAAGACCATAGCGGTGACGGTGGCGGATGTGTTATTAATATATATGTTATAATATTAATAATAGAAAGAGAGAGAGAGAGGGACAATAGATTATACATAATACATTTAACATTAAATATAAATCATTTTATTTAATATATTATATATATAATTGTATATAATTTATATATAATTTATTATATAATTATGGTATAATTAATTATTAAAAGTTATATAATTATGTTTCTTTATCGATAAAAGACGGGTAAAATTTTTTATTTAAAAAGAAAATTATCTTACATGTATTTGTATAACTTTATTGGGACATGATAACGCTCTTGCTTCCTTTCTATGCATGTATGCAGATTATCTTAAAATTATCAGTTGTTCTTTTAATAGGAGATTTATAAAATTATATTGTGGATTTGATTTCTTTTTAATAAAATAATGTCAAGTAGTATTGAAATAAAATTATTCATTGTTTTATTTTTCGACAGTTATGATGTACAAATATTTAGAGATACAGAAATATAGAGGCACAGATACCTTTTGCATTGATTTTTTTTAATTAAGTTTGGAAAAAAAAGAAAAAGTTGTCCATATATAATTATAAAATATATAAAATATAACCTATTTAATCAAAGAAGCTGACAAAAAGTCGCATTATTATAATATGTTTCCAAGTTTCATATATAATTATATATATTTAAGTATATTTATATATGAAATTATATTAGTTAATTATTTATTACTCATATATGTATTTTTTTCTCAGATTATATTACAAAAAAACTAAATAGCGCGCGTAAGCGTGCACTTTGTAAAATGTTCTAATATAATAAATAGATAACTTGAATATGTGAGCCACTCGCTGTTAATCTCGCTTCAGTGTCAAATTTTCATTGTCGTGCTCTTGATAAATTAGTACGATAATTTTGTTATCGTGGTGAGAGAGCAAATTTTTCCAATCTTTAAACATATATAAAACACATGCGCAATTATGTATATTCACAACTATCTTTAAGACGTTCAATGTCCTTTTATCACAATTAATTGTGTTTACGATCGAAAACCAAAAGATTAGATTTTAAAGATTAGATGATTTACTTGTTAAATTAGATGTTTTGAAAGAAAACGATAAAAAACAAAAAGAAATGGAGAGAAAATTCATAAAATATATACAGACAAAATAACTTATATAATTTATACACAAAATAAGTTATATAATTTTTAAGTTTCAGTTTTTATGAGAAATCTTTTAATTGTTTCAGAATTAATTTTAAAAATAAATATCGAGAGAACTTTTTATTTGTTGCAATCTTTAAATATTCTATAATATTTTCGCGATCAGAACTTTAGTTAGGATTTTGAAAAAATTAAATCGTGTTCAAATTGAATTGACAACTTTTATTATTTGATTGTATCTTCGGAAAGTTTAAAATTATTTGACACTTATATCTGGGCAGGCATTATTACCTCATGATATCTATTAGTCATAGTACGAATAAATATGCGATGTGAGAAACTGTGGAAAGTAATTAATCATTGATCAGGCCGACAGCGATTACTTAAGAATTTCCTTTCAGGAGCTTCTTGAATCACTCGAGGTCGATACCAGTCAACGGACGCCGCCGTATTTTCCGTGGAATGATCCACATTTATTGATTGAGAGCACTCATTATATAACTACGATAAGTATACTTACAATTTAATATTTTTTAACATTTTTTAACATTTTTTTTTAAACTTGATGCAAACAATGTTCCTTCGGTAATTAATCGTGATAGTCGTGATTTTGATCTGTTTTTTTATTCAATTTATTTGCGTCGATTTTTATATGCCAATTTAATAATGTAATTGTAAAAAAAATAAACAATTTATTTTATTTTATTAGTGATATCAAAATATTAAAAATAAAGATTATTTCTGTTATTTGTTAATAACTTTAATAGCAATACTAGAAACTTGGAAATATATGTACATTTAGATTATATCTCCTATATGTGTGTAAGAAATAATATCTATGAATAAAATAAATATTTTGTATGTATTTCTTCATTTCAAAAAATGGACGTGTAAATATTTTCGGATGAATATAGCAGCCTGAATGTATAAAGTTTAATTATGAGAAATGTGGAAGAACGAACTTCAAATATTAACAGAGGTTCCAAATATTAACCTTTTGCACTTGTACCTCACCTTCTGTCAATACAATATAGGATAGGAATATTGATATATCTCATGAGAAAATATCGAATTTTACGTAAAGTTACTTTATCAAATTGATATACGTTGTTATTGCTTGTTTGTATAATATTCTCTTTATCGTATATTGTATTACGGAATATGTGTGTATACGAAATATCGAAAACAAATGCCAAAACGTAAATTTAATAAGCAACGCTGCGTATAAAATCATTTGGATGATAAAATCAATAAGTAAGTTTTTAATATAAAACTCGTATTTTCATTGAAATTTAATATCATAAATAATCGGAAATAATTTCATTCGAATTATTGTGAAATAATAATGCGCATTTTTGCACTGTTGACATATTAATCTGTATTTTAGATTTAGATTGTACGCTTTTTCTTTTTTCCTATATAACAGTATTTATTATTAATAAATATTGCAATTTTTTTACAGAAGAAAGGAATATCTGCAAATCATTTTCCTTTTAAATATACTTTTAGACAGATACATAACCGTTAATCATTTTTATTCGTTTATTTATTATTATTATTCAATCAAAGATGTTATAAAGTTGGCTACTGTCTCGCGATAAAAATCATTATTTATCGCGCGATTGCCTCTCGGCAAACTTATTAAACTGTATAATCTGCACATTGGACTCACGTCCCCATTTAGGGGATTTCTCACATTGGTTGAAGTTTAAGGTCAGCTGTATATATTTGGCTCCTCTTCTCCCAGCCGAGTGCTCTTATCAACGATCGTTCCTTAACAGTTACGTATGTCATACGTTCATCATGATCTCCACATGTATCAACAGCGACGCAGAGTGTGAGAACGAAATAAAAAAATGTAAAGGTAAGAAAGAGATAGCTGTCATCTTTACTTATTCCCAAGAGAGAGAGAGAGAGAGAGGGAGAGAGTCACTCACACGATCAGAAAAGTGCGAACGCTCGAGTGTTCACATCAGTCCTTCATAGGACATTGACTTTGAGATATCGTCGACGACGACTGGCCGCGACGACGCTATCTCATTTCGGCTTATCACACTTGTTTCGCTGTACCTTATCTCCCCGCGCTCTGTGCCTCCTTAAGTCACACCATCGCTCGTTCCCGTTCCGTTCTATGGCTCGTGAAATCGTCGCCTCGCTCGCGTACAGTTGGCTTTATTAACGACTCAAATTTAATTAGCAATCGTTAAGTAAGGCGCTTTTTCTTCGCCATTAAATCCCCGACTTTCGACTTTTGTTGCGACTTGATACAAAAGGCTTTTCGATATAAATTTTAATAATAATTAAATCAACGAACAAATAAATTTAAATAAATTTTTGGCAATAATTGGGAAAATAATTATGATTTATCGCTACTTTTTATTGGAACATTAAGATTTCGCGAAAGAATAGTTTATTGAATTTTGAGCGAACAAAAGTTGCAAAGTTTGGCTCCCATTAAACATGCGTAATTCCTCCTTGGGAATTCTTAGTAATCTAAATCTTTCATAAATTATCTTTGTATGTAGCATTTGCCTACTTTCGTTTTCAAAGTTTCAAGTTGCGATTAAAGTGCTGCGCAAAGCCTTGACACTGATTAGTGGAGAGAATGGCATATGCTTACGAGGAACGCAGAAACACACTCGTCGATGCGAGAATTAATACTTGTCGATTTATTATTTAAAATGATACTTTACAGTGACGTTAAGATTGTAACGAATGTATGATGACAAAATAGATGATTGAAAAATTTATTTTATTATTAATCATTGATTAAAGATTCTTGTCACCAATCTTCATGAACACGTTGACTTTTGAATTAATCAAATCGCCATGAAAAATATCAATATTATACAGTATAATGTACTATTATTATAATATTATTATAATATTACGCATGCAAGGTATTTATAGAATGCTGTATAATAATAGCAATTGCGAATAATAATGAAAAATCAGTATATTGAGAACAGATATTCCATCGCTATTAGCGAGAATTCGCAAAAACAAGCGAGAATACATATACAACTGACCGCAATGTGGACTAGCAATTTGCATAATTGCAAGTAGTATTCATTTACCAGAGCTGAGGATAATAATAATCGTGTGGCAATTGTGACGCAGTTTGAATTTTAGCTCAGAAAAAGCATTACGTAATATCTAAAGTGAGATTGCATTATTCAAAAATAATCGGAGATTTGAAGGCGGCATATCTCAATCGCATTCTGCCACAGAATTTAGTTTGTGGTAGAATAGAAGCAATTGCAAGTAATAAAAAAAGATACTTTATATGTCTATATAAATATTATATTTTTAATTTCATTTTTTTTTAAACCGCTATATAATTTTATCGAAAATTTTAGATCCATATTTTTATATTTTAAGATCAAATAAACTTTGTATTTTCGTATTCTTGATTACATGTGTATAAGCATTATAATATATAATATATTAAATATATATGTTTAACATTATTATAATATAATTAAATATATTATATATATTTTTTTAAGATTTTAAGAGGAATATGTTTCTGAATTTTTGTGAACTCGTAGCCTTTGCATGGCTGCGTACATGGATACTATAGAAAAGCGGAGAAAAAATTTATAAATCTCTAAGTTATAACATAAAATTCGACAAATCCCGTACATGTATACGCGTTCTTGAGAGGCATCGATCTCTCTACGTGCTCTTGGCCCAACATTGATCCGAAACAAATCCTGGAATAAAAAGTTGAGCTATACATACAACCCCAAAATCTATGGATTTAAGCAACGTTATGCGGAATATTCATCGATACTGTATTTTCCCATCATCGCCGTTTACCGTGCACGAAGAATTGCTATTCGAGATATCGGTTCACACTATGGGAAAATATGCAAATCCGCTGGCGGTACTAACGAGCACGTGCGATTGTATGGTGTTGGTGTATGTTAGAATATGAGCAAGTAGAGCCGCAGGGATGAAAGGGAGAGGAAAAAAAATGAAAAAGATTCGTTCCTCTCTCCTCTGAAAGATTAATTTCATATGGATCGTGCGTGCGAAGACGTATAATCAAAGAATAACAATCGAAGAGAAATAGAGATAAACTTAATATTATCTAGAGAATTGATTTGCTAGAGAGTCTATAGAAATCTGAAGTGAAAGATGATTTAAATATAGAATTAGATATTGAATTGCTTATATATATATATATATATATATATATAATATATAGCATTGCAATTTAAATATTAGTTAATTTTATCAAAATATTACGTGTATTGTGTGATAATACTTTATGAAAATATATTGAAAAATTAAAAACATTACTTTTTTTTTAAATGAACATCATTAAACACCACAGAAATATGATTTTAAAAATATAATTCTCTTTAGAATAATTTGAAACGAGACAACAAGAAAATAAATTTTGCAACTATAATATATATCTATCATAATATGTCATCTAAATTATAAATTTTTTCTCGAATAAAAAAAAGGACCGATAGCAAAACAAAAAAACACCATCAATTAAATCGTAAATCAATGAATGCTGTTTAATGTTTCCAACAGTGGTCTATCTAGGAATTGCTATCTTTTTATTTTTTTTGCATTCGATTTCTCTCTCTTTCTCTTTCTCTTTGTATCTCCTCGCACGGCATACTTTTTCTTCTTCGAGCCGTTTGAACTGCCACGACCCCCGCTTGGAATTACATTATCGGCACTGCCAAGTTCACTTCTGTTTACATTCGACATGCTATACGTAACTATGTGCGAAAGTGCGTTTTTCTCACGGATTCGCGAATGTTTAAATCGAAAGTTTCTGGTAAAAAATTCTGGATTCATTTTAATCTATTTTAGAAAAAGTTATATATCATATATTAATTTTCTTTATTTAATATAGAAACTTGATCTATTTAAAATATAGAAATTATGGGAATCTACAATAATTTTCGCAAATGAATCGAGAGATGTTTTTATTTTATAAGAATTTAATTTATTGCCACTAATTTTGCTTCTTCGTACAAGAATCAAAAATTCGTTTAAAATCTGTTTCAATTATTTATTATTACAAAATGCGAATCACTACGTTAAAGCTATGTACGTTCGCTATTTGTAACGTGTCTCTATTATCTTGTTGTAAGCTGCCTTTTATTTCCAGACATTTATTTTTACACGTATCGCGCGTGCGCCTTCCATTACAACGGACGTGCTTATTCAACAGGTTTACAACGAGGCGCGTAGCAAGAATCCCCATAGTGGAAATCGCTCTCGAGTCCCTGCGCTTATGTTTCATAAATGGAGCAGAAATTATTTCTCGTACGCGGCTCCCGCCGGAGTGTGATAAAATCGTTTGCAAGTCAGGGACCCTCTTTTAAATCTCTCTCAATCATTTACAAAACTGGAAAGATAATACTCGATATGAATTGTGCACATTATCAAACTTGAAGCGAAAAATTCATAGAAAAGAAAGAGCTGAAAAATTGATATAACTCTGGAAAAATTTACATAAATCTTGAAAAAGTTCTTGACTATATATGTAAAAGAGTTGTAAAAATTAATGACTCATAATTAATAATATAATATATATAACAAATATCTCAAGGAGATGTACATTTTTTTTTTAAAGTGAGCGAATTTCCTATCTTGTCTCTTTCAGGTAAAGTTGCATCAGATATTATGGTGATTGTTACCTCTCAGTGTTGCGCGTATCTAAAATTAAATACGCGAGCATTAATATGTAGTTGCGAATTATGCTGTCACAAAAGTCCTTGATATCAGTGACTAAGGATCTTTACTTTAGAATACTGCGTTATAATTTTGCAATGTTGCACGCGTTAATCGCCATTACTATTTCATCGATCTTGCGGCAATTGCGTTATCTGCAAATATTATCAGCATTTCCGTTTGGAATTCTCTGAGATTCATGAGCTCTGCTAATCTCGTAGGTAAATATGCGAGTACTTTGATTTTTTCTCACTTTCACTAGAATTTATATTTTCGTAAATTAATTTCATAAATCCAATTACGTGTAAATGAGTCAATGAGTGGAAGATAACGTGGCGCTCAATAATGTAAACGTCATCGTAAAGTGTGTTTTTACGAACTTTATACGGCCAGATAAAAATCTTTATAATGTAATCTCTCATTAAGAGCACAGCGCGGATAATCAAGTACTCTCTTGTCAATCTTTCAAAATTAGATTGTCTCGCAGAAGAAGTAGATATCATATCTTCAATTTTAAGCAGTAAACCATTATTTCGAGATTCATCGTAGATAATGTTTGCATAATACGCAATATATCAAAATATATTTGATCGCAATGAATTATAATCGGCGATGAATTTTTAAATATGATCCTTATATTTAAATTTCCTTCTAATTAAAATTAATTTTTTATAAAATAAAGTTTCCTTTATTTAAATCTCGAAAATGCTACTCGATGCGAGGATGGGATGAAAATCTTACAAAGTGACAGACATTCGCATTTAATTATCATGCACGCTAAAAATTCATCGCCGGTTCATCAATTTAGCACCAGATAGTCGTATTTAGTGCAGAGAAGACTCAAAATTATGTATTTTAGAAATAATTTCCCGTTCATTCACACGCTACCTTAGAAGTACCGTGCGTGCACCATCGGCGTTGGCACGCCACAGGGTACGTATTATTGATTTTTCGAGGGTCGCCACCGTAATCGAGGCTCATCTCGATTAGAATAATTGGCAATGATCGTTCGCTGACCGCCTGTTTACATTGTTAGATCGCCGGCGCTGATTACGCGATAAACATCCGAGGATTATGGCTAATGCGATTAGCTCATTCATGATTCTTTCCGCGAGGCTGCTGAAAATCAAGGCAATGGAGGGAAATTTTGATCTATTTTTTAACGACTGCTCGGGCAATTTATTTATTTGCGATAATGTAATTTATCTGATTAATATAATTGAAACTTTTTATTGCAGAGCATATGTAATATTTCGCTCGATCAAAAAATAGATTGACTTTAATAGGACAATTAATTAAATTCTTGATAAAAAATTGATTGATCTATAAGACGTTTTGAAGCATAAATTATAAAATAAATTTAATTATTAAATCATGTTCTTTCTTAATAAAATCTGTCAAATTGTTAGTTTTAAAGCAATTTGGAGACATGTAATGAACTTATGGCTCCATCTATTAAATCCGTCAAAAAAAGTCAGCTGACAGAATATTTGAGAAAATTTATGAAATTTATTTTAATATACATCTCGTTATATTAAATATATTTATTTCCAATCTTGAAATTATATAAAATTGGAATTTTTTTAATTCAGAAATATCACGCCAAGTTATTTACTTTCTACGTGATTTATCATGCGAGTTAGGTATACAAGTTTATCCTTTTATAGAAATATACTTATCATGGAAAGGCAAACAAAATTTATAATAAATTTACAATGAAAGAAAAATTATGCATAATACATTTTATTTTCTATTAAATATGAAATTCATGACAAGTATATATTTTCAAATACGGATTAAAATATGTCAACAAATAATCGCAAATATGACAAAACAGTGACAATTTTATTTGCAACTTTAATATTCTAATACACATTATTCTATTATTACAGATTAAAAGTATATTACATTGAATGCTAAATATCATAGATGTGTGATTATTTAATATCTCATATTGATTGAGAATAAACAGTCTACCAATATTCACTAAAATGTAGACGAATACAATATCAAATATCTCACATATATTCGTGTTTCATATTAAAGACACTATTAAATAAAAAATATTTATATTTATTTTAAATTTATCGATATTAAAATTGTTTGAAATAATTACTTTAAAAATTCTTGAATGTTGATCGATTTTTGTTTGCAGTGTAAAAGATATCATTGTAGGTGATTATAATAAATATTGCATAATAAATCATAATATGCTGTACATTTACAAACTTATTTTTTTGATTGACGAACATATTGCTGCCTCGAGATGAGTTATTTGATTGATGACTAAATAAAATTACAATTAGGTGAATGAGAGAAAAGGGCTCGTTTATAATATGTCTAATCGTATTTATTTGTTCATGTAGTGTAATAGTCGCTATATGTTTAAATACAGGTGGTCTATTGCAGAAACGAATATACCAAAACTTAATAATGTACACGCTATTTAAGTGATTCTTTAAATAGATATTTATCGATTACATCATCCAACAAGAAGGGAGAAGACAATAGTGTTAATATATTAATTTCATATAAGATGCAAGCTCGACGAGTCGAGGAAAGTAGAGTTGGAAGGAAAGCTTCTAAGAAGGCGGTTTTCCCGCGCAGAACGCAATATGATTGTGATTTTACGCAGTAGACGGGAAAGAAGGGAAAGTACAAAAGGAAATACAAAGAGAATACAAGAGGATGGAAAAAGGGGACAATCTCTATACAAAAATAATCGGCGTGAGGCAAGAAACTCAAACGCTCGGATAAACGCGAGAATAACGCTATGATACAAAGTCGACGAGATAATACTTTTTTTTTCTTAACGAGATTAGAGTGATTATATAATCTTTTCTCACTTTTCTCTCTTTCTTTCTCTCTCTTCGCGAATTTACTCTCACAATCTCTCATTCTCTCCCGCTCTCTCGCTCGCTTTCTCACTCAAATCTTTTACGCACATGTTGTACGACAATGGCTACAATAATAATTGTTATTGTGATGTAAAACGTGTAACACATTAACGCTTTGCGAACGAGCGAGACCTTAGAAATCTAATTAATTAATTAATTAATTGTCATGCGTTTTACGCTGCTTGTGCGCAGAGATATCGGGCGATCTGCGGCTCGGGAATCTTATGCATGAATCTGCGACATCGAGGCGATGGCGGAGCAAGAAGAATTGGTCTTTGAATTTCGTCACGTGCACCACCGCTTTTCGCTCGAGTATCGTTCCCGACTGCGTCGTTTTCACGTAGCGATTAATTATTCCATCACCGGGAACAGTAAAGAAAAAAAAAATAAAAATAAAAAATCCGAATATCTTACATAAATCTCTCGATACTCTCTTTACAATATGAAATTCTTCATCTTTGGTAGACATTACTAAATAAATATCGTCGCTTAGAGTAAAGGTCACGTGCAGAATCGAAGGTAAAAGTTTGCTCGCGGCTCGTCGAGATAGAAAATTCGAAGCGACGCGCGCGCGAAACGTCGCTTTGGAAGTCCATTCATCAAACTTTCGCTCGACGGACTCTCGCTTTTTTTTTCTCTTTGTTTTTTGGTCGCGGAAGCTTCTTCCGTTTCTCGCTCTATATTCGAGAGTTTAAAAAAGATGAATCGCGCGAACACTATTATATACTTTCGGCTAGATGCCTAGTCTTGAGCCGTAACGCAGGCTTCAATGATCGAAAATCGCGCGTAAGAATGAGAATCGCGTTTCATAATCGAGAGAGACTATGCACTCGGGGAGCAAACTAGAAAAATATACACACCTATACTTGCAGTATTACGATCCGGTGCTCGAGGATGCTGCTTCTATATCGTGGTGTGGCGCGAACAACGATATTATAATCTTCGCGTATCATGCTATAACTATTACGGTGCATGTGGCTGTGCGTGTAGATAAATATTAGAAACAAGGGAAACGAATACGCAATTCGTCGATCGGGGCTTCTTCGTGTGCGTCCGAGTGCCCGCTACTGGACGAAATAATCCGTAATTGGATAACCCAATTGGAATTGGACATCGATCTTTCGTTGCGTAACCAGTATAAATTGTTGTCATGCAATTTATAATCGCAAAGCAGAATAAAACTTGTAATCCTTTGTGTATTTTCGATAAGTAGTAAGCAAGAAGCTTTATATACTTAAATGTCTTTGGATTCCTATTAAATATTTTCTTCGGTAAAGTTTATTTTTGTCATCTTGTATCTTCATGTGCTTGTTAATTAAAAACAAACGTGATTATATAAATAATTCATATTAAATCAATGATGCAATCTATTCGCTTTTCGCTGCTAATCGAAGATTCTCGATTTAGATAAAATAGAAATTCGTCTCGTTGTGCTACTTTCGTTTCGTTCTTGCCGAACGAAGTAAAGTCGCCATCAGAAGGAGACTCGCGGACGCGATATTCTTTTTCACTGGTCAGCGCTAACGCGTCCATCGTCGTTTCGGGGCATTTTCATGATGTCGGTTCTCGGACGAGTCGCGGGTTTTTTTTTCTTCTACGCGTACAAATAAACCTAGCCTAACGCTATGTCACATTATATAAACTCGACGAAAATTCTCTACATACTTGGTCTGCCTATTCACTAAGTAGCCTCTGTTTATTCGCACGCCATTCTCTTTTGTGTTGCAATCTATTCTGTATTGCGTTCTCGGCATGATGCTTCACACATTCTCACAATTTTGTCAGTCCGAGTTAAAATCGGGCTGCTTGCTTGCGCTGCGTGTTTACAGTTTTCGAGCGCGAGATCTTATCGGGAGTGTTAATTAAACGACTCAGAGAATGCATGCTGCGAATCGCACAACTAAGGAAGACCCATAACATTTTTCTGAATAAGCTTCCCTTCCTCGAATAATGAAAATTCCCACGTTTGCTCGCAAGATTGACCAATAATCAGTATTCTCCTTTCAGAATCCTTACATTCCGCAATTATCTTATAAAAGTTATTACATCACTCAGTCAGATCATTATTCGAGGGAGAGAGGTGAACGTCATCGTTGGGATGACGTGTCTCTACGTGTTTGCAGCACGTGAGATTCTTCAAAAAAAACAGTTCTATGAACTGAAAAATTCTTCTCGTTCTCGACAATCCCGGTCGTAACAACGATACGCTTAGCATGACGAGCTTTTGAGTTCGCCAATGTCGGCAATGTTCTGCAGCAAGGGCGCAGCCTCGCTGCTCGCTTGGGACTTGCTGTTATAGCGTTGCTTGCTCAGCGCCGACAGCAGACTCGCGTTGGTCGACATGAGACGTGAATTCGCGGCACCCAATGCGGCTATTTGCTGCTCCTGCGCGTCGATCACGCGCTGCTTGTACGACAGCGCCGCTGACATCTTCTGCTGTTCGCGACGTAGCTCCTCCTCCACAGAGATTAATCTACGAGCAAAAGAATATTGTATTAGGATTAAACATAATCGTGCGATAAAGATAGAGAGAAAGATGGTCGACAGAAAACTACGACGCGTCTCTCAGGAAATATGTATGTTCCTCATAACGATCCTTATTCTTTAAAAGCTTGTTCAAGGATACTAAAATGATTATTTTTTAAACGGTTGCATCATAGTAGAAGAATAAAGAACGTCGAGGAGTCAAGCACATGTAGGAATGAGCTTCGTCTGAACTCTCTCTTCTCTTTTTTTTTCTCTCTCGAGCTACTATTTATTTAGCTATTCCATTTATTGATGAAATTCACTTAAAAACTCTGAGAGACGTTACAGCGAAGCCGAAAATGAATCAAGCACACCACGATGCATAGTTAATGAAACATCGATAGATAAAAACAAAGCTGTAAAAAGCAAGAGTGTTTGGTGCAGAGTTTGATACATTTTTCGAAAAGTATAATGGAGTATAAAATAAGAAGCCTTTCTAAAATTAGGTAATCGTGTGTCTATTTTGTAATCACGGTCACAGCGAGCAATATATAATAAAAGGGAGAAAAAAGAAATGTCCACAAATGTTGAAGAATTCAAATAAATTCGTAGTGAACATTAGCTTGTGACAAGGACATTTCTTTCTTTATGATACGCAAGTGATTGCCAGGAATCACAGAATATCCGTGCATATGAGCAGCATGAACGTGTTGAACGTGTGTCGTGAGGTGTGCCGGTGTTCGATGAACGACAATCGGTGAAAAATTGATGTTTCGTGATCTCGGTGAACGCAGAATTTCATTCGGTTTAATTTCGAGCGGCCAAACGCGATTCCGCGCCAGTGTTTTCCCGAAAGAAAGAACACGAAGATTCAATACATGTGAATGTAAAAAATGTAAGAAAAGCTTGTAAGAAATATAATTGACTCTTACACCAAAGGTCCAGATCAAGCCAGAGTATACCAAATGCAGCGGATAGAATGCACAGGAACACACAATCAGTTAAACATACATCATTTCGATAAAGTAGCCGTTCATATACGGATGAGTGTTTTCCCCATTAGTTCCGTTAGACATAGAAAAAGTGGTATCCGCGATTAGACAAAGTTTATCCTTTAATTGTACGCGAAATAAAATAGTCTCTCAGTTTATAGTATCTGCAACCGCATTATTTATTACTATATAAAAGAATTTATAGACAATTAATCAAAAGTTTGACATGAAAATTCTCTATAAAACCATTTATGAAAATATAATATCGAATCTGAATGTTGTCAATTCAAATGTGTCATCTTACGATACTTTTTTAGAATTTCTTTATGAAGATTTTTTCAAATGAAACGAGCGAATCACAAAATGAGGAGATATGGAAGATTGAGCGGCTGAACATGACGAGTTGTCGAAGTGAAAAACGCAGAGAAAGTGATAATAATGATCACGGTGGTATCAGGGTTCACACTCAGGCAAAGAACCGGTAGTGGGTTAGCGATACCAGTACGGAAATGAAGAGATGAAGTACCTGGAAATGATGCTCTTCATGTTGTTGTCGGGCGCGAGATCTAAATCGGCATCGTCGGTGGCACCTAATCGCGCGCGCAATCGCAGCCGATCTACGCTATTCTGCAGCCTCTCCACTTCATACATTTCCACTTCGTACTGGAAACGAAGAAAACACGTAGCGTATTTTAGTTACAAGAGAAAGAATATTCGTAAGTATTCGTTAGACGGAAAAGTATTATAATTAATCGTTTATATGTAGTCAGTAAATCTACAGCAAGTAAAGATTGTTATTCACAATTCGGTTTATACAAAAGAATTATAGAATTCTTTAGTTCAATAAATAACCCTTAATCCAGCACGATCAGTCGCGTTAAAGATTAATAGGAAAAATAAAATTAAAAAGTATCTTTTGTTGGCTCACCTGATCGATACTTCGATGACTGCGAGATTTGCTCCTTCTGGTGGTACAATTCTCCTCCTCGCTGGTATCTGACAAGTCTCGCGTAGAGTCCAGAGAGAGCCTTCTTCGGAGTTTTGGGCAACAGACGTCCTGCGTATGCTCCGAGTTGTTCCTGTGGGTTTGATTACCCTGCCGCCATTGGTTCTGGTTGTTCCTTTGGTGATTTCGTACATTGTTCTTGGGTGGTGGCGAAGGACTCAAATCGACACCTCTTACACTGTCAACACCGCCGCCGCCGCTGCCCTCTCTCTCCTCGGAACTGCTGCTATCGCGTCTACCCGTCCTCGCGTGATTAGATTCCATGTGATAAACAGGATTAGCGAATGCTAGCGGCGCTGTACCGAGAATATGCGCGTTCGCGTTGTTGCTGCTAAGATCTACAGGGCTGGAGCTCTGACTATAAGCGGCGAAGCTCTGATAGCCGGAAGAAGCCACGTTGCTCAATTGAGAGATGGAAATCTGCGAGCCTTTCTGTGACTTGGATTCCGATACTTCATCATCCGCGTATCTCAGTAAATCAGACAGTTCATCAAGGTTGCCGTTGGTGGATGTAGCATGATTGTTTGTTTTGGGAGGATTATAATTGTTGTTAGGTTGATGATTGATGGACAACGTGAGATTCGTGGGTGGATTAACGACCACATTCGCGTTCACCGTAGTCTTGGAGACATTGTAGTTACGCTGCTGCGTTTGATTGGCATTCTCTTCCTTGTGGCAATGATTTCGGCTAGCCGATCTCGACACGTTGTAATTGTTGTGATTATAATTATCCTCACGATCGTGAATATCGAGATTTTGCAGACGCGCAATGTTATGCCGATGTTGCTGCTGCAAGACGATGCTTCCATTGCTCGACTGATTGTTTTGCGATGAAGAAGTGATGTTATAATTGGAGTCTTTCAGATTATTGTGACTTTCGGAACGCGTGGGACTTGTTGGATGAGTCTGGCAGTGATTGACGTTAGCCAAGCTTGCGCTGGCTGTCAGTCTGTAACCCGGCCCAGAACGATTGGACCCGAGCGGCCTATGTTGCCGCGTAATTGGCGTTGGTGAGCGCGAAACGAACGCTGGTGGTTCCAGAGGATAATCATCAGAGCTGATTTGTAGTTGCAACTTGCCGTTCGTCGGCAGATAAGCGTTTCGCGGTAGAGTCGCCGCTCTAGCGACATTAGGACTACGCGAGCTATTGTGACCAAGAGTGTTGGTTTGCAACACTTCATTGCTATCCCTGATCGTGCCGTTTATCGTGCTATGATTGCTCAGCGTTGACGTGGCCGAGATGGAGAGATTTGTGTTGCTGTTGGCGATCGTCGGATCATTGTAACGGAAAATGTTATTCTGCAGATTCGGATAACGATGCGCGGCAGGTACAGGACTCGGACCCGGCTGATCTAAAGCCAAAGAGATTCTATCGAGAATCTCGGGTAATCGCGACGGCGGCATCGACGGCGAGGACGGTGCTATCGCTGCCATACTTTCTCGTAAAAGAGCATGCAGCAGAGACAGCTGCTTGCCCAAATCTATGTAGCCGTCAAACTCGAGCGAATTATTGGCTGGTGCGTCCTTTGGCAGTGGGCTCTGTTGAAAAGAGAGATACATTGAAGATTAAAATATGAAGTAAAATATGTTAATAAAGAAAAGAGATGTACTTACGCTAATTAATTGCAAGAAATTCTTCATAGACGGAGCTTCTCGTTCGAGTAGATCATTCATGAATTCCATAAAGTTCTCTTTGCCCTGGAATCTCGTGAAATTTGCAAGCGTCTGGAGTGTCTTCGCGACCAGAGTAAGATTTCTCGCCGCTTTCTCGTTCGGATATTCTAAAGCAAAAATTATTTCTCATTCATAAAGTTATGCGCGTTAATTAATAACGTAATCGTTAATTTAAGATCGATTGATATCTCAATTAATGTGTCATATGTCGTTTCAACTCACCGTGTGTAATATTAAAGAGAGATGGACTGAGAATGGCGGGACAGAGAAATCTCAGAAAGATTGACGCGGAAATGAGATTGTCTGCAATGTCTTCCCGACCCATATCGGCTAGACGTTCGCGGAAAATGCGGAAGCATTCGCGCAATTCCAGCGGAAAGTGAGAGTGACTCGATAATATTCTGTTCCAGGCTAGTTCCACGGCGTTGCGAAGGTTCTGCTGTTGTTTGTGCAACGCGGCGACGGAAGCGACCTTGAGTGGGTCCACTTCGCAATCGCCGCCTTCGACCGCGCCTCTCACAACGGCTCCCAGAGTCTCCTGTAAATATCTGTCCCCGGTCAATTTCAAGTAAGCTTCCATCGCCTTCGTGGCTAACGAATTCCCTCGAAACGTGAGTCTTTCGTCATCTGAAATATTGAGAACAAATATCAAAATTATTAAAATTAAAATTATAAATTGCATAAATTAATAAACTAAAGAGATTTCAATAACAAATAAGTTAAAAATTATGAATCTGTAAGCAATAATTGCGCTTGGAGAGAACAGTTTTGAATAATAAAATTCAATAATGAAATGTTAATATTTTGATGCGTGACTTTAATTAATTCTAAGAATAATAAGGACTGACCTATTCGATGAATGTCCATCATGACGAGATCTGCGAGGAATTGCGGCGCCTTTTTTTCCCGTTGCATGACCGCCACCAAAGCAGTCGCGATGTCTTCCTTCGCCTTGACACCTATGACGGGTTCCAGTTTTTCGCATAGCGACGCGTAATCGGTCTTCAGGTATTCCAGAAACTCCTGATAAACCTGAACTGGCAGTATGTCAACCGACTGGAAACGGCACTTTACTCTTAATGCGGGTGGCTCCTTGAGAGGTCCTTTGTCACCTACTACGGTATACCATTTCTCCGTCAGATAACGTGACGTCACATTGTGCACTGGTATACTGACAGAACCTAAAAGAGAAAATCGTGCATGAAGACCTAATATTATATTGCAATTAGTTGCAATAATTTCGTATAATTTTTCATTCACATATAAAAGAGAAGGAGCACATTTTATATTTTTTTATTTATATTTTTACATAATCTTCTTGTGTATAAATATAATATATGTAAGCAATGCAGCAAACATTATCAAATTTAATTAAAAAAGAAATCTGGAAAAAAATATAAAGATTCTCCATAATCGACATAGATATGCTTACCGATCAAAACATTTTTGTCTCTCTTCTTTTTCCTATCCGCCTCCCTGTACAGGTTGACCTGGATCGTGTTGACGGAGGGCAAGTGATGGAAATCAAAATGCTCGCCCCAGAAGCACAAATCAGCCTTCAACTTGGCAGTCGTTCGCGCGTACAAGGTGCTGTCGAGGCAGACCTCGCAAAAATATCGCTTCTTTGCGGGCACGCCCTTCGCCTCCAATAACCAGATCTGCAGGGAATTGTCCGTTCGACGTGTTTGTTCTGCATCCGGCTGAACGGATTTCCTTAAGCTGTGCAAACAAAAACAGAACATTCACATTTCCTTGTATATGATGTATCCATAAGTCAAAAGTAGCATTTGATTGTATAAAAAAATTATATTACAATAACATGACTATTGCCAAAGCACTTCTAATAGTCTAGTTGGCCTATTTATAATCATTCGACTGCCGATCTATTTATACGATACTGTCGAAATAGATGATGTTTAACTTTGTTGCACTCGATCAAAGAGCCAAATATCATATTCGTCGACTCACGATTGAGAAACCGTATGAATCTAGAACACGGTGCACCGCAAGCGAATACTTGACGATAATCGGCGATAATCGTTCTTCTCGCATGACGAAAACGAATCGCAAGTCGACGGGGCGATAAATAAAAGCAATACGTATACCGACCTGTGCAACCACTGGTCCCGTTCGTGAGCGGTTCTGCAGCTGAAATACTTGGGCCCGCCGGTGCTCGGCGTGACCTGGAAGCAGTGGGGCCTGCCGAGGAGGCTGGGATGCAGCGGCGTCACCGCCGCGAGGTCCATCGAGGTCACCGCCTGTCCGCAGAGGAGAGATTCGTGCGAACGGCATCCCCGAAGACCGGCGCCCCGTTGCTTCTGCCGTTCGAGCTTCGTTACGCTCTTCGTTCTCTTCAGAGGGTTCGACCGGAACGATCGTTTCGAGAAGAAATTCTGCAAATGAGAAGAGGTAGTCTCGGTTAAAGGTCGTGCACGGACAGCTAACTCGTCAACATTTTTCTCGCGATGGAAAAATATGCTGCGCAGCTTTAGATATGCGGTTCAAGTATAATAATTGTAGATATGTATATAAAGTATTATTTTATTAGCTTATTTTTATTTTTATTAGCTCGTGCATATAATTTGTGTATATAATGTATGTATGCAACAACAAAATTTAATAATTTATATTTTCATGATGTATTTTTTTAAATTATTGAATCGCGATAACGAGACATAAGATTTGATTTATTCTAAACAATCTAAACCATCTAAAACAAAAAGCACTTTTTGTATCATTTTGTAGATTTTTCTTCGCATATAATTAATTTATATTTATATTCTTTATATTTATATTCTTTATATTTATATCACTTATTTCTTTGACAATTATTTATTATTAGAGAATACAATTTTATTTTCTTGCAAATTTGCTATATTTTGTTCAAACTACAGAAAGAACAAACAGATTTGGCTGATTGCCATTTACTAGAAAATTTGATATATCTTCCCAAATGTACATAAAATATATAAAACCTAAATATATTCGAGAGATATAAAAAATACTTATGGAAATGCAAAAAGAAACAAGAGAGAATACATTTCGCAGTATTATTTGACATTATCTGTAATAATAATAATCTTTAATAGTAATAAACTGCATTGATTACTTTAATTAATAAACTGCAAGAAACAATTTAATGATGTCGATTAAATGAACGATTTTATATCTCTCCTGAAATCACAATAAACAGACCTTTTCTTTTTTTCCAAACTTAATTTTACAATAAAAAAATGAAGATTCGAATTAATCGAGAGGCACCCTATTCAAGAAAATATTAACAAATTAAATCAATCATGTATTTCTGAGGAAGCGTTTCATAGAATTGTTCCTAAAACTGGAAGAAATATACAGAACACGTGCTGTATATTAAAAGTTTTAAAGGGTGACGCGAACCATTTGAATTCCTAGATAAAGATTTATCATTAAAGTTTACAGAAACAGGAATTTTTCAAACATATTTCTGTAGAAATTTTGAGCCTTTCGCGATATTTACCCTCGCACTAAAGTAGTTGATGATCGTGCTGACAATCTTATCGTCTTCGTTTTCCTCCATTGGTTTGACGCACATTTTTTTCCTCTTACTATCCCGCACAAATTCAGTCGGATGAAAAAAATTAAACAAATGTTTTCGACCGCGTATGAAATCACATTCTTTACATCGTAAAATCGCACAGCGTATTTGACAGGAGGATATTTAAATAATTCATCGCTCACGAGACATTTTTATACAATCTATCATATAATAATTGATAATTTCCTTAATAACTTAAAAATTATTTTTATAATTAAATCGAATATATTACATAATTTTTTTTATTATTAATTTATATCATATATAATATATATTCTAACAAGCGTGAGAACCTATAATTGGACATTTTCATATTTTATCGTGTATATCGGATGTGAATTCTATTTCCGCAATAATTTTTCACGACGGAAGCAGTTTCAATTGTTGATAACGTAACCCAAAGTATGCAAAACATGACATTCGCATTCGAGAAGTATGTAAACATTGTTTATTTTAGATGACTCGGAAAACTTACATTCAATTGAATATCTCCCACGCACATTTGCTTAGTAATCTTAACAATTTTAGACGTAATAACCTGAAGAATCTTTCTGTAAACAGCGTAATGGTCAAATAATTGAAATTCTCAATTTAATCGCGCCATTTAAAACTGATTGTGACTTATCAAGGTGCGTTGTTGCAAACTTTTTCACTTTAAACGCTGTCCGTTGCTTGGTTGCAAGTGACCGTCATCGTGAAATATATTATCGTGTAGTAAAGCTTTGCGTTATCGTGCACGTGTATGTGAGATAAGACCCAATGTCAGGATGCAGTCTAATCGCGTGCTGCCACGTCGTACGGATTTCGTGATTGGAAATTACAATCCAGCAGAAATTCTCAGGTGGTCTCTTCGACAAGTACCTCGTCAAAAACTGCTTACTCAACGATTATTATTAATTACAATCACTTTTTATAAAGACTCTCATGTAACATATATCCTCTGCTGCAAGAGTTAATTTTGATGTCTCCCTCATCTTTTAAATCAATATTCTTCCATGAATTATTCGCTCTTCAAGGATTTTTCACAAAAATTTATATTTGACAATAAGTTGATTGTGCATAAAAATGTTCACAATTTTAATTTATTGTTGTCTGGGAAATAATGCAAAATTTTTCCTCTTTGTCTCTTCGATAATTCGCTCAGGTCATAGGCAAAGGAATTTCAAACAAGTTTGGAATTTTGGTTGATATGTGAGGTCCACTTGTACGATACAACAACACTCACTTTCTAGAGACGTTCGTTCGACACAGCTGCTAACCGTTAAAATGAACTGTCACGAGCTAAGAATTTCTCGGACCCGTGTTCAGGTAGCAAAACACAGTTTCGAAATCTCGGGTGTACCTGGGGTCTGAGATACACCCTTGGGATTTATACACGAGCCTATCCCGACCGGTGATTTAAATCGGGAAGCCCTTTAAATAGTTACACGCGGCTTTACCTTGCTTTCACGATACTCGTACTACTACTTCCGGGACTTACGATGCCCGATCGGGCGCTTTTTGCTCACGAATGCATCGGATTTCATGACTAGCTGACGAGCAATATCGTCATGCATCGATGCGAGGATAATGACCGGTCGGACGTGCGAATGCATTTTCGATGCCAAAATCGTGCAATGCGTTTTGACTCGATCGTGATTGGATTTTTTTTTGTCATTTGTGCAAGACTTTTTTTTTTAAATAAAAACAATATTTATATTCGATTCAGAAATGCATCAATTTTAATTTTCTTTATATATTCTCTTATATATTTGCAACTGTGTCGAACTGTTATTATTTAAAAACTTGCAAATTTTTCTTTTTTGAAGACACAAAGAAGAAAAAATTTAAATCTCGAAAAACGTGAAACCAGTTTCTTGAAAAGATTCAATAAGTGGCAGATATCGTTTCTTCTATCTTTTGACGATTTTAGACTTAATTGAGTTTTTATATTAAAATATTACACGATTTTTTATATACCTATTTTGTTTTTGAAAAGCGATGGAACATCATGATTCTGATAATTAATATGAATGTGAAAAAATATTTGTAGTGACTATTTTAAAATTTCTTTCATATGTAAAATGTCATTTTTGCGAAAAATCGTGATAACAATAATGTATAACAAAGTATCTTCCTTTTTCAACAATACTTTTGTATTCCAAATAATTTTCTATAATTCCATTAAATGGCAGCCAAATAAATTTCAAAATTTAAAAACACAATTTCGTTTTCCCGTAATTTTCTTGACACCAGTTGCACGCACAGTCAATTATAAATATATAAAATTTAATATAATATTAAATTATTATTATATAATATTAAATTTTCACATTAATAACAAAAATACTACACAACAAATATAAATTTCTCTCTAAAAGAATAGACGAAGTAAATCCCATCAGATATGTTCGCACAATCACATATTCGTAACAATAAATATATTCGACACAATCATGAAATTTCCATCTGTCTCTCTCGGTGTAACATCTGATTTACAATCCTGGCAAGTTATTATTCGCCGAACGCGAATGTCAATTCTATTTCGCGAGATTTCGCGGCGAAATCCCGTCGACGACTGACGCAGATGTTGGCTCATCCGGGTAGTCGAAGTCAAGGGATTCTTGGGGCGCGCACCTTTGTATCGCGACCGAAAACTCTGCCCCTGTATTCAGGTAAGGCAAAACGGGTCAACCCCTCGATTCCCCTCACGGTCCTTTCTCTACGGACGCGTTCCTCTGTTCCCGCGTTCCTCTGACACTGCTAAGGACAAAAACGTCTTCGAGGGGTTCTCAAATTGGAAGCTGCGACATGCAGCGTCCGCTGATTGCATCTGCAATCCGCTCACTCTCTCGTAGAAACGTGCTCTACATACTAAATAATCGACCGAATGTTTCCTCTGTCGCACTTGCACGTAAATTTATTCGTTGTTCCGTTCTCTGAATTTTGAAATGTATGTTAACAGATCAAGTTGTCTATTTTAAATAAATATTAATGGAAAGATAGTTTTGTGATTTAATCTAAATCTATTTAAAAAAATCTTTGTTGATTAAATCTTTTATTTTCAAGTTAATTAATTTTTTTTATTACATTTTATCAAATTTCTTATAAAAATATTTAGTAAAAAGACTTTAAATTTATTTATTATTTAGAAAGGAATGATATTGATATTTCTCAATACTTGGTCTCTTATTGAGATATCCAAGATAAACGTATTATTAAACTGCGCACACAAGACAACCAGTAAATAATTCATTTAGTAAACGGCAGCCTGCGACGTTCTTCAGCCGGAAACAGCAGCGTAGTTGTCACGACTTGTCACGAAACCAGTCCCTTCGTCCTTTTGTTCCTTTAAAACCCTTTACCAACGAACTACGCTCGATGCGTAAACCGTCTTTATACGAGTCGTAAAAATAGTATCTTTTCACAAAATATTTTTTAAGTCTTTTTATCACGTAAAAATCTTTTCGCGTTTAAAAATGAATATAACAAATGTAATTTCAGTCTCTTAATTTATTTGATTAATAATATAAGTACTTGGGATTTATGTAAAAGATTTTATAATAAATAAATTAATATGTTTTTATATTTACATCTAAATAATAAATGGATATTTACGACAAATTATTATAATAATTAATAAAAAATTATAATTTCTCATACATATCAGAGCATTTTATTATCTTGAATTTCTCTTATCGTTAAATTATGTCAAATGATGTAATATATGCTGATGCGAATCTTCCATTTTTATATTTCTAAATTTTTTACAAAAAAATAGATGTATACAATTTATAGCTATTTATAATCTTTAATAAAATGTTTTATAATAAAAAGTTGCTTTGCGTAGTCTCTTAAGAAGTAAAAATTAATTTTTTAAATTGTAAAGTTTGTTCGTAGGAAAAATTGGCGGGAAAACATTCGATGACTTAATCTAATATGTGTGAATTGAGAACACCTGCTGGTGTTCGTAAAACCTCGATCGATAGTTCCTGTATTACGTCTACTTTTATATTTAAGTATGAGCATTAAGTATAAGTATAATAATCAAAGTTTATGGAGAGAATTTTATAATAATTCGATAAATCAAAGTTTATGGAGAAAATTTTATAATAATTGTCGACAATATTTAGATTAAATGCAATGTTTTTCGAAAAAAATTGTTTCAAAATATGTTTATGAAAAATCAATGAAATAAATCAACGACAAATTCAACGAAAATTTATCATAATTGAAGAAAAGACGACGCTTCAGAAAATAACGTGTTATTCGCCTCTCGAATAAAGATATCAGTTAGTTAACCACTCTAGACCTCGGAAGATTCGTAAGGATCAATAATACGTGATTGGAAGATTGAAATCTCGATTTCGGGCGAATAAAGGATAGATAGAAGAGTGAGCTGGATATTTCTGGCATCTGCCAAAAAGCAGAAATGGAAGCGAAATTTCAGTATAAAATATAAAATCTCTCGACAATACATTTTTATTCTTCTTTTAATAGAAAATTAATCTCCCAATATATCTCTCGAAATGATTACAAAATAAATCTTGAAACGTCTAATTTTCGCTGCTATAAGAAATTAAAAACATTAAAATAACAATAAATCTCCGCGAGAAAATTCATGCGCGATTAAAAGAGATCTAGTCCACGACGTTAAAGATGCTAGTGACAGATCAGCTGAAAAATATTCGCTATCTACGACTCTTGGGGTTAAAAAGAAATTGCATTGCCCGCTTGCATCGCGCGATCGCGTGGTATTCGTCGAAGGCTAGATATCTTATAAAGTAAAACGTCTGACTGTCACAACATCCATTCGATTCAATGCAAATTTGAGACGTAATAAAGGCTTGTAAGTTGCCGCCAATTATACTATTAAACGAGCGATAACTCGGCTTGATTAAAGCTAGATATTTTCACTATATATTTAAACGCTAAACGCGTTTATCTAACGATCATCGTGCTTTATAATACTAATTGCCACTTTTACATTAATCAAATAAAAATTAGAACGCTACATTTAACGCTAAATGAGCTACTTTTATGTTAATCAAATAAAAATCGAAACGCTACATTTAATGCTAAATGAGCGGAGAATGAATTAATATATCAAGAGGTTTCATTTTGTTCATAATAATGATTCAAAATAATAATTGCTCTCACGAGATCGCGTTTCTCGCCGGAGAAAATTCGGTTCTCTGCAAACGCACACATGTGTATGTTAATGTGTCGATTGTCAGACTCGATAATATCGCCAGTGAGAAGAGGTAGATGGATATCCCGTGACGATAAGTGATTCTATACACATACATTTTCCGCTCAATTAAATTAAATTAACGTGAAATTGTCAGACGAAAGCGCGGCGGGAGACGTTAAATATAGTCGGGATCGGTTAACGTCAGGCGCCATGGAAAATGAGATCGCTGAACCCATCGCCATCACCATCGCCTTCGTTGTCGTCGTCTCGGCGGGGTGGTTTATGTAGGGGGTGACAGTGTAACGAACTAATTACACGTATCGTGTGTGCAGGCATTTCGACGAAATCTCGTGAATATTCAACGCCCCGGGCATTAAATTGGCCGACGAGCTGGCGTAAACTATGTAGATGCTCGGCTATCTAAGGCAAGTCTTTCATCCCGGGAAATCAATTCTCATTCATGAGCCCGCCAAAGCATGTTACATGTACAAGGAGGTTCATCTCAAGTTACGTGAGGGATGGAGTAGGTGTTAAAACGTGTAAGAAAATAAAGTTTACACGATCGAATTCATGTTTTTATGAATGAAAATATTCTCTTCATCGTGAAATATATTCCTTTCCTTCGAAATATTTAATTTTTATGTGAAAACATTCTCTTCCAAATGGGTGGGAAAAATTTTATAATATAATTAAAATTTATAGATAAAATTTTATAATATAGTTTATGAATTTTTTGCCCAAAAATTGACAACGTGAAATCATTCATATTATTAATAATTTTTTTAGACAAATGGAACGAGAGAACAATATAGTCAAATAGTCTCCTTAAAGAATATTTTTCACAAATAAATTTTTTACAAAAGACATATTCTTCACTTATGTAAAGATAATTATAATGTTAATAAATGTTGTCACATGTCGTGAAAATAGAATCATAAATTATCGTTATGTATTAACGAATTAATACACGAGTAATCAAATTTACTTACAACGATCCTGTTCGGAGTGACATCCAAGGGTCGCGCCCCAAGTACAGGAGTGGCGGGCGCGCTACCCCTTCGACAAGCCTTCTCGTACGATGTGTCTGAAACAGAATCGAATAATTCGCATGAGTGCTTATGCTTATAGATCCGATAAAGGCAATTCGTATCACGTTTCGAGTACGCCCGGTAATTCGGCCAAAGTAAGTTGAAACGATGATTACATAGTCCGCGTCAGTAGTCGGTCTCATTGACTTTGCCATTGAACGAGTAATACGATATGTTCTTTCGATTGGCTAACAAAAAGTGCGTCTTATTGTATAAAATTAGTTACTTTAAAAATTAATTTATTAGTTAATTACTTTAGATTGTACAAAAAAGAATATAACATCTCGAGTAATTAAAATTCAATCTGGAAGTGCACGCCGAGATAAATTTAATAAAACTTTTATAATAGAAAATCATATTTCGCGATCGAGAGGAAAGTATTTTCAGTAAAATTTTTCATTTACCACTTTTCAACGTTTTAAATTTCTCTCGAAAAGCTCATTTATCATATAATATTTTTACTTCCATTTCTGGATTGAATTATTTGCATAATTTAAGTAAATAAAGTAATTTGAATTTAATGATATTTTTTTAAATATCAAATTGAATTAGATTATTTTATTATGCTATTTAATTTTAGAAAATATGTCGCATCTTCAAAAAAATCAAAAAAAGAAGAGAGTTAAAAGTAAAAAACAAATATTCTTAATATTCTTAAATTCTTAAAAAATGACAGAAACTGCTGTTGTTCAAAATCTTCTCTCTTTTCTTAAGTTATACTTAAAATTGTCATATATTCTATTTTACCATAAATGTTATCGTCACAATTGAGACAGAAAATAATTTATCATCAATTGAGATCGAAAATAAATGTTGAATTAGCATATCTAAAAAAATGTGCGCAGAAAGATTAAACAGATAAACAATTTTTAGATGAAATAGATTGACAGTATTTTTGAGGAAAAAAAATTACTCCCATTTATCACTTCAAAGGCAACCGAGAGTAAACGGTTGCATATTCGACGTTCGCGTTTATTGCATCTTTTTACTCGGCAAAAAGTACTCCACTTCCGGCAACGGAAATCGGTCGAGGGAAAAGAAGCCGAAAACGCGCGCAGCCCCGTAATTAACGCCCTTTACAAGAACCCAGGGTACCTCCCAAGCCTTTCTCCTGAGCTTCTCTGTTTACGGTCAGCGGTTTAAATGGTTGCCTCGCACAAGAGTCTCGAGTTACTTGCACTCCTATGCAAAGACTTGCAGACATATACAAAGTGTTTTAAATTCATAATCTCTCTCATAACAGATTTATTAATTAATAGATCAATTAATTTGCCATCAATCTTTCTTCATGTGAAAGATTAAAATGTCAATAGTTCCCGAGTTAATATAAATCATTAAAGAGCAAGGATTTTTTTTAACTGTAGTTTTTAACTGAGTATCTGAAGTGTAATTAAATATCTAATAAAAATGACAAAAATTTATTGCTCACTTAAATTAAAAAAAGATGTATAATATTCAGACAAGATTGATAAAATATATAATGTTTAATCAGTTAACCATAAATTAATTTAAAAAATATGATTTTAGATTAAGATTACGTTTAATGTTTTGCAATATCTTGTAATAATATATAATTTACATAATTAAAAATATCAAACCGACATATTTTAAAATTACGAAGATTTGGAAATATATAATACATAACATGTATCTCGTGTCATGTGTGTACATTTCACCGATGTAGAAACGGGATCTCTCTTACATGGGAGAATTATGGAAGTGAAATCAGATATGCGGTTGCGAGTTTCTATTGTCAAAATATGTAACGTAATATTACGCAATGGGAAAATGCGCAGATCAAAATATCTTGCAGTTACTGCGTGCGTACGATTACAAAAATATTTACATTGTCATGAAACCACAAATTATCAAACGCCAAACGAATATTCCTATTTTTAAAAGACTTGTATAAATAAGGGACTTACACGAAAAATTTTTTCAAAATCTATTATATTAATATAAATAATAATGCAATATTTTTTTGTCGAATATATTATTTTTTTAAGAAAAAAAATTATCGAACAAGAATAGCGCAAACTTTATTAGATATTCAGCGGCCTTGAAATTTTTCTCTCGTGCACTTTTCGCCGACACGCAGTTCATTTTTCAACGATAAACAAACGGAGATTGAATATAAATCGTGAATGTAGTAATATATATTTTACACGGGTTACGATGACGATAAGTTTGTGCTCTCATCGCGGTTACACATTGAGTTCAGCTGTAAAATCTTAATGCGAACATGTCGCGCTCCTTTTACGACTCGCTGGTAAATAAAGATGTTCGAAAATAAATGCCCGGTTAATTGGAGCGGTTTCGGCCGGAATGTAAAAACCGAAGAGATGTATAGTATGCGTGAACGTTTCGTGCGCTTGTATGCTTTGCTAAACATGGAAATTACCTAAAGAAGACTGGACAAAGCCTGCGCACCGTATATCTTCCAGATCAATTATCTTTGCGGCCGAATTATTACTTTGTGTTGCACTATACGTAAAATTAATCGATGAACTAAATGTCAGAAATATCATGAATAAAAATATGGAAAGGAAAATTAATTTACTAAAATTTGTCAAGATTTTATAATAATCATGCTATCATTTATTTTTCATTTATTCTCTCATATTTGTGTTATGCATACGTGCATAATTTTATATTATATCAATTTTACAGTTGTAACAACACATTATACATTATTTTCATTTATAATACTGAATGTAAGATTTTTTTCTAGAGAAGAAAATAAAGATTATTTTTTTATTTTTATCTTTATCAATCTTTATCAAGACGGACAGATTGCGTCTTTAATCTCGTGATCACAAAATATTGACGAAACGAGACGGTCATGAATATCGCTAGTCGCGCAAAGTGATTCCCGAATCAACTTTTTACGAGCGTCATAAAAGGCTCCGAGTGCTCTCTGTCAGCGTGCTACCTACTAATTAATTCTTGTTTTACGATTCATCAAGGCAAGAAGAAGTGTCGTAGAAACTCACGTCGTAGAACTCACGATTACGAGTTACTGTTAAAATATTTCTGGGCTCTCTACAAATATCAATATTTAGTATACTTATAAATGATTAATAAATCATCAAAACAATTTTAGATGGATTATTATTTTTTACAAGGCTAGAGAATTATAGAAACATAATAAAAGTGAGTAAGAAATATAAAAATATAGTAAAAATAGTAGGGAAGATAAAATTAATGACTTTATTTGAATACTGTTTCTACTTCACGTCAGCTGATATTTTATTAACATCAATTTTATTTCAGTATTTAATATCAAACTATTTTATTAAAAGTCAATCAGTCAGAAATGTTAATAAATAGCTTTTAAAAGTTATTTTATAGATATTATTACAAAAAATATGAGATTTAATACGACAGACTGAATATATTATAAATTAAAATAGTATAAAAAATATCAAGAAGAAATTTTTAGGATATTATTTTGTTTGTCAATGGTACTTTCGATGATCTCTCCCTCTCTCTCTCTCTCTGATATAATAAAAAATAATAAATAGCGTAAAAAAATAGCATGAAAAATACATATAATATTACAAAGATTATAGACTGATAATTTCATTAAAACTTTATTGAAATTATTGTGATTAATAAGACTATATCGCAGAAATCATTCCGATTATTCACTGACAAAGACGGTTAATTAACATTGCAAAAAATGATTTCAATGATTTTTCTCTCTCTTTCTCTCTCTATTTCGCAATTTTTCTCTTGCTACCTCGTGGCCTTGCAGCTGCACCGGTCGCGACAGCCTGGTGCAGCCTGGGGAAAAACGCATCCTTTGTGCGCGGTCGAGTGGCCCGAGGAGGAGGTGACACAAAGAGAGAGTCCGAATCGAAATCGAAACGAGATGACGGAATTAAATCGAGCGCAATGGCGGGAGCAAATTCACCCTCCACGTCAACCCTTTCGCCGTGATTTGGCGCCAACAATCGCGACGCAAGTCGGCGGTTACTAATGATGGCTGAGAGGTGTGCGAGTCGTTCGAGTGGAGTGAAAACGAGTTCTCGATCTCGAATACTCCAAAGACACGTCCTGAAGGAGGATCGAAGATCCTGAAGATCGATCTCTGACGCCTTTTTTGAGTATTGTACTTTGGTACCTATGGACCAGTCAAACTCATTATCAAAATGATCGAAAAGCACGACTATCTTCCAACGGCAAGATTATCATACACAATCGTGATTTTATAATATAATTTATAAACGAAAGTGCCTCTCCTCCTTATCCTCGTTCAGCATGTGAATCTTGATATTCTTCTACTCGATATTCCCAGGCTAAAGAGATATAGTTAATAAATCCTAGGGTGAAGACTTAATCACTATAGTTAGGGTGCCTGCGCTCGATAGTAATTTAATAAGTTAATAACTGCTATTGATAATAATTGCTTATGATCGGAAGCGTAGCATGATTGCTGATAATATTACATGGTTATTTATATTATTAGCTTTTTAATATTATTGAATAGATTTAATAAGATCAAAATACATAAAGAATATAATTAAATAATATCTATAGAATTATACTTTTCACAATAAAAAATGTATCATTTGATCCAACTTGACTACTTGATTAGATAGTGAAAATAGGTCTCAGAAATAAATACCAATCTTGAAATAAAAATTTAATTTTAGGATGTATAAATATCACACTAAATTTTTTGAATTGTAGTTTTATTAAAAATAATTACAAATTATAATTACAAATAATTAAAAGCTTGCAATACGAATAATTAAATAGAATTCAACGAAATAAAAAAATCGAAATAAAAACTCTACAAACTCTCAATTAAGATCAATTACTACATGTGCATCTGGCACAGACACGCCCAGGAAGGAGTTTTGCGATCTACATTTCCGATCTGCATTCATTCGTTTCTATTTGAGACATTATGCTTTATCCAGAGAGAGACTCATTAGTTTTCTATCGACGACCAAAAGGGTGCAACTGGAATTTTTCATAGTGCTGCTCTCGGTTCATTTAGCGAGACGTATGCGGAGCCGTAACAATGGCAGCCGCCCGCGGAAATTTATGAATTGATACGACGTGGTGTTTATCGCAAGGGTCAGATAAATCACGTAGATGGGGTCGGCGTAATTGTTACGAGCGAAACACGCACCGTCTGGATCTCATTGCGCGACAAATCAGCTGTTGCAAAATTGCGAGTGATTTAATCGACTTAGAGACTTTTTTCCACTATAATATGTGGAACATACATATATATGAAAATATAAGTATAACATATTTTTCAATATAATTTTTCATAATTATTTCGAATCATAATAATCTCGGAATTCCATATAATTTGTATCTTTCATATTTGCATTTTTATATCTCATAAATAATCTGAGTTAATTATTACCATAATTACACTTATTTATATTGTATTTATATTATTTATTAATTTTTCTTTGGTTTTTTAAACATTTGATGTAGAGTCTCTTCCTTTTTAAATAAAATTATTTATTGTATTATTTGATAGATGTAATAATAAATATATAAGATATAATAATAAATAGATCTACTAATTTTATGACTATATCAATAAAATCAATAAAAAATATTATGTATTTAATTTAAAAAAATGAAATAAACTACAAAGAAACCTATAAAGATAGCCGATAATGCGTCATTTATAATGCTCGCAATATTGGTCTATCGAATTCCATAGCATGACATAATCGCAAGCCATAAACCATTATTGCTGATTGGTTTTTCGATCGAATGACTTTATCGACTCGGTGCTCGAATGATTTGATCGTGACAACGAGGAGATGTTTATAGATACAATCAGCATCTACGTTGTAACCGAATTTATCACAGATAACGTCGAGTGCGGATAATATATTATCTTTGGATCGAAGGTGATGGGCATGTATGATTTTTATCTGGATATATTTTTTTAAGAATCGAGATATAAATTTATTTCGATCAATTTTAATTATCGCAATCTTTTCAAATATATAAATAATATAAATTTATCAAAGTACTTTATTTTTTTATGATGAATAACAACACAAGGAACGATAAATCTTTAAAAATATTATTTAATATTATAATTTATTTTGATTTTAATATATTATATTTTAATTATTTTTGTGTATATATTTTTAATATTTTAACAATTTAAAATACAGTACTTTTTATACAATAAAAATATTCTACTTTCGCGTGTGTTAGGCTGTTACACACATATCTTAAAAATTAATCCTAGCACTATCCTTGAAAATTATCCTTGATTATCCTTGATTATCCTTAAAAATGAATCCTCCGACATACATCGCGACTCGAACGCGACTCGTCCCCGGCGATGCGGATGCATCTGCTGTTTACGGCAGCATTGTCGCTCGATAAAGCGATCCGTCGTAAATGTTCGTTTATGTGTGCGTATCGCGTCTAATACACCAACGTACAGCCACTGCGTATACGCCTATAGATAAGATCGCGATGCTAAGTTCGCTGGTCGGCCGCGTGAAGAAGCAGCCGTGAATTTACGATCCCGTTGCTGCTCCTTGCCATTACTGTTCTTAAGCTCGCCGAAGGATCTCCAAAGAGAAATGTCAATGATAAATCTTACGAAAAGCAGTTGGCAATATTCGTCATTTTTCTAAGCCTATCACATCAATAGATGTCATAAAAAAATACAGTATATTATTTTGCATATCTTCTCTCATGTGATAATAAGGTATCTCGTAAAGAGAGATTATATGTGTGATATAAAATAAATTTTTTAAATAATATGTATAATAAAAAATAAAATAGTGTAAAATAGAAAAGAAGAGAGAGAGAGAGAGACAGATAGTGCGCTCTTGTCTTTTTAATTGTAATCCTCTCACATCCTCAATCCTCGCGATTAATGTACTCGAGAAAGACACGTGTTTGGGTCTCTCCGAGCTCTCGATTCAATGCATGCACGAGTAACGAGACGAGAGTGTTCCGCCTCGTCATTGACGCTTATTAGGACTATCCGCACCTTACGCGTGTCGCATTTTGCACCTGTCTCATCGGGAGACGCTACACGTGTCCTTTTGACATTGCAACGTAATGCTGCACTGTTTGTCGCGCGACAAAGTGGGATCGAAATTTTCCAGTTGGTCGCAAGATTGCTCGGATTAACGAGACGCTCTACCCTTATTCCGTCTTATGCACGCCCGAGTTTATTATAGGCGCGAGATAAGCGCGCCTTACAATGCGCTTGCATATTGACCCGATGGAGACTGATTATAGGCTGGTTAGATAACGAACGGAGTCGAGAAAGATTTGCGAGAGCTACTTAATCTCGACGCTAATCTTTTCTAATTGAGAAGCGCGCCATAGAAAATCCGCCATGTTAATTCATTACTCTTTGGGATAATTGAATCTCTCAAAAGATAAATCTTTCGCCGATTGTAAATTATGGTATAAATTTACCATAAATTTGCTCTCAATTTTTAGCCGTGGATATGAAACGAGAAATAATGCGATCCAAAAATATGCGATAGTTTATACAACGTCGACAAAAATAATTCAATTTATATTCGAAACTTGGGTGGGGAAGGATCTCGACCTTCTCCAGTAAAATGTCTCGAACTGCTTCCACGTTCCAATCGACGCCTGGCACTTGGCCAAAAACGTCTGCTCAATAGATGAGAGAGCTATTCGGAGGACAATGCACTCCGCCTAAGGACAATCCGACAATGCACTGTCCACAGTCTCTCATCTCTCTTAACATAAATTTCTTTTCATAAATCATCCAGAAATTCAAGGGATATAGAATGTCATCCAAGTCGATAACGCATTTATCTAGTAAAAAATAATAAAATTTTGAGCAATTAAAAAAAACAGCAGCTAAAAATCACAATAACTTTTAACATTAATTATATTCAACTCAATATTAATTTCATAAATAATTTAAATAATAATCTCACGAATGTAATATAAAAAATACGACTCCTATTATGATATAAATAAAATTAAAACTAATTACTTTGTTATAAAGAGAGAATGATATTTAAAATGTGTAGGAACAAAAAAAAAATATAAATCCACAGAAATGATATCTATGAAAGAAAAAAAAACATCTCAATTAAATTCTAACAGCGATTATGCAGAGCATGCATTATCAAGAAATTTCAAAAGAACACCGATGTGTCAATCATCGGCATAAACATTTTCCGGATGCTACAGATATGCACGACATGCACGACAGCACGTGTGTAGCACGTTTCTCCATCACACGTTCTCGCTCACACGAGCGAAACTTTCACACGAGATACGCTCGATTGCTCGGGGGGAGGGGACTTGTACTGGAAGCCAGACCATCCAGAGAGTATCAGACACCGTGGATGTTGTATCGCGGGGTCGAAAGAACGAAAGGACCTGTGACTAAATATGTGCGGAGTGAGAAAGAGAGATGAAAGGGGAGAGAAAGAAAAAAAAATACAGAACGCGGGACACTAATCGTTTCGAAGCAGGATGTGATGTATCTCGTGCGTAAGGGCCCCACGGATATAACAGGTCCCCGCGATAGTCGGAGGCTGAATGATGAGGAGGCCCCATGACGAGTGTCGCATTCGATTGGCACCCAATCAAGAAGAAGAATCGATTTGCGTAATAATAAGTTCCATTCTCTTGATATTTGATACTTATATTCTTATATCTCTGATGTATATAAAAATAATTATACAAGTTTGATTAATAACAAATCACTGAATTTCAAATTTGAATGAATTTTTTTTCAACAATTTAATCATTAAAATATCTTACAATTGAATATCAGAAAGTTCATATTTGAAATTATCTCTAATTAATGATTGAAGAAAATTTCAAGATAGATGAGGTTTCTAATATTTAATTGTAGGATATTTTAATGATTAAATTATTGGAGAAAAATCTAGAATTCAAATTTGGAATTTGATTCTGCGTGTGTCTGAAATAGTTGAGAAAACTGTATGGAATTGAAGTCACTATTCGAAAGTCATCGGGAATTGCTGAGAGGGTTAAAACTAGAATTTTCCAAAAATAAATTCGAGTCTTGATGGATTTCGGAGTTTAATTATAACATTTTAATTGTAACATCGGACATGATTTAATGCAGGCTCCAATCGGTGAGGATTCACACCACTCTTATATGCAAATCTCGTCATGGACGGTATTAGAAGCATAATGCGACATGTTTACGAGTATCTCTAAGCAATAACTTGCCGCGATTGCGAGTAAATGTCAGCGGTCTTAGGGTTCGCGCCTTATAAATCGCACCTTGATAGCTTAGATTTTTCAGGCTGGAAACTGGTTCAATTATGTTAGGCATATACTTCCCTGTTCAAACTAGGAATTTACATTGCTGTCTCATCTCTACGAACTAGCTCAAATAATTTGCATAAATCAAATAAAACATATATAAAATACAAACATTTATTTAGATAGTCTTTTACACGCATTTGTTATTTATATATTTTTTATTTTTCCGTCGAAAATTACAGGCATCTCAATAAACTGGAATATCTTTATAAATATATAGATTTAATACCTTTTAATATTTATTTAATTTATTTCCTTATTTAATAATATTTCCTTATTTAATTTAATTTAAATCCTTCAGTCACTGCGACAAAATTTTTTTTGATGCCTTCGGATATAACGTGCGTCTCGATGCGCACCCTCGACGTGAGCAAGACCGGGAAAACCGATGCTTTCACACCCTACACCGACCCCTTTCTCGTCAAGGCAATTTTTCATCGAAAAGCCATCGCGGATTCGATCACGAAACGAATATCGGCGTGATTTCGGGGGCGTTTTCACCTGTCCACCGTGCCATTGTCCACCGCGAAATTATTTATAGGCGAAGAATGACCAAACACAATTTACACCGGCGGTTACGCATCGTAAAATAAGCGACGTGCGATCCATTGTTCGTTTCGTCGTAAACATTGGTACATTCTCATATATCCCGTCCGTATACACGTTTTTCTCTCTATGCATGTGTGCGATCTCGTTGCGTTTCTCTTGTGCGGTACACACGCAAAGACACGCATAGTCGATCCCGGTCTCCGATTCTCGAGGTGTGAAGAGTAGATCGTGACGACGCAGATTTCGTCGCAAGTGTCGAACGATTCTTCCTCGAGTCACATTGTTTGAAATGTAATATTGTATAATGCTGTGTTTCTGATAAAAACAGCGTATTCTAGCATAACCGGATGTAAGCCTAGATACTAGAAAATAAAGAAATTTGCAAAGTGCTAATTTCTACTAATTTTGGTTAGTAGAAATTTCATAAAAATCTATTAGTTGAAAGCGTCTTGTTTTGATGTACTTTAGAAATTAAATCGATGATTAAATGTAAAAGTTGCAAATTGCAAAATTAACTGAAAAATATAATAAACTATGTACGTCAGAAATGCATAAAGAAGTTTAAGATAAATTTTCACGCAACAGACGTCTCTCGTTTATTTGTAAATTTAACAAAGACGCATTGAATTCCGCGTATGATGCAGTTAGTTTACGTTCGATACGTCACAGCTTCGTTTGCAAAAGGGATGCTCGTGCAATGGGGAAAGCCGACGAGAATATACATTGTAATTCGAATAAATGGATTCCTAAATATCGACATTCAGGGCGCGAGTCAAATCGCTCGGATGCGACTATTGTTCGCGCGATCATAAATTCGCGTATTTTCGCAACCAATCTCTCTGGCACTCCACAAAGTTGCTCATTTGGAGCATCGCGGTACATGCGTATCTACGCGGAGTTGCACAGGACAGCGCATAAATTCGAAAGTATTATTTGTCATGTAAAAGTCTAAACAAATGTATTTTCTCCCCTATATTTGTATTTTTTTTTCGACGTTCATCCCAAGGATAATATTTGCTCCCCGAAATGCTGAAATTTATTCCGACATGTATATGGAACGGACATGGCAACGCATTCGTTACTTTCAATTTCATAAATCGGAAAGAGCTTTTATAATAAATCGCTAGATAAATGTAAATGATCCTCACAATTTGTGAAAATATAAAAAATAAATGATATATAAAACGATCAATTATAAATTATATAAATCGGTGTAAATTAATTTATGTCGTAGATATTAGCGAAATAAAAAAACTAAAATAATACGCTATTAGAGGGACAGACAGGTCTTTTGACGAGACCAGTCGACTTGCGTTAAATTATTCAGTCGCCACAAATGGAACAGCGTCGAATCGATCCCGCTGCTAGTCGCGTTTAGTGATCTGTATAAGGGAAGTATCTAGCAAAGTTTGGATATAATACTACGATGTATGTACGCTTTTTAACTAAGCCAACATCTTAATATTTCATCATCCTAGTTTACGATCAACCAAGTTTCCAAGTAAAAGTGTCACGTTCATCATATATTCCACGGAAACTTTGTAATATACTTGATACCGAGTGGCTTGAATAATTCTGGTCCTCGCTACACTTGCAATTTACTATGATATGCAGCTTTACACTAGCGCTTTAATTTTTTTTTAATCTTTAATATTAAATAGCATGGTAAATAAAATTTCCTTAATTAGCTACGTGTATATTTTTATATTTCAAAGTTTTTAGTATTCCTTGCAGCGAAGGAACACTGTTACATATATGCCTTGAAATAAATCAATCTTTCTTTTTTTAAGGACAAAACCATCACTGATGTCGACGAGTGGAATTCAATGCATTATGCGAAGTGCATAAACACAAGCGTGCAGTCGCTGTGGACGGTATACAAATGAGATGGGTCTTCAAAGTGTCGACATACGGACAGCAGAAAATAGGGAAATATCGCCGATTTCTCCGCACGAATCTCTTCCACTTCGAATAGCTTGTCCGCCGCATAATTTCCGCGCCCGAAGCCATTTCTATTTTAATAAAGCTGTTATTTTTTTTTTCTGGCGACCGCGACAGTAGTTTCCGTTTCGCTGCGCGTGAAATAAAACGCATGATAAAAGCTAAAAAGCTTGAATTCTGATGCGCTTTGCTTTAATTAAATCGCCGCTCGGCCTAACAATAAAAATGACATTTATGTATTGTCATGAATAAAATTAAGCTAATATACGTAATATTGGATTATTTAGAAAATTTCTTTTTTCCTGCATTTTTCGTCTATGAAATTTATTAAATAAATATAAACCAAAAAACTTTTAACACAATTTAATAAATTTGCGAAAGCAATTAGATAATATATAAACAGTAATGTAATATTTTTTATACATATATTTTGAAAACTTTTAATAATTTAAAAAATTTTATTATATTTATTAATATATATTTATTTCATAAAAATGTATTTTAATAAATAATATTGTGTTTTGTAAAATTAAAAAAGACCACGATTACAATGGTACTAAAGCCGCTTATATATTCATGGCAGAATACTTTATATATTCATATTTCCTTCAGCTTTTAATAAGAGAATATACAGCGGATCCTGTGATCTCATAAACCACAGAAGATGAAAGCGTCTCCATGTGTCTTCATCGGTATTCCGAGGGGTAACCGTGTCGCAAATCTCCCTGTTATTTTTCCTGTCTGCATTTTGATAACCTTGTCACCAGCGCATTATAATCGCAGATTAATGACCATGTCGCATGAGATAAATCAAGAAAATTGATCTGACATGCTAGTCTCATGCGCATAAGTCAGAAGAGTTTATCGGATAAGAATGAGGGTGCTTGGACTAAAAAAACTTGTGTCTTCTATTACTATTAGTACATGAAAAGATATCCGTATAACAGCTCAAAAATATTAAAAGTACTGTAACGATTACGATGCAAAATATTTTTATATTATCTATCAAATACTTGAGTTCCATTACTAGTGCGATTTAATTTGTATACCTTCAAATACTGAATAAATTAAAGATGAAAGAATAGAGATTCCACCAATGAATCTACTTTTATAATATTTCAAGAAATATAACGTCAAATTATAATTTTGTATAAATTTTAAAATATAATAATTTTTATACGTTTTTATCGCAAATGTAATTGTAGATGAGTCAAATAGTATAATCGAGCAAATAATAATTTTACAAAAAGGCAGCGAAGATGAATGATCGATGAGATTGCTAGACGCTCGCGGTTGAATCGGATTTTCCATAATTTATTCAGGCAAAAGCATCGTATTATCGTCGAATACAATTTCTTATGAATAATCGAGGGCTTACGGAAGCCAAGAGTCAATTTTGAATGGGACGCTGATACCCAAGTCTGCCTATCAAATAGTAAAGATATTAATGGTGAGCTTCGGCATCAAGGGAATCTCGGATTAGCGTGTACAAATACCCGCAAGGCTTTTAGTCTGCATTCAATCCACCGGAAACGCATTTAATGGCGTCTAAAATGTTAATCTACAACGTTTACACGCGTTTTCTTTTTTTAATTTTGCAAGAAAGAAATCATTTTAATTACAGAGAGTAAACGATTATGCTGTCTTTAACTAATGCAATGAAAAAACTTGCTGATATTTTAAATACTATCTTTTGATAAAAATATTGATATAAAAAGAGATATAAACAAAACTGGCGATTTTTAGAATGCAACAATTTTTGATGGAGCGAGTATATTCGAGGCGAGCGTGCACAAGTAATTAATTACAGCGTTTACAGGAAATCACGATGGTTATATAAGATCCATTTTATCCTCTCGTACCTCATTTCCGGATCGAGAGCCGCGCCACGGATGTGAATTGAAACATTTCCTGCGGAGATTGAAAGCGACAGTATAATTTCCAAAACTACAGTGCAATATTTCTATTTTCACAGGCACACGAAAGTAATCTTTATACCTAGAAGACTAACGTTTATTCCAGAAATTTTCGCATTTTTAAAAGTTTCAATCTTTGAGTTGAAAAAGTTTATTGTATAAAACTGGAAACAATTATTTGGCAGAGAAATTCTTCAATTAAATTTATTCAATTATGACATTGTCTTAATTTCGAGAATTATCGTAAAGCAAAACAATCCCTAAGTAACTTCTAGATAGGTGTAATTGCTCGTATTATTACTACAAAATTAATTAGCTGTCAATTCGAGCTGTCATAAAATTGTTGATTGTTGTGCTGAATTTCAAGAGAGATCATATGATTTTGAAAAAAAATTCTAAATCTTTGCATCACGGATTTTTGTCTTGCGAAAGAAAAGAAGGTACTGAGGAATCTCCGCTTCTTTCTAATGACTGATGTATTTCCATAGCGACACTTCCTGTTCGACGACTTCCTTCGGCACTTCTCTTCTTATCTTTCTCAGTACATCTGATCGTAAATACACTAAAGTTTCCTACTGGTTCCCGACTGCACGATCCTCAGAAATGAACAAATACAACAAAGATAGCTATTTAAAATAAACAGCAAAGCATTCATTATGTTACTTTATAAATTATTAAAATATTAAAATTTTAGGCATAAAATAAATGATTATTAAAATAATTATTAAAATATAAATTAATTATTAAAATATTAGGCAGAAAATAAATATTGATGAGATGAATACAAAACTGTTTCGTGATTTTATTGGCTTTAGAATGATTTTAATCAAAGATATCGAATACATTTAACGAAATTGAAAGTACTGCATTACGAGAAGTATATTGTATGAGCAAGGTCAATCAATTATTCTTTAATGGATACTATCAAGTGAGCAAGGTCATCAATTATTCTTTAATGGATACTTACATTTATGTTAAAATGTTATTAAGACACTTCATATTATTAATTCCTATTATAATATTATATACATTATAATGAATAAAATAAAATGTAAGCGTTTTGAAAAAATTGCATATCAAATTAATTTTTATATAAATTTGAAAAAAGCTAATACAATGAATTAATCGCTCTTTTTATTATTGAATTTGTCTTATAAAAATTGTCAATTTTTATTCTAAAATGACAGATGTTCTAGAAATACATTAATTTTCTTTATATAAGCATATGCTAAGGAATAATATTTATCCGATGAATTATTCGATTCCTTTCCGGTAGGAAGCGCCGTTAGGACGCGTGCTAACTGTATTCGCGTTTAATGAAAATTATGACGCCCACAGGGGGTCAGGTGTCGTGAACAGCATTGGCTCCTTTTTCGCATCCGCGCGCGCCACCGCGAATTTCCCCTCGGTTCTCTCAGCTTCGCGTGTATCAGCTCTGGTCAGATATTAGATCCTACGTGTTGCACTACCGGTGGTACGGTGGGTCAATCACGTTATGCAAGGAGCGTGGGATCGCCCGGTGCTGTTACAGGAGCGCATCATGCACGCCACGTGCTTAGAACACGACGTCAAACATAAGATACGCTTTAAATACCCTGAAATTGCGTATCGAGAGTTCTGACTGGCATTTCTTTTCTTCTTACGGGTTCTTTTGTACTTTTGAACTTCAATACAATTTTTCCTTAACTGAAACTAAACTTTTATGAGCGAATCAAGGTTGGCTGTTAATAGAAATAAAAATAAAAGATTTTTTTTTAAATTTAAGATTTTTCAGAACTGAAAATATAATAGGAAATAAAACTACTTTTTATTTATAATTTGAAATTAGATAAGTTTTTATAGTATTTTAAGATTAATAGAGATGTGGGTATTTAAAATATTAAAGAAGAAAAACTCGATGTCGAATAATTAATAAATTCGAAAGCTAAAAAGCCAGCTAGACTAGAATATTTTATACTATTGCAAAATCCTATGAAACGCCCAGGAAATGCACGACGCATTCTAAAGAGTTGCCGACAACGTTGAATCGCATGCAATACTCTCGTATCTGTGAGAAATGGTACGAGATTTCACTGGTTACGCAGAGATACTGAGAAGCTTACCTAAGTTTAAGTCAGGTAACAACATACTTTACAATCTGTGAGTAATACTTATAGTCAAAAAGAATTTAACGTTAAAATTATGTAAAATATTATACATATTCAAATAATTGTCACATAAATTGTTACGTAAATTCAATTTTGTTGTCTACTGCAATTTAAAATAAACATATATTTATTTAAAAAAGAGGAAAGAAGAATATGAGATATAGAATTATTATATTTTTGATATGTATTTACGAGATTACAAAATTGACATAATATAAAAATTCTTTATAAATAACGTACATCATAAGTGGAATTTTTGTTTACGTAACAATGTGTTATAAATAAAATTACAAGTTTATAAACACACTTTGTGCATTACACGCGTGCTTGTGAAATGTATAATTGTCCTGAGGAAAGAAATTATGGTGAAAGCTTCGCGACTACTGTATGCATGTGTATTATTGTCAACTAGAGAAATTAAATAAAACGAAAATAAGAGTTCCAGTTGAAATTAGAGAATGGATAAGGAACTTTCTCTGCACATATGAATGTCATATGCTATTTAATTGCTTTCGATATTACAGTTGGCGACATGGAAATTGCTAGTCAAGCGACAAGTCGATCAAAACTCAATCTCTAAGTTTTTTACTCAATCAAAACACAAATTAATTTCTCTGTGTGAGAAAGAAAGCTTCATAATTTATATTTATCCTTTTAGTTTTATAATTTATATTTATCCTTTCATTTTTGTTTTTTTTTGTTAGCCAAGCTAGATAACACTCTTTAAAAGGATTGTAATTACTAAGCGGAATGATTCATCTCTCATTTTATTTTTTTTGTTACGCCTATAGTTATTGTAATGATGTGTTTTTTTCTTTTATATAATAGTCCCGTTATACTAGAGCAGGAGGCAGAAACGTTATACGCGTCAAATAATTACTTTGCGTTCGAAAATTACAATGAATTAAATTTTTTTCAAAATTAATATAATGAATACGCGTAGAAAATTTTAATTTTTTTATATAGAAAAGAGAATTTATAATACAAAATATAAAAAGTGAAAACTTCAAACTTTAAGAGAAAGTTTTACGACACGAAACAATACATAGGCAATAAAACAATAAAAAGTCTGAGAAAAAAGATGTAAGGAATTTTAACTTTTAAACTTTAAAGAAAGCCTGCTGACATAAAATAGCGCAACAGATGTCTAAAAAAATCTTCCTAATATAATAATTTTCTGTTTACAAGTTTAGGCAAGATGCAGGAATATATTAAAGAATCTCAATATATTTTAATCGTAAAAAGATAATACGATCACTAACGAAAATAAATTTAATATATCTCATGAAAGTAAATGGGACCATAAATCATGCATATTACCTGGTAGGTAATCCTGGAAACAAAGATTCCATTTCCGACGTTTGACAAAGGTGCAACAAAGGAAAACCTTGAAAAAGGTCTAACATCTCAACAAAAGCTTAACTAACTCTCTAGAGTGGGGATGAAAAATTTTTAGGTATAGACGAAAACGAAATCTCAGAGAAAATGCAGTTCTCTGTTAGCAGTCTTCCGAGATCAGTGTGTTCCGCTAGTTCGCAGTAGTGACATAATCCAATGGATTTCAAAGATATTCCGATTAAATCCACTTCAAATGAAGAGGAAACTGAGAGCACTACTCTTTCTAATCTGATGAACCAATGGCCATATGTGGATGTAACAGAAACCGAAATCGAAACCGAAATACCAATTTCCCAACCAAAATGTAAGTTTTATTTTTCATTTGCTTTTTGGTGAGAAAAAGAAAGAGAAAGAACGAGAGATTTTTTATTTGCGAAGCATGATTTTTTTCTCTCTAAAATTATACAAGGTATCATCCCGATGTATCATCTGCTAATGATAGATTCTTAAGATCATTTAGAGATAATTTTTCTTCAGTAAAAATATCGAGGGAACTTGCCATCTGCAAGTTTCCAATTTTTGCGATTATAATATTTGCAATTGCGATTATAACTTTTGTAAAAAGAAAAAACCAATTCATCATTTATTAATTTTAAGGGCTGGATAATATCTGCAGAAAAAGACAGAGACAGAGAGTAGTGAAAAAAAGGAGATGCCGACAGATTCGTAAAACGTTAACAGCACTTTGCACAAAATCTCGAAAAGTCGAAGAATGGAATCAACATCTCCCTCCGCAGCTTCGCGCAACTTCAGTTTTGTCAAATTCTACTTCTCTTTACTCCTTTTCTGACTCTGATCTTGCCTTTTGTGTTCCTTCATTTCTTTCATCTATGAATATAACTTCCACTATCTCTCTCTCGTTAGATCCCACCTGTCCCTCGCCTCCTATATCAAATTCCGCTTCTAAAACGAACATGACCTATCAAGATGGCAATATCTTTTTCCTATTTTTCTTCTTTTATGCATTAATATCCTTTGTGCGTCGGATTTTTTAGTTCAATTTTTCTTCCGCATTTCTTTTTTCAAATTTGTTTGCTCTGATTTTATAAACTTCTCAAAGATCTTATATACGTATTACATTTTTTTATACACTATATTATTTGTCAACTATTAATTGTAATCGCTTATTATACAGAACTTATTATAGCGCAAAACTATCAAAATTAGATGGAATTAACGCAATCTTTTTAAATAAAAATATAAATGCCTGTCATAAATTTTCTGACCTCGAATCAATCTAACATTTGTGAATTTAGCTATATACACATGTACTGTCAAGTTCTTTTTGTATTATTTTTAGATATGTCACAAAAATTTGGAATTATTTGATGTAAATAAATTTGTTAATCCATCTCTAAATACTCTTTATTAACTCTGATCCTTTGTCCCATTTCTTCTTTGAAATCATATTTTGTACAATATAACAATTCTATAACGATTTTATAACAATTTGTTCAATATTTTTCTTATTTATTTCGGGATCTATTATTACATATTATAATAAAATAAAAATAAATACAATGAAATAAGAAATAAAAAAATAATAAATAATATAATATATAATATAATAAAATAATAATATAATAAATAATAATTTAGATAAGAATATCCAAGTGTCACAAAATAAAAAGTAATACTTAAAATAAAGTGAAATATTTGTCTGTATTCAATAATTATTCATTCATAATTAATTATGGAAAGATGGACTTGTAAACCGATAGCAACTACAGTCATGAGAGAAATTTTAAATAACTATACTCGTACTTGCGATATGCGATGCATCTATTTTATAGACATGAGAATTAAAAGTCGGCATATCATCTCTCTTTTCATTTTAATTACATAATGACTAGCCCAAGGGGTGTCTCACTGACTAAAAATTTGTACATGTATTGCGAATTATCAGGTAATTTCAAGTAATTCCATGTAATGCACCATGTACTCTAAGTAATGCGACGTAATACGAAACAATTCCATGAAATATAAAGTAATTCTATGTAATGCAAATATATTTATTTATAATTTTTTATTTTGCAAAATATACATATTATAAATTTAAAAAAATGTCTTATTTTAAACTTTGTTCCAATTATTAATTAAAAAAAAATCTTTTATTTTAAACTTACGAACATGAACACATATAAAATACAAATAAAATTAGTACAGATCGGAATGAAATCATTAATGATTTTATAAATTATAATATTTAGTTATACATATATTTTTTAATTATTCATGTATATATTTATTTTATATATATATATATATATATATATATATATTTTAATTATTCATGTATATATTTATTTTATATATATATATATATATATATATATATATATATATATATAAAAAATAAATATATACATGAATAATTAAAAAATATATGTATAACTAAATATTATAATTTATAAAATCATTAATGATTTTATTCCGATCTGTATTAATTTTATTTGTATTTTATGTGTTCATGTTCGTAAATTTAAAATAAAAGATTTTTATTCTAAACTTATATATATATATATATATATATATATAAGTTTAGAATAAAAATCTTTCATTTTAAATTTTCGAACATGAACACATATAAAATACAAATATTTGTACACATATTTGAGTTACGTATAGTTAATCATTATATATTCTCTTTAATTCTTTGTATCTTTTTTCAATTAATATTTTTTCATGTCTATTTAAATAAAACGGTTCGGTTCCAATTAGAGTAACTGATCCAAAGAATAAGTATTCATTTTGTACTATTTGAATATCTGTTTCTTTAGGCCATTTATAAACATCTAATTCGGATTTTAAAAATTTAATTTTTGTAGAATTTTCAAATATTTCAATGACTCTTCCAATATAGAATGTGTTATTATAATAGGCAGCATAATATTTTTCCTCATCCAAAAGTCTTAAATTGGAAACAAACTCTTGAGAAATTATTTCACATTCATTTACATGCTGTTTGATACGTTCACAAATTTCAACAAAGTTTGTGATTTTTGTTTGATTTATATCTAAAACAAGATTTCTTTTTGTCTTTGTTCGATCTAATCTGCTTGGAAAATTTGTTATTTTTTGTGGAAGCTAGATAATTTCATCAGAATTGCTGTTGTCATTTTGATTTGCCTCCTTAGTAATTTCACTCTTAGAAAAATCCGAGGAAAAATCCAAGAAAAGACTTGCATTATATGATGTTAGTTGATCATCCGTATAAAGTTGAGTACATATGAAATTAGAACTTTGTGATACATTTTCAATAAAATGAATTTCTTTTTGAATCGAATCATCAACACTTGATGAAGAACATAATGAGACACTTGATAATTTTTCAGCTTCCATACATGTATTTTCTTGAGTGCATTATCATACGGAATTATGACGACATTATTATTACATTCATCAGGTTGTTCATTAATATTTTTTTCTATTACATTAGATTTTGGATTTACTTGAAGAAAATTTAAAATATTAGAATTTTTTACCATATTTTGACTTTTTATTTTTAAAATGCGTTTTAAAATGCTTATTAAAATTTGAAAGAACCCATTTATATTTATTATTTTCAATTTGTGTAAATGTTTTAGAAAAAAAATTGCACTCTGTGCAATTTACATAAGCAGTTTGATTTTTTATTTCTATGCTAATATTATCTAAGTTAGAAAGAGTTTGTGATTTTTTAGCTTCATCATAATCGATGTTTTGTAGGAATTTAATATTATATGTAGGAATTTAATAATATAATTTGAAACTACGTTTTTAATATGATTAACAGCTTTAGATTTATCGTCTTCAGTTAAATAAGAAGATTTGTTTTTAGATGTCTTAATTGTATCATCAAAATTATTTTTATTACGTTTTATATTTCTATCTTTATTTAAGCATTTACGTTTATTAGACGTGCTTTGATGTTGTGTACTAACGTCACATAAACATTCTAAATTTTTTTCTTGAGTTTTTTCAAGAATAGTAGATTCAAGAAACTTTTTACTACTTTTAATTAATATATTTAATAATTCTTTACGCCTAAATAAAATTTCAAAATATTGTTCTTTTGTCGTGTATATACCAAAAAAATCTTTTTTTTCTTCAGGAGTTAACAATAAAGTTAACTTTTCTTTGGCAAAAGTCTTTCTTCGTTTATTTTGCTTATTGATATGATATTGTCATATCCAGTAAAAAGGAGAAGTTGCTTCAAATAATCAGGAGATACAATATCTTGTAGACTGAACTTTTCTATAAGTTTAACATCGACAATATGTGAGTGGGAATGGTTCTGAACGGCCGTACATGCATACAGACACTGTGTACCGTCCAAAATGACCCCCACTCATCCCCATTCCTATGCTATCGATGCTGCTTCAGACGTAAGCGCGGTAAAATGCGAAATAATACAACGTAATGCGAAGTAATTCGAAGTAATGCAAAGTAATTCGAAATAATTCGAAGTAATTCGAAGTAATGCATAAGTAATTCCAGGAAAAATGTACATGTATTGCGACAGTGAGACACCCCTTGGACTAGCCATTATACGAGAACAATAGTTCACGAACAAACATCTTAACCAATTATTAACTCGCGAACTCGTGCTGCACGGTTTTCGATGAATTAGATAGATAAGGAATTTCATTAAGCACAAGAAGGGAATTATATGTAAATATGCATATAACGAATTCTTTACGCACATTTTCGAGTCCTTTAAAATGTATGTAATCGTGCATTTGCAGAAACAAAAATGCTAATAGCGCGTTTAAGTGAACATATGTACATTAACATTTTGTGTCGATAACATCTTATATCATTAGCATATTTTATGAGATCTTTCTTTTACTTTAATCAATTTTGAAGAATATTTTCACAAATTTAAATCTTAAAAAAAATAAAAAATTCTCGCAAAAAAGATAAATATATTTAAATACTAATAATTAACATTTTGATTGAGCAGAAAAATTAAATAATTCGATTTATAATTCTTAGCAAAAAATTTGCATACACAACACATTCCTCTTTAGTTTCTTTCTTTTCAAAGGAAACTGCAGTTCATGTTGCTTGATATATGTTTTAAAATTCCGTAGGAAAACGTATGAAAGGAGAATTATTACAATCTCACGAATCATTACGGCCTCAGGAGAATTTATCGTTTCCCTCGCGAACGAGGGAGGCTCGCGGGAGTTTCTTGAGAGCGAGGGACACACGCGAATCATCGGTACGCTTCTCCGGGCGAAAATCGAGATTAATTCGAGCGCGACGAGAAGAACCCGGCGATTTACAGCGCGCGATGCGAGCCGACGTTTAATTAAAACGGAATCGGCCCTCGGCCCGACAGAGAAAACGCCATGTCTCGAACATGGTCCAGCGATATTTTCGACGAAGCAAGGAGAGCCTCCTCTACTTTGTACATACGCATTTCGTGTCCGCGAAACTGGTTTGCGCCGAATAATTATTCCCTTCCAGGTAAACGGGCTTTATCTCGCCATGTGAGTAAATGCATATCCGATTCGCGCTCGGTGATGCATCTTGCTATGCACGACTATTGTATGTATTCCCGATGCAATCGCAACATTTGACAGAGAAGTTATTTTTTTCTCCTGTTATCATCTTTATCTGAATTAAAGAACAATTAATTTTATAAAATTTGAATAAACAAAATATGAAAAATTCTATAAAAATTCTGAAAAAAAATCATTTTCATCATTATATTAAAATATTCATATCATAATTAATCTACTTGATAAATTAGAAACTCTTTTAAAGAAATATTAAATACATATTTTCTCTTATATCATTTTATGTTATCTTCAGCACAAATAAAAAAGTATTTGAATGTTTCGATCATCATCGAGGATAAACGTAAAGCTTGTCACATGTCGAGAATTCCTCGTCGATCATTAACTAAGGATTAGTTCGTGAATCAAAGGGCCACATGGTCTTGCTCATGCCCGATTAGCAGAGCCAGAAGCATGTCCGTGCTGTAGTATTTCCGATTGATAAAGCCGATTTGAGTGGTCTCTGGTTCCTTGTCCCTTCGTCGGTCGGTCCAGGCCGCTCGAGAGGCCTTTTGTGGGCGATTTAGGGCGGTGTCCGTGTGTGAATGAAGCGGAAGAAAGCGAGAGCCCTCGTGCGAGCACCGTTGCGCATTTCGGCGATCGCATTTGCCATTCGGGCTATTAAGCTCGAATCGAGATACGCGAACGAATTAGGCTCGTGTAAGCCCTTTCGTGCCGCAAATAGAGCGAGCGTGCCAACTGACGCTTCTAATGTTTGCCCGAGGGCGTGCGTTAATGGATTAATAAATTTCCCATCGCCGAAAACGCAGCGATTCATCGCGTTGGAATCGGAGAAGATAAATACGAGTGTGCGCCTTCAGCATTTTTTCCCTTTAATAACAACGAGAATTAATTAGGACGAAAGAATAGCATTTAATTTATAAACGTTTTATGTTTGAAGACTTATACGAGAGGGCTAGTGATCAAAGCATTTCAGTTGATTTTACTTTCAACAATCCACTCCCCAAGATCGAAATGCAATTAAAAATCTTATTCTTAAAATTGAATATTATTTAAGTGAATAATTTTTTGGACTATGAATAAATTAATTCATTTTTCAATTTAAATTTCTGGAGTATAGTTAAATAATAAAATTAAATGAATTATTTTTATTAAGATTCCAGAAATATTTTATTTTCTCTAAAATTAAATATCTTTGTTTATAAAGAGCTTTAATGTTATATATTAAATATTTGATATTTTTTTATGAAGAAAAATCCAGATGTTTTAGATTCTTCGATACTAAATGACACTTTTTTATGAAGAACAAATATCTCAAAATATCGATAATTTATTTTTATACTAATTTGTGGTCGCATCGAAATTCTCCAGGATCAATATCACTTCCGTTTAACCCGTGTTCCACGAAAATGGCGTCATGATGTGAGATCACCTTTAATCATGAACCTTCGTATCCTCTCATATGTACAATCATTCGTTGTTCGATCGACGCATGAACCTTAACGATCGTTCACAGTTCGCGATAAATCGCTATCATTAATATTGTGAAGGTTCTCAACAAACCCCTTGCATTTTATTCTCTTCAAATTTCTTAAATAATTTCTAATTATTTCACAATTTGCATATTCGACAAAGTTGCATATGTCATATATTTTGATAATATCCACTTTCTAGATCCATTAAGAAGGATGAAACCGTTGAGATAGACCTCTTAGATAAATGCTACTTTACTACGTCTTCATATTTCACGACATCTGTTATCTTATCTTACCGGAAGGCAATTTCGCAATATTCTAAGTAACCCTAATTTAAATGAATATATGACCCAAGAGACGTAAAATAATAATTATGACTCGAGTGTCACCTTTTCTTGCAAGCTGAAAACGCTAGGTCTAGTTGGCATACGCGAATATTGGCAGTCATTTGCGTATTTTTTCATTCCACTTGCCACGGTTTATCTCGTGTCACGAATCTGCCAACGGGTGAAAACGCTAAGCACGACTAGGAAATAGGGGAACGAGATGAGCAGCACGCTTCGAGCCAGTCACTATCGTTATCCGTATCGCCGATCAAGACATTCCGCTCCGGTAATGGTGATCATCGCGATAATAATTAAGCGTAATTGGAACGCAGCCGGGCACGCGACCCTCGTCGTCTTCAAGCGGGCAGATGCGTCTCGTCTTTGCCGAGAAAGAGAGAGATGCGGGGACGATCGTAAACGTTTTCGTCGACCTTGTATTCTCGCCCGGAACGAAAGAGACCCTTTGCAGGTGCACCTGCGCGCGAGCACATGCCCATCTTGAACGTGCGCAAAAAAAGGGATGACCGTCACGGAGGGAGACTGACATCAATTGGGAGCTGGACTCGCGACGAGGGCATTTGTGGGGATAATTTATGAAACTTCGATACATGTCGAAACAGCGCCAGGACAAATCGAATTTGAAGGACATGATACTTTTATTCAAATCTTGTAAATAAATTTCAGATATTTTTGTTCAAAATTCTAGATAAAATTAAAATATTTTTAGATGCAACCTTAAAACAAGTTGATCTCTTGTGCGTGATTTTTTAACACAAATAAAATATATTTTAATTAAAAAAATTTCATATATTTATTTATTTCGTGTCACCATTCTTTTGTCGCAGGCTGCGATAGAAATTGGAAGATTGGAGAAAAATCACGCCCACACAATCGATCGCAACGTGTTAGTGTTAGTAAAGTTAGATGGAACGAATTCGACGAGGACTCGCACGTATTGTAGAAAATGCATCAAACGGCATGCATACAAATGCGAAAAGTGGCGTCAATGCACAATAGCAATCTGAAAGTAATTTCAAGTAATATCCGTTCCACGTTTTAATAATTTATTAAAATCGCACGCGCGAGAAATGTAAAAGAAATTCATTATAATTTTTCTTTGTTTATTAGACACATTCTTCAGTTATATTCGTAGAAATCTTCATTTTTATGCGAGATGTGTTTAAAGGTATTATATATAAAAAAAATTTGTATGTCAAAATATTATATCTGCTTCTTCAGGAAAAATACATATTAAAATTTCCGCTGGAAACGATAAAATTGTTAGCAGGTGCAGGAATTATGGATGTAGTCTTACACATGTCCGCCATCGAGCACATCATAGACACTCGTGCACATCATTAGAGCTAACTACGGCGTGAAATTCATTTGAATGAAGATGCACGTAAGGTACATTAAGAGCTAATTACAAAACTTTTAAAATTCAATTCGAATAATACATTTACGATTTTTTAAAAATTCTCATATGATTTGTATTATTTTCAAAATCGAGCTAAAATAATTAAATCTTACTTAAAAAATTATGATAAATTTTTCGTCAATTTTAATCGCCACTAATAGATTAATTTTAATATTTATTAATTTTTATGTTATTTATTGCAAAGAGAGTACATCTTCCATTCATACAAATATATTTCTTTCAAAGTTTTGACAGATATTAATTATATTTATGCACTTCTTAGACAGAAATTAATTTCTCATGAATCTATCCCGATCTGAATTAATTGTTTGAAAATATCTGCGAATCGATATTTCTATCAATCTGGTAGAAACGAGGAATCACGAGTGCGTTCTTGAGAAACAACCAACATAACTTGAGAGATGCACGATTGCTCAGTGATAATTGGTTCAATTTCTGCGGACGCGTTCACTTTACGAGTACGAGTCGAGTATAATTAAGCGAGAGCAACTGCACATTTTTGGCGAGCGAGCTCGTGCACATATTTTCTCTTCCATCTTCCTTTCTACAAGTCAAATTTTCTCTCTCTTTCTCTCCCTATTTTTCTACACATTAATTCCCCCTCTAAATGCCTAAACGATAAGTCATCGGCTACACTCCACCCGGATCCCACATGGAAGGCTGAGATCATCGACACTTATGGTTATAATGCCTTATCTCTCTCGCCTCGTCATCTCTTCTCCTCGCAACTTCTTCGAAGAGAGAAGCGGCCCCTTCCCTTTCCCTTCCCCTATATACTTTTCGCGCTATTTTTCTCGCACATTGAGAGTACCTACGCTCGCAACCTCGAGCAGCAATGCGTAACGTCGTTCTTGCCAATTACTAGAACGCTACAAAGAACGCACTGTACAAAGAAAATACATCGTGTCCCAAATAAGTCAAAGGCTTAATCGTAAATCACGGTTGCGCGAAGTGTAACGGGGTAGAAAGTATATCGAGTCGAGAGCGTCTTTGTTTTTTTTTCGTGCGAAATAATCTTGGCTTGCTCATTCATCTCCTAGTAAATTTTAACAATACCCGACACATATGTCGTAGCAATAAAAACGATATCAGATTCGTATTGTCTTCATTATTATTATTTGCCTTATTGTTCTTTAAATATTGATCTTAAATATGTTTCACAATTAAAACGTAACACTTGTGATTGAGGAAAAAATACATTAATGAATAGCTTATCACCCCATTGAAACAACTCATAATTATTTGTAATTATTAATAGTAAATATTATCGGATAAAATATAATAAATATAATGACTTTAATAATAAATTATTAATAATTGAATATAGTAATTAAATTATTTAAGATATAAATATAGGATGTGTATGCTAGTTTTACAATCTCAATAATTATCCCCCTCTATATTTTGTAATAAAAAATCGTAATAAACACATGTCCTGTAGTCTGAAGCGAGAGCACCGATTATTACGACAGACTCGATTAATTATTTGTGCATCTGCTTTCTAGCGCGAGAAGAGGCGTGCATCAGATGCGATACATACTCGTTTGTGTGCGCACGTGTATACTACCTCTCTCTCTTTCTCTCTCTTTCGCGAGATATAAAAATACCGGATCTCCAATAAGACCGCGCCGACGCGCATTTCGAGATACGTTGCGAGATGAACGACGGCAGAGAGAGGAGCAGCTGTAGGAACAGGATCTTCGAACTCGTTCTAAACACACGTCCATTTCGCAAAGCGAAATTCTTCGCGTCGGATTAAAGCCATAATAAAGACTGTCGCGAATAAACGATCGACGTTATTATCAAATACATCAAGCATCGTGAAACCTGAATTTCGCAACAAAGTGTTTAATGAGACCTAAGGGAGTGTTAAATTAGTCGTAATTAAATACAGGTATCGTTGTGTCATTGACGGTGACGCCTCCTGCATTTTGCAAAAATTAAAAATGACGGGAAAATCAAACGTCATTTTCTAACGGACCTCGCGAATTTCAAATCAATGTGATTTTAATTTAACCGAGGTTGTTAAACTGGCTGTAGGAGTGCGTTACTCTCTTCGAAATAGAATGCACCGATCGTTATTCTTGCATTCTGTTGCCACATACAATAGAAAGCGCGAAAATAGACTGCGGATTTAATCGATTTTCTGTCTACGTTATCGCGAGCAATAATGCATATTCGGTTTCACAAGGTAACACACGCAATATTATTCCTTCTCTTTCCCAATGACATAAAGCGAACAATTGTGGTAGAGGTGCATTTCCATGGTCCATTGTTCACCATGGATGCGCTTGTTTCAAGCAAAATGAAAAAAAAAAAAGATTAAAAAATAATAAAGTCGTGTACTTCTCTAGAATAGCTCGTAGTATGGACACTTTCGTTAATTTCATAAGAAATCCTCCCTCTTTGCACTCACCTGAAACAGAAAAGAAAGGAAAAGATTAGCATTACATGTCAACGTCAATCAAACCGCGATGTTGTCCAATACATGAGTTCCAATATTTCTGATGAATTAATCAAGGGATCAAATATATGTGGCCAACAATTTCATCTAAAATTTATGATTTAAAAATAAAATTAAAAATTTTTTATTTTATTTTAATTATTTTATTTTATTTTTTATTTTATTTATTTGAACAAACTTGCGATTATTAAATAACATTTTGCACGGAAAATATTCTACCATGTATCTAAAAATATATTCATTTCTCCAATATTTTTTACATTACGTGCTTTCTTTGTATTGCCTTACTCAGATGCAATCGCTCGTCTCGGAGAAGAATAACTCGATGAGAGTGTATCAATTACTAATTAAACATAGATGTAATGTCTCGTCGTTCCTTATCATCTTGTTTATTAGTCGAAGCAGATCCTGGTAATGCTGTGTCGCTTCGCGAGAAAAAAAAAAGAAACCATTCAGCCGTGTTCAAGATGAGTCGAGTGTTAAACCGAGAGACAGTGATAAATGAGAGTGGCAAGAAGACGTGTCGAAAAAGCGATGGTGACTCTCCGGGGAAGTAATAGTAATCCGAAAAAAGCACGAGCAGGGAATATAAGAGTATGTTTAGTCTGCTTGATGCATACAACTGAGAAAGGAGCAGCGAGCTGTCCTCACTTTTGTATTCAAGATTCTTTCGATCGCACGAAATTCCCTTAGGGACCCCTCTGTTTACCGGATATTGACGTACGAAACGCAGATATCGCGCTCGTTGGAGCGGAAAAGGAAGGCTTACGTGTGTTACGGGATATACCGGATTAGTAACCGTATCTGGATCGAGTTCTACGAGCGAAAGTAGATCTACCCGCGAGAATTATTACGGCGCCTTAATATATGCGTGAAAATGTGCTCTCCTTTCCGTAAGCGCTCTTGCGATCAACGCTTTATTAAAGTAGAAGAAACACGGAAATGTACATGCAGTGTATCATTAAAATGTAAATTGCGATAACTAAATTAAATGCAAAATATCAATCTGACTCATTACGTATATAAACTATTGCTTGCCATTTTCCTTGATTTCATGAATAAATAAATGATTCGAGTTTTTTATAATATATATAATTATAAACATAATTTTTATTATATCTATTTTTTATGAGATAAATTTAAATTAAAAAATAGATAAACATCAATTTTTTGATAATAGATAATATTACATATCTAATTTTTACTCCAAACTATATTAAAAAATTTGAATCTTTGCATTTATTTCAAAATAAAATTAAATGGCCCGATACGTATTACGATCTCACAATGCACATGACTAAAGAGAAGGCTGAAAAAAGGCAGAGTAGTGGCCCTTATTCAGAAGGACCGCTTTGCTAAGCCCCGACACTGCTTTAATTATGTACGTATTTTAACGCGCGGGGGAGGCGGAGAGGGAGTGGGAACATGGCACATTTCGTGAATTATGGCCACACCATGTGTATGATTCACCGTTGATTTTGTTCACCGTCGTATGTGCCGCCGTTTATTCGCCGAGTCGAGTAATATGTGCAAGTGCACGCTCTATTTCTTATCATCTCGTTTTCTATCGCATGACGCACGCATGCAAGAGTTACGCCTGCCTTCGAAGAGGCAGAACGGATATTAGTGAGGAGAAAGGCACTTGAGAGCTAAATCTCTGGTGCAGCACGTAATATCGATATAAGATGCTTTTTATATTGTCATCGTTATTTTTATTGCCGATCTTATTGGCGCATGATGAATGTCCTCGCACATGTATGCATACATTTAATTTAGCATAAAATTATTATATACATATATAATCGATAATCCGTTCATACTTTCTCATTTTCCTACCTTCTCTTTATTGCCTATTGCTTTTCTCCAAATAAGTAAGTTAATAAAGCTTTTAGGTTCATATCTTAAATATAGAATTTTTAATTTTCTTTTATTTATATTTCTTATTTCATTTCTTTTATTAAATATATTTTCCATTATATTAATTTAATCACTTTTTAATTTGCTTATTTATTTCGATATTTTTTCAAAAATTAATTTTAAAATCATATTAATTAATTATTAAAAAGTTTTATTTCAATTTTATTTAATTCTAATCAAAAATTCTTAATAAAAATTTTATTTTTTTATTTAATAATATTCGAATAAAGAATTGTTTTAATAGTTTAATAATTATCAAAGTAAAATAAATTTAATTAATACATTATATTAAATACATGTTTTATTAATTTAAAAATATATATTTATTAAAGTATTTTTTTAGTAATATATTTCATGAAAAAATATCACCAACGAAAAATTGCAATAATTTCTGAAAAGTTTATAATCATTGATTTATATAAATATATATTTTTTAAAATAGATCTTGGATTTTTAAATATACTGAAATAAAAAATAAATAAGTCAAATCAGATATTGTATCGGAGATAGATTTTTGTCAGTGCTAATTAAATCTGCCTCTTATTTCTCGCTACACTTCTTCAAGCCACTTAATCGTAAATGCGTAGCGAGATATCGCAGTTAGCGACCGTGAAGAAGACTAAGTTAACTCGGTTAATTAGCTTCTAATTAATTATAAAATAAAATTAAATAGAAGCACGCTTGACGAATAAACAAACGGCGGGCTTGTGAAAATCAGTAATCGCAATTTTGCCTCAGACGCGATCTACTTTCCCGGCTGGACGCCTCGCCGAACGTTTCACGAGGGAAAACTGGCATAATCTAGCAGCGCTAATCTCACATTTGCGTGTATTATTTATCATCGCGACCATATGTTACTTTTACCGCGCCGGATGTCCCAGTTCTGCGACGCGTCCATCGCTTTTGCGTGCTTTCGTGGCTCCATTCACGAACACATACGCGTTTCATTCCTGCGAGTCATGCGTAATTTTTATCGCGCTCGTAATGTATTTTCCCCGATTGAAAGCATTGAGATTACATTGAGATTACGTAGCTCGAAGCGGGAATAAACACCGTTTTACGACTTGAAAGAAAAAGAACAACCGCGTTACTTGTCAAGAATAATGTCCTCTTATATCATCTCCCCTCCATTTCTGACAATGAGCATAAGACTGCGTTTGTAGCGCTGTTACATTATGTTAATTATTTGTTATGATCTGTGCCTAATAATTTAAAAATTATAAAGAAAATTTATGTATATTTACAATATTTCCTTATTATGATTATCGCAAGACAGAAGAAATAAACATTTCTTCGAGAAGAATACGAATCGATAATAAAATTTCTCCGAGGAGAAGTCTTTGCGAAGATACGAAGAAAAAATATTAGCTTTGGAGCAAAAGCATTACAGGAAGTACTTTAACTTCTCTGAGAGCTATAGCTAAAAAAATAGCAAAAATGATTGAAGAAAATTTATTTTCGCGAATGTATGACGTGGACAATAAAATGTGTGAGAATCGAAAGGCAATTATCGCAAATGCATGTTTTCTCACAACTCTTTTAATCTTCTTCTCAAATATTATGTTAATTTTCACTAATAAAAGCGGAAATTACGTGATCGACTTGTAAGTCTATTTATGAAGTAGATTAAATGCTATCGATAAAGCAATTAGCGAAATTGGTGAAAAAGTCTATATTATTGTTTAAAATATCAAATAATATATATGTTTGAACATCAAAGTCTCCATTGCTTATAAAATATACAGGTTTGAAAGTATTATTGTATCCAGAGTGAAATCGATAATTTTTGAAAAATTTATTGTATAAAATTAATGAAATGACATTAAACAAAAATTACGTCATCGTTAAGGCAATAAATAATAAATGCAGAAAGAGAATCACTCTCGATCTTGGCGTATTACAATTAGGATCAAAATTGAGATCTATTGTAATATCTGTAGATATGATTATAAAGGAAATATTTTTAATATTAATAAATTTTGAATCCCAGAAAATTAAATTCACATTCACAATGAGCTGCGTTTTTCATGTCACTTAATTAGAAAAGACTGTTTGGAGATTATAAGTGGATTGGATCTAACATATTATTATAATCGATATTTCTTATCGATTATAATAATATGTTGGATCCAATAAAAATGTCCACTTATAATCTCCAAACAGTCTCTTTTCTAATTAGATGACGTGGAAGACGCGTAGTTCCTGATTCGCGTCGAAGAAAGAGGAACAGTCAGGGTCGTTAATCTCTCGGCGGATGACGAGGCAGGAGTTCACGAGTCTCCATCGGAGCGAGTGTGACTCATCCGCAAACCCTGAGGAGAGGAAGAACGTAGTGTAAGGAAGAAAACGATCTCTATGTCGAGACTGACTCGAGAATCCATCCAAACGCAAAGATTCATGCTCTCGAGTTGTAATAAGAACACGATCATAGCGAAACGAGTGCTCTTCATTTTATACAATATCCCGATATCGCGAGAATTATCGTGAACATATGTATCAGGTATTCCCGACTTCCTGCGCATATTTAAGTTATATATATGTATATGTATATATTTTATCTCATCAGTAGATGGTATAGAACTAATTAGCCAAGTATAAAAATTCTATCTTAATATTTAGTCCTACATTAATTTTTAAATAAGTTTTAAATATTTAATGTTTTTAATTAATTAATAATTAAAATTCTCAATTAAAAATTAATAATATTATATTACTTATAATAAATTCTCAACTTAAAATTAATAATAAATTTAAAAATAAGATATTTAATTCATCTCTTTTTACCATAATCATAATCATAATCATATTGCATTCCTAAATAAATTGAACACTTTGAGATTATATACCTCGCCGTATTTTGCAATATTACTTGTGATATTAAGTCACGAAAATCAGCGAATTCTCGTCAAAGCGATAGCGCAATATAAATCAATTCAGGTAGTATCTCTGGAATTTAATAGCGTCATCTTTGTAAATAAACTATCGGAAAGAGGCTCATCGGATCAATTCTGTAAATTATGCACGTAACGAGAAAGGGGGCTAGTTGATAAAATGCAGCGTCGATGGTGCTTCGCAAACAAGCTGCAACAAAAGCTTGAAAAAAGTAACTCTAACGGCGGCCGGAGGCCGCAGGATCTCTCTGTCAAGGGATGTCAGGGTCTATATATATAGTCGGGGGCCCGCCATAAACTAGCTTTTAAAGGGATCAGAAAGAAAGTGGAAGGGAGATGTACGGTCGTGCTGTTACAAAGGGACACATTTTTGCGGATTAAGCTCTTTGTGCGTTCATTGTTCTTGAATCGGACCCAACTATCTCTCCGCGTGTACATAAGTGATGAACGCAACACTGTTTTACACTAACAATGGAGGATGATCCTCATTGACTAGCGTAATTATGCAAATTAATGCTCGAAAACTAAAGGCTCACGTGTCGCGTGGATTCTTTAGCCAAGTCAGACGGTGACTTGAGACAAAAATATGACAAATTATTATTCAAATTGCGCGAAAACTTGAATTAAATCCTTCTTTATTGAAAATTAAATTTTTTTTAAACTCACTCCCAACTTAAAAGTTTTGAAAATATTCGTAAAATTAATTGCAAGATTAATTACTAAAGACAAGATACGTTATTTAATCAAAATTTTTGATTTATTAAAATCTATTAATCCTCAATAAATTAAATAATTTATAATTGACGGAAAACTATCCTTCCCAAAAGAGATCTTAACTTCAAATGTAATATATCGGTTCCAATTTTTTTGATGATCTATATAATAATTTTTTAAGAAATATTTTATCATCAAAAAATTGTTTTAAATTGACATAGAGTGCACTAATTAATTCAATTAAACATTTATGAGTCAGAATCATATCTTATAATGAGGAAAGCAATGACCTTAATCGCAGAGAGGCAGGCGATTAATTAACTCGAAGCGTAATTGGCAAACGACGAGCATCAACTTCGCCGTATTCGGTAGGAAGGGAAATTCCACAGTTTTGCCAAGGCGGAAACGCTTGTCCCGTCAGAACAGGCTTCTGCGGTTTGCAATTTTCCCAACGGGACGAAACATCGCAACACGATGCTCTCGAATGTGGAAGAGTAAACCGCGAACAACGTCAACAAATTCAACCGCAACCTTAATTAACTAATATCGATAACGGCGGCGCGCTCGCAAATGAGAAAATTGTGGATTCCAATTATTAAAGGTGGAAAACAGACATTTACATTTACAAAATTTATCGCTATTTCACCGGTTGTACGACAATAATATTTTTGTGATTGTCTTTTATTAAGAAATTATGATCAAACTATAATATTACGAGAGTTTAATTAATAAATTTAATTAGTAAAAATATAAAAGTAACTTTCTTTTTACTAATCCTTCTCAGTAAAAATCGTGTCAATGTCAAAATAGCAATACTAATTATTTAATTAAAGTTAAGGTATTTAATTAATTTAATTAATTAATTTTAAGCGAAAGAAAGAAAATACAACAAATTCTTACGATATTATGCGAAGGTTACGATGATTCACGTGACAAAAATTATAACAACGTATTGTGTAATGCGATGGTCGCGAAAGTAGAAAGTATGACGCGTCGATTAATCACAATCGCGAGATTAATTGCGTTATTACGTTACTGCGCTCGCGCGCGTCGCTAATCAGCTGTTGCAATTAATCGTCGAGTTCGTTGCTCTTCACAAGCAGATTCATAGTGTTTCCATCGCGTTAACGAAAATATCTGTTAGCTCATATTATTTCGTACGTAAGGTAATTTAAAATATTCGCCATTTTATACAATTATAATTAAAAATTAATACTAGTCATAATTAAAAATTTTATTTAGAAAAAAAGATATTTTGTGGTGTTTTCAGAAAACTAATTTTTATTGAAGAATGTATGATGTATTGAAGATTGTATGTATTACATGTATAAGATTAAAAACACCGTATATAATAAACAATGCATATATTAATTTTATATGAAAATAATTATTAAATGGATAAAATAAATATATATGAAACATTTTTTTAATAGCTTTTTCTTAAGGTTTTTTTCACTCTTAATTTTTTAAACATCAAATATTGAATCACTCATATATAATGCAAGTAATGAAACCTTATGTTTTATGCTAATTCAAACTATTGTTTACAAATTTAAACTATTGTTTACAAATTTGACAACGGATCAGCAAAGTTAAATACGTAATGTCACGTCATCTGTGTCAGATTTTATGCAGAATGAATGCAGATTTTTTCTTCTAGCGAATTATGCTTCCTCTTCAATTAAGGTGACATATAAATTTTGCCGTTTAATTTTGACGTTTTCACCCCCGCGCAATTTAACGCTCAATTCTGCCGGTAGCCTCGCAGCAAATTGCTATCTCAATTGATCGTGTCCTCGACAATGCATTTGTGTCGACCGTTACTCAATGAGTATATCTGACTGCATTGTAGGACACGTGCATCGTGCACTTTTTCCGTCGAACTCATTGCGATCCGACATTCGCTCATCCGTCACGCGTCCGCCTGATGTCATTTCCGGTAGCTACATTCAAACACAAAAAATGTGGAGGTTTCACACATTAATTATGTCAATTACGTTGATTGCTGAGATTGAAGGAGACTTTTCAATATTCCGGATGAATAAGATAAATTTATAATTAAAGTTTATCAAACCAAAAGTTATATTTAAAGAAGTCGACTTTTGAAATATGAATAAATCTCTCTATTTGCAAATATTTTATACGTCAATGTTAACTTTTCATATTATTTCATACAGACAAACAGTTCATTTCTAATGTAGTAAATTAATCACATCGAGGTCTACCCTTGTATCATGTCCGGTGGATCGCTTTGAACTTGATAAAGTCAGCTGCTGTTCCACGAAACATAAAGTGGATCATCAAGAGACGAGATGGAAAAATGTGTCACGATATACAGTTGCAGTATCACTGGTGCAATATTTTTTCCTGTGCAGTTAATTTCAGTGAAACGCATCACGTAAATATTATTAAATTAAGCGTTGTTAAATTAGAACAGTGTGTAACCATTTTTTTTTAGCGTACAATGAAGGACCGTGTGAAAATAATCAACTCTATAAATTCTACATACATATAAGAATAAATAAAGTTTTCAGTAAAGTTTTCGTCAAAAAGAGTTTATATATATGTTGATTTTACAATAAGAATCTAAATCATACATTTATTAATCACATTAATAACTTTATTAATTATATTTATAATTTTACCAATTATACTAATAATTTATTCATTATATTAGTACATTAATTATTGGTAAAATTATTAATATAATTAATAAATTTATTAATATAATTAATAAATATATGATTTAGATTTTTGTTGTAAAATCAATATAACTCTTTTTGATAAAACTTTATTTATTCTTATATATATATGTGTGTGTAGAATTTATAGAGTTTATTGTTTTCACGTGGTCCTTATTAACTAATTATGTTAGTAATTTAATAATAATTTTTAAAGAACTTTTAAAACTTTTTTCCTTCTCTCTAAATAAGCAATTCTTTCAATCGATCAATTTTAAAATCAACCTTCGCATATATTGCAATGCGTTTATTGGAAAATTAGAGCGCAGCGACCGAAAAATTAGCATATTTATTGTCGAATTGTACGGCCTGTGCCGATACAACTATAAACGAACAATCTCATGATGTGTCACACAATTTTTATCTTCGAGAGAACAAGAAAGGGACATATTTGCATATGTCAATGTTGCCTGCGCATCGCTTCTGTGCCTTCATCACCTATTTTCCATTGAATTCAATTCTCTACGTCCTAAACACACAAAACGTTCGGACCCGCCTATACCGAGTGACGCATATTGTTAACGGGCCAACTTGCATAAACATTAGGCAATTGATTTTAGTTTTTAATGCGCGATACGATAATAGATAAGATTTGTCCTGTGCTATTTATGTTTAATTTCCAGCAAATCAAAATAATAAATAATAACCTTCAAAGATATCATTAATTTTTTAATGAGAAGAGATGAAAATCTTTAGTTTGTTGAGATAAAAATAAGATCGATGGCTGTTAAATTAACAATTATATATATCTCGTGTCATGGTCCGTTACGTGAAATTCAATCCGCTATAGGAATCGATTCGCGCTGCAAAGAACATAGAAGTATATCCCTGTAGTTATGTCTATAATTTATGAGCCTATCGATGTTTATCGTATTCTCACCTGCGATAAATCGGGCTGTTTTAATCTGTGACCTTTTCATGTTTTTTCAACCACGCCCTACTTTCTTGAAATCCTTTTGTAGTAGATCCCTTGATTTATGCCTGCTCGGTAAATTGAACTAAATAGGATGAGATATTTTCGGCTGATTTGATTTATCGTCTGTTTAAACGATGCGCATACGTTCTATATGTCAGCGAGCATGATTATCCGCATCTAATCACACTTTTATTTTTTTAGTTTTCTCCTTTACATTATAATTATGCAATTATTATGAAATAAATAATTGTTGATAACGTTCTTGTGATGAAAAGAGAGAGATATGCTAGATTTCGTTTTGATAATTCTAACTTTTCCGGATAATAAACTGCAAAAAAAGGTTCATAAGCGATAGCATATAAAAAGTAACAGGTTTCATTACCGATTTTTAATATGCACAGCAAGCATTCTGCAATCATTCGCTTTTCTCACGCACCAACTGCTGCCGCGGGGCGAAAGGAAAGAAGTCCGCTCACTTTGTGTAATTGCATTCTGTCAACTGTTAGTCTGTCTCGACCAACACAATTTCACTCTAGAACATTTTGCTGACGCGTGACTCAGTTATAAACAATAAAACAAACTCTGACGTTTTTTCCTTATTGTCAGGGTTAGGTATCAGTAAGCAATACAAGAAATACTTGATTGCGTTTATACAATGAAAAGTAACAAATTCTTGAAAACTGTTAAGAAAATATGAAATTTTCGGGATTATTTTTCTATTATTATTTTATAGCATTATTAACATTTCTATTTTGCCAATGTAAACATCTGTTATATATTGGAAAATTGTTATAAAATTTTAAGACATTTTAGGAATAGATAATTAATCTCTCTTGTCATTAATTTTTGGAATTTGAAGGATTTGTGAGCTAGTGAAAAAATTAATGTATGAATCTAAGTGTCTCTGTCTATGTAAACATTCACAAATAAAATCAGAACAAGTCAGTCGTGAAATCATCCTTCGTAGAAAAACAAAAAACAATAGTATATATAGCTCAGAAATCTAACTTCTCTTTGCAAGTGGAATTGAAGAATCACGGTGAGAAATTCGATGGGAAAAGGTTTCCGGCGTATTCCCAAGTTAGGTAAAGGATGCTTTCGCGGAAATTCGCGATTTCTCTCGATACTTAACATGCAATATTGATATAACTCATATTTAATAGAATAATTCACGTATCTTCAAATATAATAATAGATACAATTCTTCCCGTAAATTTTTATCATAATAATTATCATAATAATAAATATCATGCACCGATATTATAATCACATTAGGTATAACATTGTAATCTCAAGTGAAATACTACCAAACAAATCGATCGCGAAAGATTTAATTGGTAAATATGTAAATTGCATCAGCGATATGAAACGTAAGGCCATGGGTTAAACCAACAACGGCATGATCAGCCGTAATTAAGTAACGCTATGTCGAAATCGTTTCATAACGAAATCTACCTTGTGCAACGCGCCTTGAAATCCGATTCATTCTCGCGCACGAAGCACTCCATCAACGAAACGCCGTTGGAGTATCTACGATTAAGTCGATGCGATGCGAAGTCGGTGTTTCACGAGGTCGCATAATGGATCATATCATTATCTTGTACATTAACATTATTGATATTATCGACCCTTATCGTGGTTCGCTAAATTATAATGCGAGGCATCGATTTCGATATAAATAATATTCGAAATGCGGAGAATACAATCGAGGTAAAATCGCTAATCTAGACGATCAAAAGGCAAATATAAAAAATGCTTCTTGAGTGAAATCCATTTAAGTATAAATCTAAAATGTTTTAATTATTATTTGAATTTTTATTGACAATTTATTATTCCTATGATATCGAAAAATTGTTTTAAAAAATGTTTTAAAAAATTGTTTATTATTATTCTTACGATATCGAAAAATTGTTTAAAAAATTTATCATACAATTTGGGCATTTTTTAATACGAGTTGTGTATGAATTGGTTGAAAAATCATTAATTCGTCATTAATTTATATGTTGCAAATGCTGCGTCTGATATATATTTATCTTAGTTTTCGCAATGGAAAAAAACCTCATGCCTTTTCCGATTGAGTGATCCAGAAAAAAGCCCCGCTTGTGCAAAACTAGAGAGATAGAAATCAGCTGTTTTCCTTCATCTCGCGGCGGCTATCGAGACAAGGTTGCAATCAATGCCATCGCGATTTTTTAGAAGCAAAACGATGGAAATATTTTGATCAGATTTTTCAAACATTCATGTGCGAGATCAATCCATGGGATAAATATTTTTTTTACGCCGGCGAATATCAGAATAAAAAAACATCATTGTGTGAAACGCAATAAAATCCTAAAAGCTCGACGGATAAACATCGATGACTGCGCGATATCTTTTTTTTTTATAAACACTGCCGCAATATGGTTCAAACAGTAATATCGCGCGATATCGACCTTATGGTGCTCTTGCAGAATGCGTTCATTGTATGTGTTATGGATTATATAGAAACAAATTATAAAAGATTTATTTATCGAGCTAATTTTTATTCTTTTTATTATTATTGTGTCGATGCAAAAAATTCGATTTTAAATGTTTTCTTTATTTGATATTTTCACTTTATATTGCAAAATATCGACGATTGCAAAGTATCGACAATTGGAATCAATTATTTGAAATGTTCAATTTATTTTTCATAAAAAAATTTGAAAAAAATTAAATTAAATTTGATTTTAATTTGAATTTAATTTGTACAATGTTAAACATTTTCAAAGAGATATTTAATGACTATGTTATATTGGATTCTTTCAATCCTTCCAATTGACAACGAATAAAAATTAGAAAAGAATACTGAGAAGACAAGGATAAAAAAGACGATGCCAGGGAAGTTTAGTCGAGGAAACTATAATCGCGACGACTTTTTCTCTCGACTTGGACTGAGGAGGAGGGCAGGTGGCCAAACGAATGGACCTGCATAAGTAGGTTCCCAAAATGTCGATGCAGGTCTCTGGCCGCGATTTGTGAATGGTGGGGATCTTTGGGTGGTTTGTGTCACGTGTTTTGTAGCACAAACTAGTTAGTCATCAAAATCTCGGAGATCCCTCTAGGATTTATTAATCTCGTCAATCTTCGCCGAAAATAACACACATCTCTTACCAACAATTATTATAAGAATTGAGAGAAACTAAAAACGAATTTGAATGCTCTGTCAAATTTAAAGAAATAATCTTGTCGAAGATAATTATTGAAATTAATTATCAATAATAAATTAATTTAAAATTTAAATATTTCGAGACTAAAATCTCTCAATTTTTTCAAAGAAAATTTAATATATATTCTATAATTTTTTATATATGCGTATCCTTTTTAAGCTTTTATTCTTAGGACCTATAGAGGACTAATTATGGCATACGTCACAGCACCGGATGTGAGAGTAATGATTCGTTTGAAGAACTTACGAGTCGACGTATGTATTTTTCCGGTTCTTTAATTAAGATGGTTTGTATCCGCCGACGAGGAATAAAAGACGCGGCTTTCTTTCGTTCTGTGCAACTCTTGCCGCCCTAACGGTACCAACGAATTCGTCGGCCGAATCGCAAAATTCGATCTTTCGTTCTCTCCCTCTTGTATGGGTCTGATTTACGAGGCCGCCATAAAATTCCCCTCGTTTATTTCTGTCATTCGGTCTGTCCAATTTACTGCACGATTTTGACACAATAACACGAGTAGAATAAATAGGTCCACTTTAGTGACCGATGTTTTTTTAATCTCGTCCAAAGCTTGTAAAGCTTATATTGAAGTGCATTAAAAATATAAAAACTTTATTCTTTTTTGTCATCATGGAAAATTTTAATTTCAAATTCCTTAATATCGGATAAACTCACGTTTTAAGAATTTTCTGATTTTAAAGTCATATTATAATCTCGAATTTTTCAAGAACGTTGAAGTCGATTCTAATGAAATATAAATCGATCGATGAACGTTTAATGACTATTGAAAACTGACTATTGATGACTGATTGACTATTGGTGAAGAAAAGGAAGACTTTTTAATGTCTCTTCAGCTCTTAACATTTTATTAGAAGACTAATTATTTAACAAATATTAATACGATCCTTTTCTTTTTTTATATTGATTGAATATGTTAATTATTGAAAACTCTGACACTTTTATAATTTATCTTCGAATTTAACAATTCTGTCAAAGTATTTTATAAAAAAATATACCTGTGCGTATGTATTTTAAAAATTATATTTCCTAATAACATATATAATTAGTATTATTCTATAATAAACAGATTAGATTTAAAAAATGTAGCATCAATAATAGAGAAAAATGAGATAAATTGTATTTTCTAATAGTATATTATTAATATTCTATGATAAATTGTGTGAATTTTATATTTAAAAAATATAATATCAATAATAGAGTATATAAACAAAATATTTGCTTCAATGTGTGTAGCTAGAAAAGCAAGCAGATTTCCTCTGGTCGTAGCATAAATCACTCTACATTTTGCGATAAAATCTTCGCCGCGTCCATCGCGTTTATTCCGTTTACTCACTAACGTAATTTACCACTTTGTCGGAAGATCCTTATTGCGTAGCATCATTTTCTTTCTAACAAAATTAGCATGCAAAGATCGACGCTAAAAAGGTAATTAAATGATCCCGGATATTAATCGCGGTATCGAGCGAATTGCGTGACGCTTTCGAGAAACGCAAGATTTCGCTCGGTTTCGTTTTGTCGACACGAGAAATAATTCGATGTAATCTAGAAACGGCGCAATATAAGCCTTCGTGAAACAGATCATAGATATCGACAATGTAAGGCAATTACGAAAAGTCTTATGCGAAATGTCTTACACTTTATTTACGCTATTTAAAACGAGATGCACAAGGAATAAACGAGATAGAAATATTTCCTTTATGCGGCTTTTCTTTTAGCAATTTTCGATCGAGAATCCTCTCTACGAAATAATTTCTATTTTTGCTCTCAGAAAGTTGTTTAATTATCGATTTGTATAAAATTTCTCAATTTCTTAAAAAATATATCATAACATTCTTTAAATATCTGTAATATTTAATGAATATTATTTATTTACACATAATTTTATATTTTCTCTTGTATGCATAGATTTCATGGTTTTGTGTTATTCTTTTTTCTTTATTATAAACTGTATTTCTCTCGCGTTATTCTCTGATCAATTGAAAGTCGATGTTACCTCGATAAAAAAAGCATTGAGTAATTTAACAACTTTATAAATGAAAGTAAAAAGAGAGGAAAAAAAAGAAAGTTTCTTACAAATAGAGAATAAAATTCATACTGTAGATATAAAATCTTCATTTATAATATTAATAAATTTTAAGCAGATTGATAATATATCAAGATTAACTGAAAAGATATTGAATAAAAAATTAAATATTTGTGTGATAAACTATATCGATTCCAAGTTTCATACGTGAAATATGACTTCTTATATCTCTAATATAAACGATCGAGTGTATTTAAATTCCGATAACCATATTCAACTATGTATGCTTTGCATTCTTTATAATTAGTTCAAGGGAGAGAAAACACATCGATGACATAGTGAGAGACAGCGCAGTTTAAATTAGATAAGATTGTGTCGCTTTCATTAGTCTCTTTGATTGTTAGAGCATAAACTACGTGAGATCCTCGTTTTACCTATACGATACATGATTTTTAATTCTAAGTGATTGTACTATTATAAAGTTCGAAATGGAGAAATTCGCTGCAAATTAATTCTTTCACTATCAATTTTTTTTGTAAGACATATGCCTCTCGATGGCAGTGAAAGTATTAAAAGAAAATAAATTATTATATGTGATTCGATGAGTCATTCGACATTTATTTAGTGAATTCGACGATTATAATTGTACTGCATTAAATCTACAAGTGAAAGGAAAAAATTTGCTATAATAAATTATAAAAATAATAAATAATTTGGAAATAATTTAATACAAGTTTTTATCTGAACGTAAGATAAAAAAAGATGTTAATTCTCTTTTTAATAAATAAAGTAAAGAATATATTCGAACATCTCTACGTGACTAGCGAGATTACTAATAATAATTTCCGTATACATGTGTTTTCCGCGTAAACATTGTCATCATTCGCATAAAACATTCACACTGATACATTATCAAAAGAGATGCGATAGAGCGTAACGTCATTTCAAACTTGTGCGCATAATCATTATAAGCATATGTCCCTTAAAAGTCACCGGACTCTCCTGGCCATGAGTGCACTCTGTAATTTTGCACTTTGTAATTACGATTATACCGTAGCTCGTAAAAGTTTTATGCTCGTTGCCCTCTTGAAAATACAAGCGTAACATTCTCCGTACAACCTCCGAAATAAGATAATTTATCTTTCTCTTTTTTGTATATATTCCGATACAGATTAAGTATGATGCAGAAAAAAGCTCTCTTATAATATAATTTACAAAATAAAAGAAGAAAAAATACAATAGAAAATTGTGTCACATAATTCTTTTTTCTCGAACCTTTAAATTAAGATACGATGTTTATTTTATAATCATATAATTAAATTATATCAATTATATCAATAATTAACTGTGTCAAATAATTTATATCAATTACACGTAATGGCTTTCAAATTGCTCTTAATTATTTTTAACAGGTCATAGAAATCTTCAATTGCACATAGATTTCTTTGGAAACAATTAAGCGTAATAAATACCCTACAGACACCCATAAAACATTCTCGGAAGTAGATAGTAGCGGCCTGTGTTTGCCCGAGATCTTATTAATGACGAATCTTCAGAATCCTACCGATACTTTCAAATATCTCGAGCGTCTCATAAATCTCGTTGCGCTCTCTAAACGCAGCTTTGTGGAACACAGCGTGCTGTATAATTATTGTGTAATTATCGAGCCAAAAACAAAAATCATTTTAAAGGATGGCGTGAGAGATCCTGCGGAAGCGGATAATTAACACTCGTTACTTGCTCGGGCAAACCGGCGTGTCCGGTCGATTATTTGAGAAACGTCCCGACGATCTCGCGACTTTAAGTACTTCGTTAATTTATCTCGCGAATTGGTTTCCTGTTTAATATCGCCACGCATTTATCTCGCACTTTCGCGAACGGTTTGAACTGTCAAAATGACTCAATGTTACAATATACAAGATGATTCATATGGAATTAATCAAACTTATCAAACTTTATCAAACTTTAGTAGTTTAATATAATCTTCACGATAAGAAAATTTATATAATACAGAGCACAAAAAAGTTTATATAAATAATTATAATAATTAAGAATTATAATTATTCATATAAATTTTTCTGCTCTATATTATATAAATTTTCTTATCGTGAAGATTATATTAAACTAAAAAAAAGTTTATATAAATATTATAAATATTATAAAAATTTATATTATAATTTTCTTATCATTTTAAGATTTTAAGATTTTTAATAATGCCTAATAATGTCCAAACACTAATAAAGTGTTTAGACATTATTAGAAATCTAAATATAAAATAAATTTATGCACAATTATAAAGAATAAACTTATCTTTCGTTCAAACCAATTACCTTATAAGAATCTATCTAAACTTATTTAATTACTTGCCATTAATTAGCAATTAAATAAATTCACATAGCTTCTTATAAGATAATTGATTTTAGACGAGAAAAGCTCACACAAATATTCGTCATAAATTTAAACAGCAAGAGTATATTTTTATGAAAGAGTATAGATTATATTTGTTATTCATTATCGTTAATATATATAATGAGTTAGAAAATTCTAATACAGTGATTCAACGAACCCCGTTAATTACGCATAGATTAACATCGATCCAGTCATACAGGCGCGATAAGCTACACGATATATTCAGTATAATTACGCTGAAAACAACCGTGCATCTTTATCACGTGCTTAAGGTATCCGCTCGAAAGTCCAGGTCGAGAATCCACCTAGTGTTTTGATAAACCGGAAAGACTCGTTTACCTGAGTGTACCCCGCCATCGATGTCGGCGTCTTCAAAGACGGACGATTCGACGCATTCGTCGTCGGCGACAGCGGGATCCTCGCTGGTCTCCTCATCCTTGTATCTGCTCACACGGACGTCCGCCTTTTCAACGGTGCAAGGACTGTCGACGGATGCGTGCCTTCCGATTCGCACCAGCGTGCTATTGCTCCTCGCCAGCTTCGTGCTGTGAGTCCTACGAATCAATAGATTCGTGAGGGTCGTGCTCTGTTTGCCTCTCGGCTGCTCCTGATGACCGCGGGAGGACTTTGCGGCCGATTCGATGACGATTCTCGTCGCGGTGGGTCTCTGCTCGACATTCGACAGCTTCTTGCCGCATCCGGCATCGTCCTCCACCTCGAAGCAGGCAATGGTATTGTTCAGACGACTGTCCTTCCTGCCGCTGGACTCTTTCCTGCCGGTAAACCGGCTCTGAAATCGTTCGATCGTCTTGAAAGACCTCGTCCTCTCGACCTTTTTTCTCTGCTCCGTCTGACCCTCACTGGCTATCCGGTCGCACTTGGACGCCTCGAAGATTCTCGTCAACGACTGCACCTTGCCTCTCACCTCGGGTAGAGTCTCGTCCGCGATTCGTCTCGCGGTCGACGAGAAGCCTTCGTTGTTGCTCAGGGTGCGGGTCAGGGACCCGCTCGTGGGTGTCTTGGACGTGCTGCCGATGGGGTAGGTGTTGCAGACGAACTTGTCGTCCGTCGAGTGACCCTTCGTCAACTTGGCGACCGACTGTCGCGCCGGCGGCTCGCCTCCGTCCAATGACACGTAGAACGTGGACCGCCTCTTCGGCGACTCCTCGGGATCCTCAGCCGTCAGCATGTCTTCGCATATATCACGATTTAGCGTGAAAAACCAATAAGCTTCTCTTCCTCCCTTTTCGCGCGCTTTTTAAGAGAACGACTTTTGATCGAGCGAATTTTATCATTTGATATCGCGGTTATCTCGTGGCACATTATTGATAATGACACTGTACGCACTGACTATCACGCACTATGTGATACTACGTTCGATCACTTTACGCGAACCATTCCCCCTCGATCGACTCCGATTCATTCTCACGCTCGCATTTTTGCTTATCGGGTGTCCCTACTATCAACCGACGATGAGATACGCCTTCAGGATCGCGTTGTAGCAACACCTCGCCTCCAGAGGCGCGGATTAATCCAAGAATCGGGTGCATACAATCTTCCAGGCAGCGGTATAATAACGATGATTACGTTTCCCGATCGGATCGGTTCTCCGCGACGACCCTTTTGAGAGGTCGACCCGTCTCTTCGGAGTAACCCTCTGTCCCTTTTCTCCCTCCCGGCACCCGGGCTAAATATAGAACTATCGAGCAGCGTAAACGCGACTGTAGAAAGAGGAAGAAACACGTGCGTCGTTGCGACGTACTAGACGAATATCAGCTGGCTGAGTTATCCCTGCTGATACTCGCGGAGAATGCGAGGCGTTGAACCTCTCGCGTCAACGCGCGACCACTTTTCAGCGTATCTTCCTCGGCAAAGTCGTCTCTTCCGTGAAGAACTCTCTCTCTGTTGGCTACGTTTTATTCCTGCTTGCTTTCACGTACACGTCTTTGTAACGTCGCTTCCTTCGCGGACGGAAAAGATTCTCTCCCTCCCACTTTGTACGTGTGTTCTCAGCTTTTCAATGTTACTTCGCATCAACCTTTTTCCGCTATAAGAGAAATCCGTGGAAGAGTAGATGCGATTGGAGATTGCACGTGCAATTGGCCGAAGAATCCGCGGAGGATCGCCGGTTAGCGCGAATGGAATGCACACGCCGTTGAAATTGTTGGCAAAGCCGGTCGAGATTTACGATCGCCGCGAGTACTCCGGATAAAGGGATTTATATAGGAGTGGGACTATAACTCGGGGGGGAAGGGGGAAACGAAATATTCGCGGATAATCGCGATTGAAGAGAGCGCTCTCGAGACGCAGAGTCGCGCGAGCGCACCTGTCATCGATCTGTCATTCGCGCGCCATCCGGTTTATCCATAACGCTCGTTCTCACAGTTGTTACGTATTATTCTGAAGCGAATTCCAACACGTAGTTGCTCGATTCGAGAAGCAGCGACCATCAGTTCACCGCGAACCACAATAGCATCTCGCGACGCTCTCTCTTTCTCTCTCTCGAGAGAGATATCTTCTCTTCGAATATCTTCGAACTCGAATTACCCGCGACTCCGATGCGATCGCGAGTCCTCGAGCGACTGTCGCGTTGAGAAAAGTAAGAGGTATTCTCTTCCAAGTCACGGCGATCCGGCTCTCACGATCACTTCGAGCTCGTGCGCGATGATTGTTTCTCTCTCTCTTTCTGATCGCGTCTACTCGCGCGGATTTTTTTCCTTCGCGTCGCGTTTATTCTCAAGGAGCGCGCTTTCTCGCGCAAAGAATGAGTACGACACACGATCGACCGCACCGCGGACGAACTCGCGACTATCTGGATCCAACGAGCCGGGCTTGATCCAAGTGCGTCGCCAGCGCGCTCTATCGACGGCGGTATTCTCGACACGGTTAAAAGGGAGAGAGAGAGAAAGAGAGAAAGACAGAGAGAAAGACAGAGAGAAAGAGAGAAAAAAGAGAGAGAGAGAATCGGCGACGACTGTACACTATGCTCGACCAGACTTCCAGACTCTGGAAGTGCCTGGTCTCGACGACAATCCGTGGAATGTAGAGGTACATTCTATACGTAGAATGCACCAAGGGAGAAGACGTATCGAACGATGCCTTCAATCACGATACCGAGATATCGAGGATCCATCCCTTCTTTATTCTATTGACAAGGACAAATGCGATACATAGAACTAGGGAAAATTTTTGTAAATAAAAGAATTGTCATCAATTTTTATTTTTCTATCTCTTCATAAAGAATAAAAATCATTCTGTCCCTAGAATAAAACACAAGAGTTTTGAAAAAGAATTATTATAATTTCTAATCGAGGTGATTCAGAACAAAACTCGAGTTATGTAAGACGACTCTTGGAGGCTGTGTGAGAAAAACGCAAGATACTTCTGTCATGTTTCAACTGTTGGGCGTGTCTAGTGGGTGCTGTCAAAAGAAAAGAATCTAAACTTCGGAGGAAATCAAATTGAATGTCGCTAAATTTGTAGTAAGCCCCGTCATCACGAATATTTTTTGTTTTTCTTAGAGTCTTTCTTTGTATATCATTTTTGCGCAAGTTGCAATGTGTTAGAAATTTTCTACATATTTTCAATTATATTATTGCAATGTGAAAGCGTATTAATATTGACATTTGTAATAGTGAAAGCGCAATGATAACTTCAAATGTGAGATATCTTATGCAAGTACGTGCGCTAATTATTATGGATATGCGACGTAAAATATGGACCTTTCCATTATTTATTTTACAAGTCTCGATTGCGATTCCGGGAGATTACATGCATCAAGAAACTATGTACGCTTTCAAACTATTATGTTAAGCATGAGAATATTCGACTGCATAAATAAGAAAAATTAATTTAAAAAAAAAGAAGGTTGTATAAACAAACTGCAATCTTGCAGCCTTTTTTTATTCCATGTTATCGACCGGTCTTACTTCAGATGGATCAATTTTGTGACGCGACGATTATTTCGCTATCGATGCGGCGTGAATTTCGTGACCCTTAGAAAAAGTCGCAACTCCGTCAATTTTCTCCGGCAAATTATGCATGCCCGAGAAAATCCCTGTGTCTCAACCGGATCACGTCCGTAACTGTTTCTTCATCACCATCCTGCTGCCTGTCTCGCGTTACTCCATTTCGAAACTCTAACATAAAACCGATAGTTTATGATCCCAATTTTCATTCCACGAAAACCGCAAAGCCGCCGCGAATGAAAGCGGAAGGAGATGGATGCCGAGGACCGATATAAACGCTGCAAAGTTCAATAATTGATAACTTTGTTTCAATTTATCTAATTATTGCACAATTTGTTAGCATAACTATTCGAGTTATGGATAACAAATTTGAGTTATAGATAAATTTTGTATATAATATATTATATTATTATTTTATATCTTCTCAGATTCTAATTCTATTTTAACTCATTCTTATCCTAGCAACTTATTATAATAAACAAAGTTACAAAATATTTTTCAGTTGAAAATTTGTAATAAAACTTAACTTTTTACTAGCATAAAAATTCACATCGTCACATTCTTGTGGACAAATGTAAAATTGCGTTCAAATCCACCAAGTAAAAAGGAGCGAAAAAGGATGCGACTCATAAATAACGTTGGCTCAGCGCGAAAAACGTTTGGATCTCAAAACGTTCCCGTCCCTTGAAAGCCTAAGACTGCTTAAGGCGATTTATGCGACGTCGGGACCAGGTCGATGATAAGAAGTTCTTTTCAATTTCGTACATATTCGTCGATCGAAATGCAAGTTTCATCAAGTCAAGCATGCGTTTGAACTTTGTGCGTGTACATGTGATTCAATATCTTACGAGTTCAGATAGAAAATATTTCACAATTTGTTCCAATTTGAAAAATCATTTTCATTTAGAGGTATGCATGAAATTTTCAATCAAATTTTCTCGTGTATTTCTCCAGCTCGAAACTATTGCTTTGAAAAAATAACAATTTTTTTCAATCGTTTATAGCGTTTCGATGGGTAATACATTTTCTACATATTTTTTCTATATATTTTTGCAATAATTTATTCCAATTATAATCGAAGAAAGCGTGTGCGTGCGATAACGTATTTCAAAATGTCTGTCGAAAGTAAATCTGTGTCAAAATCTCACTTTTACTTGTCGATTCATGCTCAATTTTCTCTCGATCTCTTTCTCTTTTCATTTTTATTGAGCGATTAGAAAGATCCATTCTATGAAGATAATAAGTTAAATTAAAAGATTTACAAGAAAGTAATTTTAAATACTTTATGGTATAAGATTTTTAGATTTTAATATATATCTCCAATTAATTTTTATAGAAATTCCATAATACTAAAAGCTAAAATGTTTTTAATGTTTTAATATTCTCGCAAAACAACGAATTTAAAACATGTCATAAATCATAGACATAAATCGCGCGCAAGATATAGGTAAGTATAGTATAAATTATTTTATATTAAGCTGATATAGATATAGACTGAAATAGGTATTTATTGTCCTCGTAGCGTGTTTTAAAGCCACAATTCCTTTCACTTTTACGATAACTAGAGCCAGTTTGATTTTTCTAGCAAATTAAATTTATCGATGTCGTGTGTAATTGCATTGATTAGAATATACTCGCATGCATAATCAATGACGCATTATCATTCACAATCAGTTGAGTGAATTACAAAGAAATAAGTTAAATTTCCTTAGCATATCTTACGCAATAATACGTCTACAAACATGTATACGAAATAAAACTTCAAATCGTTTAATTAATTTTCTTCATTTAAGAAGCATATATATAAATTTTAAAAAATTCAAAAATATCAAAATTGTTTTTCTATTTCATTGTTACATCTTTGATTTAATAAGAAGGATTTATATTTATTTACGCAAAATTCCAATCTTAATAATAAATCTCTATAGAGTTGCATTGCGTAATTTCCGCGTGTTGTGAGACACGATCGTTTGTATTTGCGACATCGCTAATTGTAATAATGCACAGGATCCTGGCGCCGAACGAGCTTTCTTCTTCGTGATTGACACCGCCGCCTAAAATGAATAATGACCCGAAGCGTAACGGATGCAATTGCAGCGGCAAAGCGAGCAATCTCGAGGATTCTCTGTTTGCGCTGCCTACGCGCGGGATGAGAGAAATCTCATTTTGCGTGGTACGATCGGATTCGTGCAGTCTCGCAAATTTATTGTAACGAATATGGCGGCGCTTCCTAGGCGAATATTGCTCGGAAAATCCCTTTGAAAAGATCGATTCTACTTCTATTGAGAGAATGTGTAAAATTCCTGCAGCTCGATGGCGCCGATACTATTGAATATTTTTACGATTGACGGGAGGAATGTGTGCTATTTTATGGAGAAAAAATTTTCCTCGATTCTTGTTCAATCTTCGTTCCAAAATGTGAGAAACTTGGAAAAGGATCACTTGTATCTCTATGAGCCTTTTGTTGGGCGTAGAATGCAATTAGCATTTTACGACCGTGTTGTTTGAAAAATTCACTTACAAGCACGTTTTCGACGCCACTACCTATCTCTCTCGCACCGAAAGCAGACGTCCAAGCACGTGCCTTTGAAGCTAACGTTTGCAACACACGCCGCGCACGACGAGGAATCTTGATGATCTGCACTTAAACGAGTTAGACAACACCGATCCTGGTACAGTGTTGTAATTAAAAACATTTTTTCCCATGAGACGTATAGAATGTTCGGAGAAAATAGCTAGAATGATTATCAAATAAGCAAAAAGGAAATGCGTTGCTCAACAAAATATTTTTGCAAGTAAACACAGACATCATTTTTTTTGTATTTACACTATAAGAATCTGCATCAATAACGTTATGCATATTTAAATTTTAATATTTTTCGATTCATTAAAATTTATAACTTCCGGCGAACGCAGGGCATCATATGAGGATCATATTTATTGCATTATCGATTAATAAAAAACAGTATACGCTCGTACACGAACAGTGTAACGTAATTATTAGCCGCGGCAAATACAAAGATGCGACTCGACTGACTGGATACATAGCACTAAGCATCCTATTAACGACGGCAATTAACGTGGCGCTATCTTAATTCCGGTTCCTTACTGCACGCGAGGAATAAATGTCGGATTTATGGCGAGATTAAGCGACGCGAAGAAGAAGGAAGAAAGAGAGATTAAAGGGGCGCGAGAGATGAGCATTGAAGGCGCAAGAATTACGTGTGGGAAGACGAGCGATTGCCTCAACGGAGTGCGTGTAGGCGAGATCCTGACGTGCGTCTCTTCGTCTTGCTTTTTTTTCATCTTTTATTCTTTTTGCAGTCGTCTCTTTACGTCTCGACAGCGGACGAAAGAACGATGACGACGAAGACAGTCTGGCGACAGACTAGTAATGATAGCAATAGAAAAAAAAAGACAAAGGCGACTTGTTTCAATCAAATCTCCTATTTAACTCTGTTACGTTGTCTTTTATGTCGAGATATAAATAGTCGATGTAATATTTGATACGAAATATTTACGATAGTGTGTTATAATAATTTATGAATTCTTCATAAAGTTTCGATAAAAATTTTAATTACATTATATATATAATTTATTATATACATAATAAATATTTCTATCTCGTGTTATTAATATTTTTACACATGTATATTATAGCTTTTAAAATAATTAAACGTCTCAGAATCAAGAGAAGGTTGTAGATCAACCACAGTAAATATAAAATTCTGCATTTTAAAATTTAATTTTTGTTAATTATTAAAATAAAACATATGTAACATATTTATTAATTTTATAATTTATTTAAAACTAATACTATAAATAATCTTTTGATTTATAAAACTAAATGAGAAAAAACTTGTTTACTATCTTATGACTCGTGTCAATGCGACTATTGGCTCTCGTTTTTTACGGAAGATCTTTTCTTGTCCTCGAATGTGCCAAGTCGCTTTTATGCTTGTTCCATCGTTCAAGCGTAACGAAACCGCATAGATGCTGTCTGTTGAACTGTTTGAACAAGCACATACTAGGACACAATACTGTTTAGCGATATTTAACTGTATTATAGCTATTTTATCAGTCTGTAGAGTTAAATGCAAAGATTTACATTTTAAAAAATATTTACATTTAAACCGAAATAAAGATTGATATTATTTAATTATAATATATAATTAAATTAATTATAATATATAATTAAATAACATATATAATTATATAATTATTTAATTTTAAAGCTAAATAAAATTGATAGCTAAATAAATTTAAAATTAAAAATTCGTTTGTTGACTCATTTCAAGGAGGCATCACTTTCGGTCAAATTCAGATATATCAAAAAGTGTCAAAATTTTGGTGTTACAAACATAAACTTTCAGATTATTATAAAGTAGAAAAATCAACAGTTTAAAAAGATCTCTGAGACTTAACTTAGAACGCCCGGAAAGTCGAAACGGCAGGTTTATACGAGATGACAAAAGTTCTTCAAAAGACCGACAAAGTTTCCATCATTAACCTGTACGTTTAGCACTTACACAATAAGTCTAAAAGTCAGTCTCCTCTCAAGTCTAGAAATCGTAACATAAAATTGAATCTTTTTCGGCGACGAATTTTCCAAGCTTTAATCTATGCAAATAGTCACGAAAGCGCCACGGGATGACAGGTCGCGTAAAAAAATTATATATCGTTAAAAAATGATGTCTCGTTAACGACAATGAGTTTTTTGCGCAGCGCGTGCACATCATAAATGACCCATTAATATCCCCATGCAAAAATCACACATCATCGTCATCCCTTTCGTTACAAATGATTATTCATTACCAAGCCCCAAAGTGTAATGCATTAGGGGGACGCAGTCGTATGAAATCGAGCGAAAGAGTTTATACGAAGCCGAATCATACGGGGCAGCTGTAACATCGGTACAACTTCTTTTTACCGTAGGGCAAAGCGAAAGGGTGAAGCGATTTGCATATGTTTGCCGGACATTGGGTAGCATACTTATTCCGGGATTTGAATCGATGGATGGACGGACGGACAGACGGACCAGTTTACTGACTAGTGCAAAATTCGACAATAAGAATCGCATTCGTGATCACGTACCGCGAAGCAACTTTTGCGACCGGCATTGTTAGCAATTATTCCGGCCTTACACCTTAATGTACCGATTATCATAATCATTGCACATGCCACTTTCAGTCATTAGTATAGAATAGAACAGAACTTTTAGCCTTTTTAAGGTGTTTAAAAATTTTTAAATAAATATATATAATTATATTATTTTTAGCTTTTATTATATTTATAATAATATGTATTTTTTAGGCAAAATCCGAAAAGTGAAGTTTCGCCCGGTTTTCGTGATAAAACTGGCAAATCATTGAAAGCTTCGCGATCTCGAGTAAGAAAATTAATATAATTATCTCACCATATAATTTTAATTGCTGTATAAGCCATACAGAGAGAATTATCTTTTTTCTTCCTAATTATATTAGAAAATAAAATCGTACGTGTATATATATTTAATTATATATTTTATCAAGATAATCATCATATGTTTTTTAAAATAATATATATCATTATCTTAAAAAATACTAATGCTAAACAAAGACTTGGTTCGTTGCACACGACTCTCTTAAAGTTTCAAGAGTTACTGAATGGCGTGATTCATTCGAAAACAGCGCTTAATGAATTACGAGGTTCTTTTCGTTCTCACTATGATGCGACAGAAAGGATGAACAGCCCTTTCATATTCCGCTCGCGAGTTAAATGCGGAAAAAGAAATTTCGCAGACCGCCTCTGTTAATTCGAGGTGACATACGTAATCGTAAATGAGTCATCGCAAGAGGGAGATTCCTCTCGCGTTGCGTTCTTTCCTGTTTTTCGCACGTTCCCCGTGGATTTTCTTTCTATAGACACAGACAGCTTGACACGTCTGCGCGATTGTCTTCATTTTTTTGTGTCTGTCCTATTCCGCTCCTCGCTTTCTTATCCGTCTTTGCAGTCTTCTTCGTTCATTAACTCGCACAAATAGATGAAGTGACGACCGTGAAGCCGTCACTTCGTCACGCGGTATTTTCCAGAGTCGATAATTAAAATCTCAATTTGTCACACAATTGCAATCAAGGCGCAATTGTGCTTGCATCAATATTAATAATCGAAAGACGCTTTTCTTTTAAATTGACGCCGCTGTCAATTATATCACTTTCTACTTCAAACACAATAAAAATTCAATAATAAATATTAAATAAGATATTGCTGCTAAATGTCTTATCAAACATTATCCATGATAAAAACAGATCATACATATGTAGTTGTTAAATGTAAACTAAAACTAACGCGTACTGGGACGTCGCAAAGATTCACAATTTGTGCAATCGCAGGCAGATATTATTCTGAAAAAAAGTACTTGTCCACCGGTTAACAAGAGCCAACAACAGTATAGTCACTGATCTAAGTGGCCGAGCGATACGAGACGCGAGTGTAATTCGAGCTTAAGCGTAGGACGTATCGCGGCCTTGAAAAACTACTCCACAAAGGTCCCGCGATTTTTTCCCTCTCGCGAAAACCGCGACAATTTAATGCAGAATTTATCGGCAAAGGCGCGTGGAGATTTTCGAATAGGGATCTTAAGGGCGATCCCCCTCTCACCCCTGAGACAGGGGGGGATAAAGTCGCGTCATAAGGTCAGGTACACGCGATACGACCTGTATGTAATTCGATCCCCGATAGTCTCGCGACCTTGAATGCCCGTCGACCACGCTGCCCACCTGCTATCAGTATTCGCGATATCCATCGGGATGCATCGTACTAGAATGTCGGTTGGAGGCTGATCGACCGGTGGTCCGGGTTGTCCAGGTGCCCGTCGAAGCGACCGCTCGGAATTCGTGTCTGCTCGTGAAAACGAGATCAATATTCGATCCGTCTTCAAGGTACGAAACTGCGCGACTTGATGCAGTATTTATCGTAAAAAATTCAATTGACATCTTGAGGAACCGCCGAATAAAACATTAAAGGAAGATGACTTATATATATTTCTAATTTTTCCATCAAAATAATTTTAAATAATTAGATAAAAAAATGTTGATATAAGAGACGATGTCAAAAAAAATATAAAGAAGATAATTTATAAGAAAATAGAAATATGATTTGCATGATATGTAATTGATATTGTCCGCAAGATGTTAAAGAATCATAAATAAAATATTTGAAATAATATATAAATTTATACTTGATGCATATTATTTTTATCTGCGATTGCTTCGAACAAATGGAATCATGTGCGAAGCTAGACAATTTTTTTCGATTTCTTTTATCTTCAGGATGACATCGCGATGCCAAGACATGAAGCAACGGATCGACTCGATTGATGTTTGTTCTCGGAGTCTTCCAGCATCTCATATTCTAAAATCTCAAGATTGCGCCGATGATTCGATAGCTCTGACTGATAAATTACCGAAAAAAGCTGTTTCTACCGTGATCCTAGAGATCGACAGAGGCGAGGAAGAATCCGGTGATGCAATTTCAAAAGTAGCGACATTGAAAAAAATTGTGGAGACATCTTACTGCGACGATAGATCGCGTGATCAGTCAGTGATTTTCATCAAGTGTGCTGCAACACCTTGCAAAGATTTTTTGTCTGCTCAATATTCAGATACAGATGTTTCACGTCAAAAATCGAAAGCGACAAGTTCTCCTCCAGACTGCAAATTTGCATGTTCAGATCAGGAAATTGATATTTCCTCGGAGATGGATGATGCATTTTCTCAAGTGACGTGTCGAAACGGTGCTGATCCTTCCGAGATATCAAGTTCTTCAAAGAAATCCTTGAAGAGATTTAAAAGACGAATTTATCCAACTAGTTGTTGTCGTCCAGTACAACAAACGACAATCAAGGAGGCTTGCAAAGATTTCCTTCACGCGAAATTTTCTGCGTCAGATGCGACATTTGTCGGCAAAGACGATAAGCGAAGCCTCGACGAACAACAACTTCAGTGTCCAGTATCGGAGCGGATGCTGCGAACTAAGGTCACGCGAGTGGAATCCGCGAAATCGGGCAAAGCATCCACGTGTCAGAGATCAGCAACAGCTTCTAGAGACGCTTGCTTAATTCCTGGAAGAATTTCCGAAGAGACGTCACCCTTGTCTAGTTCGCAGGACTTGATAGCTCGCTACAAAAAACACATTCCTATTCATCTACTAGAGAAATACGAGATCTGTCGGTCTAGAAGAAACGGTCTGCAGGACGAATGCGTCCTGCCATTCTTGCAAACTATCTTTAAAAAAGAGGGGCGTACTTGGGACAACTGCATTGAGCATAAACGGAGTATCGAACAGATCGATTAAACGCAAATCGAAATGGAGCGAATCGATAAAACTGAAGTTTTATTATGTCTAGAATAATACTTGTGTGGAATTGAGAAATTAACATGAGCAAAAATCAGAAAATTATTATATTTCTAATTATTTTTGAAAAGAATTTTGTGTAAAAATATATTGCATTTTATTAAATTGTTAATGTAAAAATATTTTCCTCGTGTTTTCATTTCCTCGTGTCTTTATATAATAAATAAAAATGTTGAAAATAAAAAAATATAACGTTATTTTAAAATAATTCAAAATAATATTTTCTGTACATTCTTAAAATTCCAAAAATTAATACATCTATAAATATCGTCTAAATTAAATAATTTATACAAAAACGAAATATGTCTGCGAATAATTGTAAATAATTGTATTCGGGATTAAATATACTTAATGGATAACAATAACGATTAAAATATTGTGCTTTCAGGAAACAGGCTTGTGTTCTGAGAAAGGTCGAAGAAAACAAGCATCGAAACTAGAAGCATCCAGCGTTAAACCGCAAAAATCTTTTGCAAAAATCAGTTGCAAAAAGAGACGCCTTAAAAAAGTCAAATCGATAGAACTGCGTGGGGGTATACTTTATACCGATTGCGACTGTTATCGCCGGAATGGCCTCCAATACGATTGCCCGCGCACTTTATGCGGCAGTATGCATGAAGCGTATAATAGCAAAGCGAATACGAAATAGTCAAACAATTGCAATTTTCCAAACACACCTTGCTCGAAAAAATTCGGCCACACAAAGCATAATTTCTCTAATTAATTTATCCTTCTTAGGATTTGGCAAATAAGAAAAATATTTAAAAAACGTGTACTCCATAAATTATATAATAATATTAAAGTTATTATTTAAATCCAGAGAGAGAGTAGAAATTATATCATTTATTATTAATACAGTTTTATATAAGATAGTAGTCTGAATTTCTGGCTAATGCATTCTTTTTATGTTTTATTTCACAATAGAGGAATCTTGTAAGGCTAAACCATGGCCTCAGTGTGACTTGGGAAGGTACTTTATGAAAAAATGGGAAAAGTATAATGAAAAAATCGATGAAAGACCGCCGGGATTATTTCAAGGTACGAAAGAGGCCTGGCTGGCCGAAGTTTCTAAAAGAAAATTAAAAGCGCAAGTGACTACGAAAGCCCAAAAGCAGTGTATATAATCTATGTACACACGAATATTTTAAAATAAAAACCAAGTAAAAAACTGATAACACGTTACGTTAATTAACTGTAATCCAAAAATAGCATTTTCGCGTTTGAAAGTTCGTTTCATCGAACATGCGATACGAATGTGTCACGTAGCAAATCAATATTCCCTTTCCGCACATCGAGTCGTATAATCAAACACTTTTACTTTGTGATTCTCTGCGTGCAACGATCGCGGACGACGGAAATAAACAAAACGTCGGCGAACCAACCGGAAGTCATTGCATGTAAATGCTCGCTCGTTCGTTCGCTCGATGTTGGAAGGCGGCTTTATTTCCGGAACGTCGAACATAATATGCCGAAATACGCCGGGGGTACGTCTGCTCGGTAACAGAATCTAAAATTGGACCGAAATACCCGGCAGCTTCTGCATTTCCAATGGATTGCTGGATTCTATATTCAACATATCCACGTACGTTACCACGTGAAATAATTTATGTAAACCGCATTAATCTTTTCTTATTGTTAAATTCAATATTTCTAAAATAGTTTGTATGTAAAAATACATAAAATAATTTCATTAATAGAGGGCATAAAAAGAGAGATGAACGATTTCTTTTATATCATGTTTTTTCTCTTTTTATGAAAAAGTGTAATTTATGTAATTAAATTTAACGTAATATAATTAGTATAAATTAAATTACGTTTTTCATGTATATGAGAAACTTGGAAATGTTTCAGAAATTTTATTTAATTTATTTATATATTAAAAATCTATAGAAATATTTTGATTTAATTATTTACTAAACAAAAACGAAAATCTTTTTAATATACAAAAAGAAAAAATACACCAGCAGACATGTATAAAATAGAAATATAAAGAAGATAAATCAACAGCGAGAATAAAATTGAAAAAATAAAAAAAATATAAAACAAGAAGAATATTTATAGATATTATTAAATATTTAAACTACTTGACACTATTACTCGCGAGAAATTAGATTCTAATTGTAAGCATTAATAGAGAAGAATATTTAGCCGATTTTTTCATGTCGTACATTAAGATCTTTAGAGAAGGATGATTCTCGTGCCATTTAACGGTCACCGAGAGCCAGTTCGCGCTTCAGCTTCAAGAAGCTCGGCGGAATAAAGCTCGCGCGTTCCCAGAAGGCTCTTTATTCCGGGCTTGAAAGCGGCACACGGCCCCGGGCGACGGGATTTACATGGGGAACGCCCGCGTGAATTAATACGGACGCACGTGGCAGAGGCGCCGGAACGCTCGGCGTCGGGCAGGAAATATAACGGTGTACGAGCGCGCGGCTTCCGTTTACCTCCCCGCTCCCCGAAGGCGAACGCGCATGCATTTGCATCGAACACATTCGCGGCGTCGCGACGACGGGTCCTGAATAAAGGAGAAAAAAATGGCAACGTGCCACCGTGTCTAAAGTAGCCGTGTCGCGCGTTCCTCGCCAGCATCCCCGACTCCAACCTTTATCTGTCGTACCTCGTCCACGAGATAAAAATTCCACGCGCCTCTCCGGGTCGGAATGCTCTCTTCGACGCGAGGAATAAATTTACGGATACTGTTCGTAAGCGTTTAACAATTTCTCTTGGTATTCCGCACACAGCTGATAAAGATGACGCAATGTTGAAGTGCAGGACTTGAAATGTAAATTGTTGCCTTCAAAAAGTTTCCTCTCTTGTTATGTAATTTAAAGCGCTTTTAAATAGATTTTCCTAAGACTTACAAGACAAATTATTATTATTCATTGAAAATTTATATACAATATATTACTATTATTATTACGCATGATTTTGTATAAAAAGAATTGATGGAAATTTTTCATCTTATTCTCGATGAAAATTTGATTAAAAATTTTTATTAATAAATTTGTGAGAAGAGAAAGATATGCAAAATTATAATAATTATACATTTATAGAAATATATGTTTTTATTAAGAACTTAATATCGCCTATAATTGTTAAATAATTATTTTATTTCAATGCAAAAGCTGCAAATGTTTCAATTATATCTCTTCAAATAAAAAAAATATATCTGATACATAAAACATTTTTATCAATATAGAAATGTTTTCTACTTTTTATTAATCGAGCTAATGCTCAAATTGATTAGTAATAATTATTATAATATGCTTTTGGCTATAATTTTTTTATCCCTTGTATTTTATCTTCAGCATCCGTGTTTGGATCGATACCTTGTTGCGGTACGAGAGTGATTTAACGCGGAATAATTAGTGGAGGAACATCGTCAGCAGTTAACAGTTATGTTCGGGACATAAACTTTGGCTAAGGCCAGGTACATTGCTTGGTGGTGATGGTTCTTTTTATCACTTCCAGGATATCGCGCTCCGGAGATATAGGGTGTGTTCTGGAAACGTTTGTATCTCCGGTATCGTCGACAGGTATAAATTCACTACAAGTTCGTATCGATGTATAGTGTAAGGCGATTGCACTGTAATTTATGCGCGATAATTATGACGAGCGGTAAATCGCTTTTTGCCAGAGCATATCGAGTAGTGCAACGCGTGATTCGCATAAACTGCGTGTCTTCAATTTGCTTCCTCATTATATATATTACATAATTTCACTTTAGTTTAATTAGCAGTGATACAAAATTATGACAGAGAGAATAATCACAAACATATCTATAAATGAATCTCACAATTTTAAACGACAAAATATCTAGAAATTTGATTTAAGACAAAAATTTCTTTTAGTACAAATTTTATTTTGATCATATAAATCATAGAAAAAGAGAAAGGTAAAACGTTTTTACGACGTGCTTTGATGTTCTCACATCAAAAAGAAGGGAAATTATCTTACTATTAGTGTACATTGAAAGAATCCAAAATGAAAAGTTTTTTTGATTTAGACAGTAGTCAAAGAAAAAAAGATGAAGGAATAGGATACGAGGTGCTTACTAACGAAACCAGAAAAGATGAGAGACAAGGCGATGGAATATACATATCACATGTAAGCGGAGAGCACGGGAATATTCTCAGTAATAAGAAACCTATAAGAAAAACAGGGATACACTACGTTACGTTGAACATAAGCTGAACAGACGCGATATCTAATATGGCGAAGACCTAATGAAAAGGGAGAAAGGTCACTGAACATACAAGTATTATCTCTAGAGAACCCTCACATGTGTGTCACGACTTTCTAATTTATTTTCTATTCTTTTCAAATATTTTCTATTCTTATTTTTTATTTTAACATGAATGTAATTTATTTAAATTATCCTCATACATCCAAGATTTTAGGTAAGTACATTTCTGATTTACAGAGAGAGGAAGAATGTAATGTAAGATTAAATAATGTATAGCTTATCGAAAACAAAATATACGTACAATCACTACGGAGATTTTAAAAATTTAAAAACAAAAATGTGTAGAGAATTTTCAATGCAAAATAATTTAAAATTTATACATTTTACACAAATTTATTTATTATTTTTTACTTTTATATAATATAAAAATAAAAAGTAATAAATGAATAATAGCGGAAAGTAATAGCGAAAAAATCGTTTATTGCGTCCGCTAACAATTATCCATACAAATTGAAAAATAGAAGATTAATTTGCGAGCGCGAAATCGCGGGTGTTGGCAATGATCATTCAATATCGTTGTGTAAGTCCTGTTATAACACTTTCTCTCTCTTTCGCGGCGTAAGAGCACATTATATGCCATGATATTCGTGACATTGCAGAATCTCATTGTCAGAACATACAGGCTTCTCTCGATATTGCCCTCTTCTATGTTTCTGTACTAAATTTTTCATTCTGCTGTCAATCAATGGAACGAACGAAAACACGGCGGAGATCAATCAAAAATTTATCTTTCGTAACATATTATTATTAATTATTCAATGTCCAAGTAAAAGCAAATAATAAGTCATGAGATTTCATTAAAATACACTGTGTAAACATCGAATGCGCGTTTTTAATAACGTTATATTCCCCAAGTGAACCGCTGTATTCTTGCTATTTCTTGTTTGTCGTTAAGTATACACCGAGCTATTTATATAAACCAAGTTCTATGAAATTACGGCCTCTACCGCACTCATAAGTTAACCGCAAGCGGATAAATTTTTCTAGGATGTGACTACCGCGCAGCAAAAGCCACTTAGCGCGAAGTGGAAGATCTAAGGGCATTTAGGCGGGATAATATTATAGCGTTGAATAAGCGCGTTACTTTGCTGAAAGATAGATGAAGGTTGGCAGACGAAACGTGGGAAAGAAATGAGATTTAAGAGTGGAAGGTATAACCATGGAATGGTGTTAATGCGATGTTACAGCTCCGACAAGGCGATCGATATTATTGCTGATGTATCTACACTTATTTGTTTTCAAGCAATTTACGTAATATTTAATTCAACTCGACTACTGTTAATTATAGGAAACATCCTTTATATCTTGTACACGTAAAATCTAGCATTTATCATTCTTAGGACATCAGTAAAATGAGCCAAAAATATTCTAAAAGACAGGAGAATGAAAAATTTAGAAAATATACGAGTAACTTTTTAAAATAATATTCAATTTTTTCGCCCGGAAAAATATCAATAAAATACATACAATTTTGATTTCATCTTTTTTCGTCAAATTTTTAATTAATTAGAATGAGGTAAATTCAAGAAAGTGCAAAGATTAAAAAATTATTAGGATTAAATAATTTAAATAATTTACTTATTAAGATTAAATAATTATTTTATCAAAACGGTTAACGATTTTAATATTCAAGCCTGGGGGCAATTATTATAATGGAATTCTCTCAAACTAAGTATCCAAGAAGTAACAGTAGTCTCGACCGATCTCTCATAGACTTTCGCAATTAGATTCGCGGTGAAACCGAGATAAACCGCGGATATGAATGATAGAGACCACCGGCTTGGACGCTCGGATAGAGATCATCGTAAGAGGCGGGCGCTTAATTTCCGCGGGGGTGCGCTTAATGAATAGCGGGAACCTCTCAAGATCGTTAGCCAGCGCGAGAAGCAATCCCGGTAAAAGTCACGCGATCCTAACCGGCCGTCGTGCGGGCATAAGCAAGGATAGATTGCGGATGGATAAAAAGACATAACGCATTTACGGGCGGAACAAGTAGGAAGCGGACTTTAAGCGGACTTTAAGTGGAAATTGATTTGCCTGCGTGCGCGGAGCGTCAAGCTGAAGAATACGGTATCACCTCGCACGGTCAATGATCCGACGAATGGACGGCCATATACGAAGATCCGACCGTGATCTTTATCGCTTGCCTTGTAGGGGATGTATGACCGTTAAATAGCTCTTCATCCACGACATGACGAGCATACGCGTTGAAAGAATCCGACGTGGAAAGCTCGACATGATGAGTTCAAGCATGTCGAGTTCTCGAAATGAATAGGTCCCGTAGTCGATACGCGGTAATTATCATTAATACTTAACGAGATGTCTCGTATGCTTTGGTCGTTAGGTTCCTTTTTTTTCGTTAAAAAAATAGAAGTAATTTTTTTATAGAAATTCATCAAGAGTGTTGCGCGAAAAAAATTAGTTTCTGCATCTGAGAAATGCATAATTATTTATTTATAATTTTAAATGCAGTTTAATATAGGTTGTTGCAAAGAGATTAATAAATTTAATAAAATTTAATAAAAAAAATTATAAATTTTTTTATTGATTTATTTATATATCTAACTCTTTTCCCTGACTTTGTTTATAATAATAAATTTATTATTTTTATTATTTAGATAATTTGCAACTTTTTCAAGTATATGTCAAAAAAAGAAAAAAATTAATTTAAGAAGATATTACGTTGACTTTATACCTAGTTTTAAAATTTTAAGAAATATATTATATATAATTTTAAGTTGTGAATGTCATATGTTAAATGTCATATGTTGCTGATTGTAGAAGATTTCTGTTTTACCCAACACCAGCTTTTACCACTGCACCGTTTCAGATATAAACCGTCTCTGACGCTACGTGCTAGTCTACCTTTCTCTTGTATCGAGCATGCAATGCCGATAAAGTTACGTTCTACGTCAAATACAGTTTCTGGGGTATCCAACGTTTGATAATGTAAATCTTTCTTACATATTTTCTCTTCCTAAAATAATATTCTAATCTAGAAAAAATATCAAAACATAAATATTTAATAGTAATAAAATATATCCTTTTTACAATCGATTTTTGTCCATTTAATCCATACAATCCATATAATCTATAATTCTATATAATTGATTTTTAAACACTGCACAAAATATGTCTATTATATATACATATATATTTCTTTTGTAAAATGCTATTATTTGAATCGATTAGTTGATTCGCTGCCGATCTTGATTACAAAATTTTTATATTAATTTTATGAACTTTTCTCTAGCTGCGAGAATATTACGAATAAATATAAGTAATATTGCTAAAAATATTACGAATATTATAAGAATATTACAAATAATATAAATAATATTACGAATCATATTACAAATAATAATATTGCTATGATAAAATTGTCAATTTTTTTGGGTCGAAGGGTACCGCAGCAAAATGTAGTAAACGGAAAAAATTTAATTAGCTGGCCAAAGAATAATTAAATTTTTACAGTACGAATGTGCTAGAAAATACCAGGAAAGTATGCAAAAACTCGTCAGCACGTACGTCAGCACGTTGTAAATTCTATCCTCATGTCGTTGATTCGGGCAACGCAATTGCGAATGTAAAGAATAAAAAATTCGAGGAAACTCTCGAAATGAAAAAATCAGCGATAGCATATAAACCGGATGGATGTTTCTTCTTGCACTTTCAATGTAAATCTTTTTAAAGATCCTTTATAAATATTAATAAAGTCTTAATTAGCAAATTTGTTTTTCTCTCAAAAATAATTATTTTCTATTTCCTTTTTCTAAAGAATTTAAAATCGCATATTAAACAATGATTAACAAATTTTTTCATACTTCTACAACAGCATCATTATTCGTTGATTAGCAAGATGATTATTATTTATAAGACTAACAAAAATGTCAAGGTGTTTGCGCGCTTAATTGATTGTCTAATGAATTAATCCACTCATTATTTTTGCGCCTACGAGATTCCGGCCTTGCAATCGATTTATCTTCGATATGATAGTGTGTATACTTGACAATGTCCGTTACAGATACACAGCAGCGAATCAGAAATGGAGAATGTGCATTGTCATTGCACTTTCTCTCTATTACCGTTGTAATCGACGTCATCTTGCATTAAATCCTAGTTGCATAATGTAAATTGAATTTATGATATCATTTATAAAATATGATCAAAGAATTCTTTCATATTTTTTGTAATTAACTTGCTAATTAATATGTTATATTTGCGTCGCATCGCATCGCATCCTGTTTTATTACTATAATACCAATATTATATTATATTATAGAAGTTTCTATGTATTACTAATCACAGACTTTACAGAATGACACTTCTGTAAAGATATATTATCGTGACATTTACTTGAATTAACATATTATCATGCATTCAAGTACTTATATTTAGAACACTATCCTTCTTTCAAGCCAAAGCGTCAAGGCAAAGTTGACAAAGACAAAGACACGATTTTTTTCCTTTGCAACGCGTTATATATGTAGACGCTATTGTAAACGATCATTGTCATCTTATTCAACGAGTATTGTTCTTTGTAGAAATTACAGAGGCGACAAGTGTAGGCCGCATGCTAAAATGATGAATTCAGCACAAGCAGAAACGTTAAAAGTTTGAATATAGATTGACTTGCTCAATCATAATTAAGACGTTAATAAAAGATGCATCCCTCACGTTTACAAGATTTTAATTCCCGGTTTTGATAAGTGATAATTTTGCAATTAATTTTTTTAATTAATCTCATACATATTTTGTTTTACGTGAGACAAAAAAGGAAAATAATCGACGAAATTTAATAACAGAAAATAGAAAAATAATATATTATCCAAAATATAATTTTGGATAATATATTATAAAAATAATATATTATCCAAAATAATAAAATAATATATTATCCAAAATTATATAATAAAAATAATATATTATCCAAAATAAATTATACCAAAATAGAATATATTGTCGCTCGACACTTTACCTCGAACATTACGGTCTCGTTCTAGTCGAGCAGTTCTAGGTAAGGATCTGCTTTTAGACTCACCTGAAACAAAAGAGAATCGTATTCAAATTACTCCAAATGTTACTAAATAAAACTCTTAAAATCGAAATAATATTAGGGAAAATTTGCCTGTATCATCAGCACTAATCTTATAAGTCAAACTTTATCAATTTTTTTACAATTGATAACGACACATCTAAAAAAAAATATGAAATAAATGAACAATAAAAAATATAAAAACTCTTCAAGTTATGCATTCTATTTTATGCGTATTATAAACATTTAAAAAAGTTAGATACGGTTGATGTAACTTATGACCAATTTATTTTAGCTGATAATCTTCTAATAATGCAGTTTTCTGTACTTTTGTATTTTACTAGGTTAAAATTTTTTACATATAGTTATAGAGAGAGAGAATTTTTTATATTATTTTACGTATATATTACATTTATTAAAGATTTATTAAATCGATATTTATAAATAAACTGATTATATTTTCTAAATTATATCACCATAAGATTTCTTATGGAGAAGTATCAAAGAAAGCAAAAATTAATTATTGTACCAAAATTATTGCTTTAATTATATTATTTAATAATTATATTTTTATAAACTTTTCCTTATTTATTATTATTTAAATATAATTTAATATGAAATATAAATTAATATTAATATATGTTATTTTTTAATTATTGTATGTTAGATGTTTATTTATTTATTTAATATGTATAAGTACGTATTAGTAAATGATTCCTTTTTTCACTTATATTTTTCCCATTTACAAATTTATTACTTTTAAAGGAGATATTTTATGATTTTTTTGGAAACCGATAGATACAATTTAGGAAACTGTTTACTTAAATCGTACCTTTTGTGTTATGAAAAGATTTATAACAAATTAATTTGTTCGACAAAAGATTAAACATCTAATACGATATAGGCACTTCTCCTCCAATTAAATTTTGTCAGTTGTTAAAAACAATTTTACTATTACAAAGATTTCAATATATCATTTTATATGCACATATATAATAATTTTACTTTTTCGATTTTTATATTTAATCAATTTAATAAATTTTACATTAATTAACGATCTCTATAAAATGTTGAACCATCTTAACGGTATATTACAGCATCGATTTTTCGCGTATTAACATCGCTGTGACTTCATCTTGATATAGCGACCCTATTCGCGACAGAGGCATCAAACTGCACGCATCCGCGGCCACAGAACCAGAAGTTCTGCCGCGCCGGTTCTGTTATGCGGCTCCGTTTCGTGGCTTTTTCGCGGGGACAGCTTTTTCACAGTGCGTCGCACGATCGTAATGGATGTTCTCCGACCGTATCCAAGAGAGAAAGAGAGAGAGAGAGAGAGACCACGCTCCAATTCTCGCTGCAAGTTCCGAGACTGCGCCAGGTACAGCTACGGTTAGCTGGCAGGTAAGACGTTGCATCCGCTTGTCGCACGTGGACACTTTCGTCTAATTGCGCGCGCCAAGTGGTCGTGCTAATTACAGCCTGCATTCTTTTTGCCTTCCTTCTTCTACAATCGAATGCACGACTGGAAATTATACGAGGGGATCTGATTGCAGATCTTAGAATCGATTTATTTCGCTCGAGATGCTCTTTTAAGTTAAGTAAACTGGTATTGATATTATAGGAAAGAAAGGTCGCAAAATTTTTTATATTCTATAATAACCATAATTTCAAGATGGAATTAAGAGAGAAAACTGCAAAAGATATGTATATATTGTATAAAAATATAAAAAATAATTAGACTTTAGAATAAGTTTGAAAGTGACAAGTAAAAGCAATAGATATAATCAGCACATTTCATATCTTTTTTTTTTTAATATTTAGGCTTTCGGATTTAATCTGTGGTACAACTCAATGACTCGTTTCTGCCAATACGCATCCATCGAAAAAAATATTCCGCTGCGGGCAGAATTCTTGAAGAAACTTTCTACAAAATAACGCCCATTGTGAAATTATTATCATACGTGTATGTATAGTATTATACATTGTATAGTATCATATGTGCGTTATTACGAGCATCGTAAGACGGGTATTTCGACCATGAAGAGACAGCAGTTCAGTCTAACCGTTTTTCCGCAACCTGCTAGAGAAAATTTTTCAATTAATTTCTTGTCTTGAAGTGGTTGCGGTGGATCTCAAGTGACATTGAAATATGTGATATGCGCAAATATTAGTGAGAATGTCTGATAAAATCACGAGCGTTCGATTCAGTTATGTCCTCGAATAAAATAAATATGTGAATTTTTATTATCGATACGACTAAACTTGTTTCGATTCCGATAAGATACATGAAAAACGCAATAAACCGTTGTCATAAAATAAAAAGGAAAATGGCGGAAGATGGAATGTATTTTAAAATATATTTTAAACTAAGTATGTAACAAGAGAAAATATCTCGCGATTGATATCAATAATTTTTCACAATTGCTATAATTTTTTATCGCTCATTTAACAATAATTAATATCGAGATACGTTAATGATAATTAATCGTCGTGTTGTTTTTTTAAAAAGAGAAATTCTGAATAATAATCCCTCTAAAACATGATTCGCGCAAGAAAATGAAAACTCTTAAGATTTAATTGTGCTTACATCCTGTTTCTACTATTTATAATATTTTTCAAAGTATCAGCCTCATTTATTGTAAAAAGAAAAACGACGTTTAAAAAAAACAGATAGAATAATGTTTCTCTGCTTTTTCACGCAAACTTCGGATGATTGATTGCTATCGCTCGACGCGTAACCATCATCGAAACCAGATTTACAACATTGCTCGTAACATGTGCAAGAGGATTTTAATTCCGCGATTGCGGCTAATAGTCGTTAAGTGCATATAAGTCCTGGAATAAGTCGTCAATTTATTTGCGTCAACGTAAAAATAAATTTACTCTCGGGACGTTTCACGCGACTTTTTAGCCGACTCGAGATCTCGCGTAATAAGTTTCTTCTACGGGGAAAGTATAGACGAGCTCACACATACACAGCCTAGATCATCTCTCTATTAATACGTTTCGTTAAAGCCTCTCCCTTAGTCCCAGTACTAATTATAATCGATTTCATATCCAATTAAATTCTGGATTTGCAGGAAAATGTCAAAGTGTACTATGTGAAAGTATCGACTTTCTTCAGGAAATTAATAAAGCACATAAAAAAATATGTTCTACAAAAACGGGATATTAATAAGAGATATTAAATGATAACGTTAATGATAGAGTATAAGTTTCACATGTAAACTATTTTGTAAAATTAGTAAGTGTATACACGTAAAAAATATACAAATATAATATTATGTATCACAAACAAACGAGATTAATTCATGCAAATTTAATCTTATCGATTCAGTGATTTTATTATTCACACGTACATATGTTCAATCAATAATCCAATAAATATTTCACAGTAATTATAATACATCCTCGAGTAACAACAAAGAGATAAATATTCACGTTTTCATTCTGAAAGCAAACGCTGTGTGAAGTATTGCCATAATTTGTATTATATAAATAATTACAAGAGTTAGTCGTCACGTTTATAATCATTGCTGTAATTACGATGGCAATCATCTGAATCAGCAATAATCATCTTCCGCACAATGATCACGGTATCTTTTTTTCTCGACGTGAAATCAAAAGTGAAATGCCGAAGTAGTATCGGTGAACCGACCGCTTTTAGAATTTCTCACTCTTTCGATTAGAATTGAGTGTTGTAATTTTAAAAGAGCGCAGCTGATAAAGTTACACGTTCCGCATAAGCCACGAAATATGGCCGAGAAGATTGATTGACCTGGTATTTGTAGTTTCGATTTCTCTTCAGCATGAATTCGAATACCACTTTACGATCGTTCTGACAATCATCATAAGATGTTTGCGCGCGTAAAAGCGAAACGCGAAGGTGCTTGTGCAACTTCTTTTACGGTACTTACTCGCGTAATCGTTCACGCCAAGAGAAGAAGTGAAAATGTTGATTTCGTAGAGGATACTTTACTCTGACAAATAATTGAAGTTCTCTAGATAATTAGCGTCAAGATTTAATCGATACAACATTTTTATAATTTTTCTAAATTATATATAAGCTTCATAGATAAAAATAAAATTATATATGAGAAGTTTTACAAACGTTTCAAGATTTAATTCTGTTTTAAAAAATATGGTGTTTTAATCTTTTCTTTCTGAAAATTATTGACTCAATTATTATTATTATTTATTTTGTATAAAGTCCACTATGATTTGATTAATTTAAAAAAAATTAATTTTATCAAAAGTTAGGAATGATCAAAATTTTGGAAAAGAAAAGAAAAAAAGAAAAAGAATTGTACTGATTAAAAAACTGATGAAAAATGAAATTTACTACTTTATTTATTTAAATTTTTTGAAGTGACTTTATACGCGGCAATCTAACCGTAAAATCATATTAAATGAAACAAGCAGTGCGGAAAATGCTGTAAATGACAGCAGGTTACAAAGCTCACTTATATTTTTCACATTATTGTTTTGCAAGGCAATATTTTTGTGAAAATTATATTTTAATGGTACCTGGCGTTATTAAAACACATCTCGGAAATCGTACAATTACACTGTATATATGCCCGGAATATTCCCTCGGTTCAGTCGTTTAATTTTAATGCAGTTAGACAGAGGCAGAATTATGGTTAATTTAAAAGCGTGTGTTTTTGTATTTCGTTTGTACTTTTTTGATGTGAATCTCCCCCGGTTAATAATATTTTTAATGGATATAGCAGAGAGTGCATTTGCAGTTACAGCAAAATACATACATCAAAAAATGTATTATCTAACTTTTTGCTAAATTGCACGTAAAATCACGATTGGCGAATGAAACGAAGTAACTTGCATGAAAAGCAAGAGAAAAAAATATCTGCGATGTATAAAAATGATCTGATAGAGAAAATTAACGGGATGTTCATCTCAATTTTATGATGAAAAGTAACAGAATAGGACGTAATATTATTTTATTCTAACGCATACATAAATGCATGATATTTCCTGATATCAGAGCAATTAATTTGCATTTTGCTACGAGAAAACTGCGAAAAATTCCATCTCTCTCGTTTCAACGATAAATCGATAGAAGCCATGTTTGAATATCAGGTTCGTCGAAATCGGGTGCACATTTATTAACTCTTTTGTCGGTTTGCTTCGGAATCGAGTTTGATACTGCAAAAGAGGTACAGAGCAAAACACACACGTGGATAACGGATCATCTTTTTCCTTTGCACGACATTCGACTCGGTAACAAACAGCATCAGACTGATCAAGTTAAGGCCGGATATCAAGGAAAAATGATGATCGAGAAAAATGTAAAGTAGAAGAAATTAATATAAATGTAAATACTTTTAAATGTGATTGGGAAATATGAAAAATAATTTCGCCAATCTTGCATGTGTAATAAAGATACTTGTATACTTTTCTGTGTCGTCAAATAATTTAAATTTTATAATTTATTGGAGCGTGAATATGTGAACCAATCGTAAATAATAATTTTTGGCGATGAATGTCTCGTAAAATTTACGCAAGAAATTTCTTCCTGGAAATTTGTAAGATACAATAAATCGTAATGTATCTTCTAATCATCATATAATAAAAGTAACATACGTCTATGGCAGTTCCCGGTGTCTTGTGGCACGTAACGGATCCTCATGTTGACGATGTAGATTATCTCACAACAACGCGTCCTTGAGCGATTGTTAGATCATCTATCTTTGTAAGAATCGCGCGATCGAAGAGCTTCTTATTCACTCGCGTGTCATCCTTCGCTATTACTTGCGGTAGCTCATCGCATCTCCATTCATGTCATTCCGTGAAGCATCGATCATGCCGAGGAGAAAGATCGGTAAGCGAAGGTCGTCAAGAAGAATATCAACAGTGTCTCGGAACTTTTCGCAATTTCCGACAATGTGTGGCATGCAAATTACACGAGGGTCGAGGAACTTTCGTTTTACGGTCCCTTGATTTTCTATCGACTCAGTTTGACGAGATGTATCTTTCTTGACATTAACGATCGCGTAAGCGCCGGTTATGGTCTTCGCGGATAATAACGAATTTTATGGAAAGTCTTCTTGTTCATCAGAAATTGATACTGATGAACATTCGTGACAGAACATCCGGCTGTCTTGTAATTCTTCGGCTGATTTGTTGCGTGAGGTAGCATCTGTTACATCATATTGTAATAATCCGCTGGCGAAACAACTTGCGGCAGATAAAGTACTTTGTGCATCTTGTAAAAATTATGTAAATTCGTTACAAACGAATCCCGACACAATGTGTATATTAATATAAGTCACATTGGATAGCGCTAATATCTTGATTGATATCAATCGTTCGTATCTTCAACAAGTTGTCACTGTCGACCCAGTTGAGGTATCATTATATGAGATATGTGTATCAAGATTCAGTATACCGTTATCAGCTTCCAGTTTTGATCAGACTTTACCGTAATATATATTAACTGCAGATAGCACAGGAAATAGTTGTATAATTTTTTATAGATCATGAAATTGACCTTTTAAGATCTTCTTAAAATAACTTATGCTGTAAAATTCACCGTTATTGAGATATTTATAAAAAATTATAAATATCATCACTGTAGAAAAATATCGATCCCATTTAATTACATCCAGAATCACTTGGTATATTTTATTTTTTCCTTTGATAGGCATAAATAAATTTATAGAGGAAATACAACAGTCGAGTACCGGCTATTCAACTATTGTTATTTTCAAGAATCGACAACCGAGGACAGTCTATTTAACTTGAACACGTCAATCGCAAATATTATGAACGATCTCTGATCAGTCACTTTGAATTCATTTCTGTTCAGTAATTCGGAATTGAACGATGCGAAAAATTAGTACGTCGCTTTATTCACTGTTCACATACATGTGTTTAACTGCACGGATAATTTATTCGTTTCACATCAATAAAGCGGACATGTTCGACGGTAATTATCGTCGACTAAAGTATCGCGTCGAGGATCGACGAGTCGAGACACCGGATCGATTCACCAAGAGTCCCCTCGGCCGGTTAGAGACAGTGAACACGATACAGTCGGGAATGGACTGCCGGTAACGGAGGCTGTGTATGAAAGTAAATATTAACGTCGTCTCCCTCGCTTACACTTACTCGGTCGCCGGTCGTTAGTGTGTGATCGTGAGTATCAACACGAGCGTGCCTCTCTCGTAAATAGCACGTCACGTGGGTGCACGTCACGGCTCATGCGCGCGTGAACACGAGGGACGAGGGATCGGTTCATGTCATCTGTTTAGTATCAAGAGCGGTATTTGTGCGTATTTCCGTACGCGACTTTTACGACCCGAGACTACGGTATCATCGTTCGTTGTCTCATCAAAAATAGTATATGTCAAATCCCTTCGCCAAAAGACACAGTCCAGATTTTCGTCAATTTAAGCAATATTCATTTATTTGAGAGAAAAAATATATCTGATATAAATAAAAAAAGTATGCATTAATATTATTAATTAATATTAGTAATATTAATATTATTAATATTAATTAATATTAATACATAATAAAAATTTATGAATTATCGCCGAATTTAATAAGCAATAATTCGCACTTTTTGCACGAGAAAAAAATTAAATTTGATATATTTAATATAAATAGGGATATATAAAATATATATAAAATATATATATTATATAAACATTAAATAAATGTAAAATAAAACATATTTAAAAAAAAGAAAAGCTGCTCATTAAACTTTTCTTTCCACTAGGATCGTTTATTGATTGAAAAGAAAGTTTATTCAGATTAAAATTATCGGAACATTTCTCTTTTCTTTTCTAAAGATCTCTTGCAATTTAAATGCGAGAAATCAAACGATCAAAATTGAATAATAACTCGGCAATGTAGAATTGCTGAGAAAGAAGGATTAGATATGTGTGGACGGAGCAATTAAATTGTCTGATTATTCGAGTTTTCTTTTATATCGCGACTATCGGAAAAGGCAAGTACGACTTTAACGAGCGTAGGCACGCGATATTGCGTAGGGCTCACCTACATACTTATTAATCGCGCGAGTCATTATCCTACACACATCCCGGATTGTTCGTTCAGCGCCATAAAAAGAATCGTTCAAGTATGTAAAAGTGTGTTAAGAAAACCCGCTTTCCGCTTCGCTCGTATTTCAATCTCGAAAATTCGCACAATTTACAAATAGATACGCAGCGATACTCGAAACAGTTACTTTGATCAGCAGCAGCTGCCATCATATCTCCGCTAAAAGGTACCCTCTTCAACATCGCGATATCATAATTGTAACATCGGCGATTTATCCCGCGAACATGCAATTTCGTATTCTAGGTACCTGATTCAAGGTCGTCGTGATCGGCTCCACGAAGACAGGAGTGAAAACTGCGGGACAGCCGGCGACCGCCAGGCGAGGCACCCTCCGTCGAGATGCCCTGCATCCTTGATAACTGCGTGAGCTCGACTCCAAGATACCTCTCCTTCTTCCCGTTCAAGTAAGGCCGAGATGAGACGAGTGGGATCGCATCGTCGTGTTCTTTTTTTTTCTTCTAATGCTCGACGCGAGCCGAGTGCAAAAACGGGAGCCGAATAATTTAGCGCTAATTAATCCCTAGTCCGCGCGCACGTCACGTGTGTGTGGGAGGTCAACCTGTTCGTTATGCGCTCCTCCTCGCTCTAGTTCACCTGGAAAGATAATCCAGCGATTCGTCGTCGATACGACATACACATACACACATCGTGGCAAACGTTCTCCGAAATAACGAAATACGTGACCCATGATCCGAAATGTGATTGACAACAGATAGTACAAGTAATCGTCATGAAAATGATGATAAATCGTGAATATCATGTGATTTAATACACATGTTCACAATAATAATATATCCTAACACAGCTTTATATATTAGACGAGCCTTAAAATGTTCAAATTGCAAGTATAAATTCCAGCTATATGGATTACGTTTTTATTATGTAACGTGAATATATGCAATATATTAAATCCCACAGTCGATATTTTTATATATTTATGACTTGTAATAATATTCTCTCTAATAATCGATAATTTATTATATATTATTCTCCCTCTCTCTCTCTCTCTATCTCCACCCCTAAGATTGATTAAAAATTAAAAATGGTTAAATATTTTTATCGTGAAATTTTTTATTATAAAAAAATAGAATATATAAGACATAAATATAAACAATTTTTATAATCATGTATATAATTTTTTAGCATCGTCGCACATTTTATCGCGATTTTTGATATCGCAATTGTTTGTTTCCTTTCCGTTCATCTTGAGAATCTAACGAGCTATTATTCGCCGTATTTAATTTCCCTCTACATCGAATGATGTTAATCAATTTGAAAAATATCACGTTACCTACCATGCCAACCGAACGTTTCCATTAATCGCATCTGCATCGCGCGCGAATCAATAGATAGATCTGTCGAGTACGCGACGATGACGCGAAAGTCCAAATGAGAGTTCTCTCGTATCGCGAAAAATATCCCAGAAAACATCTCCCGATCACCATGACGACGATGCATAAATCACTTTTCGCACAATTTGCAATCCACCTGGCATAACGATATTGCGCAATAAAATTGTGGACTGATGCAAGCACTTTTGATCACTGACATGTGATCACAAGCGCGACTAAAGGTCCCATTTTCCGGAATTCGCGTTTCGCACGAATATAGATAAAGTTGCGCAAGTTGTAGTCACGTACTTAATGTCAGACTCATTATGTCGAAACGACTTATGATTTATTCGAGTTTAAGTTATTCGCGATAGGCATGTGCGATGACTTCAAGTTCCTTCATAAACGCGAATATCTGTGATACTCACAAAGAAATCTCGCGAGCTGGGAAATTCTGATTTTTATGAAACTTTATGATGACAGACATGTAGAAGGGGGAGAGGATATAAATAGATGAATTTAGAAATTTTCAGTTGCGATTCAACAACGATTTTCAGGGATGAAATCCTCATATGAAGAACGATTTTTTGCTTCTCTCGATATATCTCGAAAATCGTTTGATATAAAAAAATTTCATCATAAAGAACACATTTATTTGACCACATAAATAAAATTTTGAAAAATAATTTTTATAATATCTTTTATAATATTCTTTTATAATATTCTTTTATAATATTTTTATAATATCTTTCAGAAATCTTTTAAAAAATTATTTTATTAATGTAGTTATAAACTGAAAGAGATAGTCTTAGCATGAAACTTTTGTATAAAACATTTTTGATATCTAATTTATGCTCGCTCAATTATTTTATCAGTGTTAACGCATACTATTGGTCGATGCATAATTTATATCGAATGCGTAGGTAGAATATGCACGTATGCGAGTGCGCGTGGGCATGGTACGGGTTTTAAGTAGATTGGTGTGATTAAAAATATATGTGTCGATGTGAAAAAGGACTTTGATCGAATTTTTCCGCGTGTCCTCGCATCCTCGAATGATGTTCCGCTTAAACGCGATTACGCAGCCCACGCGATGACGTCAATTTAGGTACGATTGACAAGATGTATCGATTAAGGGAAAAAATCAAGTAGGATTTAGTTAGTGAGAGAATATCACGATGTTAATTGTTTTAACTTTATTATTAAAATTTGATCATATAGTTATATATAAAGCGCATATATAGTCTTTAGAGCATTTAATTAATACATTTATCAAACATGTATGCATTTACGTCTTTTTTATCTTTTATATCTAACTCAAATCTTGTAAAAAAAATCCCTGATTTTTCAGATGTTTTTGTTCAAAATTCCAAATAAAGATATTTTAAAGATTTTTTAGTGCACCTTTCTAAGATGAGTTTTTTTTTATTATATGCATTTTCTAATATTTTTCACTCAAATGAAGGAAAAACAAAGTTTCTTAAGTTTTAAAGTACTAGATTTATAAATATCTGAAAAAATTAAATAACTACTATTTTTTTTGTAAGATAATTTTTTACTTGCATAAAATTTTCATTCTTTTATCACTAAAAATTATAATAAAGACGTATTTCATATTCAATATTTTTTTAAGACATAAACAAACATATATTCAATAATATATTGTAAACGCATAATTTACTTGACTTACTGACTTTACGATATAAGAGCAAAATTATCGCAAATTTTTTAAATAAATTTCCTGAATCCCAATAAAATTTCATGAGGATTTTTTCATTTCTTCAGCTACAAAAGAAATTCTTGAGATATCCATGTTTTTTTTTCCCAAAAAATAGACTGTTATCTCAAAACATCGAGAATTGCACGGGTTCGAGTGTAATTGAAATTACGGTTAAATTGCGAAGGTAAAACCCTTTATATTTCGCAGAATATAAAATGAAATAGAAAAGAGAGAATACCTCAGTATATTTACATAATTGTAACACAGATACTTTCTATTTTTTTCTTCCGCGATTCTATAACGATATCAACGAAAAGGAAGCGCCAATTTCAAGGATCCGTTCGTGAACCTAGGATCTCATATCGCACGAATTGTTCAACTTTAATAAACTTGACTGCGAAGCATGAAGGATCTTGATTATGAGGTTTCGACGTAACATCACGAATATGATATTCGTTATAGCCACCTGTTGCTCGTAAACCGTAGTTTCCGCGGCGCGATTATACGGCATCGCAGGAAGCAGGACACCTAAAGATACAGATCCGTATGAACGGATCGGCATTCGTTCATTTCACGGAGTTAATTAGCGATACGATGATTCACGGTGAATCAAATATTAATCAGACGCGATGGCTCGTAATAATAATAAACGGTATCACGCGGATGTAACCGTTTGCACGTCCAAGAAAATCATAATTGCGAAAAAATACCTGCCCGATTTACGATGTATTAATACGGAAAGAATATCGGGCCAAATAGACCGTGTTGAAAGTACATCTCCTCCCCTTTTACATTCCTAGATTAAGTGCAGCTATACAAGTGGTACAGCATAAATATTACACGTTTTTATATAATTGTAAAATTTTTATGTAGCTTTATATTTTATAAGTATAAAAAAGTGTAATCTCTTCTAAATGATATTAATAGTATTTTTGACAGCGCGAGAAAATGATTAAATGAAGGGATCTGTATCTATTAATGTCCGTGTAATTTGTAAAAAGCTCGTTAATTATCTCTTGGTTGGACGCAGCCACATAATGATCATTAGTGTGATTCATTAGAACACGATTGTTGTTTAGAGGAGATGCCGAGAGATTTACGAACTTTGGCCGAGGAATGTCAATTACGAACAGGCCGCGCGATTCGGTGTCTCCGTAAATAACATTGGAGCTACGTGCGAGTGTTTGTCGCGTTTGAGCTTTCGTTTTCGTCGATAGATTTCGTTGTTAGAACGACGATGCCGACAGAACGCGCGGAATAAATTTCGTGGAACTAATTAACCGCGCGCCTCATCCGCGTTCGTTAGCCCCCGGTAATTCAGAGCGGATCGATGCGAGGGCTAATTGCACTAATCGCGTACGCTTATGACGATTTACGGCATGACGTAAATACTGTTATATTCTTGAAGCAGCTTCCTGCGTTTGCGAATAACAAGTGCAAACTGAGAAATAAAATGCGAAAAATATTTTTAACATCACAAAAAATCGAGACTTTTTGTGTTAAATTTTCTATTTAAATTTATAGACTCTATTAAAAAAGAGAGAGAGATAATTTAGATATAATTATTTCTTCGTTCACGCATTTGTGAAATTTAAAACACATAAAAAGCTTCTCGTACGATAAGTAATCAAAGACAAAGTTTGTCGGAATATTCATAATTAAAATGATGTAAAGTCGCAAGCAGCTTCATGTGTACGTTTTTCAAATTACACATTACATTACGCGCTTTAGAAAATTAAATTTAATTAATGGACACACGTAACAAACTAATTATAGTTCTCTTCACGAGAACATGCAACAATATTTTGATAAATTAATTGGAAGATAATTAGAACACGCAAACATATTTTATTTTTACGCCGTTAAACATCTGACCAAAGATATAGATTGCTCTAATAAATGCAATTGATAATATTCTGATATCATTGATAAAAACTTGATTTTATTTAAATTGTTTCTCACTTCAAATAAGGCTGATAAATCGCTTTCATTGTTTGCAATTATATATAAAAATAAATCACGATGTATACAAGGCTACGAAGAAACGATCGATCGAAACAGATCCTCAAATTGCATCTTACATGAAGAGAAAAGTGACGAGAAATATTTTAATCGAAATATTTTATAATCGCGCGAACTTTTCTTTCACGAAATAACTGTCAACCATGAATAATGTTCCTCGATTTTATTGTCTATTCTACGATACAGGGATGTGACTTTTGCACAATATTATCCTTTATTCGCTTAGCAACGAATCACCGTAAAATCCTTGCGTAACGACTTGCGCCATTCCGTCATTTCATATTCGAATAACATCATGTTAATTAACACAAGATGCGACGATGACTGTATCAATTTTTCAATGATATAATTATTTCACAAAATCCAATATATTATTATCAATCTTATTAATATCGATAATTAAAATTTTCAATATTTTATTACTCATTAAACTATTTCAATTGTAAATACTAATATATTTTAATAATTATTTACAATGTATATTTATGATAATAATTCCATAGCATAAAACAAAAATATTATTTGTCATATTATGTTGTCAATTTGAATGCTTTTAAAAAATCATATAAGTTGCGCATTCAAAAATATTTCCAATTTCTGGCACGTATAAAAACAAATCTTCTTTCGTCTTTCAAAATATTCTAATATAAATTCAACAATCATCGATATAATTTGTGCGCTTCGCTCGAAGGGTGAATGTTCGCGATATCTTTTCGGTCTCGATGGTTGCTCTGTCAAAAGCCTCTCGTTGATCAGCGCGTCTCAGATCTCCTCTATTTTAAGCCTCGTTATATCTCTGACCTAACGAAACCCACAAGTACTCTGTTTTCGCGTGGCCTTTAAGAATCCTCTAAGCAACCTTAAAATCCAGTCTCAAAGTTCACCGGATTTTATTGATCCGAATCTATTTAAATCGGATTAAGTCGATCTCATCGATTGATATGTTAAAAATCTTCTCTCTCTTGCTCGCTAGACGATGCAGAAACGCGAGCTGATAAGCTGTTATGAAATCTCGATAATAAAACGGCGGATAAAACGACCATATCGAAAGAGTATGACGAGCCTCTCCGTTATACGTCCGTAAACTTACGGAAACGATAATGATCCGTGAAAGCGTATGACGCGTAAAGATGATATATATATAAGCATAAAAAAAGCCGTGCCCGTTTACGAGGAGCTAGAGGCGGATCTTGCGCGTTTCTTCTCGCCTTGCCTTCGATCAAAGTCTAGTTTGAATATTTCAAGGATTACTTGGCAAATTGTCGAACTTCAAAACGGTATATCAGACTGATGGTCGCGTAATTACAAACGAATATACGATCCATGATTTTCAAATTCGCAGATGTATTATTTATTCGTGATATACTAATCATGGGAAAAGAAGAAATTTGATCATTTTTGCAAATTATACAAACATCTCTATATTAATAGATATAAATTTAATATTTTCAAAATGCACAATTTTTTAAAATTAAAGAATGCTATATTTTATTCTATTTAATAAATATTTTTAATAAGTATTTTTAATAAAATGTGATTTATATCTCTCTTTGTTTGAATTGGAGTATTTTTGATAAATATCTGCAAAATTATTTTGTATTAAAAACAATAAAATTACTGAATTATTATGAAACTCTCTAAAATATATTTGTGATTAAAATACATTGTTAACAGCTGTTTAATAAACTGATATACGTATCGATCTGTGTACAATATTTGTGTTATTTTAAAGAATCTTAAATAACACACAAAAAGAACGATTCTTTTTAAAGCCCTCCTGAAACGACTTATTCGAGCGATAATAATCACAAAATTATCAGCGTGAAAAACCCTGCCCAACCGGTGTTTCACGTTTGCGTGATGATATATTTTTAACTTTTTACAAAGTGCATCGTGCAAAGATTTCACGGTTTGTAATTCGCAACGGCTACGAGGAGAAAAAATATCGCGAGAGAAATGTTTGCTGGAAACCCACTCGAATGCAGCCAACATTTGAGGCTGCAGTTGAAGCGGATGCTCGAGAAACGCTTTATGCGTTGTTAGTTTGCCTAAATTGAAGCTGCGATGAGTTTATTCAATTAAATTCGCCGTCATAACGGTGAATGGCTAATTCACCAGCAACGAGTCGACAACTCGCAGACTTGGAGAGACTAGTCACTTGCAAAGAAATACATGAAGGTAGAGTAAAACTTTTCACGGAATAATATATTTCATCGATGTCTTCTCTTCAATCATACGTAGGGCACAAGAGGCAGAAAAATTCCGACAATTTTTCCGGGATTCTTCCGATAACGGAAGGCCACGTCGTGGGAAATGCTATCCTCCCCAAAGTAATCACAATTTATGACCGGAACAGTTTCTCGAAATGCACTTCGCTATTGTACAATGTCCGCGTGGATTCAACTCGCGTTTGCTACATCGGTAAAACTTCGCCATGTGAGAATTGTCGCAGATTGCTGGCGCAGACAAGGCAATAAAACTCGAGCCGTCGTTTCCATGGGCATCCATGCGAATGTATAATAATTTTCCATATATTCTAGACTAAAAATATATCATAAGACATTTATGTAAATCAATTCAAAATAAACTCATATCATAATACTTGACGTAAGAATCATTTATTAATCTGTTATATAAAAAAATAAATAATTAAATAAATAATTAATAAATAATTAAAAAATAAATAATTAAAAATAAATATTAAAGTAAGAGAAGTAAATAAATTATCTAGCAGAAAAGAATCATATGATCGCGTGTCATATAATTCTTTTAAACTTTACTTTAATTAATTCAACAATTTTATATTCATCACTTCACAAACTGTCATAAAAACAAGATGATATAATTAAAGAATATAAAAAATCGCGAAGATTCAAAGCAGATAATTTTGCCGAGAGCAATACCGAGGAATCTAAAATTTACAACGATAAAGAAATATACGCGATTCGCTACATCTGGAAGGAATTTATTCGCGGTCTACCTCCCTTCCGCTCCTCGCACGAAAGGAACGTTTCACCGATACATTCCTTCTCGCCGTGATATAACTAACGGTGATCGGATCATTTTGACATGGCTTGCCGCGAAGCGAATTCTTTTACGTAATCTCACCGAATGCTCCGATATACACTTCCGGTGAAAACTCGGCCGCGAGCGTGATTTACCGCGTCCCTGTAACCGAACTTATCGTTGACCGAATAAGGGCCAAGAGGCTTTTTCCCGCCTTTGAAAAATTACGATCGCGATTTATGTTCCTCTACGAGCACCGTTCGGCGGATTTACGAGCTTATATAGCGGCGACGTGTAAGGGAAACATCGCATAAGATATTTTCTCTGGCAAAGAGAAAAGTTTCTGCCATAAATCCCCCTGCGTGGGAAGAAACGTTTTCAGAAATTCCGTCTCCACTCGCCAATTTTGCAGAGAACAAAGCTATTGCGCTATAAAAGCAAAAAGGGCTCTTCCTAAATTACATAATAAGAGCGCCATATCCCAATGACAGTAGTGATTTTGACCTAATTCTATAAAAATTCTCCCAATAAAAATAGTTACCATTGCATGCTTACAAATAATAAATTAATAATTTTCAAGTTATAAATATATGATCATTTAAGAACAAATTTCCATTATTTTTATTAATTAAAAAACATTGTTATATCCGGAAAAAATTTCTTTCTCTTATCAGATGCTAATAATTAGTGTCCAATTGCATAAGAATCGTGCGCTACAGTTTCATAACGCGAAAAATGTTAGCCGATACAGCCGGAAAAAATTAATAAAATGTCAAAATCATATGCTCGCATCGGAATTAAGAAAGATGCGTAATAAATAATTAAAACACTGTTATATCCGGGAAAAAGAATTCCTTTTTCTTATCAGATACTAATAATTGATGTCCGGTTGTATAAGAATCGTACGCTACAGTTTCATAATGCGAAAGATATTAGCAGATATATAATCGGTAATAGAAAGTAAAGTGTCGGCAAACTCGTGTGCTCGAGATGAGATTAAGAAAGATGTGTAACAAAGTTCGATGATATCGGACGGTTTTCGCTCACGAAACTCATTCGCTGTACATATTTGGTTAATGAACCGCCTGCACTTGCCGCCTTTTATGTTCGCGCAATTGGATTTATTGCACATATTCGCCACGCTCTCCTCTATTAAGCTATATATAAGGAGAACTTTCTTCAGTAAAAACCTAAAAGGTTGACTCGAATGTAATCTCTCTTGCAGAAACTTTGTAATATTTATATAAAAGTTTGAAAACAAGAAAAAAATTCTCCTATCGTTTAAATATTTTTATATATTTTTCTTGAACATCTTTAGACATAAAAATAAAAATATCTTTCATATTACAATTCCTAATATTCTCATTATATTTCTTTTAAGCCCATCTGTGAATATATTTAAATCACAAGCAACATAAATGCACATAAACATATATAAAGACATCATTGTTTACAATAAAATAAGTTTTTTATAGATATAAAATTATTCTGTAGATATGAAATTTATTCTATTAAAAAGGTGTTAATGTTATCTAACTTAAATATTATCGATTATATATTTAAATAAACTAAGTGTTCTGTATATATTTTATTGTAATGTTCTATCTTGTGTTCATCATACAAAATACAAGGCACATTTTGATGTTTCAAAGATTATCGGGGTCGTGAATCGAAAAGATAATAGCAGTAAAAGTTCAGTGACCTAGCCTAGCTCATTGTCGTACATAAAATCTCAGTCGTGCGGGCTCGATCACGTAGCATGCATTATTACATTGCGGTCAAACAAAAGAAGGATGCAGAGAAAGTGAGATCCGATATTTTACGTTGTAAAGTGCAAGTCGACTAGTAAACAGAGAATTTATGTTATGAGTAATTAAATAAAATAAATGTCATTTTACGTTCACCTATGACATTATAACGGGGAGAAAAAATAATTTTGTTGCAATAAAAATATATTAATGAATAAAATAAAATAATAAAATAAAATATTAATAATAAAATATTAATGCTCAATTTTACTGCGCAGGAAAAATAATTTCGTAAAGAGCATAAAAAGTGGAAAACACATTAATAAATAAAATAAAATATTAATATATAATAAAATAAAATACTCTTTAAAAGAAAAGATATAAAATTATATCGTCTAAGATATAATATTTAGATTAAATAATATAATTAATATATTTTTAATGATAAATTTCATATTTAAAGAATAACATTATTTTGTTTTAAATAATTATCAGTCTTATATACTTGTGCACCAAGTTTATAGCCGAGATTAAATGTGAAAGAGCATCCGTGGGCGCTTGCCCCGGGACTAAACACTTCAACTTCCTGAAAACTTCAACAAACGTTGTTATTGCGGAAGTTAATCCCCCGTCACAGTAGATGATAAACAACATTGTACGTCTGTAAGTAAGTTTGTAACTTCCGCTGTCTTTCCTACCGTATTTACCAATCTCCCGCGTTTGGAGACGACATTACATCATTTTCTATAAACTTTGTTAGACATTCGTAGCCATTTATCATTTGACACACTTTATCAGTTCCAGATAGTTAAATACGTGAAACAAAATATAAAGTCTTAGCAACGCAAAATCTCTATAAACAACGACTAATAATAATCAACAATCAATTATATGTGTATATTTTTTACATCTCTCAAAAAATATATAACTAAATATTTAATTAAATCTTATCAGTGTTAAAAGATAAACAGCTTCTTCATTTCTTAAAAAGCATGAATAGGTAAGAAAATATTTTCTTAAAGATTATTCAAATTATTAGGATAAAAAAAAGATAAAAACACTCATCGTCTCTCGAACTTATCGAAGGTAGATATCTCGATAATTTTACGCGTAAGTTAAAAATAGGTGATGAGTAAAAAATCTCGAAAAATCGGAAATGCTTTCGAATGTAGATCGAATCAGTCATAATCCCCGAGTAGAATTTATTATTATGTTAAAGCGTAGGTCAGCCAAGGGAAACTCATGAGAATTCATGAGTTCATATAAGCGCGAATGAGTAACTTAATCTTCTAATTATCTCATCACGTCAAAGTAATTTAAAACGGTGTTGACGTCACTTACTCTTTTGTCTAGCTGTCAAAAGCGTAACGAGAGATAAAACGCCACATTTACTGTTTTACAAGATTGAATTACAAATTTTCTAATTATTTATTTTTTTTACGCTGGTTAATCTTCTCGCTTATTACAGTCTATTTAATTATCATTTGATGAAACTGATAAAATAAAAGATACAAATATGAATTTATAACCAAAAAAGAAAGCTTTCTTTCGACCTTAACACACTTCTATTTACTTTACGGCGACTCGCATCGCGGCACGTTTTTAATTAATTGCCGATTTAATTTACAGCAAGATAAACATGTAAGCTAGCGTATCGACACTACTTTTTTGCGCTTCTATTTTTACGAGAAAGTTTGAAATCAACATACACACGAGATACGAGTAATTCGATCCTTCTCAGAAAGTTCACCCGTAAAAATTGCGACGCGACGAATTCAACGAATCCGTTAAGTTGACCCGTTTCCGCAAAATGCACCACGATGCATGGGTAGGTAAGTATTATAGATACGTGCTATATGTGCGTCTCACAAGATGCGAAGAAAAAATGGTGTCGTCGAATAAGAAAGACGAAAGACAGCGCGCGAGATAGAGACAAACTTATAGTCGTAACGCTCGAAGAACTTGCGAAACCCAAGAACTTTGGTGCGCCACCACCCCCGCATTTACGTGCGACGTGTACAAAGCTCTTCCTCTTCCCTCCCCGTCTTTCTCGCATTCATTTCCATTCATTTCCATTTGTCGGCACTATCCGCCAAGACGAGAAGAGCGGAAAATCGAGGAACAAAGACGGATCGCCGAGAGTTAACCATCGAATTGGGCCATCTCTGTCGAGTAAAAGATTCTAAGGCGTGAAAATTTTTCGCGAAGATAAAAAGAAAATCGTCTACGAAAGAATCGTGGCATAATAAAGTTAGTTTAATAAAGTCGTGAATAATAAAGTTATGCGGCAAAAAGTTATATAAAACAGCAATAGAAATAGATCATGAATATTAAATGACGTCATCCTTCTATTCTTTCCAACCGGAAATGTGAGTAAATTTTCATAAAAGAATAACTAACTTTTTCATTTATCTAACTTTATATATACATGTAAAATTATTATTTTCCTTAGCTCAATATTGTTACGCGTAATACGTAAAAAAAAATCATATCTTTTATTAACTAAATTTCACTTAATGTTTCACTAAATATAATTTTAATTATTAGAATATTTAATTTTATATAAAATAATAAAATATATAACATTTAACAAGTTAATTTCGCGAGTAGAAATAATAAATGGATTTGATTTGATTAAATTAACCTTGTCGCATGTCTTTTGAAAGCTATATTTGCACGTCCTATTAATAAAATTGTGCTGCGTTAAATAAAACCGCGATGAAGTCCTCCCCTTCCTCCTCCCTTCTCTGCAAAAATACTGCTTCCGTTGACGACACATTTCTACTCCAATTGGCAGCACGAGGGTTGATAATGACATGTATTCGATATCTGGCAATGAAGAGAAACAAAGCTTTCTCAGGGAAAGCATAACGAAGATTATAGATTTCCTATTAATTCATTTTACTCGCGCGCGCGTTGGAACTTTTAATTATATTAAAGAGTTATAAACTTTCTAATAATAAATATTTTATAACTTTCTAATAATAAAAGAAAAAATTAAATTGTACTCTACTCGGTAAAAAGAGATTCGTGTACTAAAAGGAACTCTGGTTTCTAATGTACCGTAAAAATGATATCTATAAAAACGGTATCGTCGACATGAACGGAAGGATCCCTTTTGTTTAGACGTTATCCACACCGGAAATTACGATGTGGCTACCTGCCCGCCCGATACGGTGCTTCCTGTGTTGCGATATTTTGCTGCTTCGTCGCATCTTGCCGCTTCATTTCATCTTTTTTACTCTATTTCATATAAAATTGTTAACCCGAAACATGTTCGTATGAAAAAATGTTTATAATAATTTTGCATATTTTATGTGTCATCGTAGCATATTTAAAATAATTCTCTCTTTTTTTTCTCGGTTTTAAAAAATTAAATGTTTCTCATTCAAATATTTATACAATTTTGTATTAAATTTTGTATTGTAATTTCGTATTAAATATTTTGTCCTATGCAAATGCACAAAATATTTTAATAATTAAGTTTATCGATTCTAGAATATTATAAAACGAGCACTATTTAGAGTTTCTATTATATAATAAAAAAAAATATATATATATATATATATATATATAATTATGTACATAAATATATATATTAAATATATAATTATGCACATATATAATTATTAAAATTATTAAGAAAAATTAATTCTCCTATATTAATGTATCAGATTTATTCTAGTTTGAAGTAAACTAAAGTTTCCTCTTTTAAAAATCCCTGTGTAAGATAATTCGCGCGACTATATTCTGTGCATGTAAAAAAGACGCGAAAAAAATGCATACGTCAAAGGACCCATACGATGCCCCTTTGTCGGACGTTGCATGTAACGATCTCTCTCTCCTAACAGCGCTTTATCTTTTATATTAAAAGTACTTCGTCCCGGACGAGAATAGTGCGGAACCGCTATCGATCGATCATTCGTGCTGTGCCTTCTTTTTTCTGTGTAAAAATTTAAAAAAATCACACATGCATATATTCGTACCATGCAACTATTCGCGAAAACGATCCTAGAACAAGATAAACTTTCTACAAGATAAACGCACGCATGTCGTAGAAAAGTGCTCGAATTCACGACGAAGAAAAACTACGAGGTTCTTTCCAATGGATATTCCGGCTAAAAGAGTTTATAACTGTCGACGTACTCTTACGATGAAGGAAAAATACGACGGGAAATATCAGATGCAAGCATGAAAAAGCGCACGGTGGACATGTAACTGTAACGCGATAAGAATATTTTATGCATACGAGGAAAACCGCTGGAAAATTGTAAATAATTCAAACGATAAAGAGTACAAAAATTTTCCTTGTCTTTTTTATCTTCTTATTTTATTTTCTGATTTTCAAGGATGTTTGTAAAGATCTTTTTTTAAATTTAATTATTTTTATAAATTTGCATGTAAACAAATAAATGACTGTACGTAACATATAATTGACGATGAATAACTTCTTCTAAGCGAACAAAAGCGCATTGTCACAAAGTTACAATGTTCTCCCCGAGTAAAGCATTCTCATTCGCTTATTGGGCCATTTGTTCCCAATGCGCTACTAGATTCGACTTCAACTCAATTTCAATGAGTCTACTAATTGTCGGTTACTCAATTAGACGACAAGTTTCGTCTGCGATCGCGTAAAGTTTCGAAAGTGAATTTGGCGTGTATAGAACAAACTTTTTAAAGTAAAGACAAAAGAAAGACGAAAACTAGAATTTTCTGTTCAGATTTTAAATTTTTAAATAAAATAAAAACATGACTCTCGAAAATATAATAAGTATAATATCCCAGTTGTACGTTTTTTTAAGTTCTTTTCGTTTTCAACATTCGGAAAAAAAATTATGTTTCGAAGTTACAGCATTAAATTAGCGAGAATTTTGTATATGTAGATAGTATGTATATGAAAATTTACAATTCGGTTGCCAGAGGGGGAATGCGACATTCGTAAGCTGCTTAAATCGAGTACTTTTGCGAAACAGGAGCGCTTTAAAGCCTCCCTCGTGTTCTTTCTCCATGTTTTCGCACGAAAGTACTCGACGCGATGGTATTACTTGCTCATGTAAATTCATTGCAACTAAAAATATATTATATGGTCGTTGAAATCTCGCGAATACGAGATTGCCAAGTAGCTAACAACGTAGAACGAGCGTCCAAGTTATTAAATGCGACATTTTGTACCTTTTTTCTCCCTATCTCTCTCTCTCTTTTTCTAAAGTAATCCTTAAAACTACGCGACTATTTTAATTTACTATTTTCTTCAATACGTAAATAATATTCTCTTTTATCCCCATACATCATACATTTATTATTTAATAAATAATTTCTTAGCAAAATAATATTTGATGTATTTTTGTTATTTTATGATATTTAGGTATAAAAATTCCAATAAAATAGTATAAAAAATGCCCATCATTATCGAAAAAAAATTAACACAAAATTATTATAGGATCTGATTGTATCTTGTCATTTACAACCGCAGGTCTTTTTGTTGTAAAGTTTTTTGTCATTTATGTGCGTTTTATCATCATTTTGTCGGCGTAGGCAAACAATAATCGTAAATAAAATCTACACTTAACAGGAAACGCGACAGTAAAACGACGATGCTATCTGTTGAATGTGTACATTGCGGTTGTAGTTTTTATTTTCCTGTTAAAATAGATGGAACAAAAACAGCCACAAACGCGAGCAAATGCATTCTATGCATTGCATGTAGGGCGTAATTTTCGACATGATATTATGATTCATGAATAATGCACCGGTATCCAAAAGTGGAACTAATGAAAAATTGATAGGTTTTATAATATTTTGTAATTTTATGCAAAACATGAATTTCCAGAGTGTTCTAACTTTTTCTCGACCTGCTTTTCATCTACCATCACGAGCGCCAATCACGAGCCTCGATTCCACAGATCTCGAATGTATATTTTAATTTTACATTTTATTTTCTGTGCCTCGTTATCTGCATTAATTGGGGATATAATCAATTACACAAGCCTCGAACAAAAATACGAACGTCCACAATAGCCACGTGGAAACAACGAGTGATCGACGCGGCAATATTTCGCGTGCTCGCGCGAATAATTGTTACGAGCACGCTTTTTTTCATTTATCATCGTCGTCATCGTCGTCACCGTCACTGACATGTAGCACCTGCAGAGATGCAATTTCCGGATTCGCGATTACACATGCTAACGCGATAGCGCGGTTAACGACTTGCGCGTAATTGGCCAGGCTCGTCAGGACGATAATGCGAGAGCAAGTTTTAACCGGGTAAGTGGATCATGGGTTCCGTGGATAGAGCCATTAACAATTAACTGTGTCATTATAGTTAACGCACGCGTCATCTCTTCACCCGTTAGACCGGAGCATTATCCAAATTCCAGTTACGGCGTAAAATCCTTTTTGCTATTCGGGATAGCTGCTAAAATTATCCGTGATGCGCGAATAATTATGCAGGCAAAAATAAAATGTTTCAAAAATGTCTCTTATAATATATTAAAGTGCGATAATTCCTCTTGCATGTGTTTAATTTTAAATTATTCTCAATTAATTTAATTTATACAAATTATTTATATTTTAATATTTTAATAATCACATAAATTTATACATCTTGTTAAAAAATTTAATATGTAAAAATTAAATATGTGAGACAGAGAGAGTTTCATTGATAAAGCAGAGATTATCTTTTTATGATTTGTAATAATTTTTAAACACAGAAAACACGTCATTTTAAAATGAATGAATGTGATAGAAAAATATTCTCTTCAAATTTCAATAAAATAATGATTTATCCAACAATATTTCTTCGTTGCGAGATTAATATCTCGCCCTCTTTCTGAACGCATGCCTTGTGAAGAGAGAACGCGTCCTATCAATCGGAGAACGTTTGCCAATAATTCTGAAAATTGTTCACTCACCTCCTTCCAGTACAAACTTGAATCACGAATGTCCAAAGAATCCCTTAATTCTCATCGGCGATGCTTCACTGGCGAACGTACACGTGGCCACACTCGCGTCTGAGAAGCTTCTCGCGTGCACAAAGACGTTGATGCTCTGAATGGGGCATGCCACGTGATGAGGATCGTGTACGCGGAGTTAATTTTGATACATGCGTTACATGCAGTCCGAAGGACGCCCCCTCGACGAGCTCGCTCGCTCGACAAAAGAAAGCTTACGATCATCGAGCTCAGCATCATAGATATGTCGGTGCAGTCGGGAGACTCAAAGCGATACTCTATCCTCACAATCAGTACACGTGCGAGGAGAGATAAAAAGAGAGCACGTGATATCATTTTTGCCCTCCGAAATAAAAATTTTCAAATCATTATCAGAAATACAGTTGGGTTTTGTCACTTTTTATTTATTTTTATGATTTTATTTTTTTATTATATTTATTCTTTATTATTATTATTATTATTACTCATTTGCGAGATTTTTGAGAAAGTAGCGAAGGGAACATGATAAGATATCGCTTTCGAAGGAATCTAGTTTATATAAATTCCTATTATAAATTTCTCTCTCCCTCCTATCTAATATAATCGATTTCTATTATTCACCGAATGGATAATTTATTTCTCACGCATACAATGCAAATTTTTCTTGACTAAAGGCGATGCTCTCGGCGATTAGGACAAGCGACATAGGCACCGTACGCGGCGTCCGGTTTCGTCCGTCGTTATCTGGTGTCACGTTGAACGTGCCGCAAAAAAGGAGAGAGAGAAACAGCTCTTTGGCGCGCGACTTATCTCGGTCCTCCGCCTCTTTTGACGTTACCGAATATTTCCTCGCGGCGTAATCTTTAACGGGGCCATTTTGATAAGGCCCGATATCCTCAATCCTCGAAGAGCGAAATACACGTGAAGGAATCGCTAAGAGCATTTACCGGAACGTGACTCGAATTTTATCATCGAGAGGCTCGCACCTGCCGTCTGTGCAAACAGCAACGATATCGTTGGACGAATTGCAAGAGAATAAACGAGAAGGACGATTTTTATGACTGAAAAATGGAAGACCCGGTGCAGAAAAAAGTGCACTTCAAATATGAAAAGTATTCATATGCAAAACAGATTTTACAAATTATAAACTTTTATCCCACTCTTGCGCGAAAAAATCCCTCAAACTTCACTCCATCTTTTAAATAAAATTAAAAATTAAAACTAAGATTAAAAATTGAAACTATACTCCTTAACAAGAAAAGAACAAAGATACGACGCGATCGATACATTATTAATTTCTATTTTTAATGAAAAAAGAAATTATAAAAATAGTGACGCTTTGAATCTATTTTGCCCTTTTTCAGGGAAAGAGAAAGGAGAGAAAGAGCAAAGTGACGGAGAAAAATCGCGCGCCAGGTGCAGGAACGTACGATAACGGATCGGCTTCAGGATCGCGTTACATTTTTTTTTCACGGCTGTCAATAAGGGCGCTGTCAAATAAATCCATTTCGCCGCGATAAAAGGGCGAGAGCTGACGTTGAATGGAGATGATGTTTCGCTGAATCGACTTCGATGAGACGCAACGATCGCGATAATTCCGTCAATCCAGCGATTGCGGGGGAAAAAGAAAAAAGAAAAGCGATGGAGAATGAATTCGAAGAGCGGAGTGGTTTAATAGGATAATTCGATGTAACTGAGGATTCAATGGCCTCCGGGCTATTAACTTTCGTTAACGGGCACGGACCCTGTCAAGCGTGCCGTGACATGTGCGCTCCTTCCTTTCCGGTGGAAGCGTATCATTTTTGAAACGTTTGTTTAATTATCGAATGGGGTGGTGGTTTTTACGTCAAACGAAAAATTGCCCGCTATCGGCGATTCGCCGACGAAATGAACTCGTATCATTGGTGATACAATTTATACATCCCGCGGCGTGACCTGTGCAATGATTTAATTACATTTATTGCTCGTCGAAGCAAATTGAATAAATATGCCCCGCGCGTTTATTATCGAGTAATAATACTTTGTAAAGAAAAATAATGAAATTATTATTAAAGCTTGTAATGAAAATATCTGGAAACATTCGTATCACAAAATAAATAATACGACCGATATGCTACGATTAATTATCAAAATAAATTAATTTAATTATGAAAATACTATTTATATAATAAAGACATGAGGTATAAAAATTTAACGTTTAATGAAATAATTCAATCTTTTTTACAAAAGAGAAGAGAGAGAAACTAAAGAGTATTTTCCGAAAAGAAAAAATTACAAGAAAAAAATTTTTAATTCGAACTGGAATTTTCTGGGAAATGCTTTGTGTCGCCATAGGAGGAGCTCTGGCATACTTTACTTAATAGCATATGCAAGAGTGTATTGCGCTAACGTGTTCACCTACGCTTGACGAAGTATGAAACAATTCCGCGAACTTCATACTGTAATCAATCCCCTGAGACGTTTGACAACAAGAATGACGTTACGCTCGTAATCATGATTCATCTGGCCGAGTAACGATGCTTTCATGCTCGACAGATCAATATCAAACTTGATTATTAGCTTTCATGAAAGCAGTTCCTATATCGCGACTTTTCAAAAACTCTTAATCAATTATGCATTTTGTAAAAATATTATTTAATAAATTAATAAAAATTAATAACTTATGCAATCAAATAAAAATTTTCTGAAATTTTGTGCACCAAATTTAATAAAAAAATTCTTTAATTTTATTGTCGATACACTGCTTTTATTTCTACTAGAGAGAATTAATTGATCTAGAATAAACCGATCGCTTTGTTTACTTTTTATGAATGCTATTTGCGTCCAAGTTCATCGACTATTTTTTAGGTAGCTCTATTTTTTTTTGAGTGTCAAATTCCTCTTTTGCGTCGCGACGCACACATGATTCTATCAACGAGGTTAAAAAAAGATCGCTAGATAAAATAACACGATTCAATGATTAATCGCTGGCCTACCATTAAGCTCGAAAGTATACCATCGAAAAAACCACAAGGCGCACGTGTAACAACATAACCGTCCTCTTGAATCAAACTGTCTTCTTGAATCAAATGAGCATTTTGAAGGATAAGCTGATAAACATCTCATTATAAACAAGTGCGAATTTGTGGTAAAACCTTGTGGATATTCTTTAATCAAGAACGATTAAAAATTAATTCCTCTCTTTTTTAACCAATTAAAAATATCTTTACTTATAATCAAACTTTCCGAGACGTCAAATTTTAAAATAACTCCCAGTGTAAAAGTATATTTCTGTACAATCGAATTATAATGCTAGCAATATTAGCTAGCTAATAAAAAGAATAATTGTGAGAAGAAGTTGCTTGTCTTATCAGCTTTCATTATCCAATAATTTAACTAAATTAATTATTATTATTATTTAAAAAAATACGATATGAAAGCTCATTGAAATTTAATGTAATCAGACACGTTATATATTTGTTTTAGAAAATTTAGGAAATTTATTTTACGCGATATAATGAAAAAAAAATTGTTACATAGATATCTGCTAAAATTTACTGTAATAAAAATTGTATTATTTAATAAATTAATATTTTATTTAATTAAAATAAAATATTAATTTGTGTATTTAAGCTGTAAGAAACTATTTTCTTTTTAATAATATTTTCTCCGCAATATATTTTCACCCGAGGGAGTACATTTTATAAGATGACGTGAAAGAAAATTTCTTTTAGAAAATTTCCGTGGAAGTAAAGAAAGCCTGGCGTTAGATAATAGAGAAAGGAGTGTGTGTGTGGGAGTGTACATCATCACACTTTGCGTAGACAGAATTCTCTAGACGGAGCATTGTCGAGTGGTGCATTGTCAGGGTCGTTTAGGTGTGGTCAGTTATTGTTATGTCTTTTACGATAATGTGTGTGTGTGTGAAACGGCTATAAAACAAGTACTCTAATATCTGTAATTTATCTACCGCGTGACGCGCAGTATGTAATAATAATACGCAAAGTTATGTATAAGTTCTCTTATATTTCACTTTCCTCATTTCTCCATTCTTCCTAAATTATTACGGGTGCGAGCAATAATTGCTAATTATTAAACGCAATTATACACAGATCAGATATAAATGTAATATGATAGATCATGTAATATATGTATATATGTAAAATTATAACTCGTTAATCATTATTTACGTTTATAACGTTATTTATATATGTGTAACAGGATAATTTATAAATGCATTAATTGTTGATTAATGACTGTTTATCAAAGAATACTAGGCGAAGATTGATATAATATAATGCAATATATAACAATTATTTTAATACAGGTCGTCTCAAAATCGTCACAAAATTTGATAAATTTTAAGTTAATCTTTCCCATCTTATCTTTTCTGTCTTATCTTTTCTATCTTATATTCTATTAAAACAATACGTTATAAACGATTATAAGCGTCAAGTATATATTCGAACAAAGTTCAATCTAAGTCAGTGAGCATCACGGACGATGCGTAATTATGTTGTTTCGACAACACTCTTTCTTCGTATGACACAATATCGTGGCGCAGACGCAAAGGGTTGACGCTCACGTCAGATGACCAAATACAGGAAGGGACGCCAAGAGTGGAAGTCGCGATAGGGAGAATAACAGGTTTTCAGACACCGACACAAAAGACAGCCGTTCCGATCGGACGGTCGGTGGAAGGATCGGGTTCGAAACAAAAAAAAAAGTCAAGTCGCTCATTTACGGTGCACGAGATCGTTCGCCCCCTCCCCCTTCCCCCAATACCCGAGGGATCCCGCGAGCTAAATTGCTGTCTAGTTATCGAACACCGTGTCGATCCCGCAATTGCCTCTCGATTTCCGACACGCAATAATTTTACGAAAATACGCATCTCCATTATGCGTCCGGGGAATTATGACGCCGATTGCTTCGAAATGATGGCGAACAATGGAGAGATAAAGAAATTTGAACCGGTCCCCCTTTCCATTTATAGATATCTCTAAATTTGATAGAGCTCGGATTTATTTCGGTCACCCTGTAGGGACTCGTCGCACGCGAGACTGTCAAAAAAATTTGCAACGAAGCACCCGCACCACTCCTCCCTGCACAAAGTATATCATTACTTTTTCACTGACAGCTGCGGCGAGCAAGCTGAGCAGAATCGAGAGGATTCTCTGCCGAATGCGAAACCTAATCGGTCTAATCTCGAAGCGCGACTATCTGCAATGTCTCTCTCTCTCTCTCTCTCTCTTCTCCCTTTTTTGCGTATCTAGGGAGAGCCTCAGGCGAATGTCATTTTGCCTACGTGCTCTGATCAGTGATATTTTGACAAAAAAAACCGAGACACGAAATATTTTGCGATAAAATATATATAAGAGATATGTAAATAATGAGAAATTACTGTGATTGAAAAGTAAGCTCCAAACTGCACCAACAATATATTAATAAAACTGAGACGATGAAATATTTCAATGTATAGGAAATAAGGAATAAAAAGATAATGTTATCAGAGACAAAGAGAATATACAATAAGATAGATTAATCAAAAGACATAATTGAACAGATAAAAAGTTAGGTTAGATCACGTTAGAATAAAATATAAGGAAAATATAAATAAATAAATATTCTCTTATAAAAGCACGCATATTTTCTATTAAATTAATAGTAAAAACTCAGAGAATAAATGAATAATTAAATTCTATTCCTTCTTCCCGTATACATTGAACTTGTCTCAGCTTGAAGTTGTCTCTTCGGACTACATTCAGATAAAACGCAATACTTACGATTACGATGATCAGGTCCACGATACAACTGGTTGTTTACAAATTCCAGTCGACATCACGTCTCTGGGATACGAAGTGTCACTGAATCGCACGCATGTCAGCTTAATTACGCACAAAACGCTTACATGAACACAAAATCGTCTGTTACGCGCGCACAAGATCCTCCTCGGTACGAATCCTTATAAACTCGGATAACGGAAGCGATGGCCGCCGTTTCGAAACGCGAACATCGGAAAAGATGCTTCGTCGATGCACACGCGGATCGCGTCAAAAAGATCAGTCCATTTCGGTTAACAACGATAACGAAAACACGACTCGAGCACACTCGAGATCATTGTACCGCCGCGTGGGAACATCGGGACCGGACTGCGCTGTTTCTGCGGCAGGTCCCGCGCGAATGTAGAAGAGAGGGGTGGGGAGATGAGGCACGCATGCGCACGCGCGCCTCACTGGCGGCTACAGTCACGGTGCTGCGTCGCGCGCGAGAGCGATGTTTCTTGACAGAACGGATCAGCTGATTCCTAAAGCGTTCCAATAGTTGACGTCAAAATAAGATTTTGTATAAGAAACTTGGATTGATCGACTGAATAAGATAGAAAAATGATAACGATATTTATTGAAACGTAATAAAATGCCCTCTCAACTACGTATATACATTGTGTATTTAATAATATTTCTTTAAACTATTATTTTATGTGTTTGTGTATTTTATTTTTGAACAGTTAAAAATAAATTTATAGCTTACATCAACGAAATAAAAAATGCTTGTTTTTAATTATTTTAATGCCGACAAAAAATTGTAAATGTTTCAATATTTATTAAAGAAAATAAGAAACAAAATTTCTAAAATTTTTTTCTTCGAGAAATAAATAAAACTATGCGTTACATAAAATTTATGACGTTATAAAATTATTTTAATGTTTCAAATAGCAAAAAATTTGACGATACGTAATTGATACATAATTAAATTGTCGGAATTAAAATAATTATATAATATTATATTCATCAAGTAAGAGAAAATTATAATCAATTATATTCACGTATTAAGATACAAATACACTCGAGTGTATATAAATATCATGTGTATCCAAATACAATTTCACGAGTGGAAAGACTGTATGATCTATATAAACTGCCATTTAAGAAGACTTCAAACTTCTGGAACACATGAAACTAGTACGTGCCAAGTTGTCTGGCGAGAAATACGAGGACAATATCAATGGAGAGAGAGAAGAGAATAAACAGCATGAGATACAGATTGAAGAAAAGGAACAGACTGAAAAATGATATTGGAGAAATAGAAATAGAAGAAACTTTCTGACGATATAGTTTCATTGACACGTGTCCTCCTTCTTAACTGGAGTTCTGAGATGTCCCATAAGATGTTCACATAAAAATATAAATTACATATGACAAGTGCATGAGTCAACTTCCCTCGCGACAATTATGCGATCGTGTAAAGTACAAAATTACCGAGAATGTGATCATTATATTTAATTTTTCTATTACCTAAAATTCGACAAAATTATTAGATTATTAATTATTAGGCAAATTATTTATTAGAAAAAGTGATGAAATAGCTAATTATAATTCGTGATAGTGTTTCTTATTTATATAAAATGTATGTGTAATGTAATTAGCTATATTTTCGAGGAAAAATAATAAACAATGGTCGTTATTTATGACCGCTACATGTATAAATTCGACGTATCTTTTATAAAATTTATTTATATGCCATGCATTTCTTTAGAATTAATCTTCTTTATCGTATCTTTGTGTACGATCTGCGCACAGCGAGGAGCCTACATCAGCAACGTATAGGTCTGATCGGTGTAATTTCACTGACGGCAGAGAAGGTGGCATCGTGCGAAAGTGCAAGCCAACCGACGTGATGGAGAAGCACAACCGGTTTCTACCGAAACGAATTTCGAGATACGCTAACGACGGCGAAAGCGGCTCAATGTCGTTAGACGACGTACACAAAAATGATATGCTTGATTACAACGTTCTACTCGTAGCTACTGATAACGATATGGCCAAAAGTAGAGAAGATGTAAACAAATTTGAAATAAATTTGTAACGCACTATTAATTGATGCTTTTTATGGGGTAGGACAGTATATAATATTTATATAATATTTAATATTTATGTAATATTTATATAATATTTAATATTTATATAATATTTAATATTTATGTAATATTTATATTATATTTATATAATATTTAATGAAAATTTGCATATATTTTATTTTATTTCACCACGAAATGATGAATTTTTGTAAAGTAAAAGTGAAATATATTCTCGCGATAGGCGAACGCGTCGTCAATCTCAATTTTCGATCCTCGTTCAGCATAAATGAGCGAGCACTTCGTTCGCTTCATAGCGTGACAGCAGCGACGCGTCAATTAAAATGCATCGAGAACAGCATGCCATTTGCATCGAAGGAGAAAATCTGATTTATTTCCGACACAATTTCTCTCCTCGCTTTTTCACACCGTGCACCCTTTCGACCGGTGTTGCTAGGTTGACCTTTAACCGAGCCACTTTAGCCAATCTCTAGAATCGGCCGATAGTGATCGCGACAATTTCTCCATTCTCGACACAGCCAATTTCTCGCGCATGTATGCGGGCAGCAGCTGCGTGCATGATATGATTACGATTATATCGGAGCGTCGCTTATCGTTGCTTTCGACCGCGAGTGCACCTGTATGTCGAAAATTTCCACCGTGCGCAACAGATATCACCGCTTTTAATTCCAACTCTGTTAAATTCGTATCAAAGAGACAAATAATTCCTTCTGCACTATAAAAAATATGAAAGAAGAGAAAGCGAGATTTATTTTCTATTATTTATTTTTATTAAAACTCTGCATTTCATAACAACCGAAAATTAGATAATTTACCTGATTTAGAATTTTAACAGAATTATGAGAGAAATAATTTTAAATGAAAGATTTGATATATAAATTTACATTCTTGTGGGAAAAATTGATATGTTGTTAAATTTAATTTACAAATCGGAAACAAAAGATGCAGGAAAATCATGAATTTTCTCTTACTCTCTTTCTTTCTTAATTAAAAAATGTAACAAATATTTTATATTCAATGAATAAATTTTCATATTAAAAATGTTTTCCTAACTTTATTTCAATAATTTTCAAATTTCACAATTCTTAAAATGTGTAGTTATATATGTAAATTATAAAAAAAGCACGTATTTTATACTTATTATTTTAAAGCAACGAATGTTTCACGATGCTCACCGGCTTAAGCGAGGGAACGTTGTTTATCAACGAACCCGTATTCGATCGGAGCAGCGTGCACTTTACCTACCAACCGACTTCACGTTCCCCGTATTACTTACGCTGCTTCTTTTTCTCGTCTTTCGCGCGTCTCTTCGTTCACGATGTGAAGCAGAACCGCATCGGCAAACACGTGAGCGAACCGGTGCCACGGTTACAGAACGAATTATTTTTAGCGCTACGGATGCTGCGTCGTCGAGTGCGACGCAAAGACTCCCGTTGTTGGATGTATGAAAAGCTCGGAGATCATCTCAAGCAAGAATTTTCGCTATCTTAGATAATCTTCTCTCGATATGTAAAAATCATCTGCCTAGTTCGTTGAAATTTTCGCAATTTTCCGCTGTCAGTTTCATTTTCAGCTTTTGTGAAATTTAAAGAGACGTTGCAGTTGTTTTTAATTTTCAACAAACATCTTCAAGAATTATCTCCTTCGATATTGTATCTAAATTAATATAATTTTAATATACCTGCAACTATTTATTAAAAATTCCTTATGAGTATAAATATTAGAAATCGACATGAAATTAGACGAAATATGTTTGTATAGAAAAAAATAATTGGATGAGAGATATACAAGAAAAATTAGTTCAAAGATCATTTCTCTCCCAATTAATTCAACTGGAACACGACATGTGAAGGATCCTATTAATTAATAATCTTCGTTCTTTTAAACTTTCGTGTAATTTGAAGGCGAGAGATCGGCCCGTAAATGGAGCAGAGTTCGCTCTCCTCGAACTGTTGCGATACTCCTTGATAAATGAAGTCGGGAGTGAAAGAATCCCCATTCGCGTAACTTTGCCAATTTCCGAAGATTGCTTTTCCAATCTCTTTATCGTCGTAATGCAGCAAGCGATAATGGCACTCCAAACACGAAAATACGTTTGCAACGTGACGCTACCGACTCGCATTTGCTCATATGAAATGCATGTTTCTCGCTTAGAAAGAGTTTTCTGCGAAACGTCTTTCATATTATAAGCGTTTGACATGAGATACGACAAAGAAAGTCTCGAAAGAATCGCATCTTCTTATGTGTATTTTACGCAGCTTTCGCTCTTTTTACCTTTGTTGGGAAAAATATCTACGTTTATGTTCCACGTTGTAGAAGAATTTCAAATACTGTAGAATAGTCGTATATTCATTATTGTACGCAAGTAATATTTAAAAAAACAATGTCATTATATTATAAATGTCATTTGTTTATTTGGCCTAAGTTGTATGAAAATTGTCTGTGTATTATATATTAAGAACATTTAAAATTAACAAGAAACATATATAAATTTAACACGGTTTTACTTTTTATTTCTGCGTAAATATTCGAGTTTGCGACGAAGATAATGAAAAATAAAGTACTTTAGAAAAGGCCAATTAAAATTATTTAATCAACGTTCTACTTTTTGCTGAAGGATAATATTTTCTAGAAATTTTACGATCCGCCGTTGTTATAATACCTTATTACTTTGACCTGGGAAAATTTTTTTTCCCTTTTTTTTTCAAATGAAGCGCTCTTCCAACAGTGAGCCCGCTGCCATCGACAAAGTTACCTTCCCTCATTTCACATTTAATATTTTAATATTAAGGATATTTTTTAAAGGAAAGAAACATAAAATATAATGTCAAGTTTTTCAATTATATGCGAAACAAAATAAAAAAGAAATTAAATAAATGTTACTCAAATAAAAAGTTTATATAATTTGTTGTATTATTTTTGCAAGATTCGCACACAACGCTGCTAACAAATACCTGTACCTCGCGTATCGCATGGTTCTTTATCTCCGACACCGATCTTATGACATTTTACCAGAACACACGCGATTTATGACCATACTTTGTACACACCATTAATAGAGGTAAAAATTGCGCGAAGGGAGCGAGATATCGATCAGTATTTCCAGGTCGTTCTATCATACGTGCGATTAATAGTTTGCGGGGCCGAGGGCTTTTCCGTATCACCGGCAAGATAAATTCCTCGGAGAATACGCGGACCTTTCCGACCGGACGAAATTCCCGCAAGAAGCACGTGGATTGCCTCTAATGGCTGCGCGATGAAATATGCACGACACCCCGCGGAGCATAACGATTTCCGAAATCCCCGCGCGTGATGACCTACATGTATACACGTGCACACACATTACATATTACACTACGCATACACAATTTCGGGGCACTCGTACGTACGTGCCATACGCAAAATCGCGTATCACACTGGCGCATTAACCTGGCATTCAGCCATGTTGCATCGTAAATTCGCGCTGACAATGCTTTTGCATCGCGATAATAATCGTCCAAGACAAGACGTATTCTCGCATGATCAATAACTCGCCTATATTGTTTTTTCTTGTATCATTTGTTCTTGTTCTTGATGAATCTAGTTCTTTGCGCCGCTCAAAGTACACACGTCGAATGCTCGGTATTTTTAATAAGTTCCGGCTGAGAAGACAAACGGGACAATTATCTGGATTAAGGTCACATTTGGGGAAGACACTTTTGTCTTTTCTCTTCTCAAGTAGTACTGCTTCATGATCTGTGTCAGGATCTTGCAGATCTGACACACCGACTTCTAAACTAATTTCCACGATTAACGGGAATTTTTTAGAAACTAACGGTACTTGTAAAATACTTGACAGTCAGGTTTAAAACTTGACAAATTTATTACATTTACAAATTAATAAATATGTATTTTTAGCAAGTTTTTAAAATTAATTAAAATTATTTTTTAAATATATATTATCGTATGATATATAATATTGGCAAACGGAGCACTTCCTATATAAAATGGAAGAGAGAAACGAAATTAAAGTCTAGTTCCAAAACTTATATCAATGAAATCGTGCCCGCATTTCCCCGGGCTGTTTGCCAGAAAACTAATTCTTGTGCAAAGAGAAGTTATACATGAAATATAACGCGTTGTGGAAATTCGCCACACGACCTATTTCGTGAAATATTAGACGAGTAAAATAATACTATGAGAAAATCATTGAAGAAACTATGGAACTGTAATGATACAATTTTGTAACTTCTCGATATCGATAATACATGCGTTGTTTAAGTGTGATAACGTAAAATAAATGAATAATTAAAATTAATAATTAAAATATATGTAAATAATAAATAAATAATTAAAATAAATAAATAAATAAATAAAATTGATACATCTTTTCGTTACCATTCATAGGTAAATGCAGTTTTGTTTCGAAATAAAATTTCGATGCATCCAAATCAATAATAGCACAAACATAACATGATGCCCTCATTTCAATATAGTGTATCATTAATGAAAATTAACAGACAAAATTCTTAACTTTTAACTGACATATTTTAAGATTACATTATTCTACAATTTAGTAATGTGTCATTTAATTTTCATCATTAATAATGAAAATAAACAGACAAAAGTGTCTATTAATTTTCATTATTGACGATAAAAGTTAAGTGACACATCGTTAAATTGTAGAATAATGTAATCTTAAAATGTGTCAATTTAACAAAGAATTTTCGCTGCAAACCTGCGAAGAATAATGCCGGAAGACGAGAAGCCGAACCTTTCTTTGCATGCTGATGAAGAGGTAAAAAAATGACACTGCTCAATGAAAACAACGGCGAGAAAGCGGCACAGCTCTCAAAGGAGCTGAGAGAAGACCACCTGCTAGGTGGCTGTTTATCTCGCAACATTGTCCTTCCGGTTCCGGTACATGATTGGAACTATATGCAACATTCTCACACGCTGCTGGAAACAATTCGCGTCATATCAACTGATGATATAACGCTAATTTTTAAGTCGATTATTGTAATAATGAAAATTTCCATCAAAACAGGATAATATCTTCCTTTGCATCAAACCGTTTTTTTAATAATCTTCCTTCTTTGAATTTCTCTACAAAAATTTTTTCTATGTCAGTTCGATGAAAAGTATCATCTCTAGATTTAAATTCTAGCAAGCTTTTTTTATAAAACTTGAAATTTTAAGATCCTTAAATTGATTCTAGATTTTTGAAATCATCGAATTATGAATCAATTGAAGATTATAATAGAAAATAAAAAAATAACTGTGCAAACAGGAGACAAAATAAATTTGTAACAAAAGAACGAATGACATAAACGTAAACGCCAAAGGACAAGATGCACCTCCGGTAAACTGAAAGAAGGATAACGCGACAAAGACGGAGGAACGCATGCTGCATTCGTTGCGTGTTCGAGGCTCGTGCGTGTCAACGCGTACGTAACGCAAGGAACGACCGGAAACGCACACGGCCGTATTTGTTGGCTAAAGCTGCAACAAGCTACGTCCGTGAGCCGCAAACGTATACGTCGTAATTTGAATAATTAACAAACGCACGGTGTCCAGCGCGCATAGCAGATGTATCTGTGCGAGACAAATGCGTTTACTGGCCGGCAGACCGAGAAATAAGGGTCATTCGGTCGATAAAAACAAAGTTTATGACTAAATTACGGCGGCAATATAGAAACTTTCTGGTCTTTTTAACGATCGACCTTGTAAAAAAAGAGAAAAATTAGCGCCTTTTTTTACCGCACAGCGCGGTTTGATGACACAATGAGCGAGTTTAACTGGATTTGTTACATAAAGTCGTGTTACGTTCAGGGACAATGTGTAAAACACAGTTTGAAGTTACAAAAATAATATATTGCTGGAAACCATGAAAAAATTATTTTAATTTTAACGGAATTAAAATTGAAAACGTAAATATAATTTACTACTATGTCAGTAAAACTATAGCACAATTCGCGAAAAAGCTTGCATAATTTTTATTATTCCATATTTTAATATATTATAATGTTATTATGTTTTTAATATATTATTAAATTTTGTATTAAATGTTTTATATTAATTTTATATTAAATTTTAAATGTTTAATACGTGGTATTAAACTTATTATTTAATATTTTAATATATAAAAAATAATAAACAAGACTGATGTATTAAGTATGATGTTTAAAATAATATTGATAAAATTTAATAAGATTGAATTTAATAAGATAAATCTTTGTCGTTATTTTTATATATTTTGCATTATAATATCGTAAAAGAAATAATATAAAATTATATTCTGTATTATAATATCGTAAAAGAAGATGCATATTAATTGAAGTTAAATATTTAATAAATTACACAGAGAATTACACAAAGTTACATAGGGCTTTGATGTTTATTTATATGATAGCGGCGTAAAATTATACTGTAAAATTATATTGCCTTAAACTGCATTAAATTAATGCAAATATAGAGTCGACAATCGAGCAGATTAATATTTAAAAACTAATAATTCTTTTGCTACTGCATTTTCATGCAACAAACTTAAAGAAAAATAATTAATTAAATAATTAAATAATTAATCCAGTTTTATATCTTTCCATGTATATCAATTCCGGTATTGCTGGGTCGCATTTGCGAGGAATGATCATAAGATTCTGCCTCTTAAAGCAATGAATAGTCAATGAATAAATACGCATTGAATCGCATTGAATCGGTACATATTGAAGTCTTCGGATCTTTCCACGATCGTCGACAAACGCGGTAGCGTTATTTCTCGCGGAACAATCGCAATGTAATTAACATTCCCACGAAGCGGCCTCGGGGCATGCTTGATTGTAAAATTGATATTAACGACTAATTAACTTCGCAGACTGATTAACTAAACTTTACCTTCATCATCAATCTGCTGCACTATTATTTGCGGTGGAAACCCTCTTGGCAACGATTGTGACTTTAACTCACCTGCAACAAAAAAAAAGATATTATCAGAAACGTTAATTTTATAATAATTAATGAGTGTTTATCGCACAATCTAAGCCACGGGACAATTACATAACTAGACCTCCTCTCATGACTGCATTTTTTATTTTAATATGCAACACTTTCTTAGAAATGCACATTCTTCATGTAAATTTAAGCGAGATATTGATGCGATAAATTATATTCGCAGCTTTCGTGCGAATAAGTTAGTTCTAAATCTAGAAAGATCTTTATTACGCCTGTGACGTTTATTCTATCAAGAATAACTAACTTGTTAACAGATACAGCAAGTTGTACCCTCGATATCTGCCAGCCGAGTCGCTAATCAATGTACTAATATTTACACTTTTCGACAATCGGAACGGATTATCTCCAATCGCATAGGATCCTTGATAGGGATGGAGCTTCCCTCGAGTTTATATACGTTCCGTAGATGTCCCACAGAAAAATTAACGAAAGCATTTTCATTGAACCCGGCTCGGGTCAAGCATCGCACGATTGGTCCCATTGGCTGAGCCCAATCCGGTCAATTAAACCAATTTTGGCGACCCTTCGGTCTGTCGGAAACTGTCGGCGATTTTCTCGCACGTCCTTTCGCAAGGCAGGACACACACACACATATATACACATTCGTTTGTTCGGATGGCGAAGCACGATCGCGAGCAACGATCGAGCAGTCGTACGAGCGTTTACGTGTACATGCGGAATTACGTGAACCAATTAAAGTCTCCTCGGTATCTGTTGATCTGCCGGGTCAATTCCGCGCTCGTTTGCGACACTTCACACAGTTCGCAGAAGATTGCGCTAACGAAGATTGCCGTGAAAGGCCACGCAATTATACGTTATGTATATGTTTGTTTCGAGATACAATTAATATATATTTTGTCGATTCTCGACGTTTGTAGATATCAGATTGTATATGTTAGCATATTTTCCACTGAATAAATATGGCCCTTAATTACCCGCATGGCAATTATGTAAATTAATTAAATGACACACAGAATCATATAATGTCGCAAATTACTTTAGCGAAATACCGCCCAAATAACGCCAGTCACGCCATTATCGTTTATTTACACATTATTCTCTCTATTAGGTTTATTTCGCGTTTCATTCATGTCGCATTTATCAATAAGATTAATTTCATAGGTATGATTGACGATTCATTGAAGCTATTAATTTATAGAAAACAAGAGTCTCGAATGATCAATAGATAGTTGAAGCTTCGTTAAAGAACAACGATATCTCCCACGCGAAATTCAAACTCCATTTTCCAACGGTTGTGGCAATAAATAAGGTCACTGTTAATTAAATCACCTTTGACTTTTGCTCATTGCTCGCATAAACCGGCGATTTATCTTGCTTTTTATTAAAGCTCTAGTGAATGACTTGCCATCGCGATCGCAAACTCGTATAATTTATGAATTATTTATAGGAAAACCGTCTAATATTAATTTTCTAAAGATAAAGGACACCACTTATTAAATAAACAGAAATTTTTATTAACCTGCTTTCTATAACTCGCTTTTTAAACAACGCATTTTATTGTATATCAATTTTATGTTAAATTAATTGAAAATAAAGCCATTTGTTGAAGAAAATATTTTATTGTAGAGAGATTAATTTCTAATTGTAAATTGCAAAATTTAGTATACGATATTTTAATTATCTTGTAATATGATATAATCGTTATTATAATATATAATACAATAAATTTGACTACATGTTCGGACATACAATATGCTAAATTACGAAATATGATTTCATAGTATTGTCAAATAAGTGGTAATCAAAAAATATTAAAAGTCATAAATTAAATAATTTTTAATAATTTTTAATAATTTTTATTGTCTTCTTTTCTCGTAAATCTAGGATAATTTCTGCAAAATAAAATGGGCATGTCGGAAAATGTGTCGCTGTATTTTTCGTCATTACGTTCCAGAATGGATAACCGTTACAGTCCGTTAATTTCATGTTTCTATGCTTTTCTATGCATTTCGCACGATTCTAATGTTATCTAAAATCTATGCTAGAAATCGGTAATACTTCTCATGTTGCGCAACGGTTAGAATACGGTGAGAAAATACAGGCGAGGATTCGAAACAAAAAAGGTCGAATGAGAAGCGCCGCTAGATCGTCCGTGTCTCTTACGAAATTTATTACCTCCCTTTATATTTATTGCGTCTCGTTCTATTCACATTAATACTCGTGCAAGTCTCCCGAGACCGGGAAGACTATCGTCTATTCGCTTGAGTTCATCGCGACTTCTACAGTCTTGTACGAAATCGCCTTTGTCACGAATGAAATTAATTGCCAGAACGAAACAAGGTCATAGTTCGTAACGAGATAATATTTTTTACGAGATGGAATTAAAAATTAATATTATTAATTCTCATGGCATACTAAATCGAATTTTATTTCGATATAAAATAGAATTTTACATGAATATAATTTAGAATGTATAGTATGTATAAAATTTACAATTTTATCCAACATATTCATGTAAAAATCTATTTTAAATTAAACTCGATTTATTGTACCATGAAAATTAATAATATTAATTTTTAATAAATATAAATAAATATAATATACTTATAGTAAAAAAATAGTTGTATCGAAATAAAATTGTGTTAGCAAGAAAAATATGCGTACGAAAAAATAAATTAAAGTTTTATTTTATATAAAATAAAATTATTATATATGTATATATTTTATACATATATTTATTTGATATTATTCATAGTGCAATCAATTTATTATTAATCTTTCATCTTCATCTACAAATTGATTTTTATTTAAGAGTTAGTTGTTATATGCAACAAATTAATAGCACTAATTTAATCATAATAATTAAAATTACAATAGCATTTAAATTAATTTACATCACTTTGATCTGTACGGATATCCAATACAATGCGGTTCAGCCGTTTGTAATACGTGGTCTGTTAATAAATTGATTCATTTATATCCGATACTTATACGTTTAACTCGTATTAATGATTAACAACAAGGCTGGCGAACGAGAGAAAAGGTATCAGGGATATCCTCTCGCTGTAATTGCACACCTTTACCTTTTTCTGGTTGGGAAACCGGGACACATTTTCTTCCTCTCGCTTCGTGAATTAAGTTTGTTCGAGTTTCTTGATCATTGTTTCGCGATTTCGACTGCACTTGGAACATTCTCGCCGCAGTTTTGCGTAATCCGGTGAAAGCCGCATTCAGTGCGCGCCTCTGCCAATTTCCACGAGCTCGGTCTACTTCCGCCGTCCTAATCTGCGCGAAATCTTCAAGAAATCTCGCATGCTTAGCAAGTCTAAGAATCCGCAAACAGCGACAGAAACAATTGTAACAGTGTGAAATAAACAGTGTGTTTCGCAGATTGCGTCTCCACGTTTGCAATTGTGTTTCATATATATGAATGTATTTCGCAGAACAATTCAACACTTTTCGCTTTCACGAGAAAAACAAAAAAAGACTTCGAGTACGTAAATAGAGAAAATTATCAAATAATTTAGCTTGGCATATAATATTATATAAAAGATACGAGAAACTGTAACGTTATGATATACATAATATTAATTAAATCGATAATTTGATTTTCTTTTATTACACATATATTCATTCTCTCGTTTGATTTGGCATTTTAATCAACTGTTTCGTTCTATTATTCTTCTCATTGTTTGTTCGATATGCATGCATGTTCCACAAACTTTATATGTCTCGTTGTTAAAACTTTATAGGAGTCTCTAGAAATCAATGTAATCTATCTTTCAATCGAGTGTAATTTTAAACACAGAATAAATAAATGAACGAACATGGTCAACATTCATTCCATTTATGATATTTTTTTGCGAGATTTTCAATTTCGCGAATAACCTGCGAATACCGGGTCATAGTTTTTTCACGAAAAAACTTCCTTCGCCTCAAATTCGAAATTCGGTCGTCTCGTGTAACGGCTATCATAGATCGTCCTATATTGCGGCCTTCATTGCAGCAGTTTCTGTCTCATTCGACCGACGAAACGCGTAAAAATACCGCTGGCCCGATTCCAGACGGCTGATCTTTCCGCGTAAACACCAGGAAAACCATTCCACCATCCTTCGACGTGACCGAGATGAGAAGCATTTTCTTTTTTAGACACGTGAATGAAAAAATAAAATCTAGCACGATAATAAAATGTAACAAAATAGACCAATAGTTTATGAAACTATTAAATAAATTAAGAGTAAACACGCTTAAAAATTAAAATATACTAGACCTTTTTTTACTTGTCATATACGTAAGCGCCTCACAACCTCGTGTAAATATATTTGCGATAAAATAGTACTTATAAAAATACGCCGAGAGGAAACTTACACTCCACGAAAAGATGATTGTTATCATGCTCGCGCAACGACGACAACTCCGGATCCAAGGTATGTCTGTGTTGGGATCCTCTTCTCGGCAACGTAGAGACTCGTCGTAATAATGGTGCTATATGGGCATTATATAATATTTCCGTTGACAAATCCAAATGAAAATATGAAAAGAGCAAAGTATAAGAAATATAAAGAAACATAGACTCATCCAGTAAGTTATATAATGTCAAGCATAAGCAGAGAAAATATTTTTTTATATTTTTTTATTATATGCAAGATTTAATTATTTGAAATTATTTATATATAAAATATTAAAGCAATAAAAAAATTTATAAGTTTATTCAAAAATAAAGTATTGCTCTAAAACAGAACATATTGCATATTATTTGTTGGAGCAACTGGAGTCTCTAGAAAGTAATAATAATATAAATCTTTTTAGATTATTATTCAATATGGAAAGAAGCTTTTAATATCGAACATTATTCAATATAAAAAGAAGCTTTTAGTGTCGAGTGTTTCAAGAGTAGTGCATTTGATAGAATAAAATTGATAGAATCGCAAGCCGTTAATAAGACAAAAAGAAGCTTTCAAGCATTGCTGAGGAGCCCAAGTATCGATCGATTGAGAGCCACTGTCGCAATCAGAGGGCTAGATAAGGGCGACGACAAAATACGGAAACGCTTCCGTAACTTTATCGCTTCGCACACGTATCCGCGATGCGGACGGGATGTACATCGACGTACAATACGTTGAAACGGATATTTAATACAGACATGTGCGCATGCTGGTCCATTCATCTCCGTTGGAGAATGGTGACTGCGTAATCTCCTGAAATTGTCATGCACATACATACATTCGTACCCGCATACACACGCTATGCACACGTTCGGTGAGTTATGGATAGACTTGTTTTCGTAACCTACTTCTTCTAAAGTTGACGAAGGTAAATTTTGGCGCATCGCTGCAGTATTTTTCCCGGGGATTCTGCCCCATACATGTTTGCTTTGAATTATCATATGTTATTTCAGCGATTTAATACAGATATCATGCGCATATATTTATCTGACGTCATCGTTTTCAATTTATCTCGCGGCTTTTTTCTCTCGAAAATGGGAGCAAAATTATGCGTAGCAATAAATCACGTTTCGGGAACTGTAAATATTCCGCTTGAAGCAAAATTATTTGTCATATTATCTAAATAATAATTCCAATAATACCTGAAAAATAAAATATGTCTCTTATACACATAAATTTTATATTTTGAAAATATTTCCACAAATGATGTTTCATGTATTGAAACAAGCTAGATCAATTCATATTATTTTATCTTATCCACGTACAGTTAATCGGATCACACATTGTGACATACTGGTTTTTTTTAGATGCATTGTCGTCGACTGGATTGCGCGATGTGTCATCGGAAGAGCGCCGTTTCATTAACAGACAAACGAGAGAAAGCGCGGTCAATTTCCAAATCACAATTACACACGTTTACGTCAGCGTGCGCGCAATAAATTTGCTTTCGGAACTCAATTCCTATTTGATTTATTTCACCGTACTTTTGCTCCTAGTTGCATTCGCGATTTCGTAACGCGTTGTGGCGTCGTGCAGTCTCATTCGAGAAACTTTGAGAATTAGTTTGTGATGCGAGCACTTCTATTACGCAATGGAAGCAGAAATTAATTCTGTCATTCTCTCCGATATATTTTTAATTAAAAATTTTTAAGCGATTAAAATTTTGTAACCGATAATATATATCGTTTTATTTTTAAATAATACTTAGCATTTTCCATGAAAACAATTAAATACAAGCAAAAATATGAAATTTCCACGTCTTGCAAAATAAAATGACGAATCTAATTCATTAATTAAAATAAATTAATTATAATTGAATTCAAGAGTATGAAATAAATGCTTTCCAATTTCATTATGTATCTGGCTAGAATTAATAGCGAGTTTGCGAGATATTCGAATCGCGAAAGAAAGGCAACAAGGCGCGGTTCGCAATAAGGAAAGACCATCGACTCACTAATCACGCTGCATTTCCGGCGTGGAATAAGTGGACGCACCTCTCCTCGCCGTACAAGGAGATTGACTCATACGACAACGTAGGAGGAGCCAAATAGATCTAACTATTCAATCCACTACTCAATATGATGATTCCGCGATGGGAAATTGAATTCCCAGCTGATTTTTCCGATCATCTCATTAATAATAATTTTAATAATTATATAACAGATTTTATAGAGCATCATCTGATAAAGAGCTTTAATATGTAACGAGAGCTTTTTCTTTTTTAATAAATTCATATTTCAATTTTATTGATCACTTAACGAGAGAAGATGCTCCAATTTGATACGAAAAGGAATTAATTTATCGATCCTAGATACATTAGCATTTTTTATTTTGTTTGACTTGTCATCGAGATTGCGTTATTAACTTATTATACTTAATGTTCGAGAATTTGCCAAGTCAAGCGTATCTGACGAATCGAGCGTAAGTATTTACATCGCATAATTATAGCGCCGCTTTTACAAGAGCCGTCGCAAAAAACAAGAGCAGAGGTACAATTGTCTCGATTTTTAAAAGATATAAGCGGCACTCGTAATTATATATATACCGCACTCTAATTGCGTGTCAGTCCAGAGAAAAAGAAAGTATTCTACGAGCCATAAAACATTATGACGAATACCCGCTCGATTTAACTTTGCCAGCAAAAACAAAGCTGACTCAGCAAATTATTAGATAAATTCAAATTATTATTCTGAATAAAAAAATATATATAATATAAATAAATATAATATGTATATAATTTTATCTATACTTTTTTTATTTTAAAAATTTTTCTTAAAAATTATCATGTTTATTTTCCGATTATTATTATCACACACACTAAACTCACACATATTCAAAATTACATTACTTATACGCTTAATCTAATTTAAGCGATTTGTTTACAAAATAATAAAATCATGATTAGCAAAAGTATCAAAGTATTAATATTTTTAATGCATTAAATGCAATAACAGTCGTAGTCAAGTATCATAATCCTTTTTGCGAAGATATTACGACAACTACCATCTCCTTTTACATAAAACCTAACACCGAAAGGCATGCTGGTATTGTCTGAGAGAAATTCGAAGAAACACGTAAGGAGATACTCCTGTCGTCCTTCGCTCATTTTCTCGCCCTTTGGCGTTTGCGCCCATCCCGTCTCGAGATTCCATCTCGCGAACGAGAAGGAGGTTGCAGATGCGTGATATTGCAAAAGATGCGGAGGAGGAAATAGATAGGTGGGCATCTCACGACAGCGAGAAACGCGGGGGGCGAGGTGGCGGAAGAGGAAAGAACCCTCGAGACGAAACAAAGCTACCATTACTCTCGTTCTCCAGCTGACGGTACGCGCCTCGTAAAGCTTCTAATTATTAATGTATCTGGTAGAATACGATCCCACAGCGCGAAGGGAAGCAATCGGACGATGATTATTGTTATACCCTTTGTTGCACGCTCCGCTCGTGTTTGGAAATTTATCCGGAGCTTGTTAAATCCATTACGTTAAATTCTCGCATTGCAAGTCGGTTTAAAGCTCTCGTTATGTCCGGTTCAATAAAATAAAGAATCTCTATTTGAAACATATAGCGGTTTCGTTTAATACAGAATTAAAAAAAAAATGTGTACATACTTTGATATTTGCATTTAAAGATGTCTTATTTAAATCTGAATTATTTATTGCTAAAATTTTGCACCGTTTTGTACTTTCGTCAGAAATCACATTCAAAAACTCTTAATTAAATTAATAAAATTAATCAAGAGGTCCAGATTACAACACCGTTACGTAGAAATTATCAACTTATGTTAGAAGATTGGCAATTAGCCATAAATTAACGATCACGGGGAAAATTCATCGTGCATAAAATCTTCCGATATTTGCTACACAAAGGCCCTTTATAAAGATGCGATGCAGAAGATAAATATATTTCGAATCTATCGATCTCGCTCGCATAGAGTGAAATCGGGAGAAAATATCTTCTTTAAATAACGATATTGCGATAGTCGCAATTAGACGAGATGGTTTGCATCGCATGAAACCAAAGTACGGAAGCGCGGAGTCGCCTTACATCATTACTCGCTTGCGTTAATACCAGGTCGCGTACAAAGCGCGCATACGCGCCTCTCGAGTTGCTTCCTCTCCTTTACGTCCTGTCAACCTTATCCGGAAGTTATCCGATCCGCAACGATGGCGATTAACTATGTATTCGAAAAAAAAAATAAATAAATAAATAAATAATTGCGGGACTCAATTTCTCGTCAGAAAGAACTCTCGTTCCACGCCATTTTCTCGGCACGAATTACCCGTTTCATCATCGTTCGGATATTACACCCCCAATCCGGCTCATGGCAGTAATTCTGACACTCGTCTTGATCTCATGCTTCGCGTAAGAAAGGAAGAGGCTGAAGTGACTGCTCGATGCGTCCGTGGTTTCATATTTAGAATGATTTACATAACGATGAGCCTTCTCTCGCAGTGATTCGTTCCGCCAATTAATCCGTCTAACCGTTTACATCGTGCTACGTTATTTATCAACGACTGCGGAATGTTGGAACATCAAAATTATTCATATTATTTAAATATACATCTCGACAAATGAATCTTTTCGAACGGACGGAATGGAATCTGCCATTTACCTTGGTTTTTAAAAAGCACAAGAGGCAAAAACATCCTAGTCCCATTATTTTACTGTAGTATTATTTTCATAGCTGTATAAAAATACGAATCTAACATTTCTTTTCGCAATTTTTGGAAATAATTATATATATAATTAAATCAATTCATTATATTTTATATATTTAGTATAAATTTATTAATAAATATTTACTTTTCATTTTTTTAATAATTTCTTAATAATTTATTAATTTATTATTTTATTTATTAATGTAAAACAAATTTATTTTTTATTTGTATATAAAATATTATATTAATATAAAGTTATATTTTTTCTAATATGGAATATAATTCATTCCAGAAAACATTTGTATATATATATATATTGTATATATATAATATATAATTATATTATAATTATTTTTTATGTGTAACAATTTTTCAACAATATATGATTTGATATCTTTGAAAAATACATTATAACCTAAGATAAAAATATATTTAATACATACACATATACCTAAATGTATTTTATCAAATTGCAAAAATATTAAAAATGAGACAATCGTATAACATTTTCACTTAGAAATTTTAATTTAATTAAATCGGATCCTACGTAATACATCGTACTTTAATTAATTTCATTATGTGCATCACCTTCTTTTGCGCAACAGGCGAGTCCGATCTAATAATTTACAATGTATCCTCATTATTTTATCGTATTTTTTATTTTTTATTTTTATCTAGAAAGCAGAATCACAAAAACGCAATTTCACCGCGCATAGAACCGAGGTCCTGCTGGATAGTCAACTTCATGTCGGAATCATAGCAAACAACGATTTTTAATTAAATGTGCGGACGTTTCAATTAAAATCGCCGAGTGGAGAGGCAACGCACAGTCTCCTTTCTTCCTCTTCATTCGTCCATTCACCCTCCCCCATTCACAGGGATGACGGAAACAGGACGATTCGAATCCGTTAAATCCGCTTCAGAAGCACCGTAAATAATTCATGCCTTACTTACAGTTCGCGAAAGAGCTCGAAGGGGATTTGGCGACATTAGCAGTGATTCCGGATAAAAAAAGACGATAACGGATGTCAATCCAATCGATGGAATACAATTAGGCGCTTTAGTATTCGCGTCGTTGGCTTCTCTACTTTTATGTTTGTATTTTTATTTCCAGTTACTGGATATCTGCAATATATCGCGCTGTTTCCTCCCCTTCTTTCCATCTCTCTCCTTTTCCTTCTTTTTCTCTTTCTCGATTTTCTCTGAAATTTATAACTTATGAAAAGACAATAACGCATTTTCTCCTAACTCGCTCTGACCTCGATTTTATACCCGCTTCAACGAATTATCGAACTGCTGAAGAGAATTTATTTTACATATATATTTAGTTAAAATTATTTTATAATGCTTTTTCTCTCTCTATTTTCCATTTCGCGAGTTGCTGCTTTGAGTTACATATTTCCTTCGCTATACGGTGCCTCTTTCGTTCGATGTTTCAGCAGATGCTGCCAGTGCCGACTTCTCTACCGATCGTGGAGTCTCGAAAGGCGTCAGGTTGGTGTAACGTCGAGGGATGAAAAATGGAAATTTTATAGGAAATAAAAAAGGTGCGTAGTTTCATGCCGGAAAATCGAATAAAAAAATCATAGAGAATTTCCTTTAACTCAAATTTAAAATTGCGCGAAATAAATAAGAGAAAGAGAGATAAAGCAAGGTATTACATAAAATAAATCTAACGAGAAATATGCGCTTGTAACAATATTCGAAGCGATGAAAATATGAGGTAAAAGACAGGAAAAAAGAAGAAAAGGTTTCTATATGAGCAAAAGCGTTTACGCATATTTATTACAATCCGCGAGGATGATGAATAATATATCTTCCGCGATAACGCGGTCGCGGTAAATCTGGACAATGCGACATGGTTTTACGGACAATATAACGTCACGTGAAGCATACGGTGCGCACATACATACATTCAAGCATGTTCTGGGTATTTAATGACGTGAAGCAAACGTGAAGTTGCGGTTTTCATTTCCGCAAAAAGACCCTGAGCTCCTCCCGACGTTTCGCAGAACTTGCAGCGACGCTTTTATTGAAACAATGCGAGAAGTGAATTAATCGAGAATGATATTAACAAAGCGTTTGTCAGAGACATTGAGGCTAGCGAAGAATCCACCATACAAAGCAAAATAAAAAACCTACCTGTGGGTGGCAGATTTTTTTTAGAAAAAAAACCTTCGTATTCAAAATGTCAAAATAATAATTCGATATTTTATTTAATATGTACAAAATAATATTTTATAGAATTCGATATTTTATGTCTCAAACATCTGTGTATATATATAATTTTCAGAGTATAATTATAATATTAATATATTTTCACAACTGTATTATATTGTAAAAATTTTTAAATACACGTATCATTTTTTATCTTATTTATTTATAATATTAATAACAACTTCTTCTCTTACATAATCATAACTGGAAATTGCAGTATCTTATTTATAGCATCTTGGCAAAATACAAGAGAGAAATTCGATCTTTATATTATTAATAAGTTGTTATTAATTTGATATTAAGAAGAGATAATTTACTTGAATTCCAAAATAATCTAATAAATCTTTATCTATATCTCTACCTATATATCTACCCATTTAAATCACGTTTATTATCGAAGCATGAACTCGATAACGAAGGTTTTTTTCCTAGAGAGAAATAAATCGCACGATATTTTTCTTGACTTACAAACATTGCTCGAAGTAGGACTATCATCTTTCGGACTTAAATCCAAATGATTCTTCTTTTTCCGTCGCAGTATGGAGTTCCACACCTTCTTACGACTCATTCTAACGTCGCGATGATAATCACGCGATCGAGATGATAGTCGCGCCCCCAACGTGAAATGCCTTGGTCCCGTTTGTGTGTGTGTCGTGTGTGTATGTATGTGTGTATGTGTGATTGCACTCTCTCACACACCAGTAATGGTCCAACAAGTGGGTCACCCGACCTCTTTTTCTTCAATTAAACACGCCTCTTATCGACGCGTCATCGTCGAACAGCAAACAACACGACCACTCCCTCGGGATTTGCCGAATCATCATTCAATCCCAATAAATTTGAGATGATATTTCATGCTTTCTATTCACTTAACCGAGTCTTAAGAATATACCCCGACGCCAAAAAGCACGCACACTTCTCTCCCTGATGAATTATCCATTGAACCCATACAAGACTATAAACGCGACAAGCTGTAAAACTGATCCCGTTCCACCATCCGACTTGTCCGAACACAGTGTTTTTCTTGGCACTCGCTCTTCTGAAAATGATTCTCACATGATTCATTCGATAAACAATGACTTGACGAAGACGAAAAATCACGACGAGAGATGAACAATGCAAAAAGGAGTCGCCCGCCTGGGATGCGTGTACCACGACGACTGCGACGGATCGCTCGCTTGGCTCCGTCGTTGAAAAGCAATGACCTAGCACACTTCACCGACTTTTATCCGCGCCGCGCTCTCGCAACGTCCGTCCGACGAACGGCGTGAACGCACTTATATCGGTGCCGTGTCGGAGTAGCGGACGACGACGAGTACGACGACGAGCCGTTTTATCGCATCCGGCGCCGAGAACTCTTTGGATGAGGAGGATTTTCTATAGGCATTAGCCCGCCGCGCCAATCGACAGTCGTCGTCATCAACTCATCATCGGTACAGCGCAAGAAGGGGCGATGTGCGAGGAAAAGACCCCAGCCAGGGTCGAGATTAAGAAGACGATTATACTTTTAACATTTTCGGCATTCATGCATAATCGCGTGATGACATTTTCAATCGATTCCATGCTGCTCTATTGAGAGAGAAAAAAAATTTGAAAGACTCTTTTTGAACAATTTCGTCTCGATTGCTGGATTCTTTGAAAAGTTTTCCTATATATATTTTTTCATTTCATAAAAAAAGGAATGAGACCAAGTTTTACGAAGGCAATCCAATGTTATTCATAAATGCGAAAGATTTAGAGGATTCTTCCAAAAATAGAGTTTTATATGTGCAATGAGTGTACGGCAGTAATTAATTAAGATTTTAAAATATCTATGCAAAAGCGTTGTATTATACTATTATATAATATCTTGAGAGAGCAAATATATAAATTTTTATTCAGCGTAAAATTCGAAAAACGAGATTAAAAAAAGAAATTCATCTCGCGTTGGATTTGCAGAATCTCAAAATAAAATATAAAATTATAATATATTTGATTGAAACATCGTACATATAAATAATTACGCAATTTACGTAATTCTCGCAACTAATGAGAGAACTGGCGATAATTAATATTTATTAATTTCGAGTTTGGCATTTTCAATCAATTCTTCCAATTACTATTCTACTATGCAAGAGAGAAAAAAAATTCGAAAAATTCTTCTGAATAAATCTGTTCAATTATAAAATTATTCGAAAAATTTTCCTAGTTTTGGACATATTTTTTTCATTTCATGAAGAAAGGAATAAAAAATTCTATGATAGCAATTTACAATGTTATTCACCATAAATGCGAAAAATTTAGATTCCTTCAAAAATAGAATTTTATTTACGGAATTCTTGTAACTAATGAGAGAACTGACGATAATTAATATTTTTATTAATTTCAAGTTTGTCGTCAAAGAATTAATACTTCCTGCGTATATCTTCCCTAATAAAAAAACAATTAAATACGATGATGAGTAATTAAATGATGCAAATTGGTCGATGAAAACTTCCGCGATATTATACACGACGTAAAACGAAACAGAAACTTCCGGATGCCGTTCAATTTGCTTCGACAATAGAGTCACGCGCGCAATCGTTGACGACGCAAAGATACCACGCAAACTGTCCAAGATAGACTGCCTGTCCCTGATGGATCTTCGGTTTGTAATCGCCGGAGGATATGCGGTCGCCGGTGGCGATAAGCATTGGGTCATCACGGAAATTGCGTCTTTCCGAAATCAGCGAATGGATTAACTGCGCCGTTAAATCGCGACGAGTTTGCAAAAAATTGTTCTTCTTTTTTATTTTAATCAAACAATCACTCAAAATAATAACGACACTTTATAATAAAATGTGGTAATATTGTTTCTGTGACATTTATTATATTTAAAAATTTTTTAAATAATATTGGATTCCTCCAATAATATAAGACTAGAGATGAAGAGGTGATTTTCAAGCATTCAATATTTAAGCAGATTTTCAAGTATTTGTTTAACAAGCTTTACCAAATAAGATACTTCTTTTTGTATTTTTTTACAAAATTTAAGGAAGAATATTTTTGTTTGAAAAATATAAATTCGCGCGTAAAATATTTTGTAAAGTGCTCGAGCTCAACTTAATATTCATAAAAATCAATTTTCGTCTGATTTATCTCGACTTTACAAATAGTCGCGCATAAAAATAAATTATTCTAATTATTCTAATTTTAATGAATATTTATGAAAATGAGTCAAACATTTATTTTGAGGATGAGTAACTCTGAAGAATAATTCTGAATATAATTACGAAAAAAAGGAAAAAAAAACAAGTCCATGGTGGAAAAGGATTCTCTCAATTCTTTCTCTTCGATCCGAGGCGATTACGAGCGAGATAACGTCGCGATGTTCGCGAAGTCACGCGTGGAAATTGTTAGCGCTTTCCCATCGCGTCGACGTGCAATTAACCACCTCCGTGAGCGCGAAATAATCCTCGCGAGACAATAGCGAGATTAGGGTCGCAGGCGTAAACTAGGCGATGCAAGCAACAATGCGATCTTAACTCCGTGCTGCAATCAGTAGCAAAGTATAAAGAAAGTATTTTGCATGTGTTAACAAGCGTGCGTTTCCACTAGAATGGATTTGTCGACGCGATTCTAATTATATAAATTATTTATGGTGTCAGCACATCAAGAGATAACGAGACTTCCTGCTTTCTTCGTCGATGAGATACAAAATTCAGCTATAGAAATTATAAAATCCGGATTCAGGATATCATATAATTAAGACAATTTTGCAGCATCATTTAAAATGACCTATGATATTTTTCGTGAAATGTCAACTTTGAATTTATATTAAAATAAATTCGATCGACTCACGTAAAATCGATTCCAAAGATCTGACATGAAAAGAACAGAGAAATCAAAGAAAATTTCTACTCGTTATTTTATACAATTGGCCGAGAATATACAAGCTATCATGTTTAATATTATTGGTCATTGCCATCGTACCTTTTTGTCTCGACTTTATATTATTATGCTTCCAAGAAGTGACTTCTCTGTCGTATTTGTTCTCGTCGGCGTCGCGATCGGAATCGCGATCGTATGTGTCACGTTCAGTACACTTCGTGCATGCGAATCGCGAGCTTAACTCACTTGAGCTTAACTGACGAGAAGACACTTTAATGGCAGCTGCACGGTAACTAACGGTTCGCGATCGTCAGCAGACGATTCACGAGCGTGATTTTTCTCGAGGATATCGTGAATCGCGTGGAAACGATCAACAATCTTCCACCGTCTTCACTGTCAAGTTTGCGAGATAAGCCACATCGTAGCGTGTTCGATTCCATAATTAGTCGAGATGCGTACGCTTATACCGGAAATCAAAGTCGCAATATAATTCCAGCGAGTAGAGTAATCGATCTATCAATTTCAAAATTAAAAAAAAAATCAATGTTCTAGAAATAAAATTAGTCTTAAAAATTTATAAAATAAAATTAAAAAATTATTCTTTCAATTCGAAAGAAAATAGATTTCAACCAATATTGCATTGATCCCTTTAATCATCTTTTGTCGCAAAAAACATCTATATTTATATTTAATTTAATTCTATTAATATAAATTATGTAAAAAATATAGGAAGATGAAATAAAGTAAAAATTGAATAAATAATGCAGTTCATTTTTTTCAGAGTAAAATGTATATGTGTAATCTATAAAAGAAAATAAAGGTCTAAAATATTTAAAATAAATATTCATTATTATATAATATCTATATATACGTAGACATATTTTTTTATCAATCTTTCCTCGCAAAAAAATCGTACTGTCACAGAAATATATCAATGTTTGAAATTTAAGGATTTAAAGAAATCTATTGCACAAGTATAATCTATCCTTATTCTAATCATTGATCCTTCGCAATTAGTATTCATCTCTTTCGATCCTGCTCTCTATTTAATCCTCCTGTTGCGTGTGCTGAACGTGACAGCAACGGTAATGTCGGGATCGCGTTCTCTAGGTGTCGTGAGCGCGTATTTATGTGGGTGGAAACGCGCGAGCATTCATGCGTGCGCGGACGCGCCCAAGACCCACATGGTGACAGGAGGGGACCGACCGTGTGACATCGCGCGTAGTTCAGACTACCAGGATGGTTCTTCCGGCGAGGGCATTTCCGGTGCTTCAGACAATACTACGGCGATGATGATCGCGGCGAGAGAAGGCTTTCAACGAGCGATTCTCGACCAAGCTAAGGCTTCGCTTTCCATACTTCCGCGATCACACAGGACTAAAGAATTAAAATTCCTCACAAGGAATAAAAAAATGGTCGTTATAATTATCAAATATATTCTAAGAGGTCAATCATTTATAATTATCATTTCATTCAATTTTTAGGGGAAGATATTAATTTTATGTGTCACACACGAAATGACAAATATTATAATTGATATTCAATTAATTTGACATTTCGATATTTTTTTCACCATCACATCGAAATATGTATTTAATTTTAATTTAATAAAACGCATCGTAATGTTTGCACAAGTTCTTTTCAAAATTATGACATTTATTTACAAGAAAAACCTTGCCGGTTGATGTTCAGACAAATTTCTTACAAATTGGATATTTATGCTTCTCTAAAAAAATCTCAGGTTCTTGTATCGCAAACAACGTGCACGTGATAAAGATATCGAAGGTCATCGAGTGTATATTAAACTGCTACGTTGTCGACACCGCTATCCTTGCATCGTCATTGTGCATTCGTGCGAACTCGTTTTTCCAAGCAAGCATACGTGACCATGTTGCAAAAGGAAAAGGATAATGCACGAGATTGCGAAACAGTCGTTTAAAAAAAAAAATCGAATGAACGATCAGATTAATGCAGTTGATATGAAAAATAAGAGGCACTTTTCTCTCAAATAATACTCAAGTGTAGCGAGTTTAATATTGAAACAATATTTTTCTAATTATTTCTGCTGGAAAAGAGCGTCTTATGTCGTGACGATATTTTCTAGATTCTAGATCATGCAACTCCCACGCGCAATAGACAGGCAGAATGTTCAATGGCTTTAGAAAGATGCTACGAAGAATTTTCTAGCTCAGAAATCATGCTGAAATTAGGTCACAACAATATCTATCCGCGAGAAACGCTCGAGAGGCAATTTTCTTTCTTGCTGCTTTCAACAAAGAGTTGCATTGCAAAGTTAAATACAAAATATTTCACGATTCACAAAATATATCGCATCTTTAAAATAGATTTTAAATCTTAGAAGATATTCTAATTAATATATTCATTTCACTTTTAAACTGTTAGGATTTTTTAATTTTTTAGTATAATGCTAAAAAAATCAGTGATTATATTTGAATTAATATACTTTTGTTTTGCTTTCAAACTGTAAAGATATTTTAACTTTTCAATGTAATACCGAAAATTAAAATAATTATTTTTCTTTATGCTATATATACATGCATATGAAATTATTTAAATTTAAAAAAAATTTAGTTGCAAAAAAACATGAATCTGTAAAGAGCAATATTTCTCATTGCTGAGCTCAAATATTAAAATTAAAAAGATAATAATTGAAATTTATAATATAATTCTAATATATCCAATATAATTTAGTCAATAATATTATTTTATGCTATACATACACATATACGCATACAAATACATAAAATTATTTAAATTAAAAAAAAATTAATTGTAAAAAAATAAATCTTTCAAAATACAATTTTTCGTGTTGCTGAGCTAGAATTGGATAATCTTTAAAATCTATATAATGTAATTTTAACATATCTAATATAATTTAATTGATATTCACTTTTATATTGTTATATAATTCTGCAAATATTTATTAGTTAACAAAATTGCTTACTACTGCCATCTAGAGACTGTGGGAAAAAATAAAATACCGATAGCTGATCAGAGAAACTTCTACAAACACACTCTTCGCAGTTGATATCAAATATATCGGTAAGGCAGAAAGTACAACTCAAACATTGAATCGAGCTAGATACAGTCAAGGAAAATTAACATTAATTTATTAAAATTCATATGATAACGCGTAGATATAAAATATAAAAACAAAAATAAAATTTATTTTATAATAATAGAAATCAATAAAGTAACAGATTGTTACAGGAAACTGTTTTATCTTATATCAAGAAGAGAGAAGAGAGAGAGAAAGATGCTATCTATTAAAAAGTTATAAAAAATTAATTTTTTTTTGTATACCTTATGAAAATGCAATTAAAATTACACAATTATAATTTTTACAATTTTTTTATTATGATATAAAAAGATAAAATTATCTAAAATTATCTGGCACTCAAGCTTAGGATTTCATCCATACATATATATTCATTTTTCCTGATTATAAATTATTAAATTATTACAAATACTTTCAACATCAAAGTACTAATTGTAAGTGTAAAAAAACTTTAACAGATTGTTTTTTTATACTTTACAAGTATAAAAAAACTAAATCTGTTTTTCATAATGTTTCAAACTTGCAATTTTATTACTTGCTGTGTGGAAGAAATGTTCTGTTCCATTTTCCGCGTAATAGCGTTTTTCTCTCTATCGCCCTTTCGTGTTGCTGCAAAAACGAAATGAATCGGCACCCGGGAGGGAAAGTGGGGGAAAGTGCACTTGATTCCTTTTGAACAATGTCGACTCGTTAAGGACGCACCATCGAGCGGTATCTGTCAGTCGCAGCTACGCCACCAACAATTTCAACAAAGCGCAATTAATGTTGATCGGTCCTCTCGCTATTATACCAAAGACAAAATGTTAAACACCGATGTTAAACACCGCATCTCTAACGCTGATACAAAGCGAAATGGTTCTGATTGCAATAAAATCATGTCGGTTCGTAATACCAGAGGAATTCAAAGACTAACGATTCGTTGTAATTAAAATTAACGCCTGTTCTCCAAATAGTTTCGTTTATAGTTATTCATGTTTGTTATTCGTGCATAGTAGCAACATGTTTTATCAAAATTTAATACATGCCTTTACAGCAACTTTGTCGAAATGATTATTAAACACAAACTTGTTTATTTAATTTAAATTATATTATTTGCTTATTTGCGATAGTTATTTAGAATTTTCAATCTAATTAAATTAGAGATAGATTTTCAATAAATACGTATAAATGCTAGTACTATATATATAATATCTATATTTCTATATAGAAATTTAGATCTTAATAAAGTTTTCTATAAAAATTTAGATTGTTAAATTTAGATTTATCTAAAGATGAAAATTTTTGACTAGAAATAAAAAGTAGTAAAGAATAATTTATTATTTTTACTGCTTAAGTATTTCTAATCTTGAACACATGTACATACATTGATATTATACAACTGATATCATTATTCATCATTAAAAATCCATTTTTTGTCTTAATTTATATATCTTTTTATATATATTAATATATATATCATTTTTAAATTTTTTTAACTTGTATATAAATTGCTTCAGAATACTTTCATGTAACATAAAAATGCTTTAATTACAGACTTTTCATATAAATATAAATCATTCTTTAGAAAAATATTCTGAAAGATATATTTATTAGATCTTTAAAAATCTTTATGTAAAATCTTTATGTAAGTGTGTAATACATAATAATATACGATATTCAGAATTATATACGATATATAATTATATAAATTACGCTCTATTCAAACGTGTATTAACTATTAGAAAAATTATATAATTACTATTTTGCTGGAAAGAAAGAGAGATAAATGCCAGAAACTTATCAGAGGAAAATCAACGACCAATTTAATATCGCAGATATCTCAAAAACTGATAACGTAAAATGCGATTTCGATCGAATAGCAGATGGAGATGAAAAATATATCAGATTCGTTGATCATCGCGCGACATTTTGGTCACCTTATGATCGATCTGTACTTACCTATCGGAGAAGCGGTGTTGGCCTCCCGAAGACTGACAGTTTCCGGCTCGATGGCGGCCTCGTCCTCCTCGATTAGCGGCGGTGGTGGTGCCAGCGGTCGCGTCTCGTATCCCCAATGCTGCCGAAAAGCACGTGCTCCGCCATCCAGACGGACGCGTGGCAGCTCGACGAACATCGCGTCGCCCAACTGAAAGTAAAAGGCCACCCGCCGGCGTTAAATTGGAATCGTCATGAGAAAGAGGCATTAATGAACAATAAGAATCGTGCCAGAGCGATTACGCGCCGAAAGACTTGATTCCAGAATACGTCGCTTCGTTTCATTCATGGGAACAAACACATTCATTCTGATAAAGGAAGTGCGTGAAGGCACGCTTAGCTAAATACAAACATTGCGTGGAGGATTTAAAAACGGTTGCCTTAATTGAGGATTTCAAAACATAGCAAGGTCATTATTTTAGCTGATTATAACATGATGCAATGACTGTGTAAAATACAAGATTGATATATAGTTATGCAATTGTAATGAGTTGATATGACTACTTAATAACTTTAATTTTTCCTGATTTGTTTGCTTATGAAATACTAATATATGTGACAAAGTAAATGCGATGTGTTTTTACAGGATGTGTAAGATTAATTGTAATACTTTTGTGAAATTTAAATCTATCAAAATATAATTTGTAAAATTGATATTAAAAACAAAAATGAAAAAAGAATATATTCTGATAATTTTTCAGGTAGGAATTTCTCAAGTTATTATGGATTAAAACTTTTCTTCAAAAATTTGATATTTTGTTGGGAGTTCTATGAATAGAATTTAAAGATTTTTATTGAAGAATGTAATAATTCCAATCGATTAAAATGGAAAAGTTATCGATTTTTATATACAGAAAATGTAAAGTTGTTATTTTATATTTTTGTATTTTACATTTAATCGCCAAAACTTCTTTTTAAACGTATTAAGAACTTTAAGAAGACTTTAGAAACTTTATGGAAGCGCTAGAAATTCTGAAAATGAACTGTCAACTTCACGGAAGTAATTGCAATGCCAATGAAACGAGTTGTACCGCATAAATATCTGGAGCTATTTGCGCGAACCAGTCCTTTAAGGAGTAATAAAAACAGTACGGTTGGAAACTCATTAAATCTTCTTAATTGAAGACGATTCACCTGTATTCACGGACGATCATCTCGTCCAAACGAGCAATGACGTTGAATAAGCGCACTTTATCAAATGTTTCGAAAAAATCTTTCTGACTTTAATATGTCTATAAAATATAGTGTTACGTCACTTTATTTTAATATAACTTTTTTATACAGCACATTTTCGCTTAAATACCTAATCAAATTTATCTTATTTGAGATTCTTGAATCTTTTAATTTCTTTTTAAATTCAAATTTTCACTCCAATTTTTTTAAAGATCTTTTGATTACGAAATATATATATATTTCAAATTTACAATTCGTATTTCTCTTTGAATTCGTAAAATAACCGTCAAATACTGTATTTTGACATATTAAAATTCTTGAATACCGAAGGGGAATTTTTCAGTTAAAGTTTTCCAATTTTATTATTTCAGGTCTCTCAGACTTTGCTCCCCTCGAATTTCTCTATCCCTCTGGGAACAGAAAACGAAAACGTATAGGGAAAGTTGGTAGTTTCTTCGTACAGAGTATGCGTGTACATTCGTTCAATTCTAAAACTAGACACTCACGTAACCGCGGATGACATCCATCGTGGCCGAGGGTTAACGAATTCGCGTCATCCAATTAAACGCATCACCCACCGATGTCGTCGAACGATAACCTAATGCACACTTATAAACGTCGTTTATAATCAACTGCATTGACAAACTGCCTACGAGATATATCCCAACTATTAACCCGGACGCGCGTGAATCGTTCGAACGATGCTTATAGGTTCGCATCAGGCTTTCGCATGAAGGAAAGCCTCGCGACAAAAGTCGGAGTTATTTGGAACAGAGCCGGATGACGACTGGAGCGTGTCTGGCGGTTTATCTTGGAATATCGTAGATTGACCTGACGACAGGCTGACGTCATTAATTAAAGCTCGTTAAGAGCACGAAATCCGAGAGTCGGTACATCATTCCTTTTTGTTTTACTTTCTTAGTAATTCTTTCTTTCCACATTCCTCCTCTCACCCTCCTATTTTCTTATTTAATTGAAGTTTGTTCTGCCCGAAATACCCGACATTTTGGACTAATTCTCAGACTGTTGAAGTTTCATGAGGAATTTATGAGTTGAATCGTTTCACTACGAATTTGAAGGATTACGTGTGCTTTCCAATATGTAATTTTGATCAAAATACATTTATTTTGCATGCAAGGCAGGAACTGATATATGCATATAACGAAGGAAATGATTGAGTGAATAATTATACATTGATCAGTTGATTAATTTATATCTGATAACTGTTGACGAAACTTTCCTTCCGCGTTTTTCGCGATTCTTCCTTATTCCTGTTCTTTTTAATAATTTTCTATCAAAAGTATTAAGCGTACAATCAAATTATCTATTTATATAATGAATCATTATTTGAGAATAAATGAATAAATAATAAATGAATAAATAATTGAAGATTAATGATGGCAGGTTATCCTGAAGAATATTAAAATATAAAGCGTATGCCTTTAAAATATACTCACAATCAGATTAAAAAGTATTAAAATCATTAAAGTATTAAAATATTATTTTAAAAAACTACATTATTTTTTTCTAGAAAATAAAATATATACATTCCATGAGAATATTAATTAAACAAATAAATTTAATTCCTTTAATTTTCGGATCACATACACACACAAAATGCAACAATTTTATAAATCCCGATAAATTCCAACGCCAGCAAATGTTACATCATTAATATTAAATTCTAAATAAGGACCACAAGCGGTCGTTTATTTCAATCACATCAGAATTCATTAAAGCCACCGCATTCGATGTAGTTAACCGACTGCATTCTTTGCCGACGCGAACACATGTCGGGGAATGTGAACAAATTCCATGGCAAAACTTCATTTTCGGGCCGACCAATTAAAGAAGAGGGGATCGAGCCGCGCGCGACTGCAATTGCAGTTAACGCGTTAGGTGCAATTACCAGGTCGGCGCGAACGAATGTGTCCAATTACGCGAGGAACGATCGGTCAGTCTCGAAGAGCGTCGTCGACCAATCAACAATCCACGACAGCGCCAATTAGCAATCAGATTTTTTTTTTCAAGCAAGTCGCAGCACGTGACCCCTTTCGTCGCTCGAGTAATACTTTAAATAACATAATTAGTCCTACATTGCAATCGATCGAGTCACGCCTATTCTTGCATGTCTTTTATTAGCAGATCTCTCGTAATATCTAGATCAAGGAGATTTTTACATAAGTAATAAAATTAAGGAGCAGAGAATTTTTTACTTGCATATTTGTACATAAAGCTGTCAAATAAAATTTCTAGAGGAGAAGAAAATCTGAGCGGACTAGTGATAAATTCTTTATATTTTTTAAGAAAATTGCCACATCTTTGTGTTGACTTTCTTCAAAAAATTTGCTATTGATTTAAATAAAGAAAAAGAGACAAATTACAAATAAAATCTAGTATATTTATATGTCAGAGATCTCTTATTATATTGACTTATATCATTATTCCGGTCAACGCAGCTCCGATATCGTATTTAATATCGGCCTACACGTGACACAGATATCAAAATTTGTGATTACGTGCACGTGCTCGCGCTTATTTATCGTTTGTTCACGTCGCGTTTATTGACGACAACAATAGTAATGCAATTTCTAGATAGATAAACACGGTTAGGCCATTAAACCTTTCACGATCGAATCGTCGACAACGAAGTGCACAGACGAAGAAAAGGGCTACGTGCGTGGAAAGGAAATTACGATTGATTCCATGACGAAACTGAACACATACACGAAGCGAAGAGGAGACGGAAGACAAACCGGTCATCTGGGAAAAGATGCACTCGTATTATTGAGACACGCCAGTCCTAGGAAACGACGATGCACAACGAAAACACGCAAGAAAATATAGTGTGGAATTGAACGGAACGATACTAATCGAACAGGGAATTCTTAACAAAGAAATTCCTCCAATAAATATGTCGCGGAGATGAATCAATTTCAAACACGCACAAATACGTTCGATATTAATCATGCCATGAATTGTATGAACGATTAATAATATACTAATGTATAAACAATTGATAAATATAAATGTTACAATGTATATCTTATATTTCTTTTGAATTCAAGAAAAATACCAACAGCAAAACAACAAACTTAGCTGCTGCGCTTTGTAAGATGCTGAAGAGATGGCATAAAATCATTGTTGTTATTCATGTTGCAAGACAAATCTTTATTGATTTAATTCCATCTGAATCAAACCTCTTTCGTTTGCCTTGTCTCTTCTGCTTTCATCGTGTTCTCGCGTCGTCTTACCATGAGTTTAAAAGCAACGAACAATTAATTTTGTCCTTTGATTCGCGAAACAGCAAAGACATCAAAGGGCAAGGAGGCTCGAATTAATCTTCATATTACACTTTGCAATGCAAATCCAGCGCGTTTCTTTGTGTGCACAACATGAAACGTTAATCAAGAGCTTTGCGAGATATGGAAATACTTAAGAGTATGAAGATTAAAAAAAGAGCAAACAGCCATGACAAACGAACGGTACGGAACATCGATGTATTAGATGACACCAAGACATTAGCAGAAGATAAAAAGGAAAAGGAACAAACCTTGTTGTGCGACTTGAACATACAGGCGGTCCCGGCGAATAGCTGCGTCCAAAGGAAAGATACAAATCGATTACTAATCGTATTCACTTTTTGTCCCGCAGAATCCAGAGAGATCAACTATTCTGGCGGATCTTTCTGGATTATTTTTGCCACATCTTGAGAAAAACTGTATGTCTGTTACAGCCAATATAATAAAAGAAATTTAAAAAATATGTAATAATAAAAGAAAATTTTTTAAAATATATATAAAATAAAATAATATGTAATAAAAAAAATTTTTATAATATTTTTATATTCATGATAATTAAGAATACACAGTTATAATTTTACAATGCATTATAAATTATAATACTATATAATTTTATATAAACTGCTAATTTATAATTGAGCTATTTATTCGAGTAAAATTAATTACGTCATCGAAATTATCGAATTTTGTTCTTGCATGATATATATATCACTATTTTATAATTTTATATATACATAAATAAATATAGATATAAACACACACATATGCACGCCAATGAAAAAATTTTGTTCGACACATATGCATTAATAATTAAAATAAATGTATATTATTATCTACTATATTTAATCTGCATGTATTATATATCTACAATCCTGTCATCAAAATATCATTTAAATATCATATAATTTAAACTAAAATTTGTTTCGATCAATAATTAAAATTAAAATTTTCTTCCAGAGGAAGAGAATTGCCTTCAGAGGAACGTTTGAAATGCATCGGATGCTGCATCGCATCGCGAGTGCTCTGTGAAAAAGCGCGGGTGGCGACAAGAAACCTTCGCACGGCGATAATTTGCGCCAAGACTGTTATAAATGAGAAGGATCAAAGATAAAAAAATGCGCGCCTCGAAAATGAATTATAGCCGCCTTGCGAAATTCCTCTTTCAGGCCTTCATTAACCCTTTTCGTTCATGTGCAGACGCACGTCCGGCGAAATTCATTTGACGTGTGCTATGAATGCGCATATTCTCCGCACGGTAACGCTATGAAAACTCGGTACGCATAGCCCGACATTAATCGCTAACCTTTAATTCGACGCAATAAAACACATTGAAACGCGATTTAATGCGCCGCCGGCGACGCCAAAGGCGAAAAAGTATTACATCTTCAACACATCCACCGTCGACGTTGGTACAGTGCGCTCTTAGCAATGAAAGCTTTAAGAATTATTATAATTAACCGCCCACCCGTATCTCGTAATTTATAGTTTGCGACGTCATTGTCCCCCGTCTGTACTCTTTCGCAGACCTTGGAGGAAAAATCTGCCTTCATTTTCGCAAAGTGACCAATTTTGAAGAGGTCTCTTTTATTCTTACTATCTAAAAACGCATACCTCTTTAATATTTGCTGAGAGAAATAAGATACAACTGATATAAATCCAATTATCGGTTAACATAATGGAATGTTGGCACGCAATTAATATTTTACGTTACGTACCATCGCCAACTCAACAATCAGAATTATTCTTGTAGCATGATTTTGCACGTGTTCGCATTTAGAAAACATGCTTGTCGGATTGCGAAACGTGATCGATTTTCGAGAAGAGAGCCGAGTTGCGTCCGGTATGCGTCTCGTTAGACTTGATCCTTTGATACAAAGTGATCTTCGTAGGGACGTGCTCAGACCATCGCGACTCCTCCGTCTTTGATCCATACGCTTAACCAGTCTCGATTCGATTACGCGCGTGTCACGTATGCCCTCTTTTCCCCGGTTATCGATCTAGCGGTAATATTGAAATCGATTCACGTCCCGGAAGTGTCTCTCAGTCTAGATAATAATACACGCGTCCATTTATCGTGTTAGGCTTTCTTGCCTTCTGCTACCTATTTCTCCGCCGTCATTTCTGACGTCGAGTAATTGAAAAAGTTTTCTCAAATAACGGACCTCACGATGACGAGGGCGATTGGAAGAAAAATATTTCGCAAAATGTTTACGCGAGCTACTCGACAGACTAATTTAGTAAACGATTAAAGTGAATCTGATGATAATAAAGTGGATCTGATGATAATAAACTTCTTATATAATGTACTTAAAATAAAAAAAGTAAATAAATAATTGTAAGATTGAAAAGTAAAGGGAGAGAAAGAGAGAATTTTGGAAATTATTTTTAACTTTTATAATTATTTATAATCTAAAGAAAATTTTACACTCTATATATTTGAAGAGACCAGAAAATTGCAACAATTTTATCATGTTGTAATTTTCGTATCATACAACGCTTATCAAACTTCACGTTTACATCGTAAAATTATCCAACATGCTCGTAAGCAATACGAAATATATGTCGTAATATCTTATTTGTCCAACGTAACTTTTATCATGGAATTCTCTTTTTTCTCTTTCGCCACCGCAGTCTGGAGCATCGCAATCTTTTTCTTTAAAAAAAGGAGAGAGAAAGAGAGAAAGAGGGAAAAAGAATAACGACGGCTCTCCAACTTGAAATAAAGTTTGCTATTTATGTATTTACCGAGAGCTTCGTGTATACCATATGACGAATCCGCTAAAAAGAGAGCGTTTGAGAGGAATAGACACAAAGCGCGACAAAGAGGAAGGAAAAGAGAGAAACGTGTGAATTCCTAACGAGGGGCCACTTCACCAGTCGCTCGGAGATGTAGAGCAACTGGTGAATATCTCGAGCTCGTGCGATTTTCTAAATAAAGCCAATAAACAACGAGTATAATATCGAGAGATAACAAGGACACGTCTCTTCATACGTACTCTCTTTGCGAGCAGCAGAGTATAACTAAGAGATCTAGGCAACAGATACAATACTGCGATAAATCCCAGATATATCATTAGCTTCTTCATTATTTATTTTCTTTAGTTACTCAGTTTTCTATTTAGACATATACTCGTCGCTTTAAATACTTAAAAGTAGAGAATCTTAGCCTTTTTCATCTCAGAATCGTTTTTAAAAATGAAATTCATTTAAAAAACGTCACCATTAACATCACTTAAGAAATATTTTCTTGAATTATACATCGATGTCTAAAAAAATACTTTGCATGGAATAAAAAGTTAGCAGCGCTTTTTGCGAATTGGTAATATATTCGGGTCATCTTCGTTTGCTCGAGATAGCAGTCGAGTTGAAGAGGCTTTTTATCCCATATGATGGTCGTTTACAAAATCCGCGCTGTTGAGGGCAAGTCTCATTAAAAAGTGCTGCGAGCTACTACGAATTTCTAAAGAGCTACTTCAAGTATCGAAAAATAGAACAAGTCGAGAGTCTGTTGACCTCGTCATTTTTTGCACTCTGTCCTAGTCCATCTGCATATTTAAAACAGATTTACTTTTTTAGCGGAAATTTAGGGAGAAAATCGAGAAAAATGTCGATAACTTTATTACAAAAATAGTTCAATTGAAAATATAACGTTGTACGATTTTTCTAGCTAATCTATCGTTTCTCTTGTCAAAAACTCTGGACATTAATAATATTCCAAAAATTATCTACCAGAAATTATTTTATCCATTCAATACTCTCGCGCATTTCTACGTCAATGTACCTTTAGCAAAATAAATGTGCTGCTATAAACGATTTCTGCGATGATGTTACAATGCCATACAAAGAGAAAAAAAAATACTCCTTTGCCGCGAATAGAATACGGACCTTCCTATCAGCCCGATAATATCCCATCCGGCTTATTTTTACCCCTCTCGTTCGTCGACGCAATGCTCGAGGCAGGTCTTATATAAATGCACCCCATTGCTACCGCTCCTCCTTTATAAGCACCCCCTCGATCCTCCAGCCACGAAATATCGTGACCTTCTGATCTCTGGCGGTCTCTCGCGCGCGCGTCTGGCAGTTAAGCTTCGTTCTGACTGTATATTCTCTTTGGTACACATTGCTGGCATTAAGCCGAAGAGATTATTGCGCGGAGGCAGCGTTCTATCCCATTCGAAGTGCTCTCTCAGAGATCGGTGGATTTAATATTCTTAATAATACATTTTGCAGTGAATAATATAGCAACGAGATTACGAAACTGAATCGTTTAATCAGCGATGATTGGCACACAAATATAAAGAATTATAATATTACGAATGATAAAGCACCGTGCGAAATAATATTGCGGATAAATTTTAATTACGCGGCTCTGGCGTAATTCGATAAATTATCGCGCGATTCGTAATTTTGACAGCAAATTTGTGATTAAATGATCCTTTGGTACACGGTTTAATCGCGGAAATTAATTATGCGACAATGTTTAATAATTTCCGTTGCGAGAGAGATTATGTTAAAAATTAGCCGGTTAAAAGCCAAGCGTTTCGTTTGCCTATGAATAATGTATGCAGCGTGCGTTACGTTTCCGTGCGCCGTGTGTTCTAAAATTATCCCGTACGACATGCAAATTGCACATCTGTGATTTTCGCAGATTATACAGGTCCTCGTCGAGACTCGCTTGATTTTTAAGTACGCAGATATGTACGTAACTATTCATGGAACGTGGGGGATTTTGTAGCTTAATTTAGGAAAGGGGCTTTTGTGCATGTATCTGGTCTCGGAAGAAATTTCTCTCTTTTGATTCTAATCCAAATCTCCTTAGGAAACCCTTAATATGAGATAATACTTTAATGAATCTTGTTCTTCCCAGCTATGTGCTATCTGTATAAATCTGCTTTTATGCATAAATTCCATTTCCACTTCTCTCTCTCTTTCTCTCTCTCATATTTTCTCGATATAAAATATCAAAGCTTTGTAAGAATTATTACAAAAGAGATTGTACGATATATCTTGAAGGATTATCATATAGAAATATTCTTTATGATGAAAAGGTATACATTCTCTTTCAAATTTCTCAAATTCAAAAACTCTTTCACAAAAAAAATATACATAAACTATTGTTAAATAATTGATGTCTACTTTTTATATTTGTCTCATGTTATGAAAAATAATTGTTAAATATAATACATTATTTTATATGATAAAATTTTGTGAAGGCTAAAGAGTTGTGAAAACTTATTTGACTTGTAAACGATAAACTGTCATGACACCTTTCGGCAATATTACCCGTCGCAGCAGAGCAATGTAGAGGCCATTATTCTCGCTGCATGAAAACTGGAAGACAGAATATGGCAGCAGACGGGGGTGGTCAATATTTCACACTATCGCGCAATGCCTCAATTACAATTTATAATGAGTTTTCGCCCCCCTTAATTACAGACGACATCCTCATCCGAGAATTACTAGGAGCCGAAGTTAAACAAGCTTTCCAGATTTACAAGCCTTTCCTCCGACAGTTCTCTTCCTCCTTTCTCTCTCTCTTTCTCTCGCTATCGAGGTCCAACGAATTTCTGGGCTCCGCCCTCTCTCAGGGGTGATTCCGGCGGAGTAAGAGGAGCTCGGAGGTGATACGAAAGGGCGAAGTCGATTTATCTAGCAGGGAGTCGAGGAGGTCCTTAGTCCCGAATCCTCCTAGGATCCCTTTCACGAGGCACACGATACGTATAGGGTAGTTTACATCGAGGAAACCCGAGAAAAATCCCCTCTGCTGAAAATGCGTACCTTCTCTGCGATTCCGTAAGCTTTCGCTCCAGAAAAAAAAGGATCGAACAGGAGCGCAAACGCGCCGGTCGATGAGGAAGGAACAAGCATTTCCGACTCCACGAGATCTCTTTCGCGAAAGAGATAGACGATTGGCTGAAACGATTTTGATACCTCATCGATCAGTTCGTGCGCAACAGAAAATAAGATGCCTCGAGGAAATGAAGATCAAAATGTCATAAGTAATCTTGGTATCGTAAATGTAAGACGCTTTCCGAAGGAAAAATTCAATAATATAAGCTTAAAATACTTGCAATATTATTATCAAGTATTAAGAGATGGTTTATTGCAATAGATGTAACTTTTGAAAAAAGAAAATAAAAAATTTGCATATGTATCGTTAACAACAAAATAATTATACATCTATACGAAATCTACCCCGTAATCTATAACATTAATTTTACAGACATATTTTTAATTGACATGCAACGTAATAATTAATAAATTAAATATCGCAAAAAAATATTTACAAATTCAATTTAAATAATCAATTTTCATTTGCCTCTCCAAAAGATCTAATTATACATATTTTTAAAAATAAAAGAGAAACAGCATATATTGCAAAGGAACCAAATGTGATGATGTGCAAATAAGAAAAGACATAAACCGTGAATGATAACAAAGGAAAATAGATAAGCTTGAAGACGGCTTTGACCACGTCAAAGGAACAGAGACATTTAATCGCGGATATTTCATTCCTCTCACGTTTAAACGAGGCCTCATAAATGAGACGAAAAGGAAAACGAGAAGTGGAGGAACGAAAAGTAAAAGAGAGCGAAAGGGGAAGAGAGGCGGCGACTTAATACACAAAAGCGCTCCATTGACCTCCGGGGAACGATTCTATAGATGAGGGTTGCGTTTTTCTTTTTCGCGTATCGTACGTGACGAGTACGAGAACGCACATCATGCGAAATCCACAGAATTCGCCGAATGGAAACGCATGAAGCGAATCGAAGCGTATTTTCGCGAGAGATTTATCACAATATCTTGGTTTGGTAGCATTGATTAATTAACGATGTTCATAAAATATCTTGAAAGGGCAAATTAATGAAGCACACACAAGTTAAATTATCAAGAAAATTTAAATAAATTATAAATTACTTATTAAAGAATTACTTATTAAAGTAAACAATGTGTCACATATACAAAACCTGTGATTTGCAAGAATTTGAAATGATTATTTACAAAATACATTTTAATACAGGAATATCCTGAAATAATTATCAACAGAAAATAAAATCTTAAAAAATAAACCATTAATATCATAGCTAAAGAAAATTAGTTTTTCATGTCAATAGTGAAAATTTCTTGTAAAAACTTTTTATTACACGTATAATTAATTACTGATTGTTTTGAAAAAATGTATTTGCGAGATAAAAGCTGTAACATGAAACAAGCACTTTAGGGGCTCAAAGAGAGAGATGCGATTTACGTAAATGGGAGGGCAAGGAAGATATCCTTGGGTGCATCAAGGGAGCCATTATCGAGGGATGAAAGCACAGAGAGGGTGCACGCTATCTTTCGAGACACCCTGTGCATAATTTATCGCCAGAACGAATCAGGTTTGGTCGTGCGTATCGAGTCTAACCGCGATGCATAAATCGGGGTGGACGATAATAATATGCCATCGTCGAATCTGCAGTGAAAAAAAAATATATATATAAATGCATTTTTTACCGAAGGATTATTTTCAAGCAGCGTCGCGATAAGAGGAGGCGGAATTAAAATAATCGTCGAAAGAAAGACTTTTATCAGTCTTATGTAGAAGTTTAAAAAAGTGCCTTCTATAAAATATATATTGAAATAAGAAGTATAAAAATTGTTTTACATTAAAATTTAATGAAACTACATTAACGTAATTAAAGATTAAATTATATCAGAGAAATAATAATTAACGAAAGTCTCTAGGCAACGCAATATATGCTTCGACTTGAAACACTCGATAGATTAAACGTGTACGATACATACCCTCGCTCATATTTCCAAAGCTAATATTCCCGTCCGCCTTCGCTTACCCTAATCTGCGTTACTTACGTCTCCGTTGTTTCGTATTATACGATGAGCATGTTACGTACGCAACTTATGACCGTAAAGTCGATGCTAATGGACCAACGCAATCAAAGCAATGGAATCCTTTGCTTTTTACGAGTCGCCGCGTTTCCGGAACAGGTAGTGAGGACCGTAATAAAACAAAAGCGTAAAAATCGCAACGAAGCTCCAAGTGTTTCGCCCGACACGTGTTAAAGAGAGACTAGTCTTTAACCAATTTTTTATTAGGCACCATAAAAACCATATCGAAATTCTGTAGGAAGAATAATTGTGTGTGATGTAATGTTAAAATCAAGAATTATCCCGATTATTAGAATCCAGTAATTTTGTCAATGAAACTACTTTCAAGCTTCATCATTCCGGAAGAGAAAAAAACTCAGGTCACAGACTAAAAAAACCTCCAATGGCCGTTAACCCCGTTCCTCCGAGTTGGCCTCGGCGACAAATAACGAGGCAGGGTCCTGGATCCCTTGAATATGATTACACGTTAAAGGAAGGAAGGGACAAGAGAGAGCGAAGGGAGCGAGGGAAACTAGGCGCTTGTCTTGATTTAGTAATAACAAGGCACGGTAGTGGAGAAATGTGCGACTGACTAGATGAAGTTCGCCGACAAAGACAGCGACAGACGGAAGGGAGATGAGACGCAATGCGAGATGAGAAAGCAAGTTCTCAAAGTAAGGAACTGAGTACACGACGAAGGTACTAATCAGGGTCTCGCGTCTGTTTCGCAATGCGATGAAACGCCGGGAGAGCCGTTCCTGCGACAGACTGCTACGCCAAATCTACCGAAATCTTCACGAGTCAAGTTGCGCGTCAGAATGATAATTCAGTCGACCTGCTGGGTTTAAGTTCGTATCCATTCTCTCATCTGTCGTATCATGGAGATTTTATATAGTCTCGTAATTCGCTCAATGTATACGAGTAATGTAAAATGTACGCGAACAAATTTTCCTAGAGCTATTATTAATTACGTGCTTGATTGAATAAAGAGAAGTTCTTGTTCAATAGATTCGAAAATTTCGCGACACAAATATATCAAAATACAGTCAAGCTTTAAAAAAATTTGCAAGATAACGCTGATAATTTTGGGAATATTTAACAGAGATTTTTAATCGCATAAAAGCGAAGCTCCAAAATCTCGTGTAAATCAAATAAATTTTTATGGCAATTTTGAGAACAAAATTTAAAGAACTTATATCAATATATTTATTCAGAAAATGATTTTTATGAAAAAATCGCGTTCATAATTTATTTTCCAAATAAATGGTATGAAAAAAATCGCTTTTATAATAGAATCGAATTAAAATGTTAATAACATGAAGTTAAAAAATGATGGTTCAGATTGGATGGAAATGTAATGTTTGTGAAAGCAGGTTCATTCGGAAACAGAATTAATTAAGCTGACACCGCGTATATCTGATATCGCGAGAGTTTCTCAAATGTTAAAGGCCAACTCCAAGGATTTACAAGGACTTCTGACTATACGAGAAGGCAGCGATTCAGAGAACGGTCGATTGAATGGATTTAGACAAGTTCCGGTTCCTCATTATATACTGACGATAACGTAGCAAGCAGGTTCCGTATATCACGCTCTTGTAATCGCGTATTCAGAGCTCGATGTTTGATTATTAAACCGGAATTGTGTACTAGTTACCATCGATTTCAAAGCGTGCCGTCGAAAACAACTAAAGAAGTCGCAATTGCAAACTGATCGTTCAATACATTGCATTCGCGAATGTATCTTTTCTTTGCGTTTAATTTTTCATTACTTTGCAAAGAGAATAAAATGTGGCAACAAAATTTAATTTGGAAATAATTATACACAAGCAGCCTAAAAAATCGATTGAATAAAATATTAAATACTTAAGATTTTAAATCTTTCTTTTGTCATTTTTTTATTAATGTTGTATTAAAATATTAATAATTACGCATACACGCGCGCGTATATTAATTTACAGTATATATGTATGTTACATACATTAACAGAACTTATAAATTTAATTTTAAAAAATCTATTAATAAAATTAAATGTATTAATAAAAATAATGCATTGATAAGAAAGGAATATTAATAGAAAAAAATAAATCACATGTAGAAGACATTTCATATATGATCTCAGATATAAATATAATATAGATTTTGCATTATTTTAAAATGGAATATTTAAAATAACAATGACATATTTAATATGTTGTATAAATTGAAATTCGAAAGGGCGAAAAAAATTGAAAATGATGTTTGTAAGAGGCTATATTGGCCTTGTTATGTAGAAAAAGACCATTAACACAAAAAAGAAACCACTCGCGACTGCAATTGCTGAGAATATACGGATAGGATATATAGAAATAAACTCTCAGTGAAGCTTTCTCACGCGAAATATGCGAGTAGAAAAAGTTGCGCTCTCAACAAAGTAAATTTTGCGAAAGCCTCAGACGATCCTAAATGCATAATAGCTACCACTTATGTCGGCTAAAACATACTGTCGCGAAATCAAAATGACGGAATACGCATATTTCTGTAACTACAGCTTAGACATTTTAAGATTTCGTCACTACATGGAAGTACTTTGGGATATTACATGCAATCATTACATGATTCGCGTATAATATTTTAAACATGAAAAAAAATTGTGCCAACAATATTTTTATATAATATGAATTCAAGAAATAAATAAAAAATAAATTCAATATAATATAAATTCAAAAAATAAATAAAATTATAAGAATATTCTTATAAAATTAATTACAAAAATAAACCAAGTAATAATATTAATTTCCAAAAGTACTGCTTCTCTCTCATAGAAATTTAATATTTTTTAATATCTAACGTACTTTTTATACAGATTTCATCGATATTATTATCAATGCAGTTACTATCAATAATATATGTAGATCAATCATTGCCACATAGTTAAAAATGTTAATGTACCTGCCAATATTTGAAATAGCTGTCAATATTTATAATTTATCGATCGTGCGAGGACTCCGTAAATTGTGCTGGCATGGGAAAGTCTCGGATCAGAGAAAAGTAGCTTTCGCTGTGTGTAACCGAAGATAATACTCTCTCCCGAATAACGGTCGGAGTTCACATTTCGACGGGGTTATAGAGATGGGAAGAAAGAAATTGAGAAATACACGAAGGGATATAGAAAAGCGAGATAATTTCGAAACATGAAATTTTTGTTATCTCGCGTTTCTCACTCACATCTCTGTCTTTTTTTATATGTATGTTGCCTCGGCACACAATTTCGTCGAGTACAAAGTACAAATTAGCAAACAAAAATAAAATTGAATAACTGAAAATTGTCAATAATCAAATATAAAGTTATATAATTAAATATCAATCAAACGAATCATTATAAATAATAGTTACATAAGTTTCTAATAATGTCACAATATCATGTTATAAAATAATACCGAGAAATTTTGTTTAAATTTTTTATCACGACAAAAGAGGGAAATTTATAATCAATTGTAAATTGTGTAGCTTGCAAGTTTGCTTGCACGTGCTTCCTCGTGACACCTGAAGCGAGTTTATATATTTATGTTTCTAAAAGTTAGAGAAGTTACTCTCTTTTAAGAGTGTCTTCATATATTTGCTTTATCAAGAGCAAAGTGTAGAGTGAAAATATATTCTTCATGTTTATATAAATATCTAGTGATACTCGCAATTGCTTAAAGTATCATTAGACAATTCACATCTATATCTAAAGCAAATCTCTCCCCTGGATTTAAATAACGGAAGATAGAAGCGTGCAGACAGAATTTAAGAGTCGAGTGAAAATAATCTAAAAATACATCGGTACGTCCACAGTGGGATTACGGGACCGAATTCGTGCAACTCACTCTGATGCTCTTGACAAAAAATAATACACGAGCCCACACACACATAGTATTACCTATAAATAAACCAAACGGAACATTGTGCGCAGCGAAGCAACGCAAATCGCTGTACTATGACATATTGGTCAGAAGTCGTTTTTCCTGAACGGGGAGAATCGAGAACCGAAGGATTCTCGATAGCACGCACGCCAGACAATTCGCGATTATGGGCAGAAGTCCAAGGTCTTCAAAGCGTTTCATGCGTCCGGTTCATGTCAGTCAATGGAGTATAAACTTTCTAATCGAATTAGAGGTCGACGTCCCTTTGCCACGGCATTTTACCCGATCAAACAGGTTCTCCGATGTGCCAATCTGAAGATATTGTTGCGCACGTAAACAACGAGGAGCGAGTTTACAAGGTAACACTAGGAAGCTCTTGAAATTGAAATTATTCTCTTAATTACAAACAACTTTGATGATATTCGCAAAAGCATAAGAAAATTCAATCATTTTGATATTTGAACGTCAATAATATTTTATAATAGTGTCTATAAGAATCCTATTACACTAACAAGACGCATATTAAGAAAAGTAAAGTAACAAGAGGCAGTGGTGTAAATCTAGGATGATGTGTGTAAATCCGTTTCGCGCCTTACGAGAATATCGCGTGTAAAAGAGAGAAGACAAAACATTCGCAGGACGGGTAAATCCAGGGAAATCGAAAAGGCTTTTACGGTAAAACGTACTCACCGCCATGTCCTCACTCCTGTAAGCTGTGAGGGTCTGCTCGTCCTGTAGGAGGACGCAGTAACAAGGCTCCCAGCATGCTTCGTTGGCGGCCTCGCCGATGCAGCATTCGGCCTCTGCAAAAGAGAAAGATGATCCCTCATGAATAACCACGGCGACTAGACGGCACCGACGACATCCATTGTACGTATCGTCGTCCTACGAGAGAGTAAGGTCAAGAGAGTGACTCGCAAGGATAATAGACCGGGCGTCAATTATCCTCGCGAGAGACATGGAGCATAGCAATCGTGGATAATGGCCGATCCAGAATGTGTATCGTCTTGCGAGCGGATTATATCGATTGCTTTTTCATAATTATGATTATGTTATTTACAAAATAATATGTATTAGAAAGGACGTAATAATACAGTAATCTCTCGCGTTGCAAACTGAAAAAACGTAATCGCGGAATGGCATAATAATTCATAGATGTTTGCATAGTTTCCATGTCGAAGAAAGAAGAAGAGGCCGCGAAAAAGAATATGAAATTAGTTATAATTTTAGCTAAATTGCTATTTTTAAATGTTTTTAAAAATGTAGAAATCAAATAAAAAGAGCATTTAAATGTTCAATTTTCATCACTTAATTAAAATACATTTTTGAAAATTTAATAATATAACTGAAAAATTTAAATAAAATTCTCTCCCAATAGAAATTCGCTGCGAAATAAAGTTTCGTCTTCTATTTCCTTGCCGAAACTTGACTCGCCCTTCAGTTTTCAATTGTCAATCAAATCAGGAATGATTGATGACTCGAAAGCAACTACTATTTCGCCAAGTTTATCTCTACAGTATCTATATTTTAGTTTACTACAGCCTGACTATGATTTATGACGAGCGCGTATAACCGTCCAAGATTTATGCATAGACGCGTAACAACATTATCGCGGAACACATTTCTACGCTACGGAAACATAAACGCATTTTAGTTGGGAAGGATGGTGAACCGAAGTAATAAGCGAAACACGTTTCTGGTAGCTCGAGGGAAAACGAATTCCGTCATTAGAAAATTGTCGCTATCGCTTATGTATGCGCGATACACGAGATACGCGGCCGATACTTACGCGTACATATTATTTAAGAGACTTTCTGAGTCACGATTGCCGATGCAGGCGATACGTTTAACGTACAACGTACGCGAGCGTGATGTCTAATAAATTTTATGCAACTCTGTGAAATAATTTCAGAAACAATGGGATTTCTCAATTTCTTTTCGTTATTTTTATTTTTACAATTCAAAAGGTATTCACTGCAAAAAACGTGACTGCAATCGGAAACATCATCGGCAGACAAAGCGTAAGTCGGTACGTACTGATTTCAGTCGGTATTGTCCGACGATTGACAGCGTATTGTTTTTGTAAAAGTGCAGAAACGAACGAAGGGTAAAAAAAGCGCAAAGAGAAATTGGAGTACGAAGCGATGGATTTAATAAAGTTTTTCATTTCACGATGTGCTATCAAAAACAGTAAAGTTATTCAATATGCAAAATAATTTAATATTAATAAAATATAATGAAAAAGGAAATTATTATATATTATTTATATTACAAATATGTATATAGATTTTTAATAATTTATTTTCTATAAGATAGTAACTTGAAAACATCTTTAAAAATGTAGCAAAGTGACATCCTACAAGAAAAATCATGCAAATGTGATCGACATAAAATTATAGGGCACTTTATGAAGCCTATATTTTCTCGATGTTCCTGCAATTTTAATGGGCTAAAGAATGTAATTTACCACAGACAGTTACATCATCAATCTTTAAAATATAAAAAAGATACCTAGAATTAAAAAAAATTATTTTTCCATTTTTACAAAAGAATTCTAAAAATATATCCTATAATATAAATACAATTAATCTAATATTTAATGTTTACAACAATAAAATCAAAGAAAATTTGCTGTAAATATTTTTAAATTTAATTATAACATTAATTTTCTATCTATTTTAATCTACTTTGTACATTTCGTTTTATTTTTATTGGTATATAAAATTGCATAAATCACTCAAATGTCAATTATTCGTACCGCAATTAGAAACTGAAAAAGGATATTTAACGACTATAGTGAACGTGCCGTAACGGCGTGTTGCCAAGAGCAAATGTCGATTTGTTGGCCATCGAGTGAAGTGAAATTGTCCATCCAACAGAATCACGGTGCTTACGCGAACTACGAGAAGATTACAACCGCGAGAGTACGTTTAAACAGCGGCGTGCAAACGAACGGTTCGCAGAAATAACACCGGAGGAGAACGCCGACTTATACTTACATTAGACCAGACCGCTAATAGCGGTAAACACAATGAACGAAGACGAAGGATGAAGATCTGACATGACGATGATAGTAGCCATGTGTGCAGAGTAGTCGGTACGTGCTTTTTACAGCAACGTAAGATGGTGCATGTTGACAATTTTATGACCATTACGCATGCACTAGAATCCTTTGTTGCGTTTTTACTTCTGATCATTTTTTTCATGGACGTACGCGCAAGTCATACGACCGATATATAATTGCTATTCGATGATTGGCATTTTCTACAACCACGTTGTACCACGTTGTATACTTCAATTCGCACCACGCCGACCAACGGTATTAGCGATCTGGCGTAAGTATAGATGTCTGTGGCTGAGAGAAGCCCATGCGGCTGATGAGCAGTGCCGCTGTTGATACCGTTGAATGCTGCGGTACACTCCCATTTAGAAGGATATAGGTGTTAATTGCAACCAGCCGCAAGATGCATTACGGAATATATAACAATACAATGCTAGAAGATTATTATTCTTGTAGTTTAATAAATGAAAAATATGCGAGGTCCCACCAACTAGAAGAAATTGCTGAAATTAATCAGCTGTCATTTTTAAACGCATAAAGAGAGCAAAGAAAATAAAAAATCTTTTAATAGAGGATATTTAATAGTTTCATTTACGCATAGATAAAGACTATCAGAAATATTTTTATTCTTTAATAATATCGATAATTTTAATGATATATTTTCGAACCAAGTTTCTCCTTCAGAACCTGTAAAAAATTTTCAAGTTGCTACAATAAATCAGTTGTCATTTTCAAATGCATATAAAGAACAGAAAATAAAATGTCCTTTATAATTTAGCAGTTTTATTCACATATGGATAAAAATTGGAGATTTTTATCATTTAATAAACATTTACAAAGAATGTCAATAATTTTAATGATATAGTATATTTTCGAATCAAGTTTCTCTTTCGCGAACTGTCAAAAGTTATCAAAAATATTTTCGATATCTTTGCATAGTTTCAGAGTTGAAACAGATCAAGTCTTTTTCGTGGTGATTAACATATTAAAAAGACACACCCAATCTGTATACTTAAAATAATAAAATATTATAAATTTTTTATCGCGAAAAGATAATAATAAACAATATACTCATAAATCTATTCTCGTAAAATTTAACTAAATTATATCCAATGTTTGCAATTTCACAAAAATCATACTTATCACAATGTCCTTGCAACATTTTAAAATTTTTCTTCCAAATCGTAATTTTTTATAATACTACACAGAACTTATGTGCCTTTAAACGTCATTGCAAAATTTTTCAATACGTTTTGTTTCGATGTAAAGCCTTGAAGGGCTATTGGTACATAAATCGAGTAGGAGAGACGTACATGCTATTTCTCTTTCAATGGCACTGTCATCCTACTTTACTGCTCTGTGTGATTCCGCGAATATATTGAAAAATATATATCGCGGCGAAAAAGCTATCCCTACTCCCGCGGGTACCATCGCAAAAAGTTCCTAAATGATTAGTCTCGCTTGGCACTAAATTTTTCGTTACTTCCCGCCGCCGCGCTTTTTCCATAATGGACACCCTCGCTCCATATTCTGCACGAGAGAGAGATATCGCATTACTTTTATAACCAACGAAATTATTCGCCCTGCCTCCGAGCACTCGCGGCACTTTACGGTTCTCGCGAAACTTTCGTACGGATCGCCTCCTTCTTTTTTTTTCCCCCTCCGAATATATCCCTCGATAAAGCTTTGCACAGTTAGTTTTTTCCAGTGTGCACTCTTTTTTTCAACGAATCCTGGAAAAAAAGTTTCAATGAAACGTTGTAATCACGTCTGAAACAACATCTATACTTGTGCTAACAGTTCAGTTATCAGACTTTTCCGAAACAGTTTTCAATATTGTACATATATACATATAAATATATTTAAAAAAAATATTCCTTTAATAAATTTTATCCAATTTTAAATTTTATTAAAATTATCTAAATTTAAATTTATCAAAATAACATTTTTTTATTCAGATACTTTATATTATGCCATTTATATTCTTTTCTTTTATATTTATCTCTAAAAGTTAGTCAATACATTGTGACTTTTTCTTAAGATAAAAGTATTCATCAAGACGTACTTCCTTTCTTTACTTTTCATAAAGTTAACAGAAAAGTCACTTCGCTTGATATTCCTGCTTGCTCCCGGAAAATAGAAAACGTCGAATGTCAAGTTTCAAATATATCACAATACTTGGATATTTCAGAACTTTTCAAACATTTCATTGCGAGAAGAGGCAACGGAATAAAAAATGACGACGTTACATTTGTATTCGTCAAAAACTTTGTCAAAGATTTCACACAAAGATTTCATTATTTAATTATTTATAACAATAAAAATACGTGATTAATGGCGTAAGATGCATTTTTCCGAATTTGTAGCGTTGAGAAGTGAGCTGTTCTGAAATTACATTGAAATAAAAAATTTTTTGGCTCTCATATCAAAGCATATGTGGCAAATGCATCCAGATGTCCTTTCTCTGTGCGTATCCTCGACATTCTTATGAATGCACTCATGCTAAGCCTCGTCGCGAAGCCTTCGACGCGTATATGGCTCACAATGGACAATGCTACATCGATGAAAGACGATTCAAGCTTCGATGATTACGATGACGATTAGAATTTAAAGTCCGGCGGCGAAAGCTTCACCGCTCTTATCGGCGGTTAATCGATCTCATACATCGTCCCGCGAGTCCTTGAAACTTGAACAATTGATGTATGCACTGCGTTGATTCAGCGAGACCGAGCAAGGTAAATGGAATGCAACGAAAAGCTTTTTAATCGCGTAATTTCGAGGGATTTTGCTAAATGGATTTTTTGAATTAATCCTCTCAATACATTAAATCAATTTTACATATTACAAGAATATTAATCAATATCCATTAATATGGTATCCATTAGTCCATATTTATTATAACATAAAAAGATATTAATAATTGAAATTTTTATGCGAGATATAAAAGAGCAGTTATTTTAATATAATATTAATTTTATTAGCAGAATATTTTTAAATTGTAAAGTGAAATAAAAATAATTTTTAATTCAAAATATTTTTTTAAAAGATATATGGATTTATAAGATTAATATTAAATATAAAAAACATATTTATTAAAAATTTTCAAAAATATTTTGCAAAATATTGTTTCAAATTTTAATTGAATTATCCTGCAAATTCATAACTTATTTAGTATTTACTATCTAAACCTAGCAAAGCTTGATTGAAGCAATTGAAATACATGCAATTGAAATTTATGCAAATCGATAGAAACTATAATAGTGATTAATGATTTGCTAAATGGATGCAATGGTAATTCAAGATACATAATTATGTAACATTACATAATGTTGCATGATTAAGATATTAATTAACGATTGATTATTAGCCACCATTATTGAATTTGCAAAATGGCACATTATTTTATATCCAAAGACGTCTAAATTATAACGTAACTTTTAATGAAATTGATAAGAAAAATAATTGTCGGGAAAATTTTCGATAATCTTCGTCGTTATTTCATAGCATTCGTTTTACACGAGAGTTCGATTTCATAGCAACGACATGAAATCGTATTGTAAGTTTCTCACGGAAATGACGTCGTCGACAACGACGATGGCGACTATGGATGCTATAGAAGTTTCGTGAACTTTGAAGTACATAGTTCTCGCGAGACAAGCTATATATCGGAGAAAGAAGAACTAGACAAAGATAACGAAATTCACGAGGAACCAGATAACCAACGAGAAAACCAAAAATGTAACACACTTAAAAAAATAGAATTAAAAATTAACACAGAAGAAACAGTTGGTAAGGAGAAACATCTAAGGCTTTCATGAACAATGAATAGTTTTCTGTAGATTTTCTGCATGCATGAAAGATTTTTTTATAATATTATTTTCGTTAATAATATGAAAAAAATATACCGTATATTTAAAAAAAAATTATATTCCTTAAAAGCAAGCAATATAATTAAACTCAATTAAAAACATACATTTAACTTATAACAAAACTTCTAACAAAAGTTATATTTTATTTTTCTTTAAAATAAAATTAAGTTTCTAGAAATATATTCTTTTTTTAATTTTCTTTTTCTCTCTAATGTACATTTTTTATATATGCATATAAAAGCAATATCGACTCGCGCCAGACGAAGAATGATTTTTTCACGATTCGACGTATGTTAAGAAATTTTCTACCAAGTTTTCTGGTCTTTGCACAGAATAACGTTATAATGTTTCGTCGTAATGTATTCAAATATATTTATGGCGGCTATAAATGCGAACATTGCGAAATAATATTTATATACTGATACATGTGAAGCGTAGTCGGCGAATCGAACTCGGAGATACGGCTTTGTGTAGTCGGGATCTTTTATTCATTTTTATATCGATAAATGGTAATGGCATCGTCACAAGATCGATACAACATTACGTAGAACTGCCTTTTCTTTTTGTTTGCGAACCTGACCTCATAAAATCAATACGACGACGTCGCTTCTGCTTTTTATGTCTCATTGTAACCGGAAGACACGAGTTTATTTTATAACGATAATGCATTATCGATAGTCGACCAGATTTTTGTGCAAACTCTTTATGATCTAAAATTTTGGCAAAGTGTCGTAAATACAATTTAAAAAAAAATCTAATCATTTGATGAGAGAAATGCTAATTATTCGTACTGTAATGTATGATGATTATCTTTTTTATATTCTCTAGTATCTTGCAATATAATTTATAACATAGAGATATTTTACCATGATCCTTCAAGTAGCGAAACACACACATATATGTATCCTGCAAATTTTAATTCTGCTCAAATTCTTTTTCTACAAAAGAGCTAACTGAACGTTTCTTTGCGTAAATACATCCGATTACTCACATATCTTATAACATAAATCTCATGCATCAACATGATAAATCACACTTCACTAGCGAATCTCGACGTTTTACAGTTACCTTTCGCGCCTGATCTTCGCGAATGTTACTTCGTTGCTTTGTCATGGCGTTGCTCCCTCGCTAGAACGCTATTTCCGCGTCAATCTCGCAGGGTCTTCGCATCTACATAATCAGCCAGCCATGTCAAATAGTCGAATGCCGGGGCTCCCGAGAGAAATCGGAAACAAAATAGTAGATATGCGCATCCAGCAGACGAGTCAACCATTCTTCCGCGAGCGGGCAAAAAATGGGACGTCGTAAATAAAATTGGAAATATTCCGCCATCGTCTATCCTCGTGTCCTTTCTTTCCTCTCGCGGCACGTGCTGAATCTGTGCGGCATCTTTGCATTTTCCCCGTATGCCATATATGCGTGCATGGCATTCCCGCAGGACTCCTCGCAATAAATTCCAATTTCTGCGTATTCTATTCCGATCCGTCTATTTTGAATGCGGTCGCGTCGCCCTCGACGCTTCTTTTGGCAAAGAGATTAGGCCTCCCCCGTCAAAAAATTCATACAAAAAGCATGCGAAAGGAAAGTAAACAGATGCGAAATTTTTGCAAATATAAAGTAAAAGATTACATTATTCAGTAACTATATAATGCATATTTCTTCTCTCTGCCGAAACTACTCTATATCTTACAAAAATAAGAAACTTTTGAACCATCTCTCCGGGGACATGTTATTATGAGATATTGAAACTTTATGTAAAACTTTACAATATAATAATACAAGATGTCTATATATATTCAAATTTTGTAAAAAAAATTCCCTGAAAATCCTCTGATCTTTCAGATATTTTTTATTCAAAATTCAAGGTGAAGAGAATATTTTAAAGATTTTTTGATAGGTTCCTAAAATAAAATAAATTTTTATTGTATTCCTTTCCTAATATTTTTCATTCATATGAAAAAAATAAAGAATCACTTTATTTTTATTTACTTTTTAAGTGTTAAGTGCTAGATTTGCAAATCTACTAGAAAAACTGAACAATTTTTGTAAAATAAACATTTTCCACTCGCACATTTTCGTTTTTTATTACTAAAAATTACAATAAAATATATGTATTGTATATTCAATAATTTATTAAGACGTCGAATATAATTCCCTAAGAATTCCCTGATTTTTTCAGGTGCAAAACAAATCCCTGAGAATTATAAATTTCCCATATTTTTCCAGACACCCTTTAATAATAATTTACAATCTCAAGTCCCATTTTAATTTTATAAATCGATTTTGTTACTATATATTATATAATTCTCTGCTTTCGTTTTTTTGCCTCTCTCACTTGTTTGTACATCTCATTATCCTTAGAAGCGTTTTATTTCCCGAGAGTAGAACAAATATCCCTGTCTATGTAGTTATATCCACCCAACGCGGAAAGTGTAAATCGCTTAATTTTGACCTTCTCGCTCGTTCACTTAATATTCCATATCCGGCTAAAGGTCCGCTGCGGGCGTCTCGAGAGCATGCAAGTCTCTACGCTCGTATTTGCACGGGAACGTAAAGACAGATGAGGGATGATGCTAGACGAAGGTGGGAAGCATCCTCCTCCGGGCTCGTCTCTCCTTCTCTTTCTCTCTCTCGAGATGAAACCTCACGTCCTCACGTGCAAGTGTTGCGGAAGAGGCAGAGAGTCGCGCATGTTGCGACTGGGAAGTACTTGTATCGCGAACCAATTAAATCCACCGAGTAAATTAAGAGAATGTCACGCGCGCCTTTATTGCCCATTTAACGAGACCGAATTGAATCAAAAACAGATTGGATGCGCTTTTTTTGGCGACATGCGGTCTCGCTAATCGTATTTGCGTGATGCAAAACCGCAGGAAGAGAGAATCGAGTCAAGTGTCAAAAGAGAAAGACAGAGAGAGAGTCTTTGAAACGATGTCGTGAGACAGTAGATAAAAACTTTGAGAAAAAAAGCGAGTCTAGTGGACGTCGCGAGTAACATAAATAATTATATAAGAGTGCGAGATTAAAATACCAAAAGATACGCGTCTGTTATAATTATTTTTTATACACTTTTATAATTTCTAATTGCAGATTTTTTTTTAATTTGTCAGGAATTATCAAATGTCATTCGCAAATAAAAAATCCTCACTACTTAATATCTGATAAAACTTGACTTGCGACAGATCATGTGTTGTCACAATGTCAACTCTTGCAACGCGAGAATGTTAAGGCGAGACAAAGAGGCGACAGGTGAGAAGTTCTCCAGCTTCTCCGGCTACCGGAAGCAGCCTCTCTCTCCGTCACGAGAGACAACCAAGAGGAAGATGAGTAAAGTCCGTCTGTGCGAGTCGAGATTATTTTTGCGGTCCTCATTAGGCTCACGTCGGGCTCTAATAGTTAGTTCATTAGCGATCTTATCTATGACAAGAAAGCAAGAAAGCTTTTCCTCTCTTCTTTTCTCTTTGCAATTCTATCGTTGTCTTATACTGTCCCGATTTTTCGCACATCTCATGCAAAAAAATATATTATGCATATATGATACGATATATACTGTCCTTTCACCTTAATTGATAAGCATGATACCGTCAAACTGTTACATCGGCAATAACGGCAGGTGCCGATGGCGCAGCGCATTGTGAGACCGGTGCAAGACTGTATTACAGTCATTACGTCATTGGGTAGACGCCGAGAGCGCATAACGTGTAAATTGTTACATGTTGCATGAGAATGAGGTTACGACGTGCATGTCGTTCCAGGAATCTATTCAATCTTATTTACATGGAGCGCGATCGACCATAACGTACGAAATCTATGAAAACCGGTCATGAATTATTTCGCAACTTATAAATTGATTCTTTAATCTTTTCGTTTTATCGATATTGTTACTGTGGAAATTTTAAATAATATTATATTGTTCGAGAAATAATAAAATCCGCATCTTTAAAAAATAATTTTGCGAAATTATGTGTACCTCACATAATTTATTATCAAAAGTTATTATTATCAGAAAAACAGTTATATAAAATTTTATTTAAAAATCTTAAAATTTAAATTCTTTTTCTAAAAAAATTTTAATATCGAATTTTTTTCAAACTGTCTTTAATTATATATGATTTTTAATTTAGTTCTCAAATAAGATTTCAATTATAAAATTGATTTTAATATCTTTTATAGCAATCTTAATAATAATAAATTATAATATTCTATAAATAAAATTATAGAATGATACGAATTGATACGATAAATCGATAATTGAAAGATTTTTCTGTGAAAGAATTACTCAATAATAAGCAACGTAATTCTTTTCAATTACGTGCAACATGGTCTTTATAAATGAATTGGCTTCTGGCTTTATTTCCTTAAGATCTTTCAGATGAATTATCGGTTCATCAGCCTGTAAACAGTGTCCATGCCAGACAGAGGCGAGCCAAGCAGACAGATTTCATCTGTCACCTCGTACCACAGAAATTGCTTCCAATAGAAAGTCTCCTGAGTCATTCACAAAGGTGTCTATCGCTCTCAAAAGGCTACCTTCTCTCCGATCATCTGCGCTTCTTTTCTTCGATCCGTTTCTCCAAACGATTCGATATCAAATCACTCGTCGCTACAATAGCAGTTGAAAGGGTAGAAGAATAAGATCCCCGTTTTATCAATCAGCATATTACGTATCAAAAAATCAAGTAAAAAAAATAAAAGAAAAATACTGTGTGATATATAATGCATCACATAAAAAAATATATATTAATTTATTGCAATTTATTTTGTTAATTTATTTGTTACAGATTCTTCAGCAAAATCTTTTTGCGGATCCGAAAACTTTTCGATATTATTTATTTTACAATGGATACTTATCATAAGTAATTAATAATATAGACAAAAAGGTCTCGAAATAATCGAGTTACGAATAATTCATTCAGTAAATGTGATTTAGAAAGCAAAAGAATTTTCAGCATAAAGAGCATTTGAGAACTCGATCTTTACCTTTTATATAATTGTCTCTTTTAATCATCTCTAATAATATTAGTTGTACTTTCTTGAGCTCTTTGACTTTTCCTTAACTTCCATAACTCCCTTACTTCGCGTAAAAATAAAAGTAAAGTCAGAATTGACTCGACATACAGTGCTCCCTTTTTCTCTTTCTCTCTCTATCCGATCCCTTATCAAGAAACTTAATTCCACGCTGGCTGGGCCGCGCCTGGAATTCGCAGCAGCCTAGAGGGAGAAATCGAGGAATACTAATTCCGTTAGTAAACTTCGGATGACTTCGTCTCTTTCGTGCCGTTTCGCATTTCGAGAAGACAAGCTGGCATAATTCCTTTAATTGTCAGTCCCAATTGTTGCGAATACTCGAAAGTCTACTCTACATGGCGTCGTCTCGAGAGTGCACGCGAAGCAAATTCATTAAATCTAATTAGGTCAACGGATCATTTATTAACTCTCACGAAAAATTGAAATGTAGAGCGAATAAGTGTGTCTCTGTGTAAAACATCAATACGGTGGCGAGTGTGCCAATTTGCGAACATAGTTTGCAATAAACGACGTTTCGTTTACACAGTGACAAACCATGCCGGTTGCAGCAGGCAAGTAGCATGTAGCATGCATCACGATTTGCAAATTGATTGCAAGCGTGTGCGAACGGCGTCAATGGGAAACGGTGTCGTTATCGTATAACATCTGGCGATCGGTTAATTTAATTGCCTCTCAACCACGATTTCTATCACGAGAGAAATAATTCGATGTCACGTGTCCGAGAAAATTGCGCTGTCGCTTTTTGCCTTTAAAAAAAGACTCCGATATGTACAAAATATTAATTTTTAGAAAATTCTGAAAATATGTGTATAAAATACACACGTAAAAAATAAGATGGTAAATTATATTATATTCGCAAACAAAGAGAAGGAGAAAAAGAAAAGAAGAAAAGATCATGTAAAAATTACGATTCGATGGTAGAGTTCTTTGCAATAACTCCATAGGATTTATAAATTTAAAAAAAAAATATTTAGCGAAAAGGATAAATAATGTGCGAATGAAAATTCGCGATTGCAATGTTTTCTGATTTCTTCTATTTATATGAGTATTCAAGGGTAATTATTTCCATTAATTTAGCGTATTGATTAGCAGCAGAAACAAGGAGGAGGATGTCGGTTACAGCGAGATTTGCTATCGTGTTGCTAGCAGCCAGTCAAAACACCTGGTATAATCGGAACGTCGAACCCGAACAATTTCCTGGTTTTAATGAAACCGACATCGACGAATGCGATGCGTTCATTTCGTATAATTAATTTCTGTCGCGCCACAAGTCCCCTTTTCAAGTTATCCTATATTTTGCTGGAAACTCGCACTCGTATTTGCATTTAAGATATAGAATCCGAATTTTTCGATAGAGAAATTACTTTATTAAAGAGTAAAGATATTTCTAAAGTATATTCAAAATTTGGCGACTAAGTTACCTTTAATAAAAATTTGCTTTTATATGTTCGTTGTATGCCTATTTTTTTAAATATTATAAATTTAAAATATTTAATATCTTTTTACATCTTAAAAGTCGTAAAAAAATTAAAGCTCCCTTAAAATACAATGTTAGATATGAATCGATCATTTTGTAATTATTCGTGGAAATTACGGAGACAATTAATTTTGAATCGCTAAAACATTCTTTGAGAATCTTCTTGTAGCACGACAGAAGTATTTGTTCAAACAGACAGCGCATTTAAATGAATAAATAAAAGACTGCGAATTTTCTAACTGCGCGATTCGTACGACTGCGGCTGACACTTCCATTAAAAGAGAGAATTCGTTGCATCTGCAATGACAGAACAGGTGAACAGACTATGCTGCACTGCGGCAGCAATGAGAAGTTAAGTCAATCATGTATGTAATAGAACGCGGAAATTTGTTGCTGTCAGCTGATTTATTGAATATGTATGGTCAATCTTTATTTGAAGCTCGACGACGTGAGTTAAACAATAGTAATTCAACACTTCTTTGTGTGTTGATTTATTTTATATCGTAAAAAATTGCTGCATAAATTTAATTAATGTAGTATTTAATTAGATTTAATCAAAAAATTTTTTTTAATTAATTCCTAAGGAAATTAAAGTGTATGTAAATACATTTAAAAATTGATAAATATGTATAATAAAAATGAAACTGACTAATCACAAGTAATATGTGAAAATCTAAATATCCAGATCACCGAATTATATAATTCAATTGTATACAGATATGTTATTAAATCTTTCACGTATCTAGTGTAAGAGATAGCTTCAAAAAAAAGAGCAAAATCGCATATTGATTCATAAATTTTTCAATAATATCGACCTTTCACAGTTTCAATTTCCGTTTAAATCCTCTCACAGCTGCAAAAGAGAAAGAGGATAACGTTATTCACGATCCTTAGTAGACCGTAAACGAGATCGATTCGACGAAGGAGAAATATTCGAGGTTACCGTGAAATATTATAATCTTCTCTTTTCCTTCCAATGGAAGGTATAATTTACTTTTTATAAGCGGAGCACTAAAAGTATAGCAATTTTAGATTATGTTCCCGACACGAGCGCGCAAATTACTTGCGTAATGTAACAAAATTCTCGCTGCTGTTCGACAACAGATCAAAACAGATTTGAATTTTTTTGCGATGCTAAACAATTTTTCGCGCAATGATGTATATCTCGATGTCACGGTCGATTGGTCAAGATATATCGATTGATTGCATCGCGATAAGCATCGTATCGATATTTTTAATTGTCCGCATGAGCGATTCCACTGATGATCTCCTCATCGGATACCGACCCGACTTATAACAAGAAGCACTCTCTGGCGCGGATATTCCACACAGAGAGTTGCGGCTCTCACAATAACTCAATACACGCGCACCATCCGGAAACAGCCTACTCCAGGCTGGACTAATGGAATTGGTGCAGTCAATCGGACGGCGCGACATTCTCTCATTTATCCGGGCAGTCGCGCAAAACAACCTTTTCCTCAACTTTCCTCTCAATTTTCGAACACAGAGAATTCTCGAATTACGGGGAAAGCATAATTTCATCAAATTATAAATAGACAAATCATGCAATATTATGTAAAAGCGGCAAAAACTAGATGCAACGGATATCAAATGGCACATCAAGGTCTAAAACGAGCTAAAAAATATTTCTTCGAAATTAAATAGCTCTTCCAAAATTCGAGAAAATATAGATATATTTCTATAAGATTTTATAACACATATTTTTGATATATCTTATATAACAATATATAAATAATAAATATATTTATTATAATAGATGTATTTCTTTTCTCAATTTATTCCTCTATCAAAAGATTTTCAAAATCCTAGATCGGCATTATTTTACTTAAGACAGATTACAAAGATTTTAATCTCAGAGCAATCTCAGTCTTTATTTTCGGGCTAGATCTTTCAACTTTCAGATCTAAATAACTATCCATGCCCATTCGTACCAGTTATACTTTTTCTAATATGCGTTCACCCGCAACGAGTTGCTGCGCGTATCGAAGATACATATTCATCTCTACTCTTCCGTATCGTTTCGCGAACGTTTCCTTAACAAAAGCCCCATAAATCGCAGCATCCAGTGTCATGCTGAGAATGTAAACCGGACGGGGTCGAGGAACAAATCGTAGGAAGCGACAGTCTAACGATTGCCTCGCATCAATACGTGACAGAGCAAGATCTTCCCACGTGAGAATCAGCCCGGAGTCAGTCTTTGCGAGCGAGTCTCGTCGGTCGTCTTCCTTTCCGGAGGACGACGTTGCGATGAGCCGCAACGTGTGTTTACGTCGACGAGCAGCGGCAATAGTGGACTCTCCTCTCGCAGTCAGTTAGTGTAAGTGGGTAATGGAACGCGAAGAGGGAAGAAAGCAGGACGGAAGACAGCCCGCGGTAGAAAGCACCGCGCCGCGTTGCGACTCATTTACCTACATCGATTTATTGCGACGAGGATGGAGATTATATCTGCGAGCGGGATCTCTGCCGGGGCATTATATCCGCGCGCGGTGGATCACGATTTAATTGGTCTACGCCGCAAATCGATCTCGTAACAGTTTCCTTTCCCCGTTCCCCTTCGCCCCATCTCGATCCATCGGTCCGGTCGCCCACGGCAGAGCAGAAGAGCTCGAATCCAACAGTTGCTCGACCTCCTCTACTTCGTCTACGTTGCGTCTATACCAGGCCACGCCGCCCAGAGCGACGATTTTCTGTTTAAGTGCGGCGAACACGCACATAGGACCTGGCTCTCGGGAAAGGATAGCGCGTTGTTAGATTAATAATCAGCAATTTGCGCACGCCGGAAAGAACGGTGGCGTCGCTCTTTGCTTGTGAATCAGCTGTAAAGTGTGATGGATCGAATAATGGTAACGCGGGATTATCTACTATTACCATCTTGAGAAAGAGACGATATAGTGTCCCTCTTTCTTTTAATTACTATTTTTAAAAGAGTAACTGTGTGGGCCAGTAATTATTTTTTTTCTCTATTAAACGTATCACGGTGCTTCAAAATTAATTACATTAATTTAGTAATTTAAAATTGAAAAATCGCGTAAATCCTTTTTTTATTTAAATTATATATGTACGTTCTCTCAACGCTTTTCTGAATTTCGATTATTAAAAATAATATTTTATTATTTTAGTATTTATTAATAATTATTAAATAATATTTATTTATTTAATATATATATATATATATATAATAATATATATATATATATATATATATATATATATATATATATAATTTAAATAAAAAAGGGATTTACCGTTTTCTGATTTTAGATTATTAATAAATTAATTTAATTTTGAAGCGCTATAATATGTTCAATAAAAAATATATACATATAAAGAGAGATACACATATTAATGTATCGCTTATTTTCATTCCCAGCTTCGATATAGGTCTCGCGAACTGCGTGAGTTAACATTTCGCACGCATTCACGTTGACGTACGACAGGCACGTTCACTCGGCGTAGTTAATAATGCTATGCACCCAATTATCTTTATGACATGACGTCAAGGTGCGTGTCATCCGGGGCGTCATAGTAAAATTCCCAACCGGGCAAAATCCCCAGAAAATCTTGACAGGCAGTCTCACTCGGCGGTCGGCAGCCGTCTAACGCGAGTAAAAAGCGTTCGCACACGCGAGTGCGAATGAAATGCGTTATATACTTGACTGAGCACGTGCTAATATATCGCGTATAAATATATATCGCGTGAGAAAATCGAAATAGTAAGCGGGGCGAAGAATTACAAGTATGAAAATGCCAACATTACAATGTCACGGTCATCAAATTTAATCTCGCGATAAATGTATACATGTCAATAAAAATTCCAATAGTAACGGAAATTCCTATCGACGGAATTTTCTATCGTGAAGACCCGTTAGCTATCATATTCATGTCGCGTTCCAGAGAGAAATTACGTTTGCATAAATTACAAATATTGTGTGCGTGTGTGTAACGTGTTAATATCAAGTATATAATTTAAAATGCTTATTTAAGTTTTTTTATGTGCAATTAAATATTACAAAACTTTAAAGACGTTAAAATGCGTGTAAAAATTTCGTTACAAAAAAACATTTACAAATAATAATATCGCAAAATAATCTTTCCATATAAATAAGTTAATATTATTATCCGATGAATTAATGCTATTATCTCAATAATATTATACGCACAATGTGCGATTACGTTACTCGATTAAATTACTTATTATAATTATTTCCTACGATGTGGTATCGAAATGCGTATCCGGCGCGCGTCAAGGTAAATTTCTTACCGAGAAGATCCGAAGAAAATCTTGATGGGCGTTTCATTCCATCACCCACGCGAAAAATGAAAAGCGTTATACGTTTTGACGTCCATGTTAAAATACAAAAAATAGCGAATACGTGGGATACAATTCTTTTCGTATTAAATAACGATTTTAGTTCTGCAATTTACCATCATTTCATAATGAATGTAATTATATTTATTATTGTTTTATAATAATTACATTTTACTCTCGAGATTTTATTTTAAAAAATTATTGATAATTTGAAATTTTATTATATATTATTGTGAGAGAAGATAAAAATGTATGTGTGAGTGTAATAAATATTGTTTTGTAAAATTTTCGCACTAGGTAGAAATTAATCGCAAAATTAACTCTCTTCGAAAAAATTATTCAAATACATATTTCAATAATAATAGAATTAAATATAAAGATAATAATAGAATAATAATAGAACCATTGAACATTAAAATGTCTATATGTTAATTTATAATTATCTGCTTCTTCAAATCATAAAATAAAAAATAAAAGACGCAGATATAAATATAAACAATCAAAGACATTAAATAATATAAGAGAGAATTGAAGATAAAGTTTCATATTATTCATATACATATTCTCAACAAATACGGACAATAATTGTAAAACATTATATATTTTTTCATTGCGAAACATTTAAAAATTACAGGAGTAAAATATGTGTCACGTTTTTAGCATAAAAGCGCGGCGAAACGCGACTGTCTCTTCGCATCAACGAGTTAATAGTATCGGCTTAATAATAATCCCGTACGGAGTGCATACATTATCCGGCTTGCTGCGATCTGCCTCGGTTAAATTACCCAATCGCCCTCCCCGGCGTGGCGTCAGGATGCATATCCGGCGTCAAGGTAAAGTCGCCTACCGAGTGAATACGCAAAAAAGCTTGACGGCCGTTTAACTTTGCGGTCTGCGCCCACACGCGCAATTGCGCGGTTAAGGCGAATTTATACGGCTTATTCCCCGGATGATGCAAAATGAACGCGCTGGATAAACGAGGTCTTTTTCTAATGCATTGCTCGACAAACTTTTATGTAATTCAATCTAATGCGAATTTGTAATTTTGCACAAAGTAGAAATAAAATTCAATTAATTATATGAATGCTGATAAAAGCATAAGTTTAATCATAAATTATTCCACACATTTGTTTATAAAAATATGACGTTCGAAAGGGAATCTTTTTTTTTTAGAGTGCGAGATGAATTTACCTCTTTGTAGAAATAATTTACTCTCTTTCGCGTCAAAGATCATCCAGAATGATCATGGAAAGTGATGGTATAGATTCACTTTTATAATTCAATTTTAATCTCGGCCGTGGAGACAAATTCGCGATGGTAAGTCACGGACAAGAATATCTCCTTTCGACGTGTGCGTGAGCTGTATTGTATGTTAATGGCAATTATGCGAAAGATAGCAATTGGCCTAGGGTCCATGAAATAATGACGCAAGTGCATCGCTCTTGCGTCGCACACATGTTGCATATTAGTCAGATCCTGACTCGAACCCACTCGTGGTGGCGCCAAGATATCGCTTTAATACCTTATCTGACACTCTCTCTGAGAGAGAGAAAGAGAGAGAAAGCACGGACACGTGTTAAGTACACGTTTAAATGACGGCCATCTTCTCATCCTACGCAAGGCGATATACGAGTTCACGGCGTCGAGCAACGACGTAAATCCTAAAAGATCGCGCGCATTTGTTACCTCAGCCGGAACGAATGTGATGCACGACGCTTCCGCATCTATATCTTTCGTTTTTCAATCTCGATCTCTGAGAATTTTCCTAACAAGTTACCGATCCGGTTTTAAAAAAAAGCGACATTCATAGAGAAAAATATCGACAAGAGTAGAAAAAATGTTTTAAAATTATGAAAATTATGCTTTTTTTCGTGCGATAAAATACATTAATAATTTTTCTAAAAACATTAATAATTAATAACATTAATAAAATAATAATAGAATAAAGTATATTAATTTATACAACTTGTAAATTTTGGCGATCTTTAACAATACCAAGAATAAAGGGAGAAAAATTATTTTTTTTCTTTCGCGCGATAAAATGATAGAATAAAATATGGATATTTAAGAATATAAAGAAGAATAAAAAGAGAATAGACTTAATTTTCTTGAAATTATTTTACGCATTGAAAACAAGATTAAGAAAAATGTTTTAAGATTATGAAAATTATTCTTTTCTCTCGCGCAATAAAATGTATAATATTAATAAAATAAAATACATGTAAATTACGACAATCTTTAACAATACAAAAAGCAAAAAAAAATAAAATAAAGAGCCGTCTCAATCTTCTTGAAATCATTTTACGCATCAAAACTCGTAATCTCTCGCTCCAGAAGCCTAGGGAGATTTCTGAAGGAAGGGGATATATGTACATATATATCGTGCAGGCACATCTTACCGCAGTAATGGACCAAAATGTGAAGAGTTCCAGCATGGATGCGGCTGTCGCACCAGGAAGCGGCGTCGACTTGCGGCTCGAAGAGAGAGAGGTCGAGACCCTCCATGTCGCTCTCGCCGCAGGAATCGCTCAGGGGTTCGAAATTGCCCCCGTTGGCCCCGTCGTCCTCGTTCGCCAGCTCCTCGGGGAGGTTCTCCCCGCCGCCTCCGCGGCATCGGGGCGTCAATGCCATTTTCAGACCAACGCTCTACCGCGCGAGAGAACCGCAAAATCTTTTTCTCCACTTTCCCCCCGCTGCCCGCTTAATAAGTCCCGCGATGCATGCACCGAACTTTTCTCACGGAGATATAACTCTCACGTGCAGCATCAATTCCTCCACGGATTCCTCGCCTCTTTATCGTCGGAACTCGCGTCCTCGCACACCTCCGCGCACCCCTCTGTGAGTCTCACCTTTTCATTTCACGGTAACTCGCGTCCGCTCGTCTGGGGAGAATCGGTTTGAATCTTTCGCGTGTTGAAAACGATATTCTCCACTGTGCGATGTGAGATATATACAGGTCCCACACGTTTCATGCGTGAAATGTTAATGACAGAAATCTTGGATAAATTGAACTTCTCTCTCCCGTTGCGAAATATTTAAAAAAAAGTTTAATTTCAAAAGTAATTAATATTAAGTTCTTTTTCATGGAAAAAGTTCAAATTTATCAAAGAATCTTGTCAAGATTCAGACGCGTTAAAAAAATGGGGCAACCATGTGTAAAAAATTTCTTCAGATTAGGAATGCCAAGTATGAGTTAAAATTAAAATTTCTCGCACCGCGTTCATCTTTTTCTTCCGCTAAAAAATGAGAGTTCTACCACTTAATCAAAATTAGCTACAATTCTTTTAAAGTCCGAAGGGATATTTTATACGCTTGCGCAATATGAAGTATATTAAGACGATTCTTTCCCGATGGTATATATAAGTATCGACGCTGTTTTTAATCAGACATTCGTTTCTAATGGCTTTCATAAATTAACCCCACACGCCAGGCTAATAACCGTCATAATAACTCCCACCGACGCGCGCTGCTGATTTTTTCCATAACTTACGCCTTCTACCATTCTAATTAGCCTCAACTTCTAATTACTTGCCGACTGCAAGTAAGAAGACGGAACAGGAACCAAATTTAAATTGATCGATTCAATATATAACTAAACGGTTGACGTGTAATGTGTTCAATGCGATCGTTATCACGTTGCTTAAATAAATTCAAATAAAGAAAAATCTTTTTTAATGCAAATTATCTTCATATTTCTCAAAGTCAAGTATTATAATTAAAATCTTAGATTGTTCAAAAATAATAAAAAGAAATAGAAAAAAAGATAATTTTCTTTTAAATAATTTTCATAATTTTTCTTCGTTATTTGCTGACACATTAAAACAATGTATTTTAATAATATACTTTTTTATATAAAATATATAATTTGGTGAAAAAAAATATATTATTAATAAAAGACAAAAAATTGATACAAAAAAAGCATATGTTAAAATTAATAAAATTAAATTTATGAAAATCTTGTCAAACAAAATATTAATTTAAAAAAAAAATCAATCTTAAATTCATGATAGAATCTGTCATAATCAAATAAAACGAAATTTGAAATTGTCTTTCCATCAGGTAGCAAATGTTATAATTTGAAAAATAAATTTCGAATATAATTGATATATAATTACATCGATATAAATGATAAAAAATATATGTAAAAAGAACAAAAAAATATTCTCTTAAATGCAATAATTATATTAGTATTTACAGTATAAAATTAAGATGTACAGATATGTGTAAAAATTAATTAAGAGCGACAGACAGATAACTTTGAGTCCATAATCTTCAATCTGTGGTCTACTTACATGAATTCATCGAGCATGACAAAGTCGCCCGTAAAGAGCCTACCGTGTCAAACACGCGCGAGAAGGAAAGCGGGGATTGTCATGCGTTCTCTCGCTTTCTCGGACAAGCGGCCAGCTTGTGACAACCTGTCATTACGAATCTTTCAAGTTCAAGATCACGATGAGAGAAGTCACTTTCTTATTGTCAGCCGTCAATCACGAGATCAGTGTGGAACAAGAAATTGGGAATACCGTTTATTAACGCAATTTGAACGAAATAACTTTTTCTTACATTTTTTGACTTTTTAATTCATTAATTAAATTTAATATTAATACATGTGTAATATTTTTTCCCACCTAAAAACAAATTTACAATATTTCCAGAATACGAGTATGATTCGTTTCGCAAGTTGTTCCTTAACGATATTAAATTCTCTATATAAGAAAATTGAATGTGGTACAGAGCAAAATGTGGAAATAGACTGAGAGCGAAAGGGTTAAGCGGGAATGAGACATTAATTATCTCGCGCGTGCTTCTCGTGCGCGAGCCAGATATAAATTATGACACCAGCGATCCGCTACCTCTGCTATGCCGATAAATTATTTACGCGTATTTACGCGGCGCAAAAAAAATTTCCCGAGGGATTCTCGCGGAGATAAAAGCGAAAAACCAGTTACGTGAAAAAAAAAAGAGGAAAGTATGTTGGCGACACTGATAAAGAATTCCAACCAGTTAAATACCAACGTGTTTATATCCGACAAATACTTAATACGCAATCGTTAGTCATATGTACGAATGGAGGACGCTCGATTCAGTCTGCAATTCATGATATAAAGTCATTGACTTTTTTTCAAAATATTCTCGTGACGATCAGGATGTTTGGCAAGATTATTAAATTATTATATTATGTAGAGCTCTTCAGCAAAGAGGAAATATATTAGTTCTTTATCTTTTATGGATGAGTTTGTTTTCTAATAAATTTAAATTTTTTAAAAATTTTTCTTAATAAATATATTTGTTTTTTTTAATGAATTAATTTTTTTAAGAACCTCACATATTTACAAATTGTTTCTAATAGTAGAAACTTCAAAATTTTTCGCTGTTTTAAATTAAATTTTCTATTCTAAATCATATCAAAAAATATCTATTTAAGAGCAAATTATATATAGCATATCCATCTTTATTAAAAATAGAATGATCAGTGTCAAAAATTAATTTCTCAGAAATTGTCACACTAAGTGAGAAAAGAAAATTATGGATCAGTAAAAAAAGATTTCGATTAAAAAATTAGAGACACTTCAACGATGTAATATTCCAGCATATTCTTTTACCTCCCATTTTCCTCGCAATCAAATCCAAGCTTTGTTCATCAATCAATAATCGATTATCTCGCACTTTTACAGATCTTCCAAAGATAGTATATATTAATATGAATAAAAAAGAGTGAAGAAGAAGAGAACGAAGCATCCCTAATATATTTTGGATCGAATTTGCTTCAGCCTCGAGGTTCTTCGATCACAATCGATCATCGATCGTCCGTAATTTGCGAGAACGAGCAGGCGCGTTTCCGCGGATGTGCATGCCCTGATCGTGGCCCGAAATTTATCGCGTCTGTGCGTGTGACGAGGATCAAGATCATGATCCGTTCCAGGACGATCTCGCCGAAGATCGCGGCCCGTGAACTGGTTTCGCGCACGGGAATACGTCGGGTGAGCGCGTGCACGCACCAAGAGGAGAGATGGCAGAAAGGAGAGAAAGACGAAAGAGAAAGGAGAGCGAGAGAAAGACAGAAAAAGGGAGAAGAGGAGAAGAAAAAACGCGCCGGGGGCCGAGAGGTCGTTCGCATCCACAGAGTTCGAAGTTGGCGGGCGAACGTGTAATCGCGTTTCGTGACTACGGCGTAGAATTCGTTGCCCTCTTCCTTCTTCCTTTTCTGCCCCTCGTTCTGTAGCATGCGCGAGGACGAAGGAGAAAAGGATACGGTACGATACGAGACGGGGAGAAGAATTACAGAATTGCTCACACACGAGATTTCTCGCGCGAGGGCACAGTCGAAAAAGAAGAGAAGAATGGCGCGAGAAGATCTTTAATTAATCAGAAAGAAACGAGATTACGTATAGTAATTTTTCCTAGTGTTATTATGTTCATTGAAATATGTGTATACAAACGGATGCTCGTGTCAAGGAACATGTACGCGCCTCATCGCGATAGAATTGTCTTCGGTTTTCAAGGCTTCAATTACGGGCGATTCTCCCGTAAATTGTTGCAGCTGATGCACGCATGCGAGGAAGCGATCGCGGAAAATAGCGCCTGGGATTTTCACTCTCGAGCCGTAATTTCTCCGATTAATCCATCCCGATTCATCGCGCGATCTTGCACGGTAGCAGTTTACCTACCCGGTGATGGACAATTGCAAAGTCATAAGAGGGAGCCTATCAAAATGTTTCCTCCGCTCTACACGTGCAAGATCATCGTCCGAAGCTCGTATTAACATTTTTTCAAAATGGACAGACGTCGTTATCGTATCCCCGTTATAACGTGCGAATGAACGACCCGGGATCAAGTATATAACTCCTATAATTTTAGGTGTGATACATCTTTAAATTAACTCGATGATAGAGAGTATGAAATGTTGCTCGAAAGACGTCAAGGTTTATTAATGCAGCTAGCAATTTCCTCACTTTCGGTCTACGTTAACTTATTCATGAATTTTTAAATAAAACTTTCCGACTTTTCCCACTACCTCTTGAGCGCATTTTTAATCTTCTCCTTCTCAACTTAAAAAAGACGGACAAAATACTGTCCACAAGAGGATCGCCACATCGACGGTCGCAGGTGTCGTTGCATCGCGGCCAAATCGATTGGACGCGACCTGTGTCGTAAAAAGAGGCCAGCTCGTAAAACTGCGACAGAGGAGAGGGTATTGGGATACATCCAGCTGATCACATTGACGCATCCTCCGGGCTTAAAACACAAGAAGCGAACCTTGACATTTCTCGGAGGTCACGAAGAAGAAGACCGGCCACGAGGATCCGTCGAGCGCGAGGGCATCCAAGAGAGATCCGAAGATGCGGTTCCGGTTACCATGAGAACCTCACAATCGCCTATTCGCGGCGAAGGCCAAAGGGAGAGAGAGAAGAGCGTCGAAGAGGAACAAGAGAAGAAGGAGGAGAAAGAGGAGGCGGAAGGCGGTCGAAGGCAGAAGCGAAATGCCTACTTACGACACAGCCGCGATCCCCTCGTAAACATCGGACGGCTCCTGGGAATCCGCGCGCGGCGAGAACAAGGATAACCAGGTGCAGCGGTACCGATAACGACCACGACCGCCGATCGACCGCGGCTGGCGGCGCGTAACGAGGGGGAGGCGGGGGAGGATCTCCCGAGCATTCTCGTCAATTTTTTTCCCGCCGTCGTGGATCGCGGACCCGGCATAATTGCCTCAAACTTTACGGATAATTGAACCAACGGACGCGCGTCGAGACACGCGTTATTAATTACGGACGCGCGATCGCGGCGTTGTGTGCCGTGTGCTTTGCTCTGCTAATGATGCCGACGACTGCGGATGAAATTAAACCCTCGAGAGCTGATAGCGGACATTGATTGGTGAGCTACGATCATCTCAAGATTATACGGCAGCCTGTTTCAAAAAGCCAACTTTCTGTTGTCTACGAGAGAATCGTCGATAGAAATAGAATAATTGCAGCGAAATTATATTTTTTTTTAATTATACATAGAGTATAATTGCACTATTATGTTTGCTATTGATTCTTATTTCCTTCTGATTTTTACCGTTCTGATTCTTAATGATTCCATTCACTAATGTTACGTTATATGAATCGTGCATCCGCGTCGCGCGTGAAATTTTAGAAATAACGCGACTAATTAAAGTTTCTGCGTAAACAAAGCAAAGTGTGTCTTAGACATTTAATATAATTAGACGCATAATATAATTTGCAACGATGGTGGATTCGCTCATGCACGGCCACCAAGATAATACTAATCTAAATTCGCAAAAGCGCTTTCTACAAAATGTGTTACGTCTGAATAGTAAGTCGGTTATGCGGTATACGCTCCGGGGAAAATGCGAGCAACAGCGCTGGCTGTTACGTTGTACGTAGCAAACGCGAGAAGAGAGAAAGAGAGAGAGAGAAGTCGAGGCTAAGAAGGAGAGAAGGAAAGAAATGAGCAGGCGAGATCGAATCAGCTGAGAGGAAAGCCGTCTTCTGGCGAGTTCAACAGAGCGCTTTCTTAAATCAAGGATACGAAGGAGATTTGTCAGAGACGAGGCCGCGCAATTTGTTACTCGGACATCGCTCAAACGATGCCTCGTAATAGAAAATTGGCAAAATCGATGAGACTCGTAACATTAGAATCTTCAATTTCTTGATGTAATCGAGAATAAATAATTTATTGCACATAAATATACAGATATAAATCTATGAATGTTGGTTTTTCAAGCTATAGATAAAATAATTCTAATCGAATGGAAGTCTTAAAAGTCAGCGAAATATTTTGAAGACGATAAAAAAAAATCTGTATGAGCAAGATATAACATACTTATTATGCCAAGTAATATTTATGGCATTTAAAGCAGTACTTGACAAAGAACAGTTAAGTGCTACAACGTGTTCGAACTAACAAGAGGCTTCAAGTACAGCAATCGACTTTCGATTTCCGGTCGAAGAAGGATAATTCCGGGAGCAATGAAAGTAATGAAGAACATTTTCTCTGTAATTTCGTCACGAGGACTTTAGGGGCACGTTCGTCGGGAAATTTCGTTCAATCTTGCGATACGGGTTTACAGGAACAAGAACCGTCGAATTGATCAAAAGCAACGACCAGCAGCGACGCCGACCACCAACCGAGTAATTTGTCCTCTGATGGTCGGCAAGCACGTCGGTGACTCGCAAACTTGCTTCTCCAAGTTCCTACGACGAACACCGAGTCTCCTATTCACCACGACCACGCTGGACTTTACCGGGAATTTAGTAACTCCTACGAATCTGATGGAAGTACTGCTTTGACTGTATAATGTTAATTATACAGTCAAAGCAGAGACTTTACTTACCATTTCGTTAAATCTCGATCAGGCGAAAGGTAAGAAACGAAACTGATTTTCCTTCGGCCTTCGAAATTCGCGATATATATTTCGAGCGCATCTAGACTTTGTACAAGTTAAAATTTATACGTCTCATGTCTATCGAATGTAAGGTGTCTCGTATTTCTATATAAAGTATGTTGCATTTTTTAAATAAGGAAGAAATCAAGAAGAGTGAAGAAACTAATGCGACATAATTCGTTTTGTTGCCTCGAAAAAAATTAAATAAAAAATGCTCTGTTTATTGAATTATACATATTTATGTGGTTCGTACAAGACTGCGATGGAAACAGAAGTCGAGATACAAACGACAGGCTGTTTTCGCTATTTTCTCGGGAAAGATACCGATTTTTTAATTTTTTAGTATGACCGCGTTCTCTTTTTATCTTTCTGCATGAATCATGTGCCTTGTATATGCACAAGGGAGGTTTGCATCGCGAACATTGTTGTTTCCAACGACTGTGATGCAATATAAAAAAAAAATCCTAACAATCTTCGAGAAACAGACGCGTAAATTTCTTGCAACATCGATCTTAAAGTCCCCGACTCGTGCCTGGAGGTTCAAGGGCTTATTACGGTTCGTCTTACCTTGAGAACCCACGGCGCGGACGATTGAACTTTTCTCCGCGGCCCTAAAGTCTCGAGATTGTGTCTCGTTTCTTCCCGATAACAATCATCCCAGATAGTCGAATGCAATAATGAAATTACTACTTCTTGTTGCGACCGGTTGTCTCGTTGTAACGAATCGAGAAATAATCGGCAATAAAATTACGAAATATTTTACTTATGAAATTCCTATTTAAATGCGAAAAAAATTAATTAAATAAAAGTTATATACGCGAAGAATTGTGCCATTCGTGAATTCGAGATTGTTATTGCGAGATGTAATATAAAAATCATAAAAATATCTTACATATTTTGCAAGAGATATTTTAAACATTATAAATAATATAAATAATTAAAAATATGAATAATATAAATTATTAATTATTATTATAAAATATGAGTAATATAAATTATTTTTTAAAAATTGTGTTACACACTAAATATAATTTTATTAAATTGCTATGAATGTTGTATTTACTACACCACATTTTTGAACAATATGTTAATTTATGTAAAATGAATAATGAAACTGCAACCAAATATCTAATTCAGAAATTCCGAAGTTTAATAATAGCTTGCTCATACGAAAACCGGCACACAATATCGCGTGATGTGGCTCTGACGAAGAAACATCAGTTAGGTCGACATATAACTATCTAACAGTAAAAGTTCTGCTATATCATGAAACACACTCGACTTTGCAAGGAGACTTGCACAGAGAGAAAATTCACTCATTTGTCGTCGAAGTGGTAAAAAATATAACCGTAACTTAATCGCATAATTCCCACTTAAACCTTTGTCATGCTGCTTACATGAATAAATCTAAATATCTCTATTTCTTATTTCTTTACTTATGATTTAAAATTTCTCAACTGCAACGATTTGACGATTAATTAAAAATATTCTTATATTTACAGGGCGTATACACAAATTTTGTAAATAAATTTTCTGATTTTCCAAGTATTTTTATTCAAAATTCCAGGTAGAATTCAAGTATTTTTATATAGATGCAATTTTACAGTAAGTTTATTTATTGTACCCGATTATTTAACACAAATAAAATATATTTCAATATATCTTCAATCTAAAAAATTTCATATTTTTTAAATAAAAATATGAATAAAAAATATAGATTCTAAAGTAAACTAACATTTGATATCGACTAAATAGTCATAAAATATTTGGGCGATATATAACAAAATGTTATCTAAACCCTAGAAATATTATAAACTATCAAGAAATGTTATGTTACTCAAATGTAAAAAATCATGTATGTAATATATTGTGTTATTTAAATATATAAGAAAATAGTTTTAATATAAAATAAGACAAAAGGTAAAATTAATACAAGAGGTGTTGGTAAAAAAAAATCAATAAACACATAAGATTTTAAAATTTAAATATTGCAAAAGAATAGATTTCTTAAATCCTTAAGCTGCTAAAAACACAATCTTCAGCGTTTTAAAATTAAAGTTTAGATTAACATAAATGTTTGACATAAAAATAAAATCTCATGAAAATTTTCTGATTCTTCAAGATAGAACAAAAATCTAAGAATACCATATTTTCAAGGTTTTTCTCGAGAGTATACACCCTATATATAATGTACTCTATTCTAGATGCCAAACTTTGTATATTTAAAAGAGTTAATTTTCCTATAAATATGAATATATATTATTGCAAAAGACAAATAATAAGAGAGGTGATCGATGTATAAAAGATTGAAAAATAAGAAATTTCTTGCTCGCAGAATGACGAAAGGCATTAAGCGTAATAGAATAATTAATGGAATTGTGTGGGAACGGATGGACGCTTGCAAAAATCGCATTCGTATGGTACGAATTTTAGCGTTCGCAATTTCCTTCTTCCAAGATAACAACGTCAGCCTTTCGCCACGACGTGGCGAGAATTTCAAATCTGGAGACGGTCGGCAAACAGGTGCGCGTATAAGACAAAGAGGCGACGAGATCCACGTGTGTCTAGTTACCTGCCAACCGGTCAGCTATCTACATTTAATTATGCAAAATCTCGCAAAAGCCGTTTGCCGTGCAAACGGATTTTATCCTACGCTGCGTTCGCTCTCGTGCGAACGAGGTTCTGTCGAAGAGTTCGCATGTAAATGCTCGTTACACGATAAAAAAAAGGTATCCTAAAGAAGTACGCGTCTCGTTAGGAATTATTAATGGGGCAAAACCATTCTTTGTATTCGTGAAACGCGTTATAGTGATTCTAGTATGGTGAAATTTCAACGCTATTAATGCTTTCACCAATATAATGTATACGAAATCAATCATGCAATAATAGTACAGCAATATAATTAGCAAACATTGCTATCAAACGATGTAATTAAATACCAATTTCCACTCTCCATCTTGGTTACATTTTTTATGTTCAAATATTACTAAATTTTTGCAAATATATGTGTTATATTATTAAATTAATAATGTATTTAAAAATATACGGGAGACAAGAAAAAGCGATTCGCCTTCTCGTAAATTATTATATCAAACGAGAGAGACTGTGAATCGTCAAGTTGGAATTAGTTGGCTTCTGCAACTGTTGCTGCAACATGGTTCAAGAGTTTAGAATTCATTATTGATTCTAGAAATGTATAGATTATAGTATTCACTGCTAATAGTCTACGTAGCTAATCCCGAGACAATATATTTTGTTGATTACCATTCATACTAGATTATTTTCGATATTCTTCGTAACAAGAGAAAGAAAATTCCGTTAGCAAACAACCAAATACGAAATCATTTCCCATTTATTTAAAAGAAGCTAAATGGATGAGCCATGTCAAAAGTTAATTCATGAATTTAACATCGCATTTTTAACCTTTTAAAATATAAAATTAATAATTAATTTGTGTTAAGTTAAAAAGATTTGTACAATTAAAATTTTTATTTTCGTGAACTTTTGTACAATTAAAATCATCATCCAATCACTATAAAAAAAGTTATAATTCGTGATACAAGATAATATATTTGCAATTTTTTTAATGAAATTATATTCTATAAGACAAATATTTATTTTGTTCATAAATTAATTATTAATTTTATATTCTAAAAGACTAAAAATACTTTGCAAATTTAGATTTGTTAACTTTCGATGTACCTGATCCATTCAATTCCTCTTTAACTGTTTTATACGCGCAATCTGATTGTGAATTTTCTGCCAATCATTATGTACCGATCTTGAGATTTCTATCTTCATTAATATAAAGATTGAATGAATGATAAGTCAATGAGAAATAATGACATTCTGCGTCATACTTATGGTCGATGTACAGTTATAGTATCAATGCGTACAGATATATAAAAATAAAATAAATAAAAATCTATTAAAATATATTAAATAAATAAATAAATATATTTAATAAATAAAAATATATTAAATCCATCTAGATTTTACAAATTAAAGATTTATTCCGCTCTTGCTTTTTCATTATATAATTAAATACTAATCATCATTAGAATTTTTAAATCCTGGCAACACGTGTAAAATGGCGAGATTGAATCATTTCAATTATTTAATCGATTTCAATCGGTATCCCGATTAAATATTCGAATAAAAAATAATCGAAGGTCACGATCGGATCCTACAGCTTCGTACTCGAATCCTAGAAGCCTCGATCGCGAAAAACCAGTCGCCGACGACCCCGATCCGCGAGACGAAACCCGATACACACCTCGCGAGATGATTCATCACCGCATAGAAGCAAAACGTGTCGAGTTTCCACGGGCCGTTTACATTTGATCAAGCGTTTCGAAACATAAGCGTGATGGAATAACCGATGGAGAGGCGTCCTTTTTGACGATCATCGTACACGAACATGTATTTCTGCTGACTCTCTCTTTCGCCGCATTTCGTGGCTCTCCCTCGCCTCTCCTCTTTTTCTGCTGCGCTTGTCGCGCGATCAAGATAAACGCGCCCGAAAGAAACTTGGGCTGCTCGAGGGCTCTCGAGCCCGGAGCTTGTGTATTCGCGAAGGCATCCCGTCACGTTATGTGGCCCGCGAATCAAATCTCGCATCGAAACCTCGAGGTCGTCGAGGACACTCTCTTGCAAGTAGAAGTCCGTCATGTCTCAAAAAAACTGATAAATGCTAATAAATTATAACACAAATAATTAAGCATCTCGAGCAGATAAGACAAAAATTAAAGAATGTAGATTTTTGCATTCCCATAATAATTTTTAAATACACACACTATAATATTTAAACATATATATATTTAAAAAAAATGTGTGTAAAATATATTTAAAAAATATATATATAATAATAATATATATTGAATATAAATAGCAAGACACTAAACGATTCAAATATCGCCATTTTTTACTTGATATTATGACGGATATTTAATTTTATATCTTTTGCACGTCAGATGCTAGCCATTTTGTTAATTTCGAACGGAAATAAGAATACCAAAAGTAAAATCTACTCCAATATCGCGTGACATTCGCCGAATTTCTGATACGAATGAAGTTGTCGCTACTTTGCGTTTCCTTCGTTTTACGGTACATTTTCCTGTGACAGATTTATGTTATATTTAAGCTTCAACGGGGCTTTTATATTACCCTTTCGCGTGGCGTAGATTTATTCTTTACGTTGCTGTTTTATTAAAATAAAGAGGACATAAATTGAACATTTAAAACACGCTTTAAAGCTAATTATTACGTCATCGAATCATACACTCGACGCACCTACAAGTGGCAATTCATAAAAGATGAACGCGGTCGATCTTCAAATCACTCAAGTTTCACTGAGAATCGGTGACAAAATATCTCACAGGACACAACTGTATCGCCATTCAATATAATATTCTTACCTCCACTCTTACGAATTCAAAATCAATCGCGTGACATACGAAGCCGTTTGTGCCATGAAGTGCGCGTCGCGAAGATCGAGTCGAACTTTCGCTCGGAAGAAGATACTCCTTCTCTCGCCTGTTCCTCCCTACGTTTTCACCAAGGATGAGCAATGCACATCGCGCTTGGCGTCTCTCAGATGCGGATCACTGTTCACAGAAACTGTCACATTTTTTCGCCGATTGCGAGTACAAATATCCGCGAGCGCGCGCGCGACGGACGCCCGACACGATGGCTCGTCGCGGACTGACAACGCGGGACGGCGCTGGCGACCGAGGCCGGCCGAGCGCGGCCGGAAATGGCCGAGGACCGGCCGCGTCGCGCGAGAGCGTATCACGTGCGACGATCGACGGTCGCGAGACTAGTTCGGTCCTCGCACGTGATACAGATGCATCACGTGCGTATGTATCGAGAGCGTTCTCAGGGGGTGTGTATGCACTCGAATCTTGTAAATAAATTCCCTGAGGATTCTGTGATTTTTGTTCAGAATTCTAGATAAAATTAAAATATCTTTAGATGCAATTTAGTTAAATTCGATTTGAAAATTTTGTTTATTTGTAATTTTGATGAGCAAACAATATTTTAATTTAAGCTTCCTAAATATATTAAAATTTGAATAAATTATCATTCATAAAACTTCACATTCTAATCTCTTATAAAGACATTATTACTGAGGATTATGTGATTTTTCAAGTATTTCCATTCAAAATTGTAGATAAAATATCTTTAGATACAATTTAATTATAAATTTGATTTGGAAATTTTGTTTATTTGCAATTTTGATGAGCAAACAATATTTTAATTTTAATACGTCTGTAGAAAAAATTCTAAGGGGGGTAAATCTGAAGAATATTCGTGTCCAATGAATTGAATAACAATAATAAAAATTAATAATAATAATAAAACTATTTAAGCTTCCCAAATATATTAAAATTTGGATAAATAATCATTTACAAAACTTCACATTCTAATCTCTTATAAATACATTAGTGAGGATTCTGTGATTTTTGTTCAAAATTCTAGATAAAATTAAAATATCTTTAGATACAATTTAATTATAAATTCGATTTGAAAATTTTATTTATTTGCAACTTTGATGAGCAAATAATTTTAATTTTAAAATGCGTCTGTAAAAAAATTCTAATGGGAGTAAATCTGAAGAATATTCGCGTCCAATGAACTGAATAATAATAATAAAACTATTTAAGCTTCCTAAATATATTAAAATTTGGATAAGTAATCATTCACAAAACTTCACATTCTAATCTCTTATAAATACATTAGTGAGGATTCTGTGATTTTTGTTCAAAATTCTAGATAAAATTAAAATATCTTTAAATGCAATTTAATTAAATTCGATTTGAAAATTTTGTTTATTTGCAATTTTGATGAGCAAATAATCATTTTAATTTTAAAATGCGTCTGTAGAAAAAATTCTAATAGGGATAAATCTAAAGAACATTCGCGTCAATGAATTGAATAATAATAATAATAAAACTGTTTAAGCTTCTCAAATATATTAAAATTTAAATAAATTATCATTCACAAAAATTTCACATTTTAATATCTTATAAAGATATTATTATTATTTTAAGATTCGCAAGGGTTTTGCAACAATTTGTGATATATTGATATATTCATATTGATGTAACAAGTTCTTTTATTGCGTCTATTATTTTAAATGCATTTATTGATAGCACGAAAATATTTATTAAGCTTGGAAAATATTTTTGTGTTAAGATTGCGGTTTTAACTACAAATTAAAAGCCCAAAATTAAAATAAAATTAAACTAGCAAGATTATATTATATATTTACATTATATAATTATATTATTTACTTATATTAATTATATTTTAATTTTATATGATTTAAATTCGCACAAATTATTCTCGCAATTATTGTGTTATATGTTTGCTATGAGAACTAAAGTGTATATTCGAATTTAAAAACCGTAATAATAGAAGTGTATATTCGAATAAAAAACCGTAATAATAGACACTTTTCAATTTCATTGACTACATCCACAAAGGCGATGCAAATGAAAAACGAGGAAGAATAAAGCTACGTAATTGGAGGATGCAGATATAGTTGGTCATTCACTTAAGTGTAAAAGGCGATAGCGAAACGTCAAGCAATCATTATTAACTGATTTCCTTTACTTTCGATCCACATTAATGAAGCGTTCGCGTGTATCGTGTTCCTGCCACCGGTCTGGCCGTAAATGTTGTATCGCACTCTCTACGCGCTATGTTCGTCGCATATCGTATCAGAGACGCAATTTATTAAATAGACATCGTGCTTTATCATAGTCGACGGTGGAACGAGACAAATTCAGACGTCGCGCGAAAGTGACGTTAAGGAACCAAGCTTGCCGCAACGTTGCATCTAGTTATATATTCGTGGAGACACGAGCTTAAAATTTTTATGTACGAGATGTTCTAAAATCATCGTATGTACATATTTTTAGACAGCACAATAATGAAGAAAATTAAAATTAACTTAAATTTCATCGTATTTTTGGCGAATTCAGCACAAAAAATTTAAATAGATATTTTGTTTTCTCGTCCTTATTTTCATTCTTTCGAAATTACTAATCAAAGAATTTATTATTGTAATTTTTTATTATAATTTATAATTTTTGTAATTATTTTAATTTTTTTATCATGTATTATTGTATCATTCGTATATATAAATAAAAGAAATTAATCTTTGAAATGTATTTGTCTTCTTAATAAATTCTTCAAGTTAATCCATCATTAAATTCACATCTCATCTTTCTCGCATTATTTCCATCTTTGTTTGCTTTTTAAAATATATCTTCTATCTTCTCCTCAGTAAAATGTCACCGTGACAAATGGCAGAAGGTATGCTAAAGGTTAATGACAAACTTTCCTCGCCTAAGAGAGATGGATAATGAAAATATTGCAAAATAAATGAGAGAAAGAAAGAAAGAAAATTCCAGTACAGCTACGTAATTTCCGCTTTCCATCGTAAAGCTTTCCAACACTGTGTACGATACTTTCAGCACAGAAACGATAAAGTTATATCTCGATTCCCTATCCAATTAATCGGGCACTTCTAAATTCTGCTTACAGTTAGCGCGACTGACACAGACAGTTCATCAATCGGAATTGTTAGAATATCGTTCACTTCATATTTCGATTCCACGAGCACACAAGAAGGTCTTTATATCGATTTGTGTCGATGAAAAGGCAATCATTGCCATAGACTGCCACATCTGTATCATCATCGCGTATTTGGTGCTAAACGTGACTGTCTGATTCTCCTTTCCTGTCGGCAAATCATATTAAATAAATAAAATTCAGAAATCGGACCGTTACATAAGTAATGAATGCATCGTGAGATTTTTCCGCATCTCTATAACACCTCAATAAATTGAGCGCAATCCGTTAGACTTTTGTTCAGGAAAATAAAGCATTTGAAGTTTGCCAGACGAACCGGAGCGCTAAACGAGGACCAAGTCGCGAGAGAAGGAACAGAGGGAGGGAGGGGACTTTGAAGTCAAAAATAGCCGAAAATTCTTGCCATCCCAAGAGCACAGAGAGTCTCCTCGCTCTCTAGAAAAGTAACGGTGCCGGATCGTTGAACTTGGTGCATGATGTGGCCGGTGCCATTAAGAGAACCCGAGGAAAGGGGAGACTAGAGAGATTCATTGTCGTGGCGCGGGAAAGAGGAATCGGTCCAAGAATATGCCCGAGGCTATATCCTTGGCCCCGTAACGATCCGATAAGGGGCATAAAATTATTCGAGTGTAAAATTCGCGCGGACGGAATCGGCGCTTATCGTTTCCGCGCGTACAGTTGCTCCGTTTTCCACTTATATAAGATTCCACGATATGCAGAACAAGAATTCGCACGATCAAAGAAACGCCGTGCACATCTGGCGAACGCGACGCGGATCTAATTGTGATAAGAAAATTGGAGATAATTTCTTTGACAGGTCGCGTATTATTTCTATTCTATATTGCGAATAATAAAGTGCGAATAAAGTAAAAATAAGGAATAATTATTATTAGTAAAATTGTATAACTTGATATATAAATATTTAATTTACAATTTTATCTTTATATTACTCCGAATTTTATTAATACAAATTTATTTTAAATTTAATTTATTTATTTCATTAAATTTCTGCTTGCAAATATAATAGGCATTTTTTAAATAATATCATTTTTTAATATCATTTTCTGTGCAACATCATTTTTTAAAAGAAAATTTGTCGCTCAGGATTCGCGTTATAAACCATGCTCAATCTAGAGAATAGAAAGCTAGAGAGAGGAAAGTAACTATCCGCATCAAGGTGGATAAACTTGTACGTCGTTCGCAATAATGTGCCGTATCAAGCGCGACCTGATGCAACATATAATCTCGTAAAATTCATTTCAGGGAGTCAAAGGGGCTTAACGAAATAGATGACTGCGATTGCCTCAAGTGTACGATAGCCCGGAACAGATTTTCCATGTAATAATACCTATTAAGACTGGCTGTTATGTATTGCCGCCATTTGGAGCTCACTCGTTCCCATACGCATTGAATAATCGGCGACGAGGATTGCGGAAAATAATTACGATCTGTCTGTTATTATGACTATTCCTATAGCGGCCCGTTTAATTAGCAGTCATGGCGAGAATTTTCGAGCCATTTTGCGCCGACCTTGATGAGGATCTCCGATAGAGACAATATGTTTTCCGCCAAAATCGCTGACAAAATCGCATGTAGGAGTCCGACTTGACATAAAGCTGAGCTAAGCGAGATATATATTAGTCCAAGGCATAGGTGGCCAACTAGACGACACGTGGCTCTAATGACAACAAAATGTCCTTTTAATGACGCTTAATTACCTAATTACGCGGACGTAAATGAATAGCTCGGCACTCTCGAATAATAGTCGTATAAAAGGTATTAGATGACACACGCGAATACGACGTTTAAATTGTGACTGGCGCGCATTAGGGAAAGGTTGATTACTACTGACCTAAAGGATTTCACGCTCTCCAAACTTGTCCGACACGAACGACGCGATTAATCCCTCCTGCGAATACCGCCGCCTTCTAATCTTGTTCGAATTCTATTCTTTTTTAATCCCGCCAAGTGTGAAGATGAGCAAATGATGTGACATGATTCAAAGAACTTTCATTTCAACATACGATAACATCAAGAACAATGAGTAAGTTTAATTTCTTTGAGAATTTAGTCAAAGAGACATGTTACTTGAGATTTATTTTAAAATATATTGTATTGAAAACAAATATATTATCTATTTAAAGATTTATCGCAATTGTTCTTATTTTAATTTGCAGATTAAAAATCCATCGACTACGAGAAATATATGAATGCCTTCTTTTTCAATTTTAATAAAAGCGTTATTTAAAAATTTAACAGGTAAGTCACCGAGGAAACTCTTAGAAAAGCACTAGCTGATCCAGATTATTCCAAGCACGTAAGCTACGTAAAAATTCAGTTTATGAAGTTTCCTGGATCGGTACAATTGATATTATATCGGAGGAAAAGAATGTCAACTGACAGAACAATGCTGAAACTTTGACAAGACGCTTTCTTGTGTTGCTTTATATTTATCATGAGTACTAGTGAGGATGGGAATCAGGGAAGGAATCAGATTATAGTTCGGCTTCTCATTGGCTTTCCACAAGAGCTACAATTTATCCTTCCGATCGCTCGTACGAGTTTCACTTGGCGTGTATGCCATCGTATTTCATCCCCGGTACGTATAACAGACAAGGCAAAAGAAAATATAGAGAAAAATGTCATTTATTACTCCGACAGCGAATCCTCCAAGGGCAATAAGCCACACAATTTTATTTTTATAAAATAAAATAAACCAAGTAAATACAAACGTTAAGGAGATAAATAATGAAAAGCTGCAATCAGATAATTAAATGCCATAAAAAGTTGTTGACCACTATGTTTTAAAAAATTTCAACTGTATCTTGTTTATCTTTAGAATCTTTAGATTAAACGAATTTATACACAAGAGAGATGTACTATTTCCTTAATGCTTCATAAAAATTTAACATAAAGAAAGAGACGTAAGCGCCAATTTTTATAAATAATTACGAACGTTTACACTTCAAAAAGAATCCAGAAACAAAAGAAATTGCAAATATAATAATGCTTACATTTAGTATAAATGTTTCGCCAATTTTTATTCATGAAAGAATCAATTTTTTCAACAATTTATTTCGTATTCATCGAGCGTATTCTCTCTTTTGCAACGGAACTGAATTACTTGGTAATGACGCAAAATTCGCGAGATTAAGGAGAAAAGGCGACATGGGGAAAAAGAGGAAAAAAAATGGGAGAAAATGCGCGACGGGACGGCTGGCATTTCAAATCGCCCGATAGATTCGCGTGTTTGAATAAATCTAACGGTGCACACATCCGCGCGTCGAGAATCGGCGAGAGGAAAAGGAGATATACGAGGAGAGATCGAAGAAAGATGGAAGGCGGACAACAGGAAGAAGCGGGAGGAAAGGGGGACAATCCTCCGATCCTCCCACTGGCCCTGACATTCGGAATCGTGGCTTCTCGACTACGTGCCTTTCTCGAGGAGGCATCGGCCGCGGCGAGAGAGAGAATCAGAATTTATCGCGACCTTCCTCGTAGATCGCTTGTAAACTTGTACTCCTTTCTCTATCCGCGATACAAGAAAAATCGCGCGACAACACACGTCGACGTCGATCTTCCGCTCCCACATGCACTTCATTGTGAACTTTAAATCTCCGCGAAGAGCTCTTTATATACAGAAATCCGATTTTTATATAATAGACCAGTTAAATAGAAACAGAGAAAATATCCTCTCTCAATCTATGAAAAATTAATATTCCTGATTGAAAATCAAATCAGATATCTATCGTTGTTTATATATTATTCAATTATAAATTAATAAAAGAAAATTTCGTGAAGGAAAGTTTATCGTTTCAAATATTCTAGCAAAAATATCTCGCACGTAGAATACAGATTTAACAAGAAATTAAAAAGAGAAAAAAATCTATTCATTTAGCATATACGCGCGTGCGTTTTAGCATAAGTATGGAGACAAGTCCACTTAACATATGTAAATCTTTCCGACCGGATGAATGTGTGTCAAATTAGTAATCTTATTTACTTTCACCGTCTCGTTCTCTTTTTAATTTCATTCTCGCGAGAAAATTAATGGACAAAGGCATTATTTTATATCTCACTGACTTTGTGTACAGAATGCACAGCTTTCACAATATATTTCTTTGGCATGAAGCTGATGAAAATTGGGGGAAATAGAAAACTGTAACCATCATAAAAAACTTTAGAATTTCTTGATACGAAACAATTGGATCAAGATCGAGATGCATCGATGCAAAAATGCAATTGCTTTTGCTGCCTCAGATCGACGAGATGCATCGATGCAAAAATGCATATGCTTTTACTGCCTCAAATGTGAGCGATGTCCGAATAAACAGAAACGGTGAATTGTGACGTTGAACGTACTGGCGTTATTTGTGTTTACGTGTGTACCTGTTGTGCCTATGCATGTAAACTATGTTACGGTTCTACCATTAACCATTTACACGCGCAACGGAGCGAGTAAACGCAAACGTTGCGTTTCTTCCGCCTCCTCGTTTCGTATGCCATGGATCTTTTCCTATCGGTTGAAAACACGGACACATAGGACCCGCGAGAATCGTTGGATATCAGAAAAAAAAATAACAACCGGTATCCTACATCGCGCCTGATTTCCCTGGACAAATATCGCCAGCCAATCGCCAAGCATACTTCAGTTAAAGCTATCGGATAAAACTATCGCAATATTGCGTTGTTACAAATTAAGCAATTTTCTCGTTATTTTCCGTTAGAAAATTTTAATCCGAATAAAAAAAGATGTCTATATATTTTTAAATTATTTTTTAATAAGAGTTCTACATTTATTTAGATATATTTTATTCATATTTAAATTTTTTGTCGAAGGATATATTCCTCAAAATCAGAAATGTAACGAGAATGTTAAAATTACTTAATTAGAGTCACTAGTAAATTATGTGACGATTAAAAAAGTTAATAATTTAAATATTATATATAGACATTTAGATATTTTTCAAAAAACGATTTAATTATTATAGAAGAAACAGATAGAGAATCATACACACACATATATTTATTCTTTCAACAAGTTTCACGGAAACAAAACCATCCTCGTGCGATGGGAACTTAGATTATGAGTGAATCCCTTTCCATTTCCTGTAATCGAGAGTGGATTCTGCAATCCGTCGCGCTTCTAGACAGCAGAGTGTACGTTACCATGTGGTTATTAGCTTCAACCACGACTTCGTTGCGCTAAATAACGTTCTCTCAGGATCCACACACAGATATACGTCACATAGTCCACAATCATTCCCTGTACTTTCTAGTTAACGCTGCTTTTCTTGCGTTATCTCGCAAGCACCGATGTGCTACCGTAATTTCTTATTAGCAATCTGATTGCAAACCAAGGAACATCTATCACACGCTTCCACATCTCTCTGTTGCTTCTAGCGGTAAACTAAAAGCATGAGAAATACCTCCCAGAGCGCTACTAGAGAGAAGTTTCCGAAGAACACGCATTATATCTCATTAAATTCCTGCATCAGAACTGTCTGTAACAAAGAAAACCGTGCTATCTCAAACATACTCGTAAGATCAGCAAATAAAGACACATAAAATCAAAAGATGAAATACTTATAATGCACCATTTTATCTCTCCTGAATTTAATTATTTCAATTATTTATTTTCGAGTTTATTTTTTTTAATAAGTAATTTGTAAACAATTAAATATGATAGGTTTTTTCGAAAAACCCTTGCTCCTCAAGTATTCCGAAGGTATTTATATTACTTATGTATCAAGATGATCGATATGTATATAGCTGTAGCATCATGTAATCTTGGGATCTTAAATCTTGGAGTCGAAAAGCACAGGTGCCGAGAGTTGCGTCGACATTAACGCAAGTGCGACAAGTATAACGGCGGGACGCGTATCTCTTGATGGAACAGGCTCTAATCCGGTCGGCCTCGAAAACCTCTCCACCGCGTATTCCGTTATTATTCCCGTCACCCGTTACTCGGTAGACGAATAAAAAGACGTCCGCGCCTTCGAGTGTCGCGCGATCTCGAGCATATGGTCCTATGTTTCCCGATCTGCTTCTCCTTGTGCTCTCGCTTTTGCGAGCTTCGTGCGAGCGACATCGTGAAAACAAAGCCAAGATTGCAGATCTACAGTTGAACATTTTTCACTCTGTTGTCATTCTTAAAATGAATTTATGGTCTCTACGCGCGATTCATATTTAAACTGTGATAAGAATGATAACAAGATTAATTGTTAAATCGTGTATTAAGAGGACCGATATTAGATATGTTTTAAAGATTGACAATTAACGTAATTTGGCGGATTTTTATATAATCGTCGATATTATGATTAAATCATGCTTTAGAAAAAAATTTTTAGTGTCGCCGTATCTTTTTTTTTCCTTACTGAATATATCCCCGACACGATTTCCCTTTCGTTGAATATGCACGAATATTCCAGAGGGAGCCCACGAAATTTAAGCGAATGAATATTCAGTGATACAAACATAAAACTATTCACGCAATCAAACAACGTGCGGATCAGTTACTTTCTCGATTTTTGAATTTTTTATTTCGATATTATTAACACACTTTGTAAAGTCATATGAGTTAGATAGTGTAAGTCATATGACTCAGATGTTTTTACCTCGTATTCATATAATGCATTTTCCATCTTTTAAATAATTTTGGAGTAAACAACTATCTTGTAACTTTTTCACATTATACATTCCATATTTGTATTACATTCAATATAATTATAATTTTTAAAACATCAACTAATACAGAGAAGAATATAAAGTATAAAAATAAATATAATAAAAATATAAATATAAAAATATAAAAAGAAATAGATAATTAAAAAAAGCTTATTAGTTACAAAGTCGATGAGAATGAGAAATGAAAAGAAAAGATGAAAATTTCGAAAAAATAAAAAATAAAAATAAAAATGTGTGACGTGCTATTTATTAGAATTATAATTTAAAAAATACGAAACGCAGTATCTGTAAAGTTTTCAGTAGAAAGCGTAATTTTTCTACGGAAGCTTGGACATCGATGATGAACTCGGATTAACGATGCACGATAAAACGCGGGGGAAAGAATGTCGAGAACAGTCGGAAGTCAACAGGCGTCGTAGATCAAGTCAGCTTGGCGTGCGTAAGCGCTTTCGCCGACCGATTTAATTGGCATTAAAGTCTCTCGCGTGGGTGGCGAGCCACGTACGCATCCGCAAGACCCGATGCGCGATACCATCGCGCAAAAGATAACGGAAGAAAAAAGGAAGAAGTTACACACATGCAAACACACGTACACGTACCGGTCGTCCTCGAGTATCGAATCCGATCTCCGGACTCTCACGAAAACCTGCAAACCTGCAAACGTATGTGCGAATGTCCCGCTACCGTTTTCAGATGCAGCTGATATTGCGAGCACGTTTCTCGCAATTCGCGTGTCTCCACATATCTCGTCGTTAAATCGTGAGTTACTATTTTATACACTATCTATTGTAGGAAGGATTAAATGCGAAAATTAAGATTGGGTGAAAATTTTGTTATCAATGGCAGAAATGGGAAATAAATTTCATTGATAAGTGATGTTCAATTCATCATGAAGAATTGCAAGAATGAAAGATATTAATCTTCTTATGTCATATTTTTATTGTTTTCCGTTCATGCAAACTTTAGATATAATTCTACATTTTTATGGTATAATATAAAAAAAACATCCGTTATAATTTTAATAAATAGCACGTCACGTTTTTATTTCTCTCTTAAATTTTGCATTTTTTCGAAATTTTTATCTTTTCTTTTCATTTTCAATTCTCTGTCAGTTTTGTGTATTAGTCTTTTTTTCTAGTTTGCTCCGAAATTATTTTAAAAATAGGAAAATGCATTATATAAATATGAGATAAAAATATCTGATTTATATAAGTTGTAGTATAATGTAAAAGAATCATTCATCCATGAGATTAATACAATACTAAAATAAAAGAGTCGTAATGCAATTCCTAAAATAATAAAGTGACTCATACTGCTATCAATTTAATAATTATTTCCAATGCAAGATAATTGATTTTATCATTCATGATAGTCGGTAAGAAACGTTTTCTATTTCATCGGCGATAACTTTCTCCAAGATCTGGAAGCTTCATCAGAGTTGATCTAGGTGTCGCATATTACCAATAAGACGTTATTATCTGCCGCTCTTTCACTTAATAATTATATTAAATTTGTTATTAGAAAGACAGAGAAAAGAAAAAAAATATATTTTACTACATATGTGAAAAATATATAAAAATATCATAATCTAAGACCAAATATTTAGAAATTTTTTTAGAACACATTTTATGCTTGCATAATTTATTTTTGAAATATTGGTTGAAAAAAACACAAATCTAATAAATTTTGTATGCATAATTGCATTAGGAAAAGATATCTTTATTATATAATTTATATAATTTTTGTTCAAATATTTCTCTTTCTAGGAATAAAATTTGAAGAAAAATTGAATCAACAACTAGATTTCGATTAAATTTAATCAACATTGATATAAAAAAATAAGTCTTTACACATAAAAACAAAACTTTTATTTTTTGAAAAATCAATTGATCAAGTTAAACGATTATCATATGCATGACAATATTTTTCAACCCGATTAAGAATTCATCAATTTGGAATAATCTTTGAATATATCTTGGTTGAAAAAAAGATAAAATTTTTGAGATATAAATCCTATACATAATTATATTAGAAATACATCTTTATAATATAATTTATATAATTATTATTCAAATGTTTCTCTTTTTAATTTCGAAATAAAAGTTGATGAAAAATTAGAAACAATTAGATTTCGATTACATTAATCAATATCGATACGAAAAATCGATTTGCGGACATAAAAACAAAACCTTGTATTTTACGAAAATCAAATTTTACGATTATCGTGTGCCCGACAATATTTTTCGACTCGATTAAGCCCGCCTATCGCGTTGTACAATTTGCGCATGATGCAGGACATGATGGCAGGATACAGATATTTTTTTCCCGTTATTTTCCACGGCCGACCACCGACCGGTTATCCAATCCGCATTTTCAGTGGATTTCAATAGGATTTCACGGTGGCCAAAGAGAGCGTCGCGTTCGAAGCCGATCGATAGATTAATAAAAAAAAATTGTAAACCGCGTTAGCAGGAGAAGTTGATGAACAAAAAATGGCGAAAGGAAGTGTAGCGGAAGAAATGGTCATTCGAGAGAAACAATAAAGCGCTGTCGAGCAACCATTACTTTCATTGTTAGAATCACGTACCGTTATACAAGCACTATAGTGTAATTATCGTATGTCCACCGAATGGATGATTGGACTATTTCAATTTGTTTGGTCAGATTTTTCTCATGCTTCAGACATTCCGATGTTTCTCGTCTTGAATGAATCGAAAATATATAAAATATATAAATATAAATATATATATAAATATAAAAAATATATTTTAATTATATTTAATAAATAAATAAATATATATGTAATTATTATTTAATTTTTTATGCTCCAAATTTGTATATTTTTTCATTTATTTCTATTTTTATTCTTCAATGTATAAAATAAGATCCATTTTATAGCTGTTTACTTGACTATTTTCATACACAAACTCATAGAACTTCAATTAAGCGAAAGTTGCTCCAACAATCCTCTTTTCACCTTTGCATATGATTTATTTTGTAGAACATGAGATAAATATAATGTTACAATCGCGAACTCTCTCCTTTCTCATATCTTTCATATTCGCATGAAAACGCACATGTCAATTTCCATTGTTTTTTTCGAAAGATGAGAGTTGATCTCATCCCATTGCTGATAAGATGAGAGAATATTTAAATCAGCTTTTTTTTCTCGCCCTCTCGCTCCCTCGAAATACGTTTATGCCAGCCGTCCGATTTCTCGCGTAGGAGAGTAGCGAGATTGAGTGTCGGTAGAGGCATCCTCGACTGACAGCAAATATGAGGGGTGAAAAGAATCGCGCTAAAGTGTGGAAAAGAAAGAGGAACTATGCGCCTGGGTAGCTTGTTTGAGAGAGCTCGTATTTTATCGATCGTTGAACTTCAACTAACGAAACTTTCCTCCGCTGTGGTTACAGTTCTGACATTCCCAGTTACTACATTCGTCTTATTTTCAAACTAATATCGCAAGAATTTACATATCTTGTAACGCAACTTTCGCGACTAATCGACGTAAAGATAATGCAATACATCTCGAGCGATTGCGCTCAAATATATATATATATACGCCAACAATTTCTCTTAAGATTTACATCTATAAAAATCTGATATGTATACATGTATAATTATATAATAAATGTGTACTTTCTTTATTTTCCTTCTCAAATTATATTATTTTCATATATAAAGATACATGTACACCTCCCGTTCAATTTAAATTAAAATCTCTCATTTATATTTCTCACTTTTCTTATCAAAAATAATATTTACAATAAAAACATTTTTTGAATTTATATATTTTTTAATTTTATAATATTTAAATTCAAATAATTTTCAAAATTGACTAATGTTCTTTTTGTGAAAAGCTTGATCAAAAATTATATATAATTAAAATTGAAAAAGGAAAATTACAAACAAATATATAAAATTAATCTCCAAAACAGAGTAAACAAAATAATAAATTACGTTGAATAAATTTCAGATTATTATTAAAAAAATCAATACTGCATATTTGCGCAAATTGTTTTTAATATGCGATTATTTCGCATCGATTTTCATTTCGTGCAAACAATTTTTTTCGTTCGTAAAAGGAAGCTTTAAGTGCGAAAGGGGAATCGCTGAAGATAGTTTCCTTGTAAATATATATAGAGTGCATTTGAACATGCAGAATATTCCGTATATCATATATCAAATTTCCATATCTACCTCGCTCAATCACAAAAGTTCCATCAAGATTTAAGCGCACACATGTGTCGGCATAAATTCAAAAGATTACCTAGAAGATATATTAGATATGTTTTTTGCGACATGTCTTTTATCAATTCATATTTAATAGAAAATCGTTTAACATATTTACCATCACCACATATGTATTTTTAAAAAAGGCAATGATAAATAGAAAATGATCTTTTTTTAACAATTAATAAATTATGATGTATTAATTAACAATCAATAAATTAATATATAAATATATTTTTAAAATAGTGAATGATAAAAATTTTAATTTTATCTTTCATATAAAATTTAATTGTATTATTTCAAATTTTAATGTGATCTATATTTTAATAAGTAACATACAAAGATATTCTTGCAAGTTTAGCGAAAAAATAAACTCTTTATGTTAAGTACATGTACTTCAGTAAACTTTGCCGCCATTACATATGTTTAATATCAGGGTCAAAGTTGAGAATGCCCATCAATTTATTTACCATGTTAACTTTGCCGAACTCGATCCGTCACTCAGTGATTACATAACGAAATGGATGTTCACCCAAGTACAGCTCGGAAAGCCGAGTAAAGGTCGAGGAAAGAGAGCGATGTGAAACGCTTTATGGAATCGTGCGCTTTATCGGCCCTCCTCCCCCGCGTTTGATACTCGCTTGGATGAAAATCGAAGTTAATGGAAAGGCCGCCGCGACAATATTGTAAGAGCGCAGCGAAAGAACTGTCGCGAGTGACGTCGGGCCCCCTTTTAATCAACGGGGGCACAATAGAACGATGAAAAATCCAGGTCGCTCCGAGGGGGATTCGTGCTCCGGTGGTCGCGAAGGTGATTGCGATCCGAGGGGGTCGCGAGCGAAGTGACGATTGTGATGGAGAGTACACACGGGGGAATCGACCGACGTATTAAAATGTCAGCTCGCACTTGCCAGGGCTTAACCTGTCTATCGCATATGATAATGTAAGGCCTAACCAGCTTGTCGCTCTCCAATCTCTCCCACGCCGGATGCCTTCACCCTCGCACTGTTCCGGCATTGTTTTCGGCATATACACGCTGGGAAAACCGAGGATATTTCGCCGTGAAGTCCAGACGTCTGTGCGAGCTTCTGTTAAATGTATGGGAAAACGACATGTGCTTTTTAAAATGTTTATAAAATTTATAAAATTATTTCATTGTGGCAGGAATAAATATTGATGATTTAATGGTATCTTAAAACATGTATGATATTCGTGCGAAAATAGACGGACAATCTTTTTCAAAAAAATTCAAAAATATGCACGTTGAATTAATCATTAAATTTTTATTTCAGATAATAAAGTAAAAAATATTAAGGCTTATCGCTTTTTATAAATATTCCAATGCTAAAAATTTTCTTAATCTCTACTGACCATCATGTTGAATTGCATGTCAAGATGTAAATAAAAATTACAAGATTTAAAAAAGTTTTTCCACTGCTAAGAAAAAATCTATTATCTAAAGTTGCATCGTTATAGAATAATTTTAAAAAGACAAATGCGATTACCTGACAAAGTCTACACTAAACTTTTATAATCTTGCAACAGTATTTTAATTTTAAACTGGAAACATTCCAGTTTATGCGCGCATAATATCGAGGCGATGAACTTCTTCAACTCGTAAGCACATCTTCACCTTATACGGGCGAAGAATTTTACGGAAATTTCGCAGATTCGCCTGCCGTGGTATCAGCTGTCATTAATTGATGTTTACTTAGGAAATTAGGGGGAAATTGCGTATACTTAACGAGACCACGTTTAAGGAACGAAATGAGTTTGTGAAAGGCAGAGCTTAAATGGTACGTCAAGGTTTAGCGTGAAATTATGGTGAGCAATTAATTCAACAACGGTTCGAGTTGTGTTATCATTCTAAGCTCCGATAAATTAATGATCGTCCTAAAACAACATCGCGATGGACTTTGAAATAACATCATGAATAATGTCGCTTTAATTACCATCGTGAATGTTAAACCGAAATATAGCTGGCAGCGATGATTTTGAATGCTAAATGCCGGATTGGTTAAATTAAACATAGAGTCACGTTTTCAACGATAATCCAATTCCCAAGATTATGATAACGCGAGATTGACAGAAATTACCTATCCGCACATAAATTTGAGACATAATTATTTAAAAATTGTCTCTTTTCAACATTAATATTTTTATGTACCTCCTTATACATAAACTTTAAAAAATCTCATGAGAATATAAACATACACATATGTTTCATATTCGCAATATTTTTGAAATTGTCTGGAAAATGTTTATAGAGATCGCTGAAATTTTAATTATCTGGTAAAAAAATTTTGCGATCCGTCTATATCGGTCTTCAGGGTCGATGTTTTCAGGTATGACGAATGGGCACGTTCTTACTTCAGACACGACAGTAGCAACAAGATCGATGTTGCTACCCAACTTAACATAAACGCATCAAACGAGATAAAAGCAGAATTTACAGGGTATTTGTGTGTAACTTATACAATGATGCTGCATGTTATGCTTTCAACAAAACTAGTCTGAAAATGCATTTTATATCATAGAAAAACACATATGAATCTTTGCTCTAGAGATAAAAAAATATTATATCAAAGAGAGAAAGATATTTTATATAGAAAAAAATACATGTGACATGTGTGTTTCTTTCCTTCCATCTTAATAAATAATATCGAGAACAATACTCTATTAAAGTTCCTCGCTCTCGAACACATTCCAGATACAAAGCTGCTTTGACTCGAGATTCGAGCGATTGGCGAATTCTCGGGGGATGCATCTCGGTCTCGCCCCAGGGCCCCGGTTGGTCGCGATACATTTTCCGCGGCGAGCGTCGATACGCGAGAGAGCCTGGGCGCGCACCTGACGTCGACCGGGCGCTGAAAAGGCCCAGATTCGGTGATCCGTCTTAATCGGTGCCAACGTTCCCGGACGTGACGGGACGATGAACAAACGCCGTTGCCGCGGCGACCTGGTTGCCGGCGCGGCGCTCACGTCGCTCGTGTAGCAGCCACCCTTCGCCCCTTTTCTCCCGCGTCCCGGCATCCCTTTTAGTCTTAGCCGCCGGCTATACATAAACTATATACTCCCGGTGGTAGCGACAAGCAACGACCCCGGACTCGTGTGTCTCGCCTGTATGCGCCGCGGGGGCCGCCTGTCCCGCGCGCCTGCTCGTTCGGGCATGAAAATTCCGCACCCCTCGTTGCACAGAATCATCCCCCATCCATCGATCGAGCCGTTCTCGTTGTACCGCGAGAGAGACGAGGGAGAGAAAAAAAAAGCGAGAGGAAAACGAGAGAAACACGAGAGTGCACGCGAGATCGTCGACGTTCAGGCCGCGCGAAGAAGCTGAGCGACGCGCGAAGCTCGCTCTTTCTCTCCTTCCCTCTCTCTCTTTTTCTTGCGTAAACTCGGGTAAAAAAATGAAATCGCGCGGGGATGACGAGAGGTTAATGACCTTCCTCGGAAGGGCAATTGATTTCGCGCAACCAAACGTGACATTGTTTAACACTCGCTTTCGAGTATTTCTTTGCAGATAATGGCGTTGTTTCAAGAATCTCTCGATATTCAATAAGATATTTAATCCTTACACCGTATTGTTATTTTTAACACCTTCAAACTGTACAAGGGGGTCATTTTTGTCCGAAATGCATTTTTCAAAATTTAAAAATCTGAAAAAAAATTCATCGCCTTCTTTAATCCTTCTAAAGGCTAGAATACATTTGCAAAATAATTTGCTTTAATATATTTTTGTCACAAATATATGAAGCGAAATATGTGCATCGCTATGAGAACATTGTCGAGATAAAAAATGACTCCCACATGAAATAAGGGTTAAAACGCGAATTTTCGTACTTGTCTATGTTTCAAAAAAAATATTCTTACGTGAATTGTGTATATTTTCACATCATAAAGGTTCAAAAAAATAGTATATTTTCAAATTCGTTGAATCGTGACTTAAGAAATATATTTCTTATATAAATTTCTCGATTGAAAGTGCAATCAGAATAAATTTCGGTAGAAGATAGCCGCATTAGATCTCGCACACGTTCTGTAATGGAACGATCGTTAGTGGGCGCATTAGTGATCGGGGTGACCGTAAATTCGAAGGGACCATAGTCGCAAACAATGGCAAAACAATTCCGTAACAAAGTGCAGACAGAGGTTACAGGAATGGGTATGCCAAAACTCTCGTAATAGCGGTGAGGGAGAGCCGACAGCGGGGTCACACAAAACGCATTCCGACTGGCATATGATGCATTGCGCGTGCCCAGCTTGTTAGAACTTCCTCCTCTTTCTCTGTAATCTCAATGTCCTATTTGCAAGCAAGGACATAATAAAGCAGAAATACTGGCAAAAATTTCGGAAAAGTTGCAAAGAAAACGTCTAAAAAAGAAGAAGTTGACTGGATATTTTTTCTAATGGCAAACAAGAAGCTCCATTTTCTAAAAAAACCTATTACCTGGTCTAAAAGAAATAAAAGAAATTAAAAATTATAGATAATAAACAAGAAAATAACACATTTATTAATAATAATAATTCATAAAATAATAATGGAAAAATTTGTATATGACAGACATTTTTCATAAAAGTTTTAAAAAATTCTTTCACGAGATTCATGTCCCTTGTCTTCCTGTTGCCGAAATGCAGGGGTGCTATCCCCAAAATTTCATCGGAACGAAACATTGCCAGGAGCAAATGATACATCGCGCATCGTGTCGCGTTGCGTAATGCGACCACCCTCTGTGCGTGAAAATATCCCGGTAACATGCGAAGAAAAAAATAAAGCACGGGATCAAGACAACGTCGGATGGGGTAGCATTAATAATTCGTTGGCCACGTCGGTTCCTCGCTCGTTCGAATAGACGTTAATACCGGAGATAATTTTCCGACAAATTACATTCATCGGATCGGGGTAGAAGTTGCGATTCCACGAGAAGTCTCGAAGTGAAATTACACGTTTCAAGAGCGACCGCAGAAATTAAATCTTTTCTCACGGACTTTCCGCGCGACCGATCTAATTTCGCGTAGAAAGGTAGAGGAAAGCGCATACACACTAGCGGGGAAAAGAAAGTTCCGAGTGTTTAGAAATCAATCGAGAGGAGCGAGGATAATCGCGAACGACTACATAGTCATTATGCAAAGTGCGTAAGAAGTTAATGTCGCAATCGCATTCTCTCGATCGAGTGATCAGTGAAAGTGTAAGGCGTGGTTTTGTGGAAGAAAAAATATGAAAAATTAATTCGCACTACCTCGTAGAAAGTAACAACGGCGCGAAAAACGGTGGCGATTTGTAGGTTTTTTTTTTTAAATCGGAGTTAAATATTTATTAGATTTTTGTCATGATAAAAAAAAGAGATACAGGTGATCGATGATACCCGCCAGTTGTGGTAAGCGTTTGCTGGGGTAAACGCGTGTAAATATCCTGTCGGGACGTTCTGCTCGCCATAAAATGAAGATTTATTCGTTTTCAATGTAATATTGCACATACGGTCCGTCCGGATAAATTGGATCGCAAATAATTGGATAGCAATAATCGCATTCCGACTACTAGTTTTTTTTCCACACTCTAGCAAAAGCCCGTAGTTGTCCACTAATACTGTTTATCATGATAACGAACAGTGATATATGTTTTATTCGCATGTAACGGTTGACTTTCTTTTTGCAGTTAAATGTAATCTTCATCGTTTACATTCTGGAAAATTGCCAAGTTATACTACGATACACGAGATTTTTAAAGTGACGAATGTTTCACTACATAACAGTGTACGTAACGTTACTTTCTTTTTCATATAAGTGCATGTATCGATATGCTTTCATATTTCGCGATAAAAATATACACATTATTTTAACAACATATTAATTTAAAGTTTTAGAAAAATGCGAGAAAAAGTATACAGAACTTAAAAAATTTACTGGAAAGAAATTAAATTATTTAGTTAATTAAAATATATCTTTATTTAATCAAAATTCTAATTATCCCACGCGATATTCTTGTAATATAAATTTTATTTGATAAAACTTGATTAAGACGATACGTATAAAAAAGCATTATGCAGTACATTATAACCTGGAAATTAGGATAAAGTCAACGTAGCTTTTAGATTGCAATTGTGCGCAGTTTATCGCACTGTGATTTCAACTTGCTTCACAAAATAATGAGGAAGCGATAAAACAAAGTACAATTCTCTGAGCTGTACGAAACGCTGTGGCAAGTAGTTGTTCTGTGAGAACAGCAACCCCTTTTACGTTCTTTATTGCCATCAAACTTTACGAGGGTAGGTGGATAGAAAATGGTGAAGAAAAGAAGAAAAATGGAAGAGAGAAAACGGAACTATTCGCGGTAGAGAATCGAGAAACGTTGTAAGTAAAGATAAGGAAAAAAAGGAACGATGGAACACCGTGAATTACTAAATGGATCCTTCTCTTGTGCTACGTTCAGCAATGTCCTCTTCGCTATTCTGATTCTTTTCGATCATTTTTCTATAAACGCAATCGCATCGAATAGAAACTCGATATCACAAATATTACCGACGTAATATCTCAAAAATATGAGCAAGAAAGCTACAGCACAAGTTACACAGTTAATATTTGCATACAGTTGTTATATAGATTTATATGAACGAAACTCTATTATTAATATTTCACCAGAATTTTCATATTAATTAAAAGATTTCGAAAATAATTATTTTAGAATATTATATGCGCTGTGATTTTTAATTTTGTCTGGATAGTTTCGCTACTTTAAAAAAAAAAATTCAACGTAGCGCGACTTTATCAATGACATACAAACCGGAAATGATAATTGCAAGTGAGAATTCAGAAGAGGGTGAGAATATCGTGCTAAAGTTCGAGAAAAGTCGCTCACGTTCGTCGTTTTATTAGGGCCACAGTCTTGTTCTATTTTACTCAGATTCAGCACTGATTTAGTCTTTGAACGCTCCCTCAGAAAGCGAGCAGAGTTTGATCTCTTTCAACTCCTTTAACGTTCGCCGAGTCTGTCTCTCTTAAGGCCTATCGTCTCCTTCTCCATCTGGATTTCAGAATCGACTGTTCTTTTAAAGCCGGTTACACACAAACGACAAAAAATGCACGCATGCTGCGTGTTTAAGCAATATCCAAGTGGTAATAAAGTAATGTACACGGACGTGCAACTGTCTGGAATATCATCGTCGTACATTTTTTTAATTATTATTTAGATATTGTTTAAACGCGCGATAAAATGAGCATTTTTCCGCTCATGTGCAGTTAGCCTAAAACGGCGGAAGTACGGACGATAAAAAGTCAAGCTGTGAACGCGCGAGAATTTATAAGAACTGCGACCGAAAGTGTTTCTCCAAAGGGCTGGTCGCCGAATTCGCATGTGCTTCGCAAACATAGCATTGCTACGAGATCGGAATAATTAAAAAGGAGAAATGCTTCGATGCGAAAACTTTCGAGAATTACTTGATCGCTTCGATTAAATAACGTTTTTAAAAGACATACTGATTGAACGATACTTTGAAAATTGTATGTATCTTAGGTGAATACAAAAGAGTAACAAAAATTTGAGAAAATAAATTTTACGACAGCTCGTAGGAAAAGATTATTTTTTTCTTAATTTATATTTTACAATTTTTATGATTTCCGCGCGTGCGTTTAATTTGATATATAAATAACTTAATATTTTTTTAAATTTTTATTTAATTTGATATATAAATAACAAAATTTATGTTGCAAATACAAAAATATTTTTCATGCAGTAATGTTTATGTTACATATTATTATTATCACATACAGCTGTCGCGGCTTGAATTTCACATATTCATATCAAAGATATATTTAAAAAATATTTACTCGCTCTCTCTATGTCGCTAATTATTAAATAATTTAATCTCGCTATTAATTTTAATTTTGCTAAAAAATACTGTTTCATAAACAATATTTAGACTATCATGTATTTATGCAAACGCACATTTAAACCAAGTCGTGTGTAATTTAATCATCGGTATCCGACGCATTTATTCGACCATTACACAATCAAATTATGTCCGTCGATAATCGGCTCATCGTTCACAATTGCCGACACCGGAGAAAGGCTACCAGAGCAAGTATACTGAATGCAACATGATGCATGCACATTTAGATCGCACAATAAATTCAAAAACGACACAATTATCATGAGCCACTTTATCTATCATTTCCTTATCTTATCGCTCCAGTATTTGCAATAAATTTATTCACATTTTCAATTAAAAGTATAAATTAAAAGATTTTATTATAAAATCTTTTAACACAAAATAAGATTTTTAAAATCTAGAACTACATGTAAATTTAACGTAATAAATTCGAATTTTCCACATTTTAGATTGTAAACAACATTATTTATCAAGTTAAAAAAGATTAAAATAAATAATCATCATAAATAATAGCAACAAAAATGCAATTCTTATTAGAAATGTCAAGTAAGTATAATTCAATAATTAAAAAAAAAATTGCATGATCAAATAATTTATGTCGATCAAATCGAAATCAACAACTGTAATCATAACTTTCTATTCATCAAACGTGCTTTATAAGATATGAGTTTTATATGATCAAATGCAATGATAACAGAGTTGTACATGAAAACGAGTTTGATCCTCAATACATCTACAATATATCTGTGCGTTCACCAAGCTTGACAAATAGTAGATCGAAATAAATATAATATATATTTTAATCTTTTGCAACCGTATCACGCGATCTGTCAATACTAAATGAAATCAAGTTTCTTTCATATTATTCCGGTTTTCTTTATCTTCTTATACACTTGAATAAATTCACAACATTTCACATTTATCATATCATAAAATCTTTTTTAGATGATTTATAAATCGTGATAAAATGTTCGAGACAAATTATATTATTATATTATTTAAATTTATAAATTGTAAAATATAAATATAATTCAAAAAATACACTCGAAAAAATAAAATACATACACACATATATAGATGTATAATAAATAAGTTAAAAATTAAAAGTATACAAATTTTGTTTACCTCACAGTTGTTCTGTCCTCATCTGATATCTCTGTAGACCTTCCTCTTTTTCATCCTTTGCTGTTTCAATCACAAGACACTCACTCACGATAACACGAATAAATTACGATCGGGCGCGTACCAGAGTATGGTGATTGCCCGATATTTTGCACGGCATTCCCGTTATTGCACATGATATACACTTTATGACATTATGCGACAGGAGAACCAGGTAAAAAAAATATGATCACATAAAGCTACAATCCGCTCGACACTCGCGAAAAATTACGTGCCAAACTCACGCATCATTCGCCATGACAATGTATATACTTTTGTTTTAGGACGATTATTATCTCGTATTATAACGTAAATGTGAATAAGTATTCGTGTTAAAATAACAATATCAGTTAAAATTAAAATTACACATCCACAAAATTACGGTTCAAAACACACGTCATCGCTTCACTGATTTTTTTATTACTCGCGTGATTTTAGTATGATTGATATACACATATGAACATGGATTTTTTACACTTCGGCAATATATTTAAAATGTATATATTTAAACACGATTGATTTCACTAATTAAATGCGTCAAAAGTCGATTCCAATCAATCCCTGTTGACTTTTGTTAATCACCGAAAAGCTCGGAAATAAAATCAACAAATTTATCCTGATATCGCGTAATTTTGTACGAGTCGATTTAATTATTGATTGAAAGATAATCGTAGAAATTAATAAATCACACGGATTGATGATCGCAGATTGCAATAATCGTATAGAATAATCGCGTTTAGAAATTCCTATTGCTTATCGCGGTCGTATTTCAAGAGATACTACACGACGACAGATACACATAAAGTAACTCACATCATTGTTTATGCCAGCTCGCTCGAGTCCCACTACGCAATGACAAGGTTTCGGGATATAAACAATAAGGCACAGTATTGTACTGTCATTCGCACGACTCGAGAGAGCTGACAACAAACGGGATGGTTCCATGTATTGTCGTATTACTACTTGAAATTTAATCATCTCAAATATTAGAAAATGTATATAAACGCGCAATTCCATACTATTATTGTTATATACTACTATTCATAATATTAATTTCATTTATTATAATTATCAATTATTAACATTTGCGATCAACTAATTTTCGAGATTATTGTATCTTAATTAGTTATTAGCTCAATTTGCGTAGTATCAAATGATATCAAGGTAAGAGTTGTTGTCAATGTTATTTTTAATTTCTCGATCATTAATGAAACGAGTACAAAAAAAATTGATTTCGAATTGACTTTAAATGATATTGTGATATATTTATTTAATGAAAATACAATAGCAAATCAAAATTTAAGCACATTTATTTTAATGTTTGCCAATAAATAAAAATGAAGATGGAAGAGAAAGGAACTCCATATATATCAATAATTTATTAAAAACATGATCGTGATTTTTTAGAACGTTTTATGTGATTTATTCAAAATTTATCAAGCAAGTAATGAAAAATAGGTAAAGCGAAAAACGTGTTTCTGGTTAGTAATTTTTCTGACATTTATTTTGAAATTGAACTGATATTTTTACTTGAACGCGAATATTTATTCCCATTTATGTTATCTCGTCTTTAAGAAATATATTCGTATATATTCGTTAATAACAGAGGTGAACATTGTTCAGATGAGTAACGCATAAGTTTGATCGTGCAATTTTTAAGTATTGAGCGGATTAAAATCTTGTGTTTTTATATTTTTTCACACGTTGTTTTCTCGTTGCATAATATAAATGAAGTACATGTCATATACCCCGGGAATGCCATACAATGCCACGCGATTGTCATACTTTAGTGTACACGCAATCGTAATTAATCGTATTACCGCGAGTAAATATAAAGATAAAAATATAAAGAAAAAATACTTACAAAGTATTTTTTCTAAAGAAACAGAAGGAAAAGCTCTCGAAAGTAAGAAGATGTCGTTTCGATAAATGAGAAAAAAATCCGTTTTCAAATCTCAAAGTTTTATTAATCCATTCCCAATCATAAAACATCCTAATTCGAAATATCGCCAAGATTAAATTCTCCTTGAATGCCTGCGGCGTCTCATAATTTAGCAATCAAGTACTCGCGGGGTATCGTTACATCTTAGTCGCTTTTGCTTCTTGTAGGGAAGTGTAATGCCTAACCGACTAATACGTTATCGGCGCAATCATATTTGATTTCTGATAAGTTTCAACACCTTCGTGACAAATATGCAATTATGTAAATATGCGATTATGTACAAAATCATCAAACTCATTAACATTTTGTCTTTGCCGTTAGATAAACACTTGTTGAATCAACGTATCATGTTCATATATTGACAGATACATTATGACTATAACAAGGAAAGTAAATAACGATGATAAAGGACAGTCAATATTTGACAGCTGTTAAAGCTAATACAATCAAAACAATGGATTATTTCAAATATACTTTGTACTTTTTATTTTTTACAAAAATTTAGATTTGAAAATAAATTCCTCACATATCGAATATTAGCTGTATTATTGCTAAACGAGATTTATATCTTCTAGTTATCGCAATATATAAATATCTAAATATGACGCGCAATCTTTTTGAAAATGTTTTTAGAAGATTATATTTAATAAATTTCGAGACACATTTCCAACGGCTAAAAACATAATAATAGAAGTATGTGAAATTTGTTTGATTTGTCGATTGCATCTTTCGTGATACAATTCGAGATTGATCATAAGCAATATGCAATAACGAAATGCATCTTTCAACAGTGCGACTCGTAGGTGATATTCGCGATATCGTGGATCATTCTCAACGACGATGATTCACAAGATACGGAGGTAAAAAATAAGAAGGTGTAACAACGATTTCCATCAATCGATAGCATATTGACATATTGATCAATCGATGTTGCGATTTTATCGACAAACCGCTAATTCTTTTGGTTTGACTGAAAAATTCATTTAATTAATTTGATATCTTTAATAAATGTATAAAAAATGTATTCTTTTTTACATTTTATTATACAGCTGATATATAATAACATAGAGTATTTATTATCATAAAATATTGTAAATTTATGTGTTGCACATCAGAAGAATTTAAATAATTACAATTTTTTTTGTAAAATATAAAATATATATATTATTATAGTAAAAATATGCGTTTTTTTATAATATTAGTATATTACACAAAAATTGTATTATAATTTTTACAGTATTTTCTTGGTATATACGTACATATGTGTGTGCATGTTATATGTTGAAATATAAAGATATTGAGATATTGCGTAATGAGGTATCGTTGCATTCCCATATCGCGTATCAAAAGTATCGACAGATAGCGAAATACGATCACATGTTTCCCAACATAATCGAAGTTACCCCGCACTATTTTTTTTATTTCGCTCACCGTTATAAAAAATATAAATTAATCTCTGCGTCTGATAGATAAGAGATTGAGAAACCTTTCTACGGCAGTTGATTAAAGTAATGCAGCTTGTTTTACGGATTCTTTTTTTACAAATGACTTCCGTCGAAATCGTAGCAGTAAATTCTTGAACGCTGCTGCAAAATGTGTAATCGCGTAAAGACGGATTCGTTGGATTTCGCGGTCGCGGCAGATAGATTGTGCAAATTGCGCAACGAGTTGTTAAATTAATTAACTGCGTTCCAATTAATATCGTTAGGACTGAACGGAAACACCACGTGTATGCGGCGCGTATGCCACTCACTTCTCCATCTGGCTTTCATCATTAAATTCCATTCGTACCGACTCTAATACCCATTATTACGGTAAATCTAATAAGCCGGATTGAGAATACGACGCGAAATGCCTTGGTAGCCTTAGATTCGTTATATCTAATGCGCTATGCAATAATCCTATACCGCGTGACACTGAATAACTTCGCTTGCGCGATAATTAATGTCTTTATATCATCGAGATAAATCAGAGATTTCTTCATCAAATATAAATTTGTCATATTCGGTAAATCTTCTATATATGTATAATATTTTGCGAATGCTCTTTCTCCTTCTTTATAAAATAATTCAAATAAATTAAAATTGTGAAATATATATTTATTTTAGAATTTTATTGATAAACACACGAGTTTTCTAATATTTTTATTTATATCAAAATTTAAATATATTAAAAATATATATATTTAAGAATATCGCTATATATTTAAAAATATCGATAGTTGTAAAATAAACATTAATATAATTATAAAATAAATGTATGTATGTGCGTTACATTTCTATGAAAAATATATTGTGTAGATCCTAATTATCTCGATTTTTGAATCATTAACTCGAATTTATATTATTACATTTTTACATAATCATTAAAGTCTAATATTTAATAGTTACACGATCTTTTTGATTGAAGAGCAATTGCATAAACTATTATTACAATAGAATGTAAAATAAGATTAATGACATAATCAAGAATAATTCAAATAAATTAAAATTGTGAAATATATATTTATTTTAGAATTTTATTGATAAACACACGAGTTTTCTAATATTTTTATTTATATCAAAATTTAAATATATTAAAAATATATATATTTAAGAATATCGCTATATATTTAAAAATATCGATAGTTGTAAAATAAACATTAATATAATTATAAAATAAATGTATGTATGTGCGTTACATTTCTATGAAAAATATATTGTGTAGATCCTAATTATCTCGATTTTTGAATCATTAACTCGAATTTATATTATTACATTTTTACATAATCATTAAAGTCTAATATTTAATAGTTACACGATCTTTTTGATTGAAGAGCAATTGCATAAACTATTATTACAATAGAATGTAAAATAAGATTAATGACATAATCAAGAATTATTTTCGATAAGACGAAGAATCTTCTGAGACATCTACTTCGCGGCAATAATAATAGACATCTATATGTTCTGTCGCGCGAAGAGATCATTCGCGCATTACTCGAAAAAGCAAATAAATCCGTAATGCATACCGTGGGAAACGTAAACTCGCCAAACATGCTCCACGTGTAGGCGCGGACTTGCCGGGATATTACCGGTGCACGAATGCACGCGTGCACAAACGAGAGCCGAAGCACACAGGACTTCGAGAGGGACACACGCGGCATGTAACAGCTCTCCACCCACTCGTAAAGTACGATATTCGCATCGACAGGTCATTCCAAGCGTGAGCTCTCGTGAAAGAGAGAGGACACTTAACTCTTTTAGATTCGAATACTATTTTCGTTATACAAAAAAAATTTAACTGCCAAATTAAATCTAGAAATCTAGAATAAATTATTTATAAACGATATAACAATAAAAATAAACTGCCAAGTATATAGCTAGGCTATAATTAGCAAACATTTTTTAAATACATGCACTGTATTTTTGTGTCAAGTTAACAAAGATACACGTCAAAAATAATACCCTAAATTATACATCTCTAAATGTGTATATGTATTTGCATAATATTATAACTATTATCATTTAAAACTTTTTTGAAAATGTTAGTTTTTGAAATAAGTGTTTGTGAAATTAAATTAACGACGCGAACTTTTAATAATATATATTAACAAAACATATTATGAATAATTTTGCATGTATAATACACAGATCAATAAACAAATTCATTCTACTTTTTATAATTTATATTGTACTGAAATTGAAGGCAAGCGCGAATTTGAAACTTAAACGCAGTTACCGTAACTGATCTAATTAGCTAATGACGATGTATTTATAGGATATTATGGAAAATAGCACCGTTCGAATTACGGTTCTAAAATCTTCCGCCTAACGATCCGCTATGTTATCGCAATATTTAAACGTGCAACAGCTTAACAAAGTGACCGGCAATGCGTCGATAATCCACGTACAAGTGATAAATACTCATTTCCGAATGCGCACTCGATTATGGAAATTCATTCTAATTATGGCACGAATCTATGCTTAAAATCAATGGATTATTTACCGACAAGCTGTAGCTAGTTAACTGACACGTTTACATTGATAATTGCAATTCGCGCATTCAGAAAGAAATAAAATGAAAATGATAAACAAGATAGAGATAGAGAGAGAAAAAGAGAGGAGAAAACAAAAAAATTAACAAAATGCCGCAGGAATCTTATCATCTGTTCGATTTGCGCGAAATTATCAGTCTCGCAATTAAAGTTGGAAATCTCATGCCTTTCAGTGCAATTAATTTTTCCCCACTATCAGTGACGCTCGGTTAGGTTTTATTTAATTACATTCCCTTCCTCCATCCTCCCGTCAGTACTCGTCGGTTTACTCGTCGATGTAAAAATTTTCTACCCTTTCACAAAGTCGAGATCGATGCTTCCTCTTCACCGTCCCCACCTTCCTATCCTCTCCGCGAATAAAATTGCGAAATTAAGAACGCAAGTTTTCATTAGGAGTCCCGCAGGAGAAGTGATTAAAAGAATTGCTTTTATTTTTTTGCAGCTTTATTTTTATTCATGTTCGCGAACTCGGCAGTCGTTAAACGCTCGTTATCGAGGATCATGCACGGCTGAATACACCACGTGAATATACTGTTGGATTATTCGCGTTACGGCTTTCACACGACTGTTTGATTGCATCGTAAAGATCGATACATCCGGTATCTCGATGTCATATTAACGTCATTTACAGCTTCATGATAACGTAAATCACGCCATTCATCCGTCCAAACTATAAACTTTACTAAACTGAAAGTCCCCTTATGATTGCATAATTGCATTATGATTACATGTAGAGTATTGTTTTAAAATACCCATACATCTAATAATTTTAAAGATACGTTTATAAGATACTTATGATTTCCGAAAAATTTATTGTGCTAATGCAACAACGATTGTAATTTTTATTCATTAGTACCATGTCTCTGAAGGAACAGAAGTTATTTTAATTAATACTTCCACATCATACTTTATTGCAATACAAACAATTATGATATAAAACAGTTAATGAGACGAAACAAGAAAAAAATTGTTAAACAACTCTGCTAATACGTATTTTTTCGAAATTATTAATTCTCTTGTTAACGTTTCATACATATGTCGCTAATAAATTACTCTCCTGTAAAATTCACGTGGTAGCGTTATTTAATTACAAATGTTACCGAGGGCGATATGAGCGGAAAAAAATTAAATTTTTTTACTCGCGCAACGACGAACTGATTTCACTCATTTATTCGCAGAGCGATGAACACTGGACAAACGAAACCAATTTGATTGCAAAAACCAAATCGCGGACGGAGCGACGAGACGGCCTTTTATTTCAGCGGTTCGTATTTATATACAACAAATTGCTCGTAATATTTTCGTCAATACTCATTTCGATGCCTATTATCGATGTTCATCTCGTCGTTTTGCGAATCCGCGAAATATAAAATCTTTCACGAGCCGACAATCACAACTAATTCGTACATTTACGGGTGCATATCGGAATTGATAACACATATCCATGCAAAATTAATGATTCCAGCCATCCATAATACATCAAAAATTCTGATCATTCTCTCTGCAACTGTATAATTTTATTAAATATTAAAAATGTAATATATTCACATTATTATATAACATTAATAATTCTTTTCAAACGCGCACATTTTTGTGTGTGTGTGATATTTTCCTATTATATTTATACAACATGTTCCAAGCATGTATCACTCATTAAGTTTACAAAGATCAATTTATTATTGTCAATAAATTAACAATAACAAATAGATTTTAATTTAAATAAATAGATTTGAATTGAAACAGATTTTAATTTAAACAAATACGATTTTAATATATAGCCAGTAATATTTTCAATATTCACCGATGGTATAGATCACATGAAAGTGTTTTAATTGATAAATTTCACCTGTCACAATCACATTTGCACATAACACGCGGCATTAGATACATTTCTATTCGAATGCTTTTCACGATAACGACACGATTTCCGTAAACAATCGGTCAACCGGTTCGCTTTCACGGTGCTCGCATGCAATACTAGTCTTATTCTTGCGGGATCTACGAGTGTCGAGTGGATAAATGCTTGGCATATTCCCATGAAGTATCAGATCACGAGGCATGGAACAAAATCAGCAAAATAGAAGATGAGTGAAGGTGTCGATCGCACTAACATATGTATATACAATACATAGATGTAGTGGATGCACAGCGAAGAGAAGAGTGCATTCTCGCATTCACATGCGATTTGCAACAATATGACAAGTCCCGTGGATTACATAAAGAGAGAGAGAGAGAGAAAGAGAGAGAAAAAGAGTTATAAATATTATGAAATATTAAAAATAATTTATATCTATCATTTATATTAGGAAGAGAAATGCATTCAACGATGCTAAATGACAGAAAATTAATTTTGTTTCTATTTAAATTCATTAAAGTCTACCACATAATGTGTCGCACAATATTAATATAATCGATATTTATCAATATTGTGTCGCACAATATTAATATAATCGATATTTATCAATATTGATATCAAAGATTAGACTAAGATTCAATTCGATTCGATTTTAAATTATATATCTAAATTCAAATCTAATTCGAATTCTGAAATCTAGAAATATTTTTGAGTTTTAATGAATTAACCCTTTGTAACATTTTGATGAGACGTTAAAAATTATACATAAATATTTGAGGATGCATTACCTTTAAATTTAAATTCTCGGACAAAGTTTTTGAAAAAATATACTCTCATTTTTTAAAAATTAAATCTTCAATATATATATGTTGTATTTGATTATAATATCATATGTATATTTTAAAACTTGTAAGAAATTTTCTGCATTTTAGCTTATTATGATATTCGAAAAGATTCTTATTTATTTTTGTAATCTCTTAATCTTAAATGACAACTATTTTGATTTTTATACATCACAATTTCGCATATAATAAATGATAAAATTAATTTACGGATAAAATATTTTATTGATGCCTCTCTCTCTTCTCTTTCTCTCGCTCAATAAAAAATCTAACCCACTACGTTTCCGTATATATCAAACATCTCCCTTGCCAGAACAATATTCGACTATATAAATCGGAATCTATATATTTCCGATTTATATAGTTGTCTAAAGAACTCAAAGAACAATGATAAAGTCACGCATAGTCAGTGTACCAGTAGTCGAGTAGTCGTCGCGTTACGCCGATAAATCGCGTAGCTCACCATTTTTGTCCGAATCGTATCCGTGTCCGACTGTTGCAACAATGAGTCGTTTATTTACGAGCGCATATAATGGTCTCAGCCATAAAGCGGTACCGCGTCACGGAATTTAATTCTCCAACGATTCGTCTGTTCGATTGTCAATCGATGGCGGACTCGCGTAGTTCGCGCGAGAATAGAACTTTATGGGAACGTTACTGCTTCCTATTGTAAGAGACAAACTATGGTAGTAGTACGCGCTGTAGCTGAAACGCGATCAAGTTTAATAAATCTTCGTTTTCTCTCTTCGAGTTAGCGCACCTCGGCAGTTCATCCTTGTCACAGGAAGACATGAATTTTCACTTTCATACGGAGTCGTATTTTACGTATAGAGGAGAGTTTATGACTAAATATATCATTGTTGCTTTGCGCGATCCAACGTTTAATTAAAGCATAAAGAATGGGAATTATCATATTTAATGAACGAACGTTTCTGAATGAGAATTAGCGTCGAATTAAATAATGCTGGATAATGAGAGGAGATAAACGTATTAAATATCCTACTATCGTCGACGCTCAATGAATATAACACGCGTAATTAAGCATTATTTCTAGTAATTTATTAAATGGCATATCATATATAACAATAATAAATTGCCTAAACTTGATGCGAGATTAGTTCTATATATCATTGCAAAGTAGGAAAAATATATTAATGAATAATTGAATAATACACACGCACCAATATCATTAACAATATATCGATAATAAAAATTACAATCTATATATTCATTTTAAAAGATAAAAAAATCTTTGTATTAATAAATTATTATAGTTATTATACTATGCATAAATTATAAATATTATTTATAATTTATGCATAGTATTTTTTGGCAATTTTTCTTTTGTATATACATTTTTGATTAATCTCATTAGTATTCATGAAATAATAGTGAAATTTCAATAACAGTTCAAATGCAATAATATGATATAATAATATAGAGATTTAAATTAATATGAAAAGCAATTATATAGTATAAATGATATACCAAATATCTAAATTGACAGTAAACGCGATATGACAGAGCTACTATAGTCACATTCCGGTGCAACGCAGCATGGAATTAATGCTAGAATAGTTTTTAATTTATAACTATGCAAAAGATTATGCAGAGCTGGGAACAATTCCGTGGGGAAATTCAATGTTCATTAGCAAATTAAATGTTTAACGCGATCGACGATAACGAACGTCGGACGAAGCATTTGCGAATTCGCAAGACGAGAGCGGTGCACCGCGGAATCTGAACATCTGTGGTATTCTCCCGCTGCATCTGTAGACTGTGCAACAGGGCGTACATATAGGAAACGCATACATATGCGATATATATATAAGGATAAGACATATGTACAAACGAACACATAGACGTATGCGGTTATGCACATACATACGTGTTAATATGACCGCGTCCATTGGGAAATTGCATCCCAAAACACGTCGGTACCATCGGGTAATTAATTATCGTTACGGCGACGATCAGCCGCTAATCAGAGTAACGATAATTGCGATCGATCCGTTCGGCAACCAAACTTACCTGTAACATAAAAAAGAATAATCTGAATAATCTGAATAATCTGAATAATCATTAGCACAATGTTATATAATTAAATTAGCACGTTATAATAAAATTAATTAATATGTGTATAATGATATATAATAATAAATATATATAAATATATATGTATATAGTATATACAGAGAGTAACATAATAAATGTATAATAATTAAAGTATAATGCCCCAACGTAACAAAAAATTCCCTGCTTGAAATTATATCATCTCATTCTCAGTTGCCTCTTATTTCTCATATTATGCTTCTACATACTAAAAGCTTACTTTCATAAGTAAATACATGGTTTCGGGAACATGATTTTATATCCTATTATATCCCGGGGAAAGAATAATTTTTTTCTATAAAACTACAGCTAATGTAAAGCTATTATAGAGATTTAAAGAGCGCGCAACGCGATAATTAACAAAGCAATCGTACTGTTTATATTTTTGCATAGCTTCACAATAGTATAATTGGTTGCGCGAAATAATCCTTATTGAGCGACGACGATGGTGTGATCGAAGTAACACAGTCCATTAGCTTAATGGCGATGATATTGCTTTCATGACACGGAGACGATTCGCGGATATGCATACCGGCCGCAATGCGAATTACAAGTGATAAAAACGCACGAAGAATACTAATTAGCGTGCAATTACCCTGGGCACGCGTAATGTCAAGTTAATTGGATTAATGAGATCTCGTACAGACTTTACGAGCAAGGCGTCGGTTTTTTGTTTGGTTTTTTCATTTGAAAAATCGTACGGACAATTAATGATGACACCTCAAGTATTTCTGAAGCTAATAAAAATATATTCGAAATTTTTAAACAAAAAAACTGTGTACGTGGGAATTTTTACGTGCAATATTTATTCAATATGAGAAAAAACGAGATGTAAAAAAATGTAAAAATAAATAAAGATTAATACATTATCTCTTTTAAATTTTTAGTCCACGTTCAGAACAAATTGGATTCATTTATAATAAAGAGTTCTGCGATTAATAATTTCGTCGCTATAGAAAATTGTATATTGTATAATAATAAGCGATTTTCGAGCGAGTCGAAATTCATTATTCGCGACTCGTGACCTTTTCATTTGAACGACGAAATTAGGCCAATCGTTAATGGCGATAAATGCGGATCATTATATTTTTGTCCGTTTATTCACGGCTCCGCGTATCGTTCGTTCGACTATTTAAATATTTAATTTGCCCTAGTTCCGCTGGATCGATTTTAGCACCGAAAGTTCTCGCTTGCTGACTTATCGCTCGAAAAATACAATCTAAAAAATTCTTCTTTTCTGTAAAATTATTACTCTACATTTATTATTTCTCTATTTATAAAGCCTCGAAAATAGTTGTAAATGCAATAATTTTTTTTCGTATTGTTTGTAGATTTCATAATCATAAAAGATAGATAACTCATTTAAAAATCTATCGACATTGGCTTCATCAATTCAAGAATAAAATTATAATTTTGTATATTTAATTTACTCAAAATTAAATAGAGATTAGTCAGAATTTATATTAATCAAATTATAATAAATTATAGTTAATAAAAAATTAATAAGATAACTGCATTTGAAATTCCATAGTATTTCGCTGAGCAATTTTTTGCCTCAAAAGTACAAGCACGTCGAAAAGTTTATTTTCCACCAAATCATACTCGTAATTCAAAACATGGATTGATCTAAAGTTTGAGTTAATCGACACTGTAACCAGACCAGTTCAATTTGCAGACTGCACTATTTTTATGATCCATACACACACGCAAATAAACAGTTTGCAATTGAATTCAACATCCACGGTGAAACCGCACGAATAACCGCCAACAGGAAATCAATTTGACTTTTGCAATAAACGTAATTTCGCCCCTCCTCTACTGTCGGGACGCATTATTCGACAAGCAAAGGAAGAAAGTAAATAAGCTCGTTCGCTCGCAGGATGCAAATATCCATGGAATTGATTTCCTATTTGTCTCAATAGCGTCGTCTACGAGAACGCACGTATTCCGCCTTTACTTCCTCCGAGACTCACCCATGAATGTGTATCGAGACAGTGGGAACAAATAAAAATCCACGAGAAATAAACGAGCGAGAAACGAGTGCATACTTCGATGCGGCTTGCCAGCTCTGAAAAATCCTTGTGCTATTTACGGTAAAAGGACGGGACACAATGGATGTGTTCGAGCCGATTTTATAGGTTATTCTCGTAGACAAGATTTATAGCGTGTCAAAAACTTGGCACAACCGATGGTGGTGATTGTTACAAGCATTCTGTAGATTAATGTTAAATCTATGTTTGATAATACACGTGGATGTAGAAAGTTATAGAAACTATCGTTTATCAAAATCGAAAATGACGATACACGTATGTGCTAAAATTGCATACGGTATAAATTTTTTATTTGGCGAATAAATGTTTTTTGTGTGTGAATATATTTCCATATATTTAAAAATTGAGAATTATTTTGATATACATATATAAAATTGATTTAATCAAGTTGTAGTCTGCTGTTGGATATGCACTTTGAATAATTTAATATTATAAAATGCCTATTTTATTGTAATACATTATACAAGAGAGTAAGACTAAAAGTATATAGAAGTAAGTAAATTGAAGGAGTAAAGTAAAATAAATAGCAAAAGTAAAATTTTACTAAGTGCTTTGTGTACGACGCGATCCAAATAAAACTCACTCCAATTTACATCACATTAAAGAATGTCAAGAGATTAAACTAGAAACGTACTACTAGATTTCAAGAGAGAGAGAAAGAGAGAGCTATTCAAAGGATAGTAATTGAAATTCCAGAAGATATTCAACAAAGAAACATGAACATCGAAAAATGTCAAAAGAGAATTTATTCGATCGCTGTGAATTCCGGACAAAATATTTATAACGAATATAATGAAATTTATAATAATATAGAGTATAAAATTTTCCGCCATAAAAATCTTTCCATCTATAAAGAAAAAATACATTCAATATTACTAGACAAATCTTGGCAAATACCGTTTTTCATTCGAAATCGCGATTCTTTCGTATTCATGAAATGCTTAAAATTCTGCAATCTGTTTACAAGAAAACAGAGTCCCAAAAAATATACTACAAAAAAATGTATATTTCTCTTTTATGAAATTTGAAAGAAGTTTCTTTTTTTATAAGAAAGTAAAGATAAGTTTCTTGTTGTGTTTTTTGAAAAATGTACAAAAATTAAAGTTTTATTATATTTTTAGTTTGCCAAGAAACAAAACCTTTTTAGAAAACAATCTATCTATATTTTCAGATATTTTTTCATGTTGAAAATTGTCAATTGTCGATTATCGAAAAAGGTTTTATATTTATGTTAATATTTTTAAAAAAGGTCGGTTTTTTTTATTTTTATCACTGACACGGATTTTATTCCAAAAATGTGGAATTTTTCCAACTCTGATTCCAATGTTACAAGAGAAAAATAGAAAATTTCACGGAGAAGGAATTTTATCGAAGAAAGGAACCAGTTTTCGTTCTAGTAATTGTACAATTACAACTTGGCGCTTCGCTTGTTTCTGCAACATTCTCGTGTTATCCAGTATGGTCGGTTACATTAGCCAACTAACTAACCGTTGAGATCGCGACTACGTGGGATATACATCAAATAGTAGCTACCGTAATACGTCAGCCACTACATTGCTCGAAAGCAGAAGCGAGTCTGCCAACAACGCGTGTAATGCACGCGAGAAACCCGTTTTTCCACGCCTATCTTCCTTCTTTTTTTCCCACATGGAGCACATCAAGGCGATATTCATGTAAATTTTACCACGATACTGGATATCTGATGGCAAAAAATAATCCCATGGACATCCTTGCGAATTAATAATATATCGAGGGGCAGTTGTGACGTAACGCGCGTGATTAAGCACAGTTTCTCGCTGAACTATGGCTTTATCCGATCTATAAATCATCTCGCATCTATTAATACTATACTATACACACGCTGCAACAAACTTGTCAGAGGTAAACAGTCCTCTATGGTCCTCTATCATAATCTCTCGAATGAGCAAGATGTTTAAGAAAGCAATCAAGTGACAAGACTGTCGAGTGTTGTTCGTAAAAAAAATATTTGTTATTTAATTTTCTAATTAAAAACAAAAGAAGAGAGAACAATCCGATAATTGTCTGATCCGGTTAGGTGAAAAAAACGCGATTTGTCGTTATTATTGGCGGAATTTTAAGGCTTCCCAGCCGGAGGGCTGAATCCATTTCGGTTCGCCTGACACGGTGAGTCGCGATTTTGTGTGAATGTTGCATTGTTATGCTGACGCGTGCGACTCTGGTCGCGCACAAGAGCGTGGCTCATCATTTTTGCTACCATTACGTTTATTATCTCAACCGAGTGTTGCTAACCGAGACGCATGTTCTCCCCGAGATGGGTGGTCTTTCCCTCCCTTTCTGTCTCGACACCCGTCGAAATAACTCGCGCGCCATGTGCCACTTATACCGCGTTATATCAAGATTAATCGCATTATTCTCCTACTTCTGATTCGTATCTCGGGTTGCCCAAGATCTCCCATTGTACATCGCGATAATTACAGGTCTCGATCCACCTCCGTCCAAGTAAGTATCTACGATATGTCGAAATAAGCACCGATCTGATATATAATGACTTCCGCGAAAATACAATCCTTACCAGCGTGAGAAATGATATAATTATATAAAAACCGGATGAGTAAATTTACGATATCAATGTAGATTCAAGTTGTTGAATTATACTGCACTCAACTCTTAATTTTAGTAGAGAAAACATTAAAGAATAAATATAGATATATATTTTTTCATTATTGCAATGTTATTCCAAATCAAATGCATTTTAAAAGATCTAAAAATAAAACTGATTTAATTTTTATTTTAAACATTTTAACGAACCGCGAAAAAGAATAATATAATTTGGATTTTTCCGCAATAATTTTAAGGTTTTGTGTTATATAAATTTTTGCATTATAATTTTTTGATTGCTCGATCTGTTTTTATTCTAAACAGAAACATTTTCTGTTCGATCAGTATGGGAAATATATTTTCTGCAAAAGCTTTCTTCAGAAAACCGGTTCACGCATAAAAGTCGGGACTCGATTTGGTGGAATTTTACGCAGTGTATTTTCTTTCAAACTGTAGCCATTCGATGGTTGCATCGACGACAAGAGATTTGTGTGTTTGAAAATGGAAATAATTTCTTTTCGACAAAATTTCTCAGGCTACTTTTATTTGTCAAAGGCAAGGTAGCAGGTAGAAACCTAAAAACATTTTTTCCATCATCGTTTTATTATATACCTTTTTTTGTTTGCTGGACGGTCAGTTTCGGAGATGCCAGGATATATTTGCAGAAAAGAATTAGTCCCCTATTTTTTAAGTGATAAAACTGATATTTTACGATACAAAACTATCGAACAAGAACGAGAAAAAACGTTTTATCCAATTGCTTGAATATTTTGAAGGAAAAATTTTTGAAAAATATAATAAAAGATTTTATATTTTATTGTTTAATAGGCATTTAAAATATGAGATGAGTTAAAGCAGCAAATTATAGAGAATGGCATAGATAAATCGAATAGAAATAAAGAAACTGAGACTTTTCGGAAAAATAAATCGTGTTTGCCTTTGTACGCCTACGCATATTGTTCGGCCCATCTGACCTTTATGAGCAGCAATATCGAGCATGCAAATTTCAAAGGCGTTCGGTTATATACTAGTACATCTTGTAAAGTCGCGGCACGAGGAGGTGTGTCGCGACACAAGGTATATGACTCGCGGCTATCGAGACACCTTCTATCTTGAATCGAGCGTGGAGAGCGAATTTGCATGCCGCTTCTCTTCCTGCCACCCGCCGTTTCACGACGAGCAGAGGGGCCTGTTGTACGTCGTCATCGGGTCTCGCGACGATGATTCATAAAATCGTGACGGGATCGTCGAGATCGCGATTCAAAACGGTCGTGATTCATCCACGATTCGCGATGACGAAAGCGCGAATGTATCCTCGAGCGGTGCACCGTTAGAAAGTAGGCGAATGTAAACACCATGGCTCGCGCGGCCTTTTAAATGATTGTAAAGTAGGAACTTGAAGAAGCGAAACAATGATTTATGAAAAATGTTACTTAGTTACGTTCTTTCATTTTATAATAACTTGCGATAAAATAAATGTAACTCTCAATAATAGAATATAATATAAATTAATAATACAGGCTAATAAGAGCCAGTCGTATAAGTGAAAGTAAAAAACCGTTTAAAAAATTGAAAAGAATTAATTTTATTTTAAACGTTTCTCTTCGGACTCTTCAGTAAATTCGCATAAACAAGCATAATATATTACATATATATATATAAAGAGATAGATAAAAAGAAATTAAAATTAATAAAGTTGAAATATAAGATAGAGATTAAAACTAAGTACTTTAATTTTCACTTTTTCATATTTTTTTACTTATCTTATTAAAAATATCCTGAAAATAGATAGAGGACTGAAACATTTAAAATAAAATTAACTGTTTTGGATTTTTCAAATTCAAAGTTTTTTTTTATTTTCGCCCATCATCATGCGATTGGTTCTCATATATTATCTCACATTATTAATTTATATATTTATAATTCCTTCTCAAGCCGTATTGTTTCGAAAAAAACTTCTCTCAGCAATAATGCCACGTGTGCGATACATTGGAAATTTCGCGATTAATTGCACAATGTTTGCAGTTTCTCGGATTTGCAGCGCGAGTGTGTGAATTAATAAAGTCGATGGAATCATTAAGCGAATTAAATAACGAAGCGCACAGAGGTGCAACTAACAAACAACGGCGTTAGCGCGCAGCACGGCGTGTTTCTCTCATTAATTGGATCATAATTTGCCAGGTAGGAAATGAAACATAAATCGTAAATGTGATAACGGTTTCTTTTTCCAGCGTCCAATTAGGGGGAAGGAAGAAAAAACATCTAATCGCGCGCGGCGCAGGTGCATAAGGGCCAAGTTTGCAGCGGGTTATCGTCGCTTATTATCTCGCATATTCGTGCAACGCGAATCGCGCTTAATTCGCGTGTAACCAGCGTGAATGGCAAAACGGAGTTACGCAATATATGCTGCTATTACGTCCGCGGAAACCGAAATAATGAAACCGCTCGCTTATTTGTTGAACGAGCGCGAGCGAGCGAGAAGGAGAGAAAGGTGCTCCAAAGGAGTTCTCCAGTTTCCCACGCCTTGCTCTGGTCAGTTTACGCAGCGCGGAAACTACGAGTCGGTGCGAACTCGGATTATATCCACGCTTAAATTCGATCGGATGAATCGTATCCTGTCTTCGCAAGACTAATACGCTTTGTGCGGAAAAGTTCCTTATAAGTTTCTTCCTCTCGCTTATTCTCACGCATAAATTTGTCACGATACATGTTCAATCGTGTAAGAAATCATCTTCAGAATTAGAAGAGAGAATTTATAGATAAAAAGTTATTAAATCGTTATATGGATGACTCACGCAATTTGCAGAGAGATTATTTTTTATACGGATAATAAAAAAATGATTCAGAGAAAAATTGCATGCACGTAATAATGACTTTTAATGTAATGATGCAGGAAAAATACAATTGCATTTTTTCTAAATAAAACTTTCCTATTTTTTGTATAAACTGATTTCACAAGTATTCATATAAAGTTATACAATGACTCAAAATTTAATAATTTGCAAAATATTTTATACGTTTAATCTGATTTATTATTCATTTTTTATAGTGATTTTATATATACCGCAGAATTTATTTTATAATATATTAAATAATTTAAGAAAAGTATAAGAGAATATAATAATTTTTTTTATAACATTTTATTATCATATTTAAAATTATAAGAAAAATTTATTTACTATTTTTATATGTCATTTCTCAAAAAGAAAACAAAGTCTTTTTTATCAATCTTGTAATTCTTTTCGAACATGAAAAAGATTTTATCAAATAAATTAAAGGGTTTGTATATAGACAGATTAGTCGCATTGAATGCAAATGTTTGGACTATAATAGCACTATAATACTATCAAGTTTTCTGCAACAGAAACGTCACTATCCGGCGAGCATTCACGTCCTGTCAAAGGCACGACAAACGGCATTTTTCGCTAATCGCCCGATCGTTTTGCGTAATATCATTGTGAGTGGATAAGGACTGTCTGTCCATCGACCTCGTGATGGTTGTATTTGCTGCCATTTTCTTTATTACGTCAAATTTCCTGTTCGACTCGTAATGTCGACAGAATTGACCTGTTTCAATCCAGCTGCCGACCGAACGCGATTCCTGAAGTCGTTATCCTTGGATTATGACTCGGATCTAAGAGAAAATATTGACGCACGTTTTATTATGCAATTGTGAAAAAAAATTATGCATTTATTGTCGTTAAAAATAATTAAAACGGAAACGAGAGCGTGATAGGCATTACAAAGAGAGTAGAGGGGAAAGAGGGCAAGCTATTTTTTTATCGCGAGAAATCAGACTATTTCAATACATTATATGTCGCTAATAAAATTATATTTCGCTAATTACATTAAATATTAAACATAAAGTTTATTAGTTCAGTAAAATTAACTATTTATCATTATTTTACGTCTATAAATTAGCTTTATTAAGAGTTGAAAGGTCAGTAAACATATATATTTAAATTTATAATAGAATTATCATGTACGAATTTCTCAAAATGTTATTAAATTTTGCATATTGTCAATGTTACGAATTGTAAAATTTATCTCTTTTATTAGAATCTTGTTAGCCAGATAAATGAGTTCTATCCATAGCAAATAAATCCGCAGAGAACCAACGTGCGATTGATTTTCGGAAATGCATCATTTGAAACTCTGCCAAAATAAATGCATCGATATCTTCCATATCCAAGCCTTTTTAACGAACAAATCGAGAGTGCAGTCTGTAACTAGAATTATTTTGCGAATATAGTAGCATATTATATAAAATATCAATAAAATAATTTATAAAATATTATTTATATGCAATATATATATGAAATTAAATGATATATACTGTAATAAATTAACAATAAGAAAAAAAATATTAATTATTGTTAAATTAAATTGACGTTATTTAATTTATATATCATAATAATTATGTATCTTTTTACTCGATGTGTTTTACATAATTTAATTCTTGTTCGCAAGAATAATCGATATCTGTTAAACGTATTCATAAACCAATAACCTATTTCTACAAGCATCGCACTTTCAATTCAATTATAAGAGTTTACATTTGTAAAATTAAATAAATGTAAATTTGCGATGAAAATCTTACTTTCCATTAACACAACGATGGAACGATCATACAACTGTCAATAATCTTTTTTCCATTTTGCACTTCTCTCCTCTGTGCCAATCTCCCGATCTTATCCCATCATACTTCATTGGTTTGGCGTCGAAAACAGTTAGAGAGCGATAAAGAATTTTCACAATTCTTCGTGTAAAAGTTTTCACTTTTTCGTTTTTAGGTAAAATTATGTCAACAAATGAAGTTTAATTCTCTGGTAACGTCCCTTTGTCAGGCATTAGCCTAATGGTAAAACGATTATCGCTAATGTCAGAAAAGCGGTCGAGGACCAATTCCAGCAATTAGTCTCTCGATAGATAACGTTACCGAAGACACTCGTTGTTGAGTGTGGTTTAAGCAGATAGGTGACGACTTGTACGTATCTGTGGAAGCACGCTGAGCGCCAGACAATCCGAATGCACGCAGATATGCGTTCCGTATGTCCCCGACGATCTGCCACGAACACCACACATGCATGAGCCTCGGTTATTCGAAGAGGACGAGAGTAACCTCAACCATTTCATATGCAAAGCGAGATCTCGTGTGCGCTAAAGAGAGACGCCGATGCGTTAGATATGTCGCGTATGCGTGCGCCCAAAATCAGCCCAAAAATTCAACCATTTATCCCCTACTCAACTGTATTTATTAGAAAGCGACGTAAATACAACGCTTGGCGCGTCGCGATGCAATCGATAACTGCGCTCGCCTACATAAACGAATTAGCCGCTTACGAATTCCCAACTGAACGCTGAAATTTAAGCGAAATTTCGTTTGAAATTCATTTAAAATTCAGAGGAAAGCAAATATTAGTTAGTTAGTTTAGAAAATTAATAATATTATTTTAGTTGAAATTAAAATTAAAATATTTTTAATGCCAATAAAATACAGCATTATATTATTTATATACACATCTATAGTAATATTTCATAAACACATACATAAGGCATCACGCTGGTAAATTACTGTTTATAATTCCTAAAAGTAATAAAATTTAAACAAACTACATGTTAATTTCACGAAAATGGCATTAAAATAATTTAATAAAGAAAGAATAATTTCCATGGAGAAAGATACAATCGAATAATGTTAATAAACTCCCGCATATGTAGAATTTGAAGAAGTGAATGCGAATGCTCAATATTGCAGTGTTAATTACGTTCATTTACATAGATCAAGCGTATCTAATTTAACGTGAATTAATATCGTGATTTCTATGACGATCTTCCCTCGCCGCTAGAATATTTAAAATGAAAATGGGATTATTTTCCAGGGGAAATTCGCAATTTCCAACTAAATGTACAAAATGAGATATTTACGAGATGAATAATAAATGAATAATTAATTCTATTTATTATCACAAGTTTGGGAAAGTACAGACACGAACAGACACGAACAATATAAAATCAATATGCAATAATAACAATAATATAAAAATCGATGAGAGTGGCTACACATACTGTTTCACTTCCACGAAGCTCTAAGGAAGAAATGATAAAGAAAAAAGGCTTTAAGTATCTTTAAGAGCTGCGGTCTATACAATAATAAAAGCCATCGACCATGTTGCGGGGAAGACCACCTTACTGGCTACCAAGAATGATATCAAGCCGGGATGAAAAGAGCCGACCGATTTATGGCGGACCCCCATGGAAACGAAGATAATCCGGTGGATGACAACTCTCTACGCGAGTGTCTGATGCCGGCTCGTAAAACCATCATTTTACCTGCGGTTGCAGTGCGCTCCGATCCTTTCAAAAATCCCAGGAATTCGTCGCAAATTATCCTAGTATTTGCATTTTATACGGCGACAAAATATTTCGCGATGATACAATCGTCCTTATCTAACTTGATCGTCTTTGAAAAGATATAATGTACATATATATTTGCCTATAACAAACATACTCATTTCGTATTCGATTTTATTAGCATTTATGTAGATCAGAGAAATTCGCATACACAGAAATTATATTAAATATCAGACTTTTCTCCATAAAAATATTAAGTGTCGTGCACGTTAAAATACCGTTTTCCAATACTAGGATACATATATTCGTGCTTGGAATATCTTGACAGAAAAACGGAATATTTACGCCCGCTTCCCCGGATTTCAAGCCGAGTCTCGGACATGTTCCAGAGAATCAAGCACTATATTTTTCCACATCGGTCGGTCAATATATTTCCCGTAATCGCTGCCCAGTGCTGTGCAACACGGTCCGTTCACACCAGCGAGATTAGAATTCCGACGGTCGGTGGCGGAAACGACGAGAGCTGTTGAGCCCGGCACCGATCTGCTTATAAACGAGATACTGCTCCGAAAGCGGTGTTGTTATCGTGAAGGAGAGACTCCGAGAGGAATTTTGAAACGCTCCTCCAATGTTGTATCATGAAACAACTCGCCGCACGCGTTTTACACACGGCTTTTCAGTTTTACAACCAGCGATAATATTTTGCACGTGTCGCCAATGGCGTATTTATCAGCTGTATATAAGCACGATATTATATACACACTGTATATATACATACACGTATATATGCGCTATTATTATACATCATAATACAGGAAATGGCATAGTACTGTTATCTCTCTCTCTCTCGATTTAAATGCATTTAGCGCTAAATTTACTCTTGCCTCCTTTTAATAAATTGCAATTTCTCTGATAAAAAGTTTCTCTTCTATAAAATAATAAGCAGATAAATATTGTTTGCAAAAATTTTTTCCAATACTTTTTTATTTTCCAATAATGTACATTCTCGAAAAAATGTATCTGGCACTGATTCACAATTTACTTTATTAGTGTATTAATATTTTCTATTATAATTACGCCAAGTCATTTGTTAATTAATTTTTAATAAACAACAAGAGGATATTTAAGTGTAACATGAAACAAGCTGGAAAGCAAACTACAATAGGTTGTATCATATAACAAAACACGTTTTATATACGATAATGTAGTAAAACACATATTATACACTTGGATTGATCAACTGATAACCTTAATTACCATACTCATATTCCGCGAGAATTAAATTGAAGAGCAAAACTAAGCGTGTGCAAGCGTAAATCTGCCATTTGTTCGCGTTTAGTTTAGCTTTGGTGTATCCGGTCACATAATAGTGCGCATAAACTCGTAGCCTCTGTCACGGCCGCGAGATAACGATTCGTAGTCGCACGGTAGTTCGTTAATCTTTCGTAAGAGTTAATTACCGGGAGATTCTCCAATTTCTCTTTCGTCGAGCGTGAGGGCTGCCTAAATCTCGGGCTGCAAGAGTAGACGACTAATTGGTAATTAGTAAAGAAGGGTGTACTATGACGGGGAGGGGTGGTTTATGGCACCTCTTGCGTAATGTTTCTCGATTAGGCAAAGTAAATTTCTTAATCATGAAATAGGCTCATTAGACCCTCTTCATTCGTCTATACGTCTTTATATCCGATACATTTAAATTGAATTTAATTTAATTAATCCCAGGCTTGTCGAACATTCAATTTTTATTTGTCACTATTTTTTACGCGATGAATATTTTAAATTATATTTCTATAAGAATGTCAAAAACGCTCTTCGCATTTTTGAAATTTTGAAATTTTATAAAAAGTATATATAACAGGCTAAAACAATAAAAAATAATAAATAAAAATTTTACGAAATACAAAATTACATCAGAATATTAAAATTGAAGTTAACAATGCAGGGAATAAATTAAGTGCAATCACTGTCGCAGAAATATCGCAGCTTCACGAAAAAGAAAGCGAATATTACGGAGTCTATCTTCCTCTTTTTTTTCAAATTTCCTCAGAAGAAATCTTTTCAAAGAAATCCCTGCGTTCGTCTTACTCGACAATAGCGCTGGTCACCGGCCGACCTCCGCCAACGTTCGCTATTTCTATCTCCACAGTTCACGAAGCTTTTGTTTCGAGGTAAAATAAGTGATAATCACCGCCTGATTGAGACCGGCAAAAATGCTTTCACTCCGTGAATCAAGCTCTTGGTATATAAAATTACGGGTTTCCCTCAAAGCCCTTTAATTCGACCGTCCACATCTCCCTGCCATCAAAATATTCTTTCCTTTTGCCTCCTTCTCCCTTCGTTAATTTAAGTAAATTCGCAAAAAAAAAAAAAAAAAAAAAAACACCGCGAAATAGTCGTTCCACGGTATCTCTCGATCTCAAATGCGACCTCGAAATAGTATCGTGCATTATGACAGATCATTAATATTCTTATCCCACGATATGCGTGTCAGTTAATCGCGATCTTTCCAAGTTTGTTAACGCGTCTCACACACTTTCTTCGTATTTACATTTTTTCTCCCACGAAGAAGGGAAATCGCGTAGACGTCCGTACACGAAACAATCGTTAGATTCTGTAAGAGACCACCTCTCGATTCTTATTGTGAATAACGACAGGCGTTAACCGACAATTTCGATGATAACACTTGCGCCGATCTCGGCCAAGTTCATTAACACGTCCCACATGACGGGACAGAAAGCGAGTCACCTCGCACGTAGGACGCCAGACATTGGGCGTTGTCTTGAGAGATACCGTGATATCTTACCCACTCATCTCGAGAGAATGGAGAGCGTTTAAGTGCAAAAACGGCTGCGGTAGCTTGCGCTCTTTGAGATGATTTTCTTGCAACTTGTTCTCTCTATTATCCACGCTTGTTCCTCGAGACGCTGTAATCGTAAATTGCGATTTCAAGGCCTATTATAATTGAAAATTCTTACAATGACGTAGGCCGAGGAGAGCTTCCTACAAAGACCCGCGATACACGAATTTCAAGACCGTCGCCGAGCGTTATTAATTTAATAGCCAGGGAGAGCCGAAGTGACTCCCCTGAAGGAACAAAGTCTCCTTTATTCTACACTCGATGAAATTTATTCTAGAAAGTTCCCGAAGAAAGGTGTAAAACGCGCAATGATTAAATACAGAAAAAAAGCTGAAAATTTAAAGATTGAAGGAAGAATAAAAATAAAAAAAAAGATGAGGGCAAATCAATTCAGAATTTAATGAATGTACAGTTTAGCGGTGATTCTTTTTCCCAAATTAAATTACATTCAATCAAATTACATTTCACAAAAAAATAATATAAATAATAAAAATCCCCAAAATATAGACTAAAAAATTTATGCAAAAAATTTTTAAGGAAATTATGCATAATTTTGTAGAATGTAAAAAAAATCTATCTTAAATCTTTAAAAAAATCTATCCTTATTCTTCACTACCTATTTATTTTGTAGGAGACAGGCGGAGACATAAGAGTTGCGAAAATAATTTACTTCCTTCGCAATTTTCGTGGACGATAACGCAGTTACGGAAAGTACTTCTTAAGCGGAAGAAGCGAGTTGTGCCGGATATGACTGGGTCATGCGGAGGGAAAGATGGTCGCACTTTCTACGACGGGGATTTGCATAAGAAATTACGAATTCCTTGCGGACAACGCTTCTTCCGGCTTCGCTACCGCGTCACGTCGGTTATTTCAGCGAATTGAAATTTCGCACCGTGCTATCGAATAAAATATACCGTCAAGACTGTCGTCTTTCCGGCTTCCTCTCTAAGAAATATATATACATAACGATTTAATATTATTCAGGTGTAAATATTGTCAGAAAATTGTTTACATTTCTATAAAGAATGTTTCGATTGGAAGCCACATCGCAGTTCTCGCCAAAATTGTATCAAAAATACAAAAAGATACAAGAATATAAATAATATTTTCGAGAAAGTGCAATGATATTCTCCGCGGAAAATAAGCGAAACAAAATATCGATCGCGCGAAATCGCGCAGCGGCCACCCCAGTGGATTTTCCAACCAGACCCGATAATGCCAGAACGCGATTACAATTGCTCGAAGCACGCGGTCCGCGTTTTTCGCGCGGCGCGTGAAAAACGACGGGAATAAATTAGCATGTAAAACTCGCAATTTCCCTCACCAGCCGCGTTCCCATTCAGCCGCGTAATATTCATCGTCAGACTCCGCAGCTAACCACACACCACTCGCCCTCTATCCTAAGCATAATCCCACTCCATTGTTCGTGAAACTATGTACCGCCGCACCATACCCGATTATTCCAAGTCGATTTTCGTCTATCGGGCAAACGCACATCGTGATCATATCGATTCGAACGATCCCTCCTCTCGCTCCGGCGGTTCTCCCTAAGCTTTGTTGTCGGATTAGAAAATCGGGAAGGCAGTGAGCGCGTATATGTTAATCGGAAACGACGTTGCGAAATATCGGAGAGAAAGTGACGAGAGATAGAGAGAGAGGGAGAGATGTCGGAAGAGGAAATAGAAAGGGGAGATAGGTGCGACAAGAGAGTGCGAGAGAGAAAGAGGGTAATCGAGATAGAGAATCGTTGCTATGCGGGTTGGAATATCGAGTGGTTCTAATGTAATTGCGACGACTAAAGGTCCTAGGAGATAGGATATGTGCCCGCACGGGATAGACGCGATGCGTTTGACATGTACGTAATTAACACTCGAGGAAACCTTATCAGCGGCTGTAGCGCGCTTTCGCATTGAGGGGTAATAATACTCGCAATCGGAAGTGCTCGCGTTCATAAAAAGTTATTTCAAGGGAGGAGATGTATGTGCATTTTTAAAGATAAGATTATTTAAATCAAATTTTTTTATCTCGAAATATAAATAATACTTGCAAAAAATAAAAATTAAAAAGAGGGTGTGTATATCTGCACTAAACCATCAGATACTATCAATAAAAATATTATATTATTATTAATATAATTATAATAAAACATATTTGTTATTAATAAAACACTTTCTTTAAATAATATTAATTTAATGGTATGCTAATTAAAATCACGTGTCTCGTCAAAAGAAGCAAAGTCGAGAGCAAAGTCGTCACAAGCGAGATCCATTAAAATTCGCGTCATCTCTTTCGTAATCATTTTCCCAGGATATTACGAGAAATCTATTGACGTTCCCGAGTAGAAAGATAATAATTATTCCGGAAAGTTCAATCTTATATCTATTGTCTTAGAATCCCCATCGGTCTTCGGCGAAACTTTGGCGACTATTATCCCGGCAGAATGTAAATCCGATACAAACTGCGGTACAGTTTCCATCCTCGTACCCGCTTAATCCAAACCAAGAAGTCCTCGAAGACACGGAGTGAGATCAGGGGCGATGGGTACTAAGTTAAAAAGTTTGACAGGTAGCGTCTTGTCAAAGTTTTCGAGAAAATTAAGAATTAAACGAAGATCAAAAATCTAGCAACGATGATAGAGGATAAAAAAGGGTGAAGCGCGCTATTGAATTTGTATAAAAAATAAATTTTTATATACACATTTTACTTAATTAATTGCAATTTTTAAACATTATGAAATAATATTGAAATAATATTAGTTAATGGAAATAATATTATTTCAATATTATTTCATAATGTATTGAATAATATTAGTTCATATTGAAATAATATTAGTTAATGGATTAAGAGTACAAGTACTTAAATCCCTAACATAATCAATAAATCATAAAGGGTGAGTAATATCTATGAGAATATTTTATACGATCAAAACAATTTCACACTCGCTCTCTCGTTATCGCGTTAATTATATAGAGAGAATATTTCCTCTCTATTTATAGACCCGGGAAGGTATATACATGCTCCTATTAAACTCGTACTTTCCAGGCCGATCGCTACGATTGACGCTATTGGCAGCGTACGATCGACAATTATCCGAAACTTCACGGTGCATTTGTTTCCCAGCACAGGTATCGCAACGAGATTTAATCGCACAACGGACACGATGCGTACAGTTACTCGACGAGCGATCGCTCACTCGTTCATTAAATAATTAGACGAATATCAACCTATAAAACCGAGTAGAACGAACCAATTTCCATTTAACGCAAAACGCTCCCGCGTTTCCGCTAAAATTATACTCGCGATGGTTAATGGGAGCTTACGCGAAGCGGTTCCGTTAATGGAAGGCGCCTCACGTGCCACATGCTTACGGCTTAATGTTCCCGAACAACCGATGAATGTTTCAGCGGTCGTCTCTCGATCGCTTGTTCCTGAGGAACAGACGAAATCGATGGATTAACCAAAGAGCGACGATGAAGCGGTTGCCGGCGTAGTATCCGGAATTTTATTTGATTGAAAGACTCATTTGAATTTGTAAGAGACGCCGCGTTTCAGGCGAACAACTTTTCCCAAAAGACGAAAGGAGAGAGCCGTAACCGTCCCCGGGGGGACGAGAGAATGAGAAGAATTATTCCTCGCTGAAAGTTTGCGAATCGACGCATTTCTGTGAGAAGTAGAACGAATAAGATTCAGATGAATAGGACTGTTCAAACTCCGACTTGTACATTCAACGAAAGTGTCTTCCGTAATCGAAAGTACGCACGTGCAGGTTGGAGTAAAAGGAGAAAGCCTCGGAGAAAGAGAAAGGAATAATAAGTGCAAAATTTACGCGCGAGAAAAATTATATATAATACGAATAGCTCCAAGATGAAGCTCTATCGAAGGCACCCTCCTGTAGATGCGCTCGCATGGATGCCGCCAATCGATATCGCCGGTTTTCCCTCCCTTCCTCCTCTCCCTCTCCCACCGACCTGGACCAAATCAATCCCCTTGAGAGTTACAATGCGCCCGGTTCGTTCGCTCGTTTCGTTTCGTCAGTCTGTGTCGTCCCGCGTATGTGTCCCGTCCTATCGCGCGGGGTCCATTCTGCATCCCCACGCGTTACCAGGATACATCTAACTAACTACCCTCTTTTTCCACGCGCGAGAAGCCACGAAGCACCCTCGACGCACGTGACGCCGCCCCCGTTGGTCCAGAATCATCATCTCGCAATAACGAACGATAACGCGATCGTGGCAGATCGGATAAAGTTGAATTTTACTTGACACATTCGCTACCGCTCTAATTAAAAAAGAAAAAATAAATAAACATAAATGCAAAATGTTACACGACTTACAGTTAGATATTACTCTTTTAAATTTAATCAATAAAAATGTCATAAATATTGTAGTGACAAGTTCATCGAGGATCAGTAAGTATGTATATTTCATTTTAATTAAAACAAGAAAAGGAATAAAAGAAATGTAAAACATAATAAAATCTATGATATTCAAATTTAATTTCTACACAATTAAACTTCAATCCGGATTGGTTGTCCTTAACAGACAGATGATTATTATGCCATGATAATAATTATTGAATACATTTATCTCATTGCGTCTCGTCAAATTACACTTGAAACGGTAAAACAAATAGACACAAATTCTGCAAATTAATCGTTCTTTTGTAATGAAATTTTTGTTAATTCCTAAACGCGAGATTCGTAACTGAAATCGTTGGTATGCCAAGTCCTCCTTTGAGTAGCGACAATATCAAGGGCGAGAAGGGCGCATCGGGGGAGCCGAGAGGACGTTTTAATTTTGCACGCGACGACAAATTGCGCTCCTCGTTATTTGGGGTGGCAGCGCGTTTCTCTCCGACATCTGTGCACTAGACGACAAAGTCGGACTGCGTGTACATACATACGTAGGCTCGACGAAAGCACTTCTCGTCGCGTCGCATCGCTTCCTATTACTTCAACAGCATTATCTTGGTTAACTCTACGACCAAGTTTGCGTACAAAACACGCCAGAATTTACTGTCGGAAATAATTCGACTTCCTGTCGTTGGTTGTAAGCGAAATATATTACAGACATGAGTCGTATACATATATTATACATTTCAATCGATAAATTAATTATCATCGTTTTTTCAGTTTTAGTTAATTAATTTTCATGGGTTATGGAACGTTAAAAGCGAGAAATGTATATGTTGAGTTTTTAAACAATAACATTTAATACAAGTACAATAAAAATAATAGTTATTTTATTATGTTTTTATTGTTGTATATTGTTGTAATTTAAACTGAATAAAATTAAAAATAAACAGTGATAAAAATATATACACAATCTAAATTATATATATTAAAACAAAAAATATTTTAAACAAAAAATATATAAATAATAAATAATTCGATCGAATAAATTCAAAAAATAGTATCATAAAATTGCCTTTAATTGAAATTTATATTTTTTTATTTGTTATAGGCTTGAAATTTTTCCCCAATGCATATTCCGTACAATCTTCAATTATCCCATTGCATGGTTGTCCGCGAAGACATATGGTATCGACAAGACGCAGCGATGACCACTCTCGACTACAGAATGCATCTCAAACAATGCTCACATCGATGCATATAATACGCAATGTGCGATAAGGGGATGTCGCAATCGAATGTGAATACCATATGGAGATAAAGGAGGAGCAGAAGCGAAAAGCACATGCATGATGATGCACAGGAGGAGGATGGAAGAAGAGGGATGTCAAGAGAGACGATAATCAAGAGAGAATGCAAACGTGTTTGGGACAATGTCGTATCGGCGTCTACAATGTCGAAGGCGGAGTTATCAAAGATAGGTGGACTATTCATGGAAGTGATGACTAGCCGTGTATATCCGGGCATATTGCTAAAGGGATGATAATTAGTAAGGGATGATAATTAGTAATCAAGTGCGAGCAAAGGAAGAAGGAAATATATTGAATCAATCTTATCCTGCTCCTCACAAATATTACACATGTTAAATATGTTATGCCTGGATAAAATAAGATGAAAGAATTCCATTATAATGATTCAATATAAACAATTCCTTGATTAAATATGAATAAATTAATATCTGTGAAATATCGTTATTTTAATTATATTCCTAGTTATTCTTTTTTTCTTGGTTGTAAAAAATATAACAATAGAGTAATAATTTTTTAATTATGAAATAATCCATGTTTTCAATGAATTTTACATTTAAAGAAAAAGTTTCCAGAAAAAAATGAATTTTTTCTAGATAGCTTTTTTTTTAAATTCTAACATTTTATTTAGATTTTAAGCATCGATATAAAGTATAATGTATTTTTGTATTGATACTTAATATAAGTATGTAAAATAATAAGTTGAAATTAATAATTAAATTGTATTATAATTAATAAATTGTGTTAAATTAATTATTAATAAATGAAGAAAAAAGTTGAGACGTCCGAATAATATATACGAAGACAGTTTGCAAAATATTTTCATTACATTACTGTATCCAAGCATAACATAATATAGGATAGATGTCATAGAACAGGAAAAAGGGTTAAGATGTCTTTAAGACATTTTTTTGTTATCACCGCTTCGATGACTGTATTTTATTGTCCCGCTCGACGCTACTCAATGAACAGTTAAATCAATTCGTTACCGAAGTAAATTGATAAGGATATAAGCCGCGGCAAAGTTACTGGCTAAAATGTTCACACAGACATACGCAGGAACATACACATACAAACACACACAAACGGAACTTATCCGGCCAGCCGCACAATTTTAATACGAGTCGCGCATAATGAACCTAATATCATTACGGAACGTTCATTACGGCATAATAAATGCATAAGAGTACGCTTAGCAGCTTCGATGTTTTCAGACACGCCACTGACGCGGAGTTCTTTTACAAACATTTTTCTCTTCCCGGGGAAAAGAAAGATTGCCTTGCCTTTATTGTCATCGCAATTTTAATTGCTTGCTTGATTTATTCTTGTAATTAACTAATGATATGATGGAATAATGGCGCAAATATAAACTATGCAAGTAGAAAAATTAATGACAAAATCTACTAATTGATTGTGGCACATGACGAGAAAGAGCATCATGTATTGCATCTATCCATAATCATTGTAATTAATTTTTCGCTAATAATTTTAATACGACTTATAATGCTTTCAGATCAAACTTGACGGATCTACATTGTAGTACCCATTGTGCTCGATAGATGGCAAACCGGTTTAGTACTATCTCGTAAGAAGAAATCCATTCGGTAGCGTATAAGTAAATGACTGCGAGGCGCGGAATCTCGTGCCTTAAACTAATGAGTAAGGAAAATATAGAGCTTTGGTAACGCTTAGCTATGCTCAATTAAGCGAACCAATTTTTGAAGAGGCTCAGGTCGTCCCAAGGCTGTGCGAACTACTTTTTCGCGTGGCTAGGTGAAGCGATCTACCTCGTAATCTGAATACAAAACATGTGTGCCACATTAGAACGTGTAGTAAAATTAATCGATGATAACGAGAGTCTATCAAAGTGTTGATATTTCAATCTTATTATATTTAGAAATGTAATGATGGTACACACGATCCTATTTTGCAATAAACTTCTATACCTATGCCTATAAAATTAAATTAATTACAGTGGATTTAATCTCATTAAATTGTTTCATTATATTTTCATAATATGTTAATTTTCTTTTAAGATCAATTTATCGTATTATTTTTCAATGGTGATTAATTATTTAATGATTCGAATGTATGATTTTAATCGCTAAAGCATTTTACGACTATTTCCGAGAACCTTTCGTACACAATTAGTCACTCGTACGCTCATTAACACGTGTGTTGCTGGATTATTCAACCATCTATCGATTTAAGCTGCATCGTTGATTTATAGCGGCTACCTTTCTCTCCTCCAGCGAGTCTATTTTTGTCGCGTGACACAGGTCTTTCGTAATACTTGGAATGATAATTTCCGTGCCTCGAATTCCACGTGTATATACCTCGTTATGATTCACACATTATTCTCGACCGGACGCCTCTCGCTAATGTTAATAAAACATCCTCGCAAATATATAGGTTCCTAACTTTCATAGAATCTGCAGAGGAAAAACGCCAGTATTAATTTCCCCGAAGATGTCGATTCTCGCGTCTTGAATAATAAACAGGCAAATAAAATAAGCGATCAGAATTGATTTCCTGAGTAATGACGTGTATTCGATAAATTTCCTATTTAAATATACGGTTTATTAATAAGAATATTAATAATAATAAATTAATAATAATAATATTAATATATTTTTATTATTATTATAGTTATTTAATAATAAGAGTTTGTTAAATAGAGTTTATTAATTAATAACAACAATTTAATAATAATATTAATTAATGAAAAATAAATAATATCTCTTTGGATTAGTTGCTATAAATTAATAATAATAATATTAATATATTTTTATTATTATTATAGTTATTTAATAAGAGTTTGTTAAGTAGAATTTATTAATTAATAACAACAAATTAATAATAATATTAATTAATGAAAAATAAATAATATCTCTTTGGATTAATCAGTTGTCCACATCTTGAAAAGTTCTAATATACATATATATCCATGTATCTTGCTTTGTCGCATACACAGGTAAAAAAAAAATGTATATATATATATATATGTTTATGTATATATGCACGCATATAAAAAAGGCAGATATTACATGAGAAACGTGTAATACTCGTCTTTTTAAGCTCCTAAAACGACGGTCGCTCTCGTTCCAAGATATCGATATTAAAGCAGACATCCATAATGCATAAACATGTACAACGTATGCGCACGCACCGCGTCTCAAGGCTCGCGCTCTTATCTCTCGACCACGCGCTCTCGGTACCTACTTCGTCTGGCATTTCCCGAGCGCAGGGGAGCGCATTACATGCGCAAAGGCTTCGTAACGTAAGCTCCATTACGTGCATATGCGCGTGCATATGCCGACAGTGCGCTCCTTGAAAATCCGCTCGTCAAGAGGCCAGACGCGGATCCCCATCGAGACTTTACTCTCACTTCAGCAGCAACCGGTATGCCGGGCATCGCGCATTCCACGAGCGCTCCTTTCTATTTTCCTATCGTGCGCATCCAATTTTCCCCGCTTTCCGTATTTCCACGTTGATCAAAGAGAGATTTTATAGATGGGCGGCGACGGCGCTCTGTTAATATCGTACTTATTGATATGATGCGCACGTCATGTGATTAAGAGCGCATCAGGCGATGAAAAAAAAATCGGCGCAGTCGGTTGGTAGATATTGCAACGCAGAATCAATTCAATGTTTTCGTGCGATGGTCGAATTCACGTTGCAATTGCTCCCTCGATTTCCGGAGGAAAAATGTTTGGATCCGCTAATTCGCGATTTTCCATTGAAATATGTATGCAATTGCAATCTGTGAACTTGTGTATACGAGTTGTGTATGCATATGTATGTGTCATTCGATTCACTTTTTGCACTTCCGATATCTCGCGCGGTCTATTTATAACTTTATTGAACTGCATATATTTCTAATCAAGGACATAAAGCTATATATAATTTTACGCAGACTTGTAAGTGTTAAAAAAAGTATTGTAAAGACAGTCCTAGCCTCTATTGTTAACACGTTAACCATTTATTTTTACTTTATTAAATATATTATATCTATAAAATATAAATAAAATTATCGAAAGAATATCGAAAATAACGTTTCAAATCGGGAAGAAAAAAAATTCTAGATAATCACGTACAAATACTAATTTAAATATTAGTTATCCTTAAAGAAATACTAACATTATAATATAAAAAAATATATAAAAATAAATATATCACAAACTAAATACATAATTTCCAAAATTTATCGTATAAAATATATTTCCTATAAAGTTGGACATTTAATTTATTCTAGCACTATCAAAAATATCACAGATGCAAAAGCAAGGGTTTTTATCAATCGGTAGGGAAACTCCATATCTTTTGTATTATTCCGATGCATCGACTCATATGTATCCCGTGCGATTTATGATAATCTATATTTCGACTGGCATCCGGCGCGATCGATAACAGACATGATCTACGTGTGCGATTTCGATCTTCTCGGAGGCTGCGTGTTATCGCAATACGAACGACACGAGATTAATAATCATCCGCTATCATCCCTCGAAAATCCGGGGGTTGCGCGATCGTATCGGGGGTCGTGTAGAGGTCATCGCGTAGGCGGGAAGCTTCGCTTTGTACGGGTAACTAGTTTGTGTCCCTGCGTACAAGCCAGTTATGAATTTATCGAATGGAATGTAATACAATTTGAACTATACCACATAATAGAGACAGTCATCAGTAAGATAACATTATGTCTGCTTATTAAATTTAAACGGTAACTATAATATATAAGATTTCATTAGACAAATCGGTTTGTCAGATAGATTAAAGATATTTGTCATAATGTTGGCAGAATCTAAAAACGAGATCACGATTTATAATCGTATATTAAAAAAGATTCAAAATAAAGACTTAAAAATCGATAAATAATTTATTTTGAATTGTCAATTTTTTAATATCAATTTAAAAAAATATTATTCGTCAAAATATTTCAAATTTATTTATTGTCAGTACTAAAGACAATGTTTACAAAATTTATAGATATGCTCAAAAAACTACAATTTTTATTATGCAAGAATATTGCCCTAATAAAATTTGTATTACGTAAAAATAGAAGAAAAGATTTAAATAAAAGACCTAAAAATTGCAATAAAATGTCATAATATTGCTGTTACGTAATCAATCGTATCAAAGGGGAGAAGCGACATTCTGAAGATAGGGCGACCGCGCATCAGCGCGAAATGTAAGCGGATTAAAGGCAAATGATAAGCGCTTCTCTTGGCGACACGAAAACTGGTTTCATTGGATGCAGCTGTGAAATTCGTTAGCGATAAGCGTGGGACGGCACATGGAGCATGGACGCGTCGGAAATGTCGCAGACACCCCAAGGTAGAGAGAACTAACTCGACGATCAAATGACCCCCCTGGATTCCCAAAGTGCAAGTACAGCAACCGCAACTGCAGTCCACTTGCAATTTACCAGTCCCGTATGTAATGTACCGTATTCCCCAGTCATGCGAGAACGTGAATTATGCACCAGCGTGTACACGAGCGAGTACGCAACGAATGCAAATTTAAAAGATTTATGTTTTTTCTTTGAAGATTTCGAACAATAAGGTGGAACAAACTCTCTTTCTTTCAGAAATTTCTTTAGAAAACTTTTCTTATATATACGCACACATATATTTAATTTTTTTAATATTATATTGATCTAAATTTATATCAGCTTTTGGAAGCACGTATATATCTTAAAATTTCTAATAAAATAGAAAATCCTTGTTTATTACGCTTCCCTCTTTTTCTTTTCTTAAAAATAAAGCTTTTGAAATATTTCCTGGAAATTTAATAATTTAGGAAGAATTATAACTCTTTTTTTTTTACTAATAATATGATATTTTTAAATAAAAAAATAAACATAATCTCTCTCTTTTTGATTCGATAATGAATATTTGTTAAATTGTCTTCTGGAATATGAATTCAAGACATTACCTGAAAACTTCCATTCGAAGATAGTATTTTAAGCTTAAATAACGTTTCAAGAAAACCGCTTATTTCGCAATAATGATGGCTCAATGACACAAAATTGCGGATGTACGAACATCATTTACTAACGCTTGTTTGATTGCAATAAATTTTACTTTAAGAGTCTGTGTGTATATATAATTAATTTTTAAATTATTATTTTCTAAATGTATATCTTTTTTTGAAATTAATTAACATATCATTAGAAAGAGTGGATATATATGAATGTTAATAGAGATAATTATTAATAGATATATGTAGTTCATTTTTTTCAGTTCTTGTCAATCTATTAAAGAGAATTATCATAACAATTAAAATAATAAAATCATTTATTTATTGTTTATGTAGAAAACAATTTTTCTTTTTTTTTGTCAATATGACACTATTTGCAACACTGTTGTGAAAGAAGTATTATCATGGTATTATCGCGTGGTCAACATATGCCAATGTTTCGATATCACTGTCATTTAGGACTCCACGAGACCGGATATTTAGGCTTGCCAATTGAGAAAGAAAAAAATTATTCGTGTTGGCATGCGAGCGAAAAAGTCGTCAACACGTGCACTTGCGTGGATTATATAAATATATATTCCTGCATACTGTCCCCGCAAGGTACCTTCACTTTATCATACGAACGCCGCGCTCAAAAGTGCGATACACACCTGACTTTCCAGATTGACCAAGTTAATCTAGATATCAACGACTTTGAATATTTTACTGAACGAGATTTGCTAATCGATTTCTTTTAAACCATAACATCGTTGAATTCTAAAAATTAAAGATTCTTTATCGCATTGAAAATCTCAATGAATTCAAATTTTAATTATTGTATTATCTCTAATACCGAGTAAAGTGAAAATTAGTACAATTCTAAAAGTGTAAATTTAATTTCTCAAAGAAAGATCATCTCAATTTGAATAATAAAAGTACTCGTTGACATATTCGTGATTTGATATCAAGATTTATATTTTCTTACATGTCGCGTAATACATTTATACGATAATTTTTATTAACGATTGGGTCGCTAAAAGCAACTTGAGGTATTTCATAACGAGATAAAAACGACTGTAATAAATAAGCCGATATGAATTTACATTCAGAAAGCTACCGTGGCGTGACGCACGCGTGGCCTGTACTTTTCGTTTACGTGAGTACAATGAATGTGACGTGATAACGCGCCGCTACGTACGCGTTACATGTATACCTTCTTAAAAAATTCACATCACCGGGATATAATTTTTTTTTATTAAACTGTCTTCCTCGGTTTATCTCTCCGCGCGAATGTCTCGGACAAAAATTGCGAAATAAGTACACCTCGCGATTTATTACTTGGAATTGATCGTTCCACGGAGAAGAGGCATCGCGAAAGGAAAAACGCGAGCCGAGTAATCCATCACTGGCAATCATCGTTAAGCCACGCAGGGATGGATCGTTCGTTTCATAACGCGTTTAATTTTTCGCGAAGGGTTCGAGAGAGCGTTATCTCCCCCGGCGCGATAAGAGAAGTGATTTATCTAGCGAATTCCTCCAAATGAACCTACCGTTACAACGATGCTCTCAACCCTCGACTAATGGACGAACGGGACGAATGTTAACCGTGACAAATGGACACATGCCGCATCGGGCGCAACCCTTCCACGTCCCGATTTTCTATCACCCCCTAATCGTACTATACGCTCCGCAATAGTCACGTTCCCGTGTGACATTACCGTGGAAATAATTATCTCCGTGACGCGACGCCCACGCATGCGACACCCACGTTTTCGTTCGCGGTACATAACGGCAAAGATCCCACGCGACCGCCGCTGCGTCCATCCACCTTTACTCCCCCTTGCCCTCCCCTCCCTTGGCGTACGTGTAGCGAAACGTGTTCCCCGGCGCGATAGCAACCCCCCGCAGAATTGTACTTGGGGCGTGCGCGCGCGGACATTGCTCGTTTTCGGTCCTGACGAGCGATAAACGAGAAGTCGGCGGAATGTTACAACCGACTGCGGTATCCCAAGGGGATGTTTGTGCGTGCATCCCCGGTTATTGCCGGCTTCTGAACGCAGCTCGACGTCGACAACATGACCGCGCAGCTACAACAAACAGTGCCGTTTTCACGAGGAAATACATACGTCGCACGTTGACGTGTTTAGAATTATTTAGCCTTTATTTACGCTCTCTTGCAGTTTTCGCCCCTAAAAATTTATATGTTTAACATATCTCTCTCCTTCTCTTTAGCAACACAGAATTACTTTGCTGATTATTTTTCAAATGATAAAAGAAACTTAAAAATGTTTGCGTATTTGAAATGAAAAACTTGACAATTTTCTCCAGAGACTCATATATGTCTAATTATATATTTGGATGAGTGATATATTAAATTTATTCGCACGATTCGATATTATCAACGATAGCGTACATCTTTTGATTTTTACGAGACTGGCAGCCAGGAACGCAATCAATGCATAGTTATGGTATATTACCGGGATGGCAATAATCATGTTTTTGAATCGAACCTTCAAAGCCACGTGTTTTATACCGCCTATAATGAGTAACATACGCGCCTGCAATAACACCAGTGGCTGCCTGTGTTCAGGTCAGGGTTGAATCGCCACAGAAACAGCAATCTCTTATTAACAGGGAGGATCAAACGGTATCCGCAAAATATGTTTTTTCCGCCGCTTATTTTTCTTATTTGTGTGTAATTTTTATAAAAATCGACATGTTCTCTTTGAATTTTCATTGAGAACTAATATAAATATTAGTTTTATCTTATCTGAAAAAACATTCTAAAAAGTAAAGCTTAATTTACAATATATAAGCTCTATAAATTCTATAATAATATCTACAAAAATCAAGGTAATTTTTATATTAATGATAAAAAAGACAATTATATTTTATCGCTGCAGAGGTACTATTTTTAATTATTTTTAATCGTTTTCTTAATATTTTATAGAATTTCTTAATATCGTAGACACAATAAATATCACCCATATCGCAAAATATATTGGCAAATAATGTAAAATATAAATATTATCTATATTCTCATATATTAATCTCATGTATTATATAAAAAAAATTAATTTATTGAAAATTGTGATAATCGCACTTTCATTGCCATTTTTATTTTAACCCATTATTTCGCCTTTTGTGACAATTTTCAAATCTGATTTGAGACTTTTGCCGTGCGTACACGTATCAAAAACTCGTTAACACGGATTTCTGGTTACCAGGTGGAAGCGCTGTACCGAGACGAAGTTGTTTATGTGCGCATAGAAAGTAGTCGGAGATCAATGTTTTCAGCGATTACCAGAAATAAATATATATAAAAATGTAAAATATACAAATGTAAAAATGTAAACAAAATAATTTTAAAATTATTCGAGAAAGTGAAAAAAGATGGAAAAATTTTTAATTTTTTTAAAATTCTGCATGTATCTAATAATAAATATTATAACATATAGATACAAATATAATTAAAGATTTAATATCTATATTTTCTTTGAATATAACATGATTTTATCGAAATTTTGACCCAATCCATTGCAATTTGTTTAAAGTTTTAATTTCTATTCCATGTTTTAAAAATTATCAACAAAAATTTAGCAAGTTCCCGAGAAATTATTTTCTAATATCGGCTCATGTGAAAGTATCCACAGAACTGTTCGAGATATCTCTATAAAACACTATTCTCGTGACAGCAATATGATTGCAGCACAAGCTTGGTCCGCAAATCCCTGTGATTATAAAGAAGAAAACAGAATAGCTTTCAAGTATTTCGCTAGCACTAATGATTTGATAGAATGACATTTATTATTTTTCCAGTAGACAAAAGCACGTAGTGCACGCCTTATGGTTTAACTGTAAGCGCACACCGGATGACGGTCGCAGACAGATACGTAGGTGCAACTGCAGACACAAAGTGCCGGAAGCGTGCTCGACGTGCGTGACACGCATCACGCATAGGTGACACGCACCACCGCATTCGCGTATGTGCGTGCGTTTACAAACCGTTAAAAGCCGCCCGGCGCCGGTAGATAGTACCGCTCGAAATTTAGGAGAAGAAGGAGAGAGAGAGAGAGAGAATCGTTTAGAGTATTGCGTGCGTTGGCGTGAATATTTTGCACGCATTGATACGCACCGACAGCTGAGCGGCACGCTACGTCAGTGTCGCAGCACAGATTCCTGTGTTATTTTTCTTCCCCCTGTTTTATATTTTACACAGACGACAGACGTGTATGTACGTGGGCCACCCCCTCTCCCTCCTCCTCTCCGCAATCGTGAAAAATCGCAAAGCATTTCACGCATTCCGAACATTCTCATCTCGCGGTGCAAAAATTTACGCGTCACGAGTCGCCGAATTATTTTATATGGCCGACGCGCTTTTCAAGTTATGAAATGGGCTCGTTATATTGAGCGAGCATTGAGTACTATTTTTTTTTTCTGTGCGCACGTATATACGTACATACACAAAAGACACAGTGTACACTCGCCCACGTGAGTGGAAATAATTCGACGTTCCTCTCTCGCCGGAAAAAGCCGCATACGTCAGCACAAGCACACGTTAAAAATTACATTGCAAATACAATATATTTCAGATTACGCCCGCTTATACCGCAAACAAATAATTCGCATCTGTTTGATTTTTTGATACAAAATTTCACTGATAAAATCTATCGCGATAAATTTTTAATTCATTACACGAATAAGAAAACAAAACGATATATCATGAATAAACAGATATTTTATTATTTGTTTGATTCCGTGATTTATGATACAAATATCAAGTCAATTAAAAGTCTATAATTTTGATGTAGAAATGTATTAGAAATTTTTGAAATAAATAAATATTTAAAAAAAAATTATGTACAAAATATTCTAAATTTTATTGACTGAGATGATCTATCGACATTATAAAAATTGTATAATTAAAAATTGAAATTTTTCGATTATAATGCGTCATTATTTGCCTCGTTCTATTATCTTGGTAAAAGCTCGGCATTATTCAGTACCTCGATATAGTTTATCGAGAATGGGATGAAACGTCGATACGCTCAAATTAATCCTAATTAAATAATTTACACTAAAGTACGTTTACGCAATGTGAGCACAAATAATTGAATCGGTATGAGCACAGTGTCCGTTGACATTTTTACAGCTATTACAGAGGCATCATTCGTCGACCGACATTTCGCGCTGTTAAACGAGCAGCCCGCGCGCGAGTTGCTGAATATATCGCTGAATAAATCGCCGTGAGCGATATCGGAAATATAGTGAAATACTTTGCGTAGCGAGCACGAGCATCGAAACGGAATAATAAATTCCATCTCGCGCGAGCTATTAAAAATTTGCACGCGCGCTTCGTAATCGAAAAAGCATCGTCGCGTTACATAACACACGCGAACGCAATGCGAAATATATATTTCTCTCTGCACGCACCGTTAATATTTTCTCAATCGCACGCACCATTAATATTTCACTCAATCTGACAATAAAATGTCATGCGAGTCGTCCCGCCCACACGTTCGCAGATGCCGTTAAAATAGTAAATAATAGATATGGCTTCGACTTAATATTACATTTAATATTGTTAAAAGTAGAATATTCCTAATTCTGTACTTTGAAATAATGTAAAGATCGCATTCAAACATGTTTGAAATATATTTGTTCTTAAATTTTTTTATTCTTTCCACGTTTTAAAAATATGAATATTATAGACATATTTTATTTAAATATAAATCTGATCTTTCAAACACATTTTGCTCGAGAAATACTCCAAGTCCAAACAATTCTAAAGAAAAAAAATTCTAAAAAACAAATGAGAAGAACGCACAATATTTCTCCTGTGTGATAAAAATAACAATTCTACGTAGATCGAATGCATCGTTTCTTTTGTTTCTTTTGTACAAAGGAAACAGATATAATGTCGACACGAGATCAAAATCAGACAGCCATATTTCACGTTAAACGCGGGGTGAGGAAGCGTCATATAGTCAATAAATCTCATTCGGCTGATATGTGGCAAGTCGATTTGAATTGACGTAGCTTTTTGATGCGGATTTTTCATAAAATTCGGCATCCAAAAATCTGCGTATGCAATATCGTTCCATCAAGCGCGCGTTCCAAGCTTGCGGATATGTTCGCCGAAAAATTTCGCGTCGCGCGTACAGAGACACGTGGCATGCGGCACTTTCCAAGCAGATAGAAACAAGGATGGTATCTCTTTGACGTGCGCGACATCCCTCCCATACGATCCCGTCAAATGAAATTCCGTGCTGTCATACGCCACAAACGACAGAGATGTATGAAACGTACGGAAGAGACGAGAGAACTTTGCGAATCTACATCGCGACGTATCGAAAAACGTTACCACGTCGCTCGATCCCACCGGCGAGATCTGAAGAATGCGATATTGTTTGATAAGATGCATATTTGCAGAAGCTATAATATTCTTAACACACATTATACTTGTAATGTTGCGGTAGAAAAATAGTATCAAATAATTAATGTTTTATTTAAACTTTTTATACAGGTACAATGCACTTGTCGGTCAATAATAATTTATTCAATATTACAAGATAAACTTTGATTATACGAAATCCGATTACTTAATAATTGAGGATCCACTCAACGAATATAAACAAAATTTTAATGAAGCTCGTTATACGAGTCGTACGAATCATTATTTGTCAATCGAAATTGATTGTTCATTTTTCCTTACTTTTCTATGAATGACAAATTTAAAATTTACAAGTTTTTGTTTAAATCTAAAATAAGCTCAGAAAATTACACATCTCGAAAAGGTTCAAATACGAGAGTAAAGAAAGGAAGTCCGGCCTCTTTACATTTATTTAGAGAAACATTTAATTGTAAATTGCTGTCTAGGGCCTTAATGGACTGCCTGAGCGGCGAACAATAGGTACACTGATGGTAGAGAAAGACAGATATAGAGAAAGAGAGGGTGATGCAGACGGAAATGAAGAGAAGATGCCGTTGCAAGCGGGAATGAAAGAAAACAGATCAAAGAAAATATTGCTTATACTCTCTTGGATTTTAAAAAGAATAGAAAAATTAAATTAAGTTTCCTAGAGTGAAACTTTAAAGCGATATATCGAGTGTAAATTTTACATGCACAATATAATAATTTTATGATTAAGAAGTCACTAAAAAATGACATCAACATTATTGAAATCTCAATAAAATTTAATGTAACAATTTGTAATTCTAAAACACTTATTAATATAAAAATTAATATAAAAAAATTTAATAACGCAACAAACTGCATATTTTATCAGATAATTTAACGGATTAACTTTCTTAATCCTGTACACTTTTATCAGAAAAGTTTTTATATACATCTACGCAAGAAAGGAAATGCGAGATGAACAAAGAAAAATTGAGAGGATTGAATGAATTGACGAATTACCCGCAATGTGCAAAAAAGAGGAGCAATTGAGCGCGAATGAAGCGAGCAACGAGTGAGCAATTGGTCAGTACAATGCCATTAATTGATGTGGAATTTCGACTCGTCAGTTTCGACGAAAAATACGCCATAGTTGGACAATCATAATATTGGAATACAAATTTTGAATCCTTGTTTTAATATAAACATAATTTATATAGTAATAAAAAATATACTTTATATAGTATAAAATGATCATATTTTCATTTTTACAATAAAATAAATAAAATTAAAACTTTCTGTCTATCTATATAACATTGAGAGATTTAAATTTTTAATAAAGTTATATAATTATTTAATTTAATCACATAATTATGTGCGTGTATCCCGTGAAACTATGAAATAGAAAACACAAACGAGTGTGTTTTAGATATCAATTGAGGATTATAATATTAATTTTAATTGAACAAGCTAAAAGTTAGAAGTTGGTTCACCAAAATATTTATATAAACAAGCGTAAATTGTAAAAACGAAGAGTCTTATCGGCGAGAAACTTTCGTTAATCTATCTCGCGAAATCTAGCCGTAGGCAACGAATCCGCAATAAGAAACCATGGTATGTATGCTACTCTTATCACCCTCGTGCAGAAGCCCGATTTTCTCATTTCCGGCGATCGAATCTCTCGCGAAAACTTCAAATCCCCATTGTAAAACGGATAACAGGTCTGAGAGTTTATCCTTTCATGCCCCCTCTCTCTCTCTCTTTTCCTCTCCTCTGCTGCATCACAATAAAAATAATAGATAAAACTTTAAGTTACTTTAATTTTATATATACATCGATTTAAAGAAGTCTAAATCTCAATCGATTTAAAGAAACTAAACAATAAAAAATATCTATTAAATCAAATTCTCCAGAGATCTCACCTTTACGAGATTAATTCTTGAGACTCTTTTTAGCGGATTATTTCAAAATTAAACAAAAAACAAACAAAATTCCAAATTAAATGCAAGCAGCTCTATAATAGGATGGAACTGTATTTTTTTTTAAATCAGAATTATACCGCAGAGTGCGAACAATTCTGACGAGTATCCTATTAATCGATTCTCGTAAATTTCACAGAATTTTAATCAAGGAATATGCGCGGCGCTCCCCAATTATTGGCGTTCTCTTTCGTATTTCACATTCCAATCTTAAAAATTAATCAATTTATCAATATTGAAACGCAGACAGATCAAAAAAAGACTGGAAATACGTGATTCCGTGCCGTAGGTCAATTTACTTTTTTTTTCATTGAAAAAAAACGGAACTCAATAATTCTTCCGACAAGATTTAATACAGCCCGATATTAAAGATTTCATTTTATATTGGCACAGTTATGCATCAAGGAAAATAAAAGTCCAGAAAGGTTGAAAAAAAGATTATGAGAGCTAATAGAGAATCGATTAAATAAGAATATCTGTCAATCATTCCATGTCTTTTCACCATGACATTGAATATACAATATTTAATTGAATTTTTTTGCAAATGTAACCGAGATTTTAAACGGCATTTTTAACGTATCGAGTATATATATCATGTAAGAGCAAAGAATGTGAAAAAAAAAGATGAATCGACAAATTCAATCAAAGAAAATCTAGATGACTAGGGGAACAAAAGGAACGCTTATTTATGAAGTCAAAGGCGCCATCGTGGCACATCAACTTTATGCAGACACACCCACGCGATAACAGTACGTGACGAAATGGTCTATGTTTACAGTCACAACGAGAACGTGCGTATCTTTATGCAGGTATGCGGCCGAAGGAAATTAAGTATGCAGCATGGCAGAAATAAACTCGAGAGGGTGAGCATTTTAAATTATCATATTAAAAAAAAGAAAAAATATATAGTTATGCTAATTAATCGTTTTCATTGAAAGAAGATATTTCATTTCAAGTATTACGTAAAAAAAAAAATTATTTATTTCGAATCCATAATAAAAAGAAATAAAAATATTACTTTTTCTTTAGATTAATTAAAAAAAGTTAATGTTCGATAAATATAATGTAACGTAAATGATACATTGGTATATCAATAAAAAAATTAATAATTACTTCTATTAATAGTTACTAATTAATAGTTACTAATCAAAAAATTCAAACATGCAATCAATATCATATATATCATGTGTTAAATTATATAAAACACTGACATAAAACATTCTGTAGAATCTCTAACATACATCGGTCTTTCGATGTGCTGATTTCATTCTTATTTGAACAGTTGCCCCTATCTATTTTTTATCCAAGTAATTCGAATTCGTAAACTCTTCGTGCGTCTCGTCGTTTTTGTGCGCGCGAATCGTAGAATTCGACGGAAAGAGCAAAAAAGAACCGAGAGTCTAATTCGAGAAACAAGTGGCGCAACCCCGGGACCAAAAATATGTCGAAAGGAAGTGCCTGGAAGGCAAAGCTCGCGTAGGTTTTAAATCGCTCCTCCCCCCACGAATTATTTATTCTCGTCGTCGGATGCAACGTCATTCTTCACGACCGCGTTCCCGATTCGGATCGGCCGTGTTCGCGAAATTTCCTCGAGAACTTGACGAGAATTAGGCCACATTGCACGTTGACGTATTCCGTTCTCACGTGCCGAGAAGCTGTTACGAGTTTATGGTATGACTCGCGTATGGTTTGACAAATTGGAAGACCCGAGATAGGTGTGCAACGAGGATTATTATAGCCGGCAACGCGCCGAATCGAAACACCATTTCTCAGACACACATGGCGAGATCGTCGATAATGCTCGTGAGAGCACGGTAATTATCGCGGGCGAGATAATGACGAGGAATCCCGCGATTGAAATCGCTCCCTCCGCTTCGCGAATGTCGCGAAACGACTTCCGCGTGTGTCGAACTTGGCTTTGTCTCTGGAAGCCGTTTGTTTTCTTAATCCTTTCGCTAACATTAGGCAGAAAGCGGCGGTTAATAATACTTCATCGTGAGAACCACGCGATAAAGGCGCGATTACACGGAGGTGGATAACGCAAGCCTCGATTTCTTCGTGCAAAACGCGCTTAAGTCACGTCTATCACTAAGATCTTGACAGTCGAGTTTGATTCGGACGAAGAAATGAGACAATTAAGACGCTACTAATATTATTGCGATGCCCGTCACGGTCGAATTATAACGACTCATTAGCAAGAAATTATCGTTGTTTCGCAAATAAGTCCGGAGATGGCCGGTTCTCACAAGGTCGCTGACCTTCGTCATCGCGGATGCCAACCTTCGGTAAATGGATATGTTCCGCCCGACCACAAATTCTGCTTGTTAAAGGAGACACATGCACGCGTACGTATGCGCACGATGAGAACCGTATGCACTCGGAAATCACCGGCATTCGCGGAATATTACATATTCGCGGTATCTCCGGATCGTACATACGCAAATAATGCGCAATCGTGAGACATCAGTGGGCAACGAGAAAAACAGAATGGGCATAAATCACGACGTGTCACGCAACTTCTCAATGTCGTTAATATTGCGGTAAGAATAGATCCTGAGCGCGTATATATTATATGCATAATCAGATCCTAGCTAGTTTTAAACTAATTTTTTACTCTGCACAATTTCTCTAAAGATAAACTTTTATACAAACTTTTTATATCGAGAGAAAGAGAGAGAGAAATTAAATTATTTTTATCGAACATTAATTATAATATAAAATACAATTATAAAGTATGTCATTATTCGAAAATAAAAAGAGAGAATATCAAGTTTGGTAAATCTTGTTAATGTGACAGATGGGATTCAAACTTGCGAATATGTATAATATTGTAATTATAAAAATAGAATATTGTGAGATTAATTCTTATGCGCAAAAGGCTAAAGTTCGGTGAACGTTTCACTATTAATTATCTACTAATTATCGTCAATAATTACCGAAAACAATAGAATAATTACTGTCTTTATAGGTAATTAGATCAAAGCACTGCTAAACATTCTCACAATCAGGTTATCGATCTTGAAATGGATCTAGATTATTATTAATGGAACAATTCCAAATCGCATCAAACAATCGATCACTAAAGGCTTTTTCAGACGTTATTTGGTCTTGCTGATATAAAATTACGGGATTATTACATAAATAAATGCATGATAATATACACAGTTGATGTGCGTTTTCTCAAACAATTTTGTTCTGTTGAATTTGATTCTGTTAAATTTATAATATTACTTCTGAATATTAATTACAAAGACCTATATTAAATTATATCCACCGTAGAAGTAATATAATATATATTAATAAATTATTAATAAATGATAATATATACATTTCTAATGAATTATAAATATTCGATGGTCTTATGGCTTTGTAGCATCAACGTAAAGTTTTATAATTTAATAAATCTTTGTTGAATGAACGAATGAAATATGATGTGTCTAGCATAGCATAGGCACACAAATGTTTGAAATTTAAATTTTCGCTCTTTCGTATCACGAACTTTAATTTCACTTGCATTATTTCTTGCCATAAATCACGGAAAATATAATAGAATTTTATAAATATAAAAAACAATCTTTTAAGACGAATTTGTGGCAAATACAAATATAAATGTTTCTAAGAATCAATTAGTTTTCTACATTAATTCTCTTCTCTATTACAAATATAATTGCCATGTGAAGCGAAAAGGATATAATATCCAATAATTTAATGTCCTACATTTATTTAATTCTTATAAATAGAAAATTAAATTGGATCTCTTACATTGAGTTACTATCTGACGATTCTATTTCGAGAAACGATGTCGAAATTCCAAGGTGGCAACAGTCGACTTGTTCGTCGGAGAAGTTACGAAAGTGAGAAGGCACATTTAATACACCTTCAATAAATATTATTAACAAATTAATTACGCGATATTAAATACATTCAATTAAAATCGTTGTTTCATAAAAATCTCAGTCTATATTTCAGTTGAATTATCTAATAAAAATACCTAATGTCAACCTACGCCAACCAAAACAAAATTACGAATCGAGCTCTTTCTTTGCTTAAATAATCGTCGCGAAATCTTGATGTCCCTTCAAGCAGATTTTATTATTGTTGCAGGTTCTCTGAAACATTAAGACGCGAGATAATTTATATTCAGCGAGGAAAAGGGAGGTAAGATGAATAATTCGACAAGATAATGCCACGACGGGGCGAGGCCATCGCGCGATCTCTTTACAGCTCGATGTCAAACGGATAAAACGACGCGAAGAGAAAGCGATGCGAGATGCTGTTGGGAAAAACCACCCGGCTCGTAAGTACCCGACAGAGCAATAGAAACGGACGTGGGTGTAATAGATCGCGCACGTGCTTATAATCCCCTTGTGTTACGTTTAGACAATCATCCACCTCCATCCTTACATGCAGCAGGATCATCGTAATAAACCTTCTCGGAGTTGAAGCCCTACTTGGAACTACGAATTACACAGTAGATCCGCGTGTCTCCGACTCCGGCAAGTATGATGGGTAACGTATCGTGATGTACGCGCCAGGGAAGATAAATCGTTATCCTGGACATAACCAGGCTCGCTTGGCGCAAGATATTACGAAATGAACGAAAGTAACGATGTCCGAAAGGCAGTTGTGCGAATAACACAGCACGGCTGAAACAAAGTACGAAAAATCGCGTTATCCGCGCGATCTCGTCTCTTCTTCCCTCGGGATTTCTCGCGTCTCCTCTTTCACACGACAAGAGTCCATCGTGATATGCCATTTAAGAGAGACGCGGCAGTTAAGATCACTTAAATAAAGCACCTTTTGTTTTTTTCTCGGATAAACTTAATGCACTAATTTTATTCTATATTTTATTTTGTAATAAGATGTAAGAATTTTATTCGTGGCATCGAAATCGGATAGATAAATGAAAATTCTAGAGCAAACGATGCTGATAGCAAAGATTGAGAAATAATGATTGTATTTTAATAAAAAAAATATTAACATAAATTTAATGCAGAAAAGTATGAGCGAATCCAAAAAAATGTTTAAACAAGACAAAATTCATATAAATATTAATAAATATATCCAATTATTATTAAATTGTTCAAATTTTTTGAAATCTATCTTTATATTTTTCTATGACAGCTCTAGCCGACAGCTAAATACTTTTTTTACATTTTCTGATTTTTTAGATTTTCCTATAAATTATCTTGTCATTATCGAATGAGATAATTAAAACAAGACGCTCACAAAATTAATATTTTTGAAGAAAAACTTAATAAGATAATTATAGTATTTATTTTAAAAATCCTAATTATTTTAAAATTATAGCTTTTATTAAATAATTATAACCAATGAAAAAAATATATATACTATATATAAATATAATGTAATATAAAATAACGATATTATCATACATTTTTTGTTAGTGATTTAATTATGAAAGATACGCAAAGGAAACTAAATGAAAAAAGAAATATATAGAACGGAATTCGTGCAAGTTTGACAGAAGCGATTTTCGCTGTTATACGCTAATTTGTTCAATGTTTAGATTACAAAGTAAACCGTTAACGTATCCGGCTCGTTGCTCGGGAAAGAGAATCTCAACATTGTGCTGGCAAACAAAGGGCGAGGCAAGAACAATAGTCGCTAAGATGACAGAGACATTGAGTTTGATGATGGACGACATAGAAAACGACGACAATGGCGAAAATACTGTCCTCAATTATTTTCACAATCTTTCAGTTATCAATGTTATTCAGGAAGCAATTTATGCTGCTTACAACTTTAATCTACATTCTTGATTACAAGTTGAAATTAATTTTCTCTCATTACAAAAATAATCAAAGGAATCAAATTACCGCGTGACAAAAAATACATCTAGAGCTAATTATTACCCCGGCGCCAATTAGTTATTGTTTTAAAACTACTAGAAAAGATTCCATTTTTGATTCCATAAATTATTATTATTATTCTACGACGCATTACACCGGTGTACGTGTTGTCTTTTTGCGACAATGCAGAGTGTGGGACGAAGGTGACCTGATACACTACATCATAATACGGAGTTAAACGTACACGACTTCTATGAAGCGTATGGATGCGTGAGAGATGCGTGATAATCTTGACGTTTGCGTATTAAATACGTTGCAATTTGCTTGCCAATTAGCGATTGCTGTTCCGCTGTTGCAGTTGCACGCAATCCAAGAATCCGATCCCTCGTTTATTCCGATTTAAATCGCACGAAACATTTGACAGTCTTTTCATGAAAAATTCAACGTTTTAGCGATAAAATTTATAGTACTATTAATTTTAAAAATTTCACAATTTAAAAAAAGAGGTAGGGGATTAACTTTGCCCATTAACTTTTTGTTTTTTCTCTCTCTTGTCTAGTCTTAATTATATAAATAGCATAGATATATCAAACAAGTAGCATAAAAATGCAGATAATTAAACTTGTGATAAAAATCTACTTATAATGGTCACTAATGCGATATAAATAAATCATGGCATTTATCTTTGCTACACTAATTGTTTTCTAAACAACTTTAAAATAATTAAAAAAAAAAGTTTTATTTACATAATGTATATCATCAATAAAAAGTTAAAGATGAAACTAACTGATGAAATAAAAAATGTCTCACACGAACTAATTAATTACTCTTTTAAACAGATTCATTAATGCAAGCATATTTAAAAAAATCCATTTATCTAATAGACGGCAGCATACGAGGCGACAGCTATCAAGTAAAATCAATGAAACATATCATGTGATAATCAGTCATTAGTCACGGTGATGGTATTCAAGGAGTCCGCTAATTAACAAGAGGAAATTGCGTCGGCGTCCCATTATACCGGTGCAACAATTAAGGAGCGGCGCTATGATAATTTATAGGTAATAAATTTCGCTCGGTGTGACTGGGTGTCACCCACAGGGTTACAATCGCGGACCTGTCGCGGTGTCGCATTGCTTTATAGCGCCAATAATTTCTTCAACGCAGCTTTCTCGAGCTCTCGCGTGTATGTGTATAACGCGTTAAATCACACGGTGAGACAAAACAAATTGCAATATCATAACGCGACGCGTGAATCGACCGGGCGTAAATCCGATGTGTATGCGTTTTTTTTCTGCCGAATCCGTTACTGTGTATTTTTTCCGTGACTGTGTCAGCATTCCGGGAGGCATACGCAACAATTGACATTTTGTGCGCCGGACGACCTGGGCCGCGCAATCTCTCCCCCGCGGAGAAAACCGAAAAACCAGTTTACGCGCGAATCTGTGTAGGAGGCGTGTACGTGTGAACGCGACACCCGTTATCTGTCCGCGAAATATCCCGGGATATTTCGAATAACAACAAACAGACCGAGCCCCTCTCAATGAATTAATATGTATTTGGAGGAGAGTCTACAACGACATTATTAATGAGAAAATTAATTTACTAAAATAGTATCTTAATATGTATTTTATTTCAAATGTACAACATATGCATCGACGATGATTATTAAAACGCGAATACACAATGGAAGAAAATGTTTAAAAAATTTTCGCAATTTTGCGCTATTGTTTCGACGTGTAGGAAAAAATAATTATTAAAGCAAGCCAACTCAAGAACAAAAACTGACTTTCTAGACTCTCCATGACGCAATCTTGCAAGCATTTCTAATCAAATAATCATCACGCGTACAAATGTGATTGGCGTTCGAAATAAGGCCGATAGGGCGTTATCGGCTGGTAGCAAAAAAGCAAAACAACTTAACAAAATCTTTCAATTGAAGTTATCGATATTTTGGAAGCAACAGATGATCCTTATCTCAAGACGAGTTTTTTTTTCATAATAAAAACGCTACAGACATACGTAGCACGTGATTTAGCGCGTCTACGTGATAAGCATCCACTAGTACGTTCACCTAAATCGATATGCAAATGCAGCACGAGACCTGTGCGAGATATACCGGAGTTTCAATATCACTCCGACACGCATCACGCTTGACTTTGCAGAGACGACTCTCACGAATCGCATCTGTTTAAGCCATTTCGCACATTCTGTGGCACACAAGCTTGCGATAGGAGAGAGAAAGTGATTAAGCGAAATGATCACGTGAAAAAATATGATAGAAGAACGGCAATAAATTAAAAAAAGGGAACGAAATTAAATGAAAGGGTTCGGTGACCTGGCAATTTTATAGGTGATCATAACACAAATTTATGTCTAAAAGGTCCACGAAAAGCGTCCGCCCGAGAATGGACGGATCATAAAGAGTTGGCGGATAAATCACGATGAGATGTTCTATTCCATGCTGGGCGAAATAGAAGGGCACAAACGGACGTGGGAGTCTTCGAGCATTAAAAATATAAAGCGCGCGGTGGCGCGGAAAGATGCAAAGAGCGATTAAAAAGGGAGGCGACGACAAAGACAGCTACATAGTTCGCAAAATTGAAAAGGTTGTGTGCTACGTTATTCAGAGATTTCAGGAAGATATTCCTGGAGTTTTCCTGGCTGCCGTAGCTTGGACATTTTTCAATTATTTTTTCCCGGTTATGTACATGTTTCTCTCATATTTTATTATGTATTATATTTTATTATCAGATCTATTATATTTTATTATCAGATAGATAACTGTGTATATAGATAAATGCGTGTAATATCTATTTAATTAGAGATGCAAATGTTTTTCTTTCAAATAGTTTTTCTTTTCAAGCATATTTTGGAAATGTTAATAATTGTAATATCGATAAGAGCGATAAATTATAATTATAATTGTAAATACTGATAATACTGATATATTGATAATTGTTCACAAATGACTAAATACGATAAATTTCCTTCTTATCACTGTGAAAAATTACAAATGTTGTTCTTCACAAATACAAGTGGTAATTTCACGAACCTTTTGATTTATGATCAAAGGGTAAACACTGAATGCAGCTCGTGCTGACAGAGAAGCATGCTAAATGTATATTAAACATACTATAATTCTGTTTAAAAGATAAACATTGTGTTATGCCCTGTTTAGATATGAGATTACACACTTCACATGATTGTAACAAGCTAGAAAATTGTTATATTTAACTTCACTTATGATAAAGAGATGAGAGATATATTTATTATATAATTCTTTTTCTCAAATGTGTAAATATTATGTGTGAGGCTAAATTTTCATTTTTATTTTTAAGGAAGAATCATTTAAAATTTAGAATGCATATATGTAAGCTTTAACTTTAATAAATAATCTTCATAATTGTAATGATTGAAATATAGTCATGTTAACAAATATATATATTCTTATATTACTTGATTTGTCTTTCATTTATATAAGAAATATATATATTTTTTTAACAATTCACACGTAATTACAAAAATAAATGTATTATTTGTAATCGTTCACAAGGTTATTCACACAGGTGCACCTATCAAATTTAATCGAAACGCCTTTCATAAGGCACAAGCCGCGCACTCATCCGAACACTTTAGACAAGAGAACTGACCTCTCTCCAACAGATACGCTGATCAATTTCGTGACGGTGCCGTCACACATACGGGATATTCGATTAACTTTTTGTCGCCATGCTTAGCGCATCCATGCGTGTATCCAAAGTCGTTAATTAACTGTAAGGTCCCTCTATCCTCGTGCATCGCGCGTCTTCCGTATCGGGATGCAAAGTAGCTATTAGCCGGATCCATTCTCCGCCTTCATTAGGCAATAAACTCGGATAATTATCGCCATTACGTGTAGTCATTTTCCCTCTCTCTCTCTCCTCCCCCTTCTCTTTCTTTGGTATTGTGTCGAGCTGCACCGCGAGGCTCGAAAAACGCCCCAATACCCGGGATGTCGCGAGATTGCAATGTCTAACCGTGTGTGCAAGGATCGCGCATGTGTGTGTGTGTGTGTTAAACGTTTACCCAACTTCTTCCCCCGACGTGGCGAATGCGCCGAACGTGATCAATTATTGAATTGCCGTCTTCTCTTCGCCCCGAGACTCGCAGTATTTTCCTCGCTCCTCCTCCACGTTCTCTCCCTAACGATCTTGTAATACTTTCCGATCGCGATAATTCACGCCATCCTGTCTTTTCGAAAACTATCCGAGAATTTATCGCGTATGGCTAAACTAAATATTTGTCAAAACGAAGATGCTTTTAGTAGAAATAAAAAATTAATGTTTCCTCCTTTGGTTATTTATTATATTTTCGGTTTTATAAAATTTAATTTGACAACATTTTTATTTTTGACGGTATAATTCACCTAGCATTTTTCTCGCGAAAAATTAATGTGAAATCAAGCGACAACTTAAGACCGTTCCTCGTCTTTTGAAAAAGTCAATTGTAAAGTTCAAATCGTGTCTCGTTCGACATACGGTTTCACTAACATATACATTTACTCACAATCAGTTTTAACTCTAGCGAAATGCGCGAAACGTGATCGATTACAGACATCGTTCTCTCGCGAAACATGATCTCGCCACGAGCTTGGGTCTCATCAACTCGTCGATCTCTTGCCGATTTCTACGTATCCATTTCCAGTATCTTAGCTCTTCAGGTAATGCTCGATGAAACACGAGCGTGAGACACGTAAGTCGTACGCCGATACAGAAAAAAGGAGAAGGTTAAAACGAATTTAAATAATTTAAACATTTTGAAAAATGAGAAAAAGCGAAATAATACATTACATTTTCATATATTTCGCGAAATATATTAATCGTGCCTCCTCTAAAAAAAAAAACGAAAACGTATAGAGAGTAAAACAAATTATTTATATTAAATAAAATGTTTCTAAGTGATGAATCGGCAGTCTTGGATGATCGATTCATGACGATTATCATCGAACGAAATATATGCAAATTCGCTTTTAGCGTACGTCGTGCGTGAGGGAGACGAGGACGAGAGCAGAGGTTAATGATATCTCGATACTGCTGTATAGCTATTGCTGATATCGAAACAATTCTTCTTACGAGACTTTCTCTTCGAGAGACTGCCTCTCTCTTTCTCTCTCGCTCTATTTTCCCCCCGAAATGATTCACGCGATTCATCTCTCTCTCTCTCTCTCTCTTTCTCTTTTTTTCACGTCGTCCATCTCTTTTTTACGAATGATAGTGCGCGGATATAACACAAGAGCAACGAATATTGTTTAACTCTCGCACATCACGTACGTATGTGTGCGTACTCTCGAGATGCCGACTCGATTTGCATAACGCGTTCTCGTAAATTATCGAACGCCTCGGCATTCCCGTGTAAACAACGTGTTGAACACGTGCGCGCCGAAAGATGGGATGCATTAGACATCTATCTATTAATGAACAGCGCAGAATGGCGTTTTTTTCAAGCAATGCTTCGTAGAAGTAAGATACATTTCTTGCGCACGAATAACGTTCCTTATACATAATGCATTTTTCAATAGAATTTTATGTATACACTTTAACTTTTAGATATATGAAATGAAATCTAGCTGAAAAAATTTTCTAGCAACGAATTTAAATATACAAATTTGCCTTTTAATGAATTCCTTCTTATTTTTTAATGAATTATATCTCTACTCCAGCAATAATAAAAAAACATGTATGCAAGAGATAGTAAGCTCGTTACATGTTTTATTATGCGAATTCTTACAAAAAAATTATAAGAAGTATTTTTTATATTTTTTAAATATTCGCATGAAATAGTAGACTAAATTTTTCTTGTTTTGCAAAACACTGGTTTTACCTTCAACTTATAAATAAAATTCATAAATTATTTTAACGAAGCGAATGAAAGTAAAAGCGAAACTAATTCAAATCGGATTTCACTAATCTCGTTACATTGCTAATATCCAGTGAAACATGCAACGTTTTCAATAAATAAGCAATGAATATTTCGTGCTATAAATAGCGGAACAAATGCGAGAATAAAACTCGTATTTGGAAAGATTCATTTATTTCACGGAATTTTATTTCGATGATATGTATCAGAAAATACGACTATCATTTAATTTAATATTCTTACTAATTCTAAGCGCGAGACACCGTATAATGAATACATGATCGGCGCGAAATAAATCCTTCATTTTGAATACGTCTACAACCGACTCTGCGCGATTGTAGCCCGCGGCTGTTGGAAATTTACGAGGTAATGTCAATAAAACCGAGTCCGAAACTTTTCGAGGACTTTATGTATTCTTCGTCAAGAAGACCCTCTTCTCTAGCCTGAATAAACGGAAACTCTTGGATTTCTCCAAGTTTATTCTCGCCTTCTCCTTCAAGGCCCACGCGTGTGCTCGCGAATACCGGAATACAATCTGGCGCATTGTTATTTTAATCGCTCTCTGTTTCCGAGTCTGCGTATAAGTCAAGCAAAGTCGATGCGATAATCCGAAACTCTGTCATTAAACAGACAGTATTTATAACTTTGGTGAAAAAAATAAAAATGCGTCATCGTGACACATATGCGTATCGCGATTGCAGACTTATTTACTTACGAATAATTATTATTATCGTCATTATTTGCATTAATAAATGTACAGCGTTGTGCGCAATCTTTAATTTGTCATGCGACGTTAACGCATATTTAGTAATTCGATTGTAATAAATAATATATTAAAGACGCACGCGCCTTTTTTGACCAAGCGAGGAATCACTTAATTAAAGGAATGTACTCCGGCAATAATCGTAAATCAATGTTTACAAGGATTTTTGCACGCTCATTATCAGTAGCACTTCAATTCTTGATTCAATTCTATCCCCCCTTTTTTCCTTTTTCCTCCAACATTAAATCTACGAGGCGAATAATTAAACAGCGGCCTTGAAGCGACTCTTTGCGAGAAAAGATGATTTTTGCGATATTATCGAAACTCACGCAAAACCTCTCAGCGTGCACGTGCTATTTGCGTAATAATATTTACGTTTGAACTCCAGACTTGAAGAATATATTTCCACTACGTCAAATTATTCATTTATAGTAGCATAATAAATTTTGAATATTTAAATTTACTTTGAATATTACGTAAGTCAGAATAAAAATTATCAATAAAATAAAAATTATAATTATGTCAATTACAGTAAAAAAATAATGTAAATATTATTATCAGAAAACCCTATTATAATTTTCTCGAATCGTTTCTCCAAACAGAAAGAGTCCACGGTTATCTTTAATTTTGGATACCGAGGCGTTGCCAGTTGGATCTCTAAAATGTTTACCACCGACCGACTGAGGTGCATTGCGAATGACGATAAATCCAGATAGACGAGTTTCAATTTATGCTTCAATGCACTCAGGCACTTGCCCGAGAAGGTCACGTCTCTCATTACGGGCTAACGATTCGATATTAAGTCCCATGTTTGCTCCTATTGCCGCGGAACCGAAGGGAGAGTTCGATATCTCGTATTTGCTATTCGATCTCCAAGTTTCCCAACAGAGAGATTCTGCGGAGAAGCTCTGCAAATATGAGACCCATGTGAAACCCGTATCTCCGGTCTTGCATTTACCAAGTTTCCTCATTGAAATAATGCTAAAGAGTAAATCGTTCTGAAATATATCGAGATGCATATAATTTCAACGATAATAAAACTGATAATATATCGTGTTGATTATTTCACAAGATTAAAAATTCGAGTTTTAAAATAGAAAAGATATTAGAAAAGCACATCCCCTATTAATCTTTTTCTTTTACAATTACTACAGAAATTTCTATCTTAATATATTCGATTTTACTTAAGGATGACTATGACAAAATAGAATGATTGTGGTACAATATTATGAAACGTCACGGAATAAAATTGAAGAGCTTTGTCGGCTTTGCAGATTTTCTGCGAAAATTGCGCGTATAGGATGGCCACCTAAGAAGACGACGTGCCAATTTCCGCATCAATCATCTGTCGCAAGGGCGAGCCTAAAGAGAGTTTGAAGACTTGGCGCCAGCAAACCTGCGTCAATATTTATTATTTGTGCATCGCCCGGGCGTGAGAGAATGCGGGACAAGAAACAGTATGTGATTTAACAATCTACCATGATTTTTTTCTTAATGACTTGTACTTTGAAAATTATAAAAATGTATGTCTTAAAAAACTTGTACAAGACATAAAAAAATATAATGAAATAGGAATAAAAACATATATAATATATTTAATTTAATTTGGAAAATTATAGTTATTAATATTTAATTGCAAAATTTATTCTTAGCAAAGTCATCGCGTGAAAAATAAATTTCAATGATAAATCTTTAATATCACTTTAGCATTTTCATTATTAATAATTGATTGATTGGACTTTTATGAAATATGTTGTTGCAAATTAATTTTGCAATACTTGATTAATAACTGGTTGGGAAACGAAAACGTACGTTCTCTCACCGTAAATATGAAGTTTTAGAAGCGCAAAAGAGCGCGAATCGATTGCCCTGATATAACTGTGTCAACTTGAATGTATTTATCGTAGCTTATAAAGTCTTTATATATCAGCATAATTTAATCTAGCCGCTAGCACTCTGGGTTAATTAAACCGCTATAAAACTAGTTTAACAGAATGAGAAAATAGTCTCCGTCGATCGATCTTTGCGAGTCGGTGACACCCTTTGTGGTAATCTTGTTATCAAATATCGATTCATATGCTCGCGTAATATATCACAAAAAACGTATAATATATAATATATAAAATTTTGCCGTATATCGTTTACCGCAAATTGCAAAAAATTGATACATTCCCAACACCGAATTATGTATTACCGACATAAATATTATTGCAAAATATTTTATATGCGCATACATCTTAATATCACATAAGCCACATAGCAATTTTTCGTTATCGAATATTAAGTGATCTATATCGCTTTTTCTCTCCCTATTGCATGTGCAATAATTAAAGTGCATATATCGCCAATATATTATCATAGGTATCGATGGAACTACTTAACGAAACCGGTACTGTACAAAGTTCCCTGCCGTAAAACTTGGGCGAACGAGAAGTTTAAGTACTTTCGTTTTAATGGTCCATTAATGGTGCATAATCGAGATGTTATCTAATTTTTATTGATGAGATTAATTCAAAAAGACATCAATCTTCTAATATAAATAAATATCTTTATATATTAAATATTTTATTACGTGACAATAAATATATTTCGTTTATATGAAATATTCCTTCCCTCTATATTATTTGATAAAAAGCTTTCAACTGCACGATATTAAGATATATAAATATACATGTAAATATCTGTTTGTTTAAAACTTTGGACAAATGTTCTTTTGTGATCAGAGTAAAACAATATTTTAAAGACACTTATCAAAGCTGGGCTTATTGTATTTCGAAAAAAAGATGTCCGGTGTAAAATTGTCGGCTAAAAAATTGAAAACACATTTAAAAATGAGAAGGAGGCAACACAGAGAAGAGGGAGAACTCACGTATCTAAGCAGTCGGAATGCCGTGAACTCGGGTTCAAGCTTTACGAGTGCGCTGGGTGCGCGCTGCGATATCGATTACTGGGAACACTAGTGCAATTACACAATGAAATAGTAGTAATGGCAATATCGCCGATAAACCTGATCGCGCATAGCACGGGAACCCGTATGCGATACGTATGAACTTCGGTCAAACAAGAGAGCCGCGGAGAATCGTTGTTGAATCGTACGATAAATCTTAATTATTTCCGCCGGGAGAAATGCACAAATGCCGATACATTCCTAAAATATAGCACATCGTATAGCTTATATATTTTATTGCAACGATTATTACCCTATCTGTCATTCGAAGCTAAAAAGCTATGACATTTCCAAGTGCATCTTTAAATCAACAATATTTTAATATACGATAATACGAAAAAAATGCCTTCAAAATTTATTGTAATTATTTGAGTACAGTTTTATTTGTATGATAATGGATTATATTACTTCGTGTAAACCGAAATCAACATGATTAAAAAATTTTTTTCTCGCTTTCCTTTACAACGAGAAGTAATCACGTGTGCGCGATGTAATGTCAATTGTCAATTTTTCTAGTAAAAATATAAAATGTACGCTTTAAGTAGTTCATTATTTTGAATCAATTGTGAAGACTAACTATTAATTATTTTTTTATTAAATGTATTAAAATTTTGATCGGCAATGTATATGTGTATATAACATATCTGCACATTCAAGAAATTCTCTTTCCAAGTTTCTTTACCATATAAGAACTGCGAACATCTCTGACATCTGTTACATGCGATTATTTTTCTTATTTATGCAACTGGCTCAGAAGAATTTAATTCCCATGATGACTAAGAATGTTTACATAAATCAAAGAAGCGAACAGTGTTTCGTATGACCAAAAAAGGTTGGCTCCAAACATCAATACTTTAACAAGAGAAGCCAGCAGTTTCTTTAAAAGAGTCAAATTTATTCTGTTTTTTATTGATGTTGTCGACTCCTCCAATAAAAGTATTTTAGCGAAATTGTTCTCACACACACACATATACACATATACATATTATAATCTTCACAAATTCTTGAACATATTGAAAAAAAAGTAGGTTAGTATATTTTCGTTATATCGATGATTAAAACTAATTAAAAAATAAAAACTATCTTGAACCAAAATAAATATAACTATGAAAATAAAATAAATATAATTATGAAATATTTAATTTCTTCAAAACGCATTACGGAAGTATCACGCGTACGATTTTAAAGCCGAATAAAATACAACGGTCTTTTCCCCCGCGATTCTGAATGATTTATGCAGGTCACACGCGAAAAGAGTGGCAGGTATAAGTTACCTGTCTATGTGGACAGTAACTTATACCTTACATAACACGTTACCTATCGTCACGTGTCGCGGAAATGCTCGCTTTATTATTTCCGGAAGGGTACGCAAACGCGGAAGACATGAAATATAACCGAAGTAAAGTCGGTCGTTCAAATCTAACCAGCCTATAGAGGATGAGAAGAATAGATCGTAGCTGCACCTTCAGGTGGACTTGCGATATTTCTCTTGGATAATTAAAAAAATTAATCTTATGATGCAATTTGATTTGATTGGACGCCGAAAGATATTTTTATTTATTGACTTATAACATATTAATAGTTCTGTGCTCTTTAGAGATCATATAATCCATTTGTCATCTTATATAATCGCGTATATAACTTTTCAATTATACCGTGAAAAGCAACTTTTTACCTGTCTACCTAGTATCTAATATAAAAAAAACTCTCTAATGTAAAAATACAATTTATATTCTAATGAACTGTTGGAAATGGCGGACACAAATTATAGATAATAATTGAAAAATGTTTCCAGTGATCTTGAAAATTGACGAGAATAGAGATGATAAAACAAGGAAAACGGACTATCTCATGTCAGGAAAGACAAGGATACGCGAGTAGAAACTATGAATGGCGGATGTGTACAAATTCATGAAACAGGGAACGTCCATTCGATGGCAGAAGCGAAGACAAAAGGTCTATGCAATGGAGATGGCGAACAAATGGGAATGTTTTCATTTCGATGCAAATGCGCGTGTGCGACGCTTCGAGAGTGAAAAAAAAAAGATATAATCGATGGCGAGAGATTGCTGATACTTTGATGATACGTACGATGCGCGGAGACAAAGAAGAGTCGGGAAATTAAAATACTCTCACGACTACCGTACTATACGATCCAGGTAATTGTGAATGATCGAGAAAGTATGAGAGGATGTATTACGGCACAAATATAAAAAAAAAAATAAAATAAAATGCACGAGTATAGATAGAAAATATATAGAATAGATGGAAAATATTCATGTCCATTTAACATTTGCAAATAAACGTGTAATGCAATTACTAAGAATTTATAGCACGCGTCACAGAAAGGCATCACAATTTTAATTTAATTATTATATTATATTTAATTATATTTTTAATTGTGTGTGTATATAATTATATATAATATCATATAAATCAAGAGACAGAAAGGTAAAATCGAAAAAAAATAAAGAAAATAAAATTCTAAATTTTAATTTCCAGACTTTTTTCGAATTTTCTTCATCCTAAAATTTCAAGTAATTTTAAATTCAATCGATCTTTCTACGAGATATATAATGCGCCTTCCGTTATATATATTTCTGATCCCATTGTCAGTATTTTCTGGTAACAAAATTGCGTCGCGCCGTCTAAGCTACGAGCTTTAGGAGATCAAACCTGCAAAAATATCGTTCGGTTTTACGGACATCGACCATCCGTTCGGTATCGATAACAAAAAGACGGAGGCGACATAGGCATCCGAATCGAGAATTTTCTGCGGTCAGGTAAAGAGTCGACGGGTGTCGCGTCCATTCGCAAAAATCGAACTTTCTTGCTTTGACGTGAAAACGACGGAAAAAAGCGCGAGGTCGTTAAACCTGGCGGTGTAAGAAATCCCGCCGAACCCACATGAGAGTCGCCGCAGAAAGAAATCTCACCCTCGCCTTATTTTCCTTTTTTCCTTCGCGACAGCCTGATACACGTTAGCGCGATGGTCTCAGCGAAAAAGTGAAAGAAATGCGCGAAAGAAAAAGAGAGAACATATATGTGTTGAATTTCGCGAAGAACACATATTTACGAGATGTATGTAAAAAAACTAACGTGTAAAATCCGATACGTTACTACTGTTTATTATTTTTTGTTGCTGGATTACGTAATCTATTTACAAGCCAATGTCATAGAGAGAGAGAGAAGGAGAACCATACACCTTGAAATTATTCTATATAATAATTGAAAGAATTAATAATCAGTTATTTGACTTTATCTTTTCGAAGATAAATAGTAAAATGAGAAAAAATAAAAACAAAATCGGTAGAGCGTCATATTGTCGATATAAATTTTTTGATGCTTTTAAATACAATCATAATTAAAAGTCCTCCCTAACAATATGTTAGCATTTTTCGCAATTTTCATAAAATAAAGTAAGAGACGTATGTGTAGTATGAAAAAAACAAGAAATATTTATTTCTGAAAGATAATATGTAATCATGTTTTTAAATATACTTTTTCATCAGAATTATATTTGTGTGTGTGTGTGTGTGTGTGTGTATGTATGTATGTATTTATTAAAATATAAAAAAATTCTAATATTATATATAATAATTTAATTGTTATATTATATATAACAACATTTATTATAATATAAATATATTTAATATTTATATATTCTCAATTTTCAATATTTATTAATTATCTCTCTTGTTTATTTTATGAAAATATTGAAACTCACGAGCAAAAGTATGATAGATAAAAAACAGGTAAAATTAGTATTTTTTTAGTGTCTCGATAATTAAAAAGGCAATGTTAGAAAAAGAGAAAGAGAAAAGAAGATCAAATTTTTTTTATTCAATTCATTTTTTTTCAAGAGAAAATATTTCAAATATATATGGATTTACATGATTTATATCTACGTCTCTCACAGCAAAATGTATAATTTTTCATTTCATAATAAACATATAATTTAATTAATATATTTCGTAATAAACATAATTTAATTAATATATTTCATATTATCAATTTTTACTCCACTTTTTTTGAGAGTCTCTTTAAACCACATAATGGACTTTTAATAGCCTTCTTTTCTCTTTTATACAGTAAATTAATATTTATCATTGCAACAAAGTGTATATAATCCAGGAAATCAAAACCAACATTCTTGGTATTGCACACATGTGTGTCCGAGAGATTACGTGCAAGCGGCAATAAAAAACGAATCAAACTTTTACGTGGATAAGTAATTCATCGTGTTAGTCTCTTCGAAATTCTTCATTTTTTTATTTAAATTCAATTCCTTCTGCGAAGAATAACACACGTGTGAAATTTAATATCCACATTATTAATTAAATCGATATACAATGCAACATATTCGTCGAAAATACAATTTTAAAAAAAATTCAATATTAATATTAGTAGAATTCAGATTTTTTGTTCAGATCATATTGTGTGAAAAATAAATGTAATATAAATTGTAAATTTAATATTAGAAAAATAAATTTAATATTAGACAAAAACAAGGCAAGTTATCGATATTTTTCCAGCTCAAACCACCAGCCTTTAACCGGTAACCACCAGTCGGAGCAGTCCGAGAAATTTAATTCCGCCGCTGCACGATAATCATGCTCCGACATTCATATGTGACATGTAAACATTGCGTGCACTCACCGCAAACGTTGAGCCAGCCCTCGACGCGGCAGGGATACTCCAGCTTCATCTTGGTACGCGCGAAATCCAGGTCACGATGACGGCTCCTCGTCAGCACAGCAGGTCGCACTGATCACACAAACCTCCCCCCTTTCCCTTCTCTCCTTTTCGTCCACCGGTTATCACTGAGAAACGATATCGCTGATCGCCGCGACACACATTCTTTCGCGCGTGCGAAAGACGCGACGCGGGACGACACTCGCGGTCTCTCTCTCTCCTCCTCGTCGAGCACGCGCTCGCCACACGAGGCTGACACGCGGAAGCGATACGACAGATACACCGACTGATTTGCAGTTTCGCGAGAGAGAAACAACGGGGCGGAGGGAGGTTAGACGCGCCGAAGGAACACGCGGGTGGTCCAGCGAACGTGAACAACACACAGCGAAGGGTAAACGCTCACTGCACGCGCGCGCGCACACGCGAGACGCACGCGACGGCGAACAAATCTGAACTGAGGCGCGAGCGAGCGACGCGACCGGCTCGCGGCGAGATCCTATCTCCCTCTCTCTCGCTCTCCCTCCCTCTCTCTCTCGCTCTCCCTCCCGCCCGCGCCGGCCACTCTCGCTGTCAGGTGGCCGACCTCCTCTCTCGCTCGAATAACCCGCACTTTGATACCGCGCGATAGCCATCGATTCCCTGTAAGAACGATACTTTACGATAATTATGGAAATATGTACACTCGACCGCGACTATTTTGCTGCCGTTTAGAGTTAGACTAAAACTATGTTAAATAAGATAGAGAGTGGTTCCGCATGATTTTTTTTTATACACGACGCCATCTCGACATCACATTTGTTACTAATTTATACGAATGCAAAGTTTCCGAACTAATAGATAATAAATAAATATGTGTTGAATCATATCCGTTATCGATTAATGACAGACACGGCAATAGAGAAAGATATATCGAGATATTTTTATATCAAGAATAAACTTTTTCTTACGTGACGTTTGTGTATCTTCGAATCTAAATGTTCTAAAGTTACAACTTTTTTAGAAATGTACGATTTTAAATTGACCAATCATGGCGCGCATGCGCTAGTGAATCTGTCCCCAGAAAAACAAATTTCTGCTATCACAAAGTTCGCTCCATTTGACATTTACAAATATTTCGAAGCGCTTGATTGACCAATTGGAATAAAAAAATCTTTATCTCGAGAAATCTTATTCCGATCGATCAATTTCACAAACAAAATGTTTTTAACGCCAAATGGAGCGTATATCCATAATCTTGATGTTCTCATAATTTCACAAAGATTGTTAAAGAATCAAAAACTATTGAACGTATTTACTATGAAACGTTTAGATAAATATTGAGCCTTTCAAATTGATGGCTTCAAGAACAAAACGACATTTAGATTCGGAGCAAGTCGGCTGTTATCCACGCATAAAAAAAATTATTGAATCTTCTCTCTCATTTCTAATACACGATAGATCGTAACGTTTTCGTATAATTTCTTTATTACCTATTCTTCTATTCAGAGGCGAATTTTTTGCCGTGTTCAAGGCGGTCAAGGGTTCGCGATTCTTCCAACGGGGGTTTCTCAGATCTTTAAAAATAAAGTCCAAACGAAAAATAATCGTATGCGCGAGTCTTAAAACGCGCTGAAAACAATTATTCAACGAGAACTTACCGCTAAAATATACGAAGCAAAAGAGGAGAGGAGGAGAGGACCCCATTACCGTATCGCGCAGGTGCCGATCGAAGTGGATACTCGGCCAACTTCGTTGTGCAATTCGGTGACGAGATCGCCATCTGGCGAGCAGAGCGACAGTCAGTCCTAGCAACATGGCGCTCAAGGCACAAGTCGGTCAAAGTGAGTAGCGTAAAAAAAACAGAAAATTCGTGCAGCATCATTTCTGCTTCGAGCGTCATTAATCGCGACATCGTTGATCGGCCACGTGGCCACGCGATCGCACCGATCTCGCGTCTATCAAACGCCGTCACGTCAACGAAATTCACCTCGAATAGGCGTACGCGCTCCCCTCTCGCTCTTCCTCGCCCCCCACGATGATTCATCGGATGGCGAGGAGAAACGTCAAACACTCGCTCGAGAGAGAAACGTACTTTCAATCTTGGTTCCGATCGAGAATTTCGGTTTCAGGGAATCGGAATTCCCGGAAATCGATTACCATTTTCGAATTTCGATGTTGCGTGTCAATTGTCAAGCGTAAACACCCTCCCCCCGCTTTTCTGAACTTTTTGCGGAAGTGATTTTTTAATCCCCGGTTTTCGCGGTTTTCTGACAGTTTTGAGACAATATGACGACAATAGACGAATATCGCGAAAATATCACAGCGAAAAGTGAAAGGTCATTGCGATGCGTGGGAAACGTGGTATTTTCACGTTCAATGATTATGAATGATAAGATCGTTTAAAGCTCAATCTCGTCCATGTCGCGAGGAATCGAGAGAAAAAAAGCAGCGTGCTAATTTTTTATCAACACGAATGACGTCTTGAACAATGAGCGTGTTCAGGCGCACTTTTCTCGCGCAAATATCTGTTGCTCTTTTGGAGTAATTCATTGTTCGATATCGGTATACTTTCGAAAATGTAAATGTAACTAAATGTGCTTTTTGTTCGAACACGAAATTCGCAATATTGCACTTCCATATGTTAATGAGATGCATGTGTACATACATATATATAATCATAATGTTCTCTTATATTATTTTCAATCTTTCCCTCCCTCTCATTTAAAATTATACATGCATAATTAAATGGAATAAATATTCTACTCATACAGTACAGAATATTGCAACAATATTATTAATATTGTTGTAACATATGGCAATATTGCCGCAATGTTATGTGCTGTATGGGTTAGTAACACGCACACACATTTTATATTAGCTTGAGTTGAATAATCTGAGAGAATAATAAGTCCCTTTCGTTTTCTTACTTTGTTAAACGACCGCAAAGTTCGTCTTTTTCGTATAAAGAATTAAAGAAGATTTCTGTTTTGCATCTCGCACGTCTATAAATAAACCAAAGGGGATATCGGAAAATGGGGTCTGCAGCTTCCTTGATACACGCCTGAACGCAGTGACGTCACTTTTCCATAGGGACGATCAATATATGTACATGAAGAGCGTCAAAAGACTTCTTAGTGGCTCAATCTGCGTGTCAACATCGTTAATTGTTAATGATCGCACTGTCAATAACCCATGCGAAATTAATTACGTTCCCTCATCATCGTTGGCATTAATTTTCCCTCATCTTATCTGATCGATGAAGCAAATTCACTATTTCTCCCTATTCTCGATTTCTCGAGAATAAGATGTAATATTGCAGAGAAGATATTACAAGTTATTTTTTATTTTTTAAATATATAATTTATGAGAGATTATTTCAAAAAATTTTAATAGTAAGTTAATTGAGAGAGTTGCAATAATTTTCACGGTTTTTTTTCTCTTTTAAATATTTATTGATCGAGTTCCGACTTACAGAAACATGCAACATTCGAGCAATTACTATAATATTGATCTCTCCTGTCGCAGTGTGATATAAATATTACGGTAATATCGTTTTTTCTGTTAGATACATCGTGAAATTTACTAATTGAGATCTCGTGTTTTCAAAACGTCAATTTCCTTTCGTTATTCCAAATATTATCATTATTTTAATCGATTGTGAATATGCTTTAAGAACATTAGATATTATTTTTCTCGAAGATTTACCATTTTGGTAATAAATTTTTTCGCGTTGCAGAGATTATGAATGAGGTGATCAAGCAAAAGAAGAAGACAACAGGTGGGGTGGAATGGCGGATCTTGGTGGTGGATCAGCTCGCCATGAGGATGGTGTCCGCGTGCTGCAAGATGCACGATATCAGCGCTCAGGGTATCACTTTGGTGGAGGATATCAATAAGAAACGCGAGCCTCTGCCGACAATGGAGGCCATTTACCTCATCACGCCCTGTAATTCATCGGTGCAGAAATTGATCGACGACTTTAGTAATCCGACAAGAACTACTTACAAGGTCGCCCACGTGTACTTTACGGAAGGTATCGGGTCGCAGTTGTATTTCCTTATTCACGTTCTAATGATATCCCTTCTCCTCCATGGCGAATCCGAATCGGTGAATTTTGTACAACTATTTGCCTTAGTTTTCGAATTTGCAGCATGCGAATTATCTCAACAATCGAGTCTGCAATTTAATTTTCATTCAACTGCAAGATTTTTTATTTAAAATATTAATTTGCTAAATTATATTTAATATTGAATTTTAAATATAATTGTATGATAAACATTCGGCTAAAATTTTTGGCCAAAGTTGTCACACACACTCGAAATTCATCAAAATAAAACATCTCACTGATTCCCACAATCAATCACCATGCAAATGTAACCGATTATCTAAATTCAACGTAACGATACGGATTAAAACATGTTGATAAAAATTGACTAGTGTTTCGAGAAGAATAATAAGAATAATCGCACGATATTAAATCCGGTTCGACTTATCAGTTCATTATCCATGGGGTGATTCGACATACTCAGTATATTTCTTTGCAGCATGCCCTGACGAGTTGTTCAAAGAATTGTGTCATTCGCTGGTATCTAAGCACATAAAGACACTAAAAGAGATCAACATCGCTTTCATACCATACGAAGAGCAGGTAAAGCAATGAAAAACTATGACAAGGATGTTTGAGCGTTTTTGTCCTTCATGGTGATGGGCATATATCACATATACACAACACACATACATCAATACAATTATTCATCACATTTATCATATCACATTTACGCGATGATCTATGTTCACTTTTCGGTCACGTAAATCTAATCACGCGAGTCTTCTCGGATATCAGTCAGAACGATATAAATACAATATTATCCTCTCTTCCGATCTGTCCAATCCATTTTGAGCCTTTCATATGTGATTCACAAGCACACTAATAATCAGAATGCATTCATGCTTGCACTCGATGCCAGTATGCCCGGAGGAGCTGTTCAATGAAATCTGCAAGTCTCTCGCCGCTAAAAAGGTCAAAACCCTCAAAGAGATCAACATCGCATTCCTGCCATACGAATCGCAGGTGACGAAGCAGACGAAAATAATAAATAAATGCTATAGTTGTAGCTCTAGAGCGCGAAAACTTGTAACTTTATAATCTTCAAGTTATTCACGAGCTTATAGATTTCTCTGCTTTTCCGATTCGTCGAGATTTATTTTTCGATTGCAAAAAACTAGGCGATAGACTTTCTGTTGAAGAAAGAGCTTCTCATTATCTCTATTTTTGAAAGTTTCGGTATGTTCAGCATACATGCTTGTAATGTGATTACTAATCGAATTGTTTCTGTAATTTAGTCTCGTTACTTTCGGAAAATTTTAATTGGCTTGCTTATTTACTTTGCTTTAAGTATAAAACTTGTCTAATTAGATTCGCATTGTATCGCAACGAGAACATCGCAAAATTAAATATGCCATAATTTAGGTCTTCTCATTGGACTCGCGCGAAACGTTCGCTTGCTTTTACAACCCCTCTTTCTCCAACTTGAGAGCGGCTAATATGGAGCGAATCGCCGAACAAATCGCAACACTCTGCGCCACTCTTGGGGAATATCCGTCGGTCAGATATCGCAGGTAATTCTTCAAATATAATTTAAAAATAGAGATTATGTCACAAATAATTTATATAAGCGAACTCTTCAATAATATTAAATAACTTGTTGCAGTGATTTTGATCGCAATGTTGAACTCGCTCAATTGGTGCAGCAAAAACTAGACGCATACAAGGCTGATGAACCGACAATGGGAGAAGGACCTGAGAAAGCACGTTCTCAATTATTGATCCTAGATAGAGGATTCGATTGCGTCTCACCACTGTTGCATGAGCTTACGTTGCAAGCCATGGCATATGACTTGTTAGATATTGATAATGACGTTTATAGGCAAGTAAAGTTTCATTATTTTTATTATAAATTTAAAGCACAACACTGTCTAAAAGACTATTCATAATGTTTAATAGATTCGAGGCAACAGCAGGTCAAGAAAAAGAAGTATTATTGGATGAAAACGATGATTTATGGGTGGAACTCAGGCATCAACATATTGCTGTAGTGTCTCAGTACGTATATAAATATAAGACTCAAATTTTTGGAAAGATTAATAACTGTGAAGAGTATTGTAACAGTAATACTTGTTTTCCAGGAATGTGACTAAAAATTTGAAAAAGTTTACAGAATCAAAAAGAATGCCGCAAGGTGATAAGCAGAGTATGCGTGACTTGTCGCAGATGATCAAAAAGATGCCGCAATATCAAAAAGAATTGAGCAAATACGCCACGCACTTGCAATTAGCCGAAGACTGCATGAAGCGTTATCAAGGAAACGTAGATAAACTTTGTAAAGTGGAACAAGTATGTAATAGCTACTCCATAATTCATTTAATAGATGATAACTTTTTATTATACATCTATATCTTTAATTATACATCTTTCAATTTAGGATTTAGCTATGGGTACCGATGCAGAGGGTGAACGCATCAAAGATCATATGCGAAATATCACACCAATTTTACTAGATCAGACCGTGAATCATTTGGACAAGTTGCGAATCATAGCTTTATATGTCATTAGCAAAAATGGCATCACTGATGAGAATCTTAATCGTTTGGTTCATCATGCCCAAGTGTCCGTTGATGATAAACAGACTATCGTCAATATAGCAAATCTCGGCATCAATGTTGTTGTAGATGTAAGTTGAAGAATTTATAAATTAAGCTTCGAAGTTGTCAAAAAATTTTAGTAACACTTTAACTGGTAATTTATTTTTATTGCATGCAATATATTATTGTCTGACATTTGTAGAGTAATCGCAAAAAGTTATATACGGTACCACGTAAGGAAAGAATCACGGAACAAACGTACCAAATGAGTCGTTGGACTCCAATCATTAAGGATGTCATGGAGGATTCCATCGAGGATAAACTTGATTCTAAACATTTTCCGTTTCTCGCTGGACGTGCAGCCAGTTCAGGATATCATGCACCAACCAGGTATATCATAAAAATATTGTCTTTTTTGTTTAAAATTAATTAATTAAAATTATTAATCTGTTTCTCAAAACATTACTTTATATTTGTGTAGCGCGCGATATGGACACTGGCACAAAGACAAAGGTCAGCAGACTATTAAAAATGTTCCTCGATTAATCGTTTTCATAGTTGGTGGCGTATGTTTCTCTGAAATACGATGTGCATATGAAGTTACAAATGCATTGAAAAATTGGGAAGTTATAATCGGTAAGGAATATTTGGAATATATACAATTTATATATTCGAATAATTTAATATTAAAACACGATACGTTTAAAAAAATCTTATTTATCGCAATTAAAAATATTTCTGTTGTAGGCTCATCCCATATAATTACACCAAAATCATTCTTGAATGACTTGAGTAAAGTGCACGTCTAAATTATCATGTAGCTAAAAGAAGAGATGACCATACATTCCGAATCTGCCGCTAGTTTCGACTCCATCAGTAATACCAGCTATAAAGTCATCAATGATCTCTCAAATACGAAATTAGGAAACTAAATAACGAACAAACAGTCAATTCTTTAAGGAAGATGGTGAAACTCATTTGAACAAAAACATCGAGCGTATGCAAGTATTCTATTATATAGCTGTCAGTTGAGTAATATATAAAAGTATTCATGTATTAGTCAAGCACGAAGAATCTTGATCGATCAGACAAGTCATCTAGAATCAAGTGCCTGCGCGAATACAGAGTCACTAGAGATCGTATCAGACACGTTGGCAATACTGATGTAGATCGCACCAAGATGTGTAATGGGCAATCGAGCCTTTAGCAAAGCTTTAGAGATATATTCATATGCATTATGTCACTCTTTGTCGGTAATAAGGAGAGGAATTTGTGAAGATCTATGTGTCTCGTAGAAGAGAATCGTGATATTTCTGTACATTTCTCTTATTATTAATATTTTGTGTTAACTTCCGCTCGTTGAAACATGATGACTGAGTTGACATCTAAAATGTAGATCGTTTTTACTTAGTATACTTTTGCTGTACTTTTACTTAGTATACTTTTAGAAAAAAATCATAATTTTATCATAATAGAGAAATATCTCAAATCTAAATGTCACGTTGCAATTCACTTTATTCTCTTATCTTCTCTTCCCTTATCACTCAAGTACCAGTATGATATGAAGATTATTTATCTGACATTATTATTTCTAATTAATGGTACTGGATGTAAAATAAAATCTCTAGTGTGTATGAACCTAATACTTATATTCCCTTTGTTAACTTATTTATTTTTACTTTAATAATTTTATGCAATATTCTAATTTTCGAGCTATCTAATTGTCAGTTTAGACTACATTCAATGTAATTCTCCTAAGGATAGTTTCAATATATTCAGCAAATGTTCAGCACTTTCTTTGACAGAAACGACTACTTACTTCTATTGAATACAATGCCGATACAGTTATAATACTGTACTCATATGTATGTATGTGTCGTAAGATTTATTGCAATATCGAACCGCAATTGTTATGCGATTGTGGTAAAGAAGCGCTTTCGACGAGAAGTTTGCGCCTGTCGATGAATAACAATGGTAATATTCGTTAATGTAATGTCAATAAATGTTGCGATCTATTAACGGAGAGATTATTATAAAGTTAAATGATATTTATAAAGTATATCCTGTTGTGTTATACATATATATGTATATATATATGTATGTAGATTATAGTTGGAACAAAATGTTCTGCTTATAAAGGCCTAAAATGCGTTCTATTTGTCTCTTTTTAATTCACTTTACCACATGTATGCATTGCAACACAGAACACAGAATTGCTTGGATGAAATTCTTATCTAAAAATGTTTAGATATATCGACTCAGCTATCTCAAGTTTTCGAAGAGTTATCAATAATACAAGGTTAAATAAACATGAGATCTAAGATTAATAAAGTTGTCATGAAACGGACTTTAACACAGTTAACTCTGTACTGTCTCAACAGCTGTTCTTTACTGTTAGGTCGTTTAGAGTTTTTTTGTTTAATTTCTACTTAAAATACAAAACTGTAAAAGATGGCAGATTTGAAGAAAAAGGTGATTCTAGCATATAGCGGTGGTCTAGACACCTCCTGCATATTGTTTTGGTTGAAGAAGAAAGGATTTCAAGTTATCGCTTACGTGGTAAAAATTTTTATAATTATATAATTTTTTCCTGAAATAAGTAGATATAGAAATTTGATTATATTTGATTATATTTAGGCGAATATTGGGCAAGATGAGGATTTCGACGCGGTTAGAGAAAAGGCACTTAAAATTGGTGCTATTAAGGTAAAATATTTCTTTTATTTTTAACATATTACACCATTCTGATTAAAAAGGAAAATATTGCAAATTTTACAATATAAATTGATAAATATTATTACGATTATTAATAATATATTAGTTAATTGTTCAATATATTCATAATAAAACAGTAAATAATCTAGTTCCCTCATTGAAAAATTCGCATAATGATAAATTCTATTGTTCGTAAGGTTGTGATAGACGATCTTAAAGAAGTATTTGTTACTTCTTATGTATGGCCTGCCGTGGCTTGCGGCTTGCTCTACGAGGGAAGATACCTTCTAGGCACTTCTGTAGCACGTCCGTGCATCAGCCAGGGTTTGATCAAACTCGCGAAAGCCGAAGGCGCCAATATAATAGCGCACGGAGCAACCGGAAAAGGAAATGATCAAGTTCGCTTCGAATTGAGCTGCTACAGTCTTTATCCTGATATTACGGTACTTTTCACATCTATTTCGCTAACAACTATTTGACAAGCAATACAAGTTTAAAATGTATATCGATAAATTTAGAAGGAATTTATCTATTTATATGTATAGACGTTTTTCAGTAAGGGGACACAGTGTATCACTTCAACCTTGTCGATTGCCAAATGTAAACAAGAATAAAATGATTCACTGTGTTACGCTTGCTGAAAAACGCTGTGTATAATGTAGGGGAATATATTCTCTATAAATGATTGTGTATTTTATGAGCATAAAAATTAATTATATATAAAAATTATATATGATAAAAAATATAAAATTATATACATAAAGGTTTTAGCTCCATGGAGGGAACGCGAATTTTACGAGAAATTTCAAGGAAGATCAGACTTATTGGAGTATGCGCGACAAAATGATATACCGATCTCAGCAACGCCGAAGGAACCGTGGAGCACTGATGCTAATCTCGTTCACATTAGGTATAACACACGTAATGGATATTTAATAGAAGAGATTCATATTCATATTAATTTCATTTTTTATATTTATAGTTATGAATCAGGGGTGTTGGAAAATCCTGTCACTCCGGCACCGAAAGGGCTTTATAAAATGACTGTTGATCCGATAAATTCTTATTTAGATGCGGAGGAAATTGAAATTAGTTTTGCGAAAGGATACCCGATCAATGTGAAAAGTCTGAAAGATAACAAAATATACGACACTCCTTTAGCGATAATCGAATATCTGAATAAGATTGGAGGTGCGCATGGTATTGGGAGGATAGATATCGTGGAAAATCGATACATCGGATTAAAGGTGCATTTGTAGTAAATTTATAAATTGTTGAATAAAAACAAATATAACTTAATAACAAATATAATATAATATCATTTAAATGTTTCAGTCTCGGGGAATTTACGAGTCACCGGGCGCCAAAATCTTGTACGTCGCGCATCAAGACTTAGAAGTGTTCATCTTGGACCGTGAAATTCTGAGAATCAAATCGTATCTGACGGACAAGATGTCGGATTACGTTTATAATGGTATAGTTAAATATATGTATATAAAAAATATAACATTCAAATATAAGAAGAATATTAAAAATATATTTTAAATTTTCTTAGCTAAATTACTTTAAAAATGCTTATCTTATACAGGTTTCTGGTTTTCGCCCGAATGCGAATTTGTACGAGAAAGCATCCAACATTCCCAAAAATACGTAAACGGTATAGTGAGGCTGCAATTGTACAAAGGAAATGGTTGGTATAAGAATCATATAATTTGTATCAAATTAAATTAAAACCATAACATCTCAAACACACTATATTTAATACGTGGATACGATTATGAATTTAATATCTACAATAATATCAATAATAATTATTCTTCTTTCTATCACATGTAGTTATGGCGATCGGTAGATCGAGTGAAGTTTCATTGTACAACGAGAATCTAGTGTCAATGGACGTGCAAGGTGATTTCGAGCCCGCGGATGCTACTGGATTTATTCGCATACAAGCTCTAAGATTGCGAGAGTTTCATCGTTTCAATAAACAACACAATGTCTAACAGCAGCAAGAATTTATTGCGAGTTGTTTGTTTCTCAATAAAAGGTGCGATATAATTTTAACTCTTTCTCCAAGCTATTTTATTACTTTATAAATATCTGCGCGCATTTTTGAAACATAATTCAATATTATCTATGCAACTCTCTTTAAAAGTGTATGTGTAATAATAGGTATAGTATCGCATCGAGAGGAATATGTACATATTTCGTCATATGTGACCGAACGTGTATATGTGGCTAAACGTAATGGACAAACTAGATCTAAATAAAATTCATTTTGAAAGAAATTCGATTATGCGCTTTACATACGCTTTTATGCATGCGAGACGAAGAAAGGTGAGGTTTCGCAATAAAATACTACATTTTTGCTTTCATATTTTAGTTATTAATAATTAAATCTTAAGATTGTTAGAGCATATACTTGTAAGGGCTATAATATATGTGCTTATAATATACTTTTGAGGATATATTAATAGTATACATATAGTGATTTTTTTTCGTATTTGCACTCTACTTCGATTTCGCAACTTAAAGAAAAACTGTCAAATATAAAATTATGCGACAGTTGCTCCTTTAGCCGCGATTTTCTATACAGGTCTCTTACTTGCGTCTCTTATTTACTTCTGTTCTCACACTCTCTGCGTTTGTAAATATTATATAACATGCAAAATTACACAAACTAGGAAAGGTAATTTCTCTATGCATGTACACAACGAGTAGTCTCTTGTATTCACAATTGAATATTAGTTTAAATATAGTAATAAACATGGTTTTTTATTTCTGCTGATTAATAACAATATAGATTATGTGTATGTGTGTACACATATGTATACACGTATATGTGTGTGTATATGTATATATATATATATATATATATATATATATATATATATAAAATTCAGGTTCTGTCAAAGTAATTTCAATATGCATATCAAACATTTTACGCAAGAATACAATTTATTCCAGAAAAAGGAAGACATATCTATTTTTGATAGATACATCTTTTATCGCTTTTCGTTTCTTACAATTCACATTCTGTTTTGACGATAGTTATATGTGTATATATGTATGTATGTATATGTATGTATGTATATGTATGTATGTATGTGTATATATATATATGTGTGTGTGTGTGTGTATATATGTATATATATTATAGATTGATGTTGCTAAATAAGAAATCCTTATACATATGTATAATCACAAATAATATCGCATGCATTCCTAGTCATAAATAAAAATGGAATTAAAAAGATGTATTTTTAATATATGTAACATCAATTATTAAATCTCTGAAGTGTCATTTAGAAGAAAACCGAAAAGAAAGAAAAGCTTTTAAAGCTTCATAGGGAATTCTTAGTAAAGAATTTACAAATTGTATTATAAGATTATATTGGAAAAATTAAAACTCATTACAACATTTTTTTATGAATCAGCATTTTTTAATTCGATTTTTATTTATAAAAAATTATATTTAACATAAATATACGAAAGTAAATTTTCGAAAGCTGCCGTCGTTAGTGTAACGAAGAAAACGGAGATACATGAACGCAACGCTCGATAAACAATCGCTCTTTTCTCTCGCTCTTTCTTTCCCTTATTTAACAACATCAAGCATCTCTTTATATTTCAGCCATTTATTTCCTCTCATCTCATAATTATTTATATACAACCTGTTTAAATGTTCACTATCGTTAGTCATAGTAAGTCTGCTAAAATTCATGTGCCATTGGAGATGATGTGCGCCCGTGGAAACTTATATAAAAAATTACTTTTTGATACAGTTGTGATTTTGGTGTTACTTAGAGAAATATGTATGTATACTTGTTACACCCTAACTTATGCTGAGATCTAGCGGGTTATACAATTTATCTATCCGTTTTCTTTAACGATTATAAACCTTATCACATATATAAAGGTTATATACTTTTTATTGGTACTTAATATATATTTATACATAGATATATTCTATCCGTATTTAACATACTACCAATGATTTCTCTTTGTATGTACAATTACAAACCACGTATTATACAATCTTAATATCTATTACACACATTCTGTCTTTTCCTACACATTCTCTCTCTGAACTATTTCTTTCTTCCATGCATTCAATTTTTTTTTCTTCTTTCCTGTTATTACATAATTAGGATTCATATATCCGGTCAGCACGTGTGAGCACGTTATCGTGTGACGCAACATTTATGACTTCCGATAACTTTCATCATGTCTAAAGATACATGATTGGTCAATATAAATGTATATTCTACAAACCAAATAAAATCGAAACATTTTGAAGGGATATGGAACTTGTTATTTTGTATTTTCAAATTCTGTCGATGATAATCAATTTCAATATTACGTACAAAAACATTTTACACAAAAAGAATCTTATTCCAAAAAAAAAATCCATCATTGATGGACATATATTTATCACTTATATAACGTTCTTACAATTTACATTCTAAGTGTTTCACGATACACTAAAAGCAAGCATACATTAAGCAAAATGAACGATTAATGCAAAACTTTCGAGGTTGTGATAAAAGATGTGTGGAAAGAAGAGCACAATTGATATGTTTGCCGATTTTTATATAAATATAATGTGTTTCACGATACTTTAGAGGCAAGTATGCATTAAGCAAATGAATAATTAATATAAAACTTTCGCTATCAAAATTTAAAAGATGTGCACATTATTCACAATATTTGTTAGCATTCGATTTATATTCGATTCGATTCGCTTATCGGATTGTAAATAAAAAAAAGTTTGCATTTGATAAGCTGTTCGTTTGTTTGTATGCATTTTAATATATATTTCATTATTCTACCATTATGTTAATTAATACACAAAATGTGTTCTAAACAAATAGATATATATCTATACAAGTATAATTTGCTTTTATATCCCTTTGATATCATGAAAGACAATTTATGGTAGAAACATTTGATATAATTTCTGTCACCTGGACAATTCAATATCCATTATTTAATTAATTTCAACTTTATTAAATGTTATTGTTAATATATGCATTAAATATGGTAAAAGTTCCTCAGAGTGCAAGATTGATCATTTAGTGATATATAAAAGTTGATAGGTAATATCGATTGTGTGCTTCTTTCCATGAATGTCGTTTTATCGTTTTGATTTATATTCGATCCGATTCTTATTTAAAAAATTTGATTTCACGTTAATTGTTAACTTGCTCAATGTATATCTTACTCCTCTATTTTCATGCATTATTTAAATTATCGATTTTAATTAATATATAAACGATAAAATTTTCTCTAAACAACTAGTCCACATGTGTGCGCGCGCGTGTGTATATATACACACATATATATACACACACACATAAAATTCGCTTTTATAGAACATTGTGAACAAAAGAATTTCTAGCAATGAATTTGACAATTTTTGTCAACCATATCGTGAAAAATTCAATGTTCATTATTTGATTAATTTCTCAATAAGAATTATAAATAACGCTTTAGTATTTTTTAATTGCTTCTGTCGATAGTGTAATTTTTCTAATACGTTGGACACTAATGTGACATTATAATGTCTGCTATTGACAAAACTGTTGGTAGTTTCATTAAAATCAAAGAATTCTTTCACAATCTAAATACTCAAAATTTTCGAGATAAAATAGCATGTTATCATTTTCAATTATGCATTTTTTTCTTTCTCTAAATTGAATGCTTTAGACAAAACGACATGTATGGAAAGAAGCACACAATCGATATTACCTACCAATTTTTATACCAATTTATCGCTAAATGATTAATCTTGCACTCTGAGGAACTTTTACCATATTTAATGTATACATCAACAACAATAATATATCGATGACTAAATCATTGTACTAATGGCGCGCAAATTATTATTGCACCGTATAAATAGTGCAAGATCTCGAGATCTCGTAATTTTTTTAAATTTTGATTAGACAGGAACTTTGAATCATTTATATATTAATTACAAATGGCAGAAATTAATTAAATAATGGACTGAATTTTTTGGGTGACAGAAATTATATCGAATGTTTCTACCATAAATTGTCTTTCATGATATCAAAGCGATATAAAAGCGAATATTGTACATGTATAGATATATATCTATTTGTTTAGAACACATTTTGTGTATTAATTACATAATGGTAGAATAATTGAAATATATATTAAAATGCATACATTGAGCAAACGAACAACTTATCAAATGCAAACTTTTTTATATTTTCAATCTGATAAGTGAATCGGATCTAATGTGAATCAAATGCTAACAAGTATTATGAATAACGTGCACATCTTTTAAATCTTGATAGCGAAAGTTTTATATTGATTATTCATTTGCTTAATGCATACTTGCCTCTAAAGTATCGTGAAACACATTTATATAAAAATCGGCAAACATATCAATTGTGTTCTTCTTTCCACACGTGAAATACGAAACATTGTTTTATGTAAAATGCACTTAACTTTTAAAAAGGAAAATGCATAGTCGGACATGCCGTTTCATTCCGAAAATTTCGATTGTCTAGATTTAAAGGAATTTCTCGCTTTTAATATGTCGAGTTTTATTAGAAGAGAAATATATTTATTTGATCAATAGTATAATATAGAAATAATATATAGAATAGAAAAAATCGTTAAACTATAAATAAAAAAAATGAAGATTTATGTGAATAATCTTTAAAGTATCCTCTAAGTTTGATATATTGTGACCAAAAGTTATACACGCTGAACAATCAGGGGGAATGAGCCAATTAATAAAAAAAAAATCGCACAAATTACACGAATTAAGCAAATTTTTACTGAGAAAAGATTATATTGATAAAAGAAAATTATAATACATTAAATATATGTATATATATTAATAATATAATATATAATATATTAATTATACATTTATAAATGCAATTCTATTTTTTAGTTTTTAGACAAATCTTTGTCATATATTGTCGGCAATGATAATTATGGTAACGATGACACTTTGTTTGAAGTAATCCAAAATTATTATCATTGTTTCAAAAGATTAAAGATTTTAAACAAAATTATGATTTCAAAAAAAATGACTATGTGACAATTTATTAGTTGGAATTGATTGGAAGAAAATAAAATAGAAAATCTCGAATTTAGATTCTTTTAGACCAGCTAACTTTTCATATTCTCTATTTAAAACTTAAATGATATGACAAATTAAAAAATAAAAATTATGAAAGTATTTCAATATTGTGTCTGTGTGTGTGTGCTTTTACTGTACTTTATCTTTTATCAATAAAATCTTTTTCTTAACCAAAATTCACTCACAATTTATATATATTTTATTTGGGCGGCGGCTCTTAGTTATTAATCAACTCCTGTCCAATTGTTCAGTGTATAATTTTCCTCTGCTCAATCATAATGCATTCAAATATTATTTATTTTAGAATTCAAATGATATTTTAAGATTATTCACATACATATTTTTTATTTACAATTTAATAATTTTCTTGATTCTTTAATTTAACAATTTTTCTAATTCAATCCCACTTTACTGATCAAATAAATACATTTTTTTCTAATAAAATTTATTATTCACAATTTGATATCAGCAATGCGATATCATTTTCTCTTAAAATATACTAAAGATTAGATATATATAGCTTGACCTAGTGGTTGGTAGGATCGAAATTACTTCAACTCTAGAATCTTATTATTTGTAATAATTGACAATGTTGTTCTAAAATGAATTAATGTATAGCTTTGAATCTGAATGACTGGTTGATTTGCAATGTTCTTCTGGATCAATCAAGATATTATACTATAAGTATGATACTTTGATTGACGAGCAATTAATTAATGAGTCACAAGCAGATAGCCATGATGATTATTATTAAATTCATCAAAATGGATATATTATGTGAAGTGATAGTAACAAGTATATATATATTTAAATTATATTTTTAGCATATACTACATTTGTAAAATGAAATGGCGATGCCAACATCGAATTGTGAGAATAACAAATTTCGTTAGAAAACAAAATTTATCCCATCAATAGTATGATATCGAAAATATATCGAATTAAAAGAATTATTAAAATGTGGATAAATACAAACATGTGATGAATTTAATAACAATTATCATGATTATATATCCGCTTGTGACTTTTATTAATCAATTGCATACATATTTTATTGGCAACAAGCTGTATTATAATAATCCTACCAACGATTAATGACTGAACGTGGAAAAATATAAAACTTAACTAAATGTACACGACTCTTTTTTTCCCCCGCGCCTACATTCAATCTAATTTCATACATTCGGTACACATGCAATCTTCTTATTCACATAATATATCTTGTGTTTTGTCTTCAAATTTACATAAAGTACAAACTTATGAAAACCGGAAAAATGTAACACAATAGCTAGTGTAGCATTTTCGAAGTATCATATAAGTATTTATCTAATTACATTGTCACACTTTGATGTGTGTATGTCCATCAATTTAATGATAACACAATTTGTCTCAGTTTATCATTTTAATAAACTGTTCATTCTATTGTTCGTGTCTTCGGATAATCAAAAGTTCAATCAAGAGGGGTTTTATCTGTTGGAATGTCCCAACTATACCACCACTATAATAATTAGCACGAAAATGTCTGTGTCGTCAGCGTCATTATTCATATAAGTTCATCAATTAGTATTATATTCATTCTGCTTATTAATTAACGTCACCTTTTCAGATTCCTCCTACAATGTTAAATATAGAAAACGTCAAGTATATGTCCATATTCTGTCCAAGTTTTAGTGAGTCTATCATGAACAGTGTATAGTAACATTATAAAGACTCCTCAAACGCAGCCATCAAATCACTTTGCATGTTCATGTCAATCTGGCCAGCCATCTGAAAATATAAATAAACTATTTTTTCGCGAATGCCTTTGCTTTGAATGTTAAAGATAATCTAGATATATAGCTATTTAGAATAGACAATATTCAAATTCTTACAAATTTACAATTATTTAAATTATTATAGTAATCGATATTACAATTATTTAAATTATCGATAATTAATTAACATTTGTGCTAAATTCTAACTTGAAAAATTGTATAATATAAATATTTTATATGTAGCATAGCACATAAAGGTTATTAAAATTTTATATAAATTGAACATTATTCAGCTAATAATTAATATATTATTTAAATTATATTTAAACTATGGAATTATAAGTTATTTCGATCATATGCAATAAGTTATTTTAAATTCTTTTACATATGATTAAACACACAATCATAACTCTACATATTATATCGTGGCAAGACATCTTTCTAACTTTGTCTATTATAATGCTATTCTATATATTGAGCAATTTTGTTTTATTTTTCTTTTTTCTGTTTTGACCTGTTTCGACCTGTCTTTCTTTTTTCTGTTTGGAACTGTTTTGAAATAGAACTTTTGGAAGGAGGATGCGAAAAATATTAAGTACTTACCGCTTCGCGTCGTCGACGTTCTTGTTCCCGCAGCCTCTGACGTTCTCTTTCGGCAGCGGATTTATCCTGAGTGGATGAATGACTCGGACTACTACTATCGGTATCAGCAATGGCTTTCACCTCTTCCGCTCTTGTTGTGGCAGTCATAACATTTCCTTGCTGATCTCCGACAGTTTTCCTAACTTTGTCCAGAGCATCTTCTTCCTCTCGTTCCCTTCTTCTCTCACTTTCTTGCCGCATCCTCTCTCGCTCAGCTTGTTCTTTTTGCTGTCTACGCATCTCTTGCTGTTCCATGAGTGCTCTTTGCTGTTTTACAAATATTAATATGTAAGTGTATTAAATAGATAAATATATTAAATATGGAATTGAAATCTATTAATTCGTTATATTATTATATAAATAAAGAAGTTAAATCGACAAAATAGATGTTTGAATAGTGTAATTGGTAATAAAATTTATTTAATGGAACATTTCTTTGTGTGTTTATTAGTGCTTACGAGAGATTTTAAATTAGACTGAAATTGAGATTTTAAATTATACCGAAAAGTTAATGTAACGGAAAATAATAAAGGTCACAAGAGATTATGATACTAAACTGATCATATACTGAACAGAAACTAAACTGAATTTTGTCGCGCAAAGCTTCCAAAGGTCAAAATTAAATATTGTAAATATTGTCTCTGTCACTCACATGTGATCGCATATCATAGACAAAAAAGAAAATATTTGTGCGATAAAATTCGATTTAGTTTCTTTTTGGACATAGCCTCTTGTGATTTTCAATTGTCATTTTATGTTTGTCTTCAGGTTTAATTTAAAATTTCGATAAAATCAATAGTAAAAACGTTTTATTAAGTATTCTTTTATATTTCCTAATGTATTATTTAAAAATATTTTATATTATCAAATATATTATTTAAAATAGTATTTTGTGTGTAGAGAAAAATATATAATTGATTTAAAAAGTTAAAAGAAAAAAGAAAAAAATCACAGTATTAGCAACTGACCCTATCTTGCTTTTCTTTAGCTTGTTTTTTGAATGCCTGGAATGAATCTCGGGCTGCGCTCTTCATATTACTCCCTGCCGCTGATTGAGGACTTGAAGCTTGCGCCAGGGAGGACCACGAGGATGCATTCTTTACATTTTGCTCCACAGTCTGTTGAATCAATAATATTTAATAAATAAAATGCCCAATAGACGTATATACAAAAGGAATTTTATTTTTGATATATATTTATCACAAACATATATATGCTATTAATCAACTGTCATTTTTAAATGTATATAAAGAGCAGAAAAAATAAAATATCTTCTAATAGAGAATATTTAACAGTTTTATTTATACATGGATAAAAATAATTGGAGATATTTTTATCATTTAATAAACGCTTATAAAAGTTGACATCTTAATGTTATAGTATACTTTCAGACAAAGTCTATTTCGAAAACTATAAATATGATTTTATATATTAACATTTTTCATCTTACTTTAACATTTTTTTATATGTCATTCATCACAAGAGATCTAATATCTGTTCCACCTTCTGACGGTATGAAAGATGTCAAAAATATCTTTGACAATTCTTTACAGTTCCCAAAAGAGAAAATTGATTTCAAAATATATCATTAAGAATGTATTCTTATTATATTTTTTTATAAATATTCATTAAATGATAAAAATACTTTTGGTTATCTTTATCTACATGTAAATAAAATAGTTAAACGTCTTCTATTAGAAGATATTTTATTTTCTACTGCTTATATATGTTTAAAAATAACAGTTGATTAAATTCAGCAACTTCCCGTAGGACATATATATATATGTGTGTGTGTGTGTGTATATTTTTTAGTGTGTATATATATAGGGTGTCCGGAAAATCGCTCGCAGTATTTCGGAAAGTAATTCGAGAAAATTTAAATTTAAATTTTTAAATTTTAAATTTAAATATTTAAATTTTTAAATTTAAATTTAAAAATTTAAATTTAAATTTTAAATTTAAATTAAATTTAAATTTTTAATTTTAAAATTTAAAAAAATTGTACCACAAAATACTATTTTAAATAATATATTTGATAATATAAAATATTTTTAAATAATACATTAGGAAATATAAAAGAATACTTAATAAAACGTTTTTACTATTGGTTTTATCGAAATTTTAAATTAAACCTGAAGAAGAAAGAGGGATGCCAAGCGGACTATAAATTATGATTTTTTTAACGTAAAAGTAACTATAACTCGGAAACGACTTATTTCCTATGTTTATATGGCTTTTTTCCTTCTTTTTGGAATCACTTTCCGAAATACTGCGGACGATTTTCCAGACACTGTATATTTGTGTGTGTGTGTGTATGTATATATATATATGCATGCATGTATGTATATATATATATGTTTATAATATCTATATTCTTTAGATATATAATTTAATTTAAACCGTGCTCAGAATATAGATTTTGTACCTTATTTTTAAAGGCTGAGGCAAAATTTGCAGCCGGATTCTTCGAGTCAGGTGGAGTCATTTTCTTTTCGGGCATCAGCTGCGAACTAGCATGATTGCCCATTGGTGGCATTCCTAGGGTGTTCATTTCTGCAAAAAAAGCTCCTGCTAGAGCAATAGTATTATATATTTGGTTAGTAAGCGGTTGATGTATAGCAGTTAAAATACACATAAAGCAACATTAAAGCATTAGTAAAGATAAAGGATTATTCCACATATAAAATTCGAGAAATCATATAATATCCAATAATGAAGATTATGCTTGAAATATAAAGAATAAGTGCGATTGAACGCAAGAAAAGACCAGAAAGCAAGTAAGCAAAAAACATAAAACTATTAAAAATTGTTAAAATGAAATTAATTAATATGCATGAATCGCATTGTGTATGTATTTTTTATACAACACATATTTGTATTGTAATAGCTGCATTAAGATTGAAATTATTTTTGGAAAGAGAATTGTATACGTAATAAACATGAATTTTTACTATAATACAGGAAGAGGGAAGATATATAAGGAAGATAAGCCCAATAAACACAGATACTGGCGCAGCCTAAATGCAAATTTAGAAAAAGGAATGCTAAGATAAATGCGCAGAAATATTGCACGAACCATCCATAGGCTTTTGCGTCAGTTGAGGTTGAGAGATGGGCAAAGGTTTTTCGTCCTTCTTTATGGAAATCTGGGAAATCTGCATTGGCATAGATATAGGAAGAGGATCGAATATCGAACTCATGCCTCCCAGATTCATTCCCATGTTCAATCCCGGAATGCCGTTGTTATTCAGCATGTTGGGCGATGAATTCCCGCGCTTTGTATTTGGAAACCCATTGGAGTGCTGTTGCGACATCGTAACGTTATGGGAGTTTTGAATATTTGGTAATGACGCAGTAGTATTAATCATATTCTCCAATTGATTGTGTATGGACATGTGCGCTGCCAGTCCTTGCGGTAGATTCATATTCAAACTCGCCATATTGATATTGCCCAAATTCAGATTAGAAGCCATACTCGTCGGCATCATATTCACCGGTTTTACATCCGGTATTAAATTTAAATTGGTATTGGTATTAGTATTATTGGTCGCATGAGATGTCTGGATGAATGGAGGATCCTTCTTAATCGCAAGTGTTTGATCCAAAGAAGGCTGCTGTGTTTGTATAAATGGAGGATCCTTCTTGATCGCGAGCGTCTGCTCCAAAGAGGATTGTGTGGTAGGTACTGAAGCTACATAAAATACATACACAAACCAAGTTACTAATTATATGCGTTCTTCTCTTTTCATACGTGATAAATCTATTTTACGCAAGATATTTATACATAATACTAATCATTTTATAGATCTTATTGTACCTGATAGATCGTACGATTGTGAAAGGACAAACTGTTTACTTATATAAATACCTGATAAAGTATTATATGGCTGTAAAAGATCAGACTGTTGGTTTAAATTTGTTCCATCTGTGGGTACGGGTGTATTTGCATTCGGAAAGGAACTAATGGTCGTCGGTGGCTGCTGCGGTTGAGATACAGCTGGCGAGGCTGTTATAGAATTCGTATTTGTAGGTGTTACGCTGGGCGGTGGAGTCGGTACAGAAACTGACGGAGTCGGTGGATTAGATGTTGGAGGCGGCGGAGTTGGTTTCTTTACAGGAACAGCCTGAGCCATAGCTGTGGGTCGCGATGGTTGCGCTGGCATAGATGGGTGACTTGCGACAGGCATGCCTTGCCCAGCTGTAACAGCAGCCACTGCGACAGGCTGTTGGTTGTTATTGCCTCCTAAAAGAATTTTTGCAATTCGTACTTTGGCAAGTCTGTGTATTAACCGTATGTATCAATTTATTTATTTTTTTTTTGTGTGTAAAAACACAACGTGCCTTCATACTCTTCGTAACTTATACGTCACAAAAACTCTGTAAATGAAACATGTATTTGTATGCATAAACATGCAAAATTGAAAAGTTTATAAATTAATAATTCTATATATCTCTCGCGATATCTATTGAAAAAAATATGAAATTGATTTCAATAGAAGTGAAGAATTATATAGCTAGAAAATATAATTACGATGTTTATATGGTAACTAAAAAAAATACAAATAAGCATATAAGATTTTCAAATATTTATGTTGAATTTTCAACAAATACGTTTTACGCGAAGATTAATAATCATACGTCATATTTATTAATATCGTGATTTTATCCGTATACCTTGCTCTGAAGGAATATTGCTTGATTGGGTTGCAGGTGGTTTTATTGGTCCCGCTGTGTTTGCCGTTGTTGGCTGATTGTTCATTAACAGGGCCCCACTATGATTTAACGTAGTAGGAGCCTGAAGAACATATTATCTTTTATCTCGAAAGATTCGTTGGTGAAGAATATTACACGTACAATATTGGAACAAGAGTTGTTATATATAAGCACCATTTATTGTTGTGCTTGTAATATGTATTCCATTATATCCTTTTAAATTCGGAATCAATTGCAAAAAGAATTCTTTGCACAATAGCACCATTCTTTGGAAAATATTTCTGATCCATTCCGTATAAAAAAAGCGATATAAATGTTCAACTCTCGTTGCGATGGGTCTTTTCTTTATAATCAGTTGTCTTACCGTTGTTACGGTAGTGGTCGTTGTCGAAGCTCCTGGCGGGTTTTTCTTTGCTTTTTTTCTATGTGGACGATTCGACGAATTTCCTGAAATTCAATGTGCCTCTAACAAGTGAGTAATGTGCAGTCAATCATCACTCTCTGTCATAACGAGAGATGAGCAACTAGTGAAATGCAGTGTGCAGAGAGGATACCAGCCATCGAGAATGTCGCAAAACGACAAGTAAAAATGCAAAGTAAAACACATTAAAAACGAACAAAATCAAACAACTTCGGACATATATTTTCTAATAGATTTTATTCATATGCTTATATTATAATTGTATCACTGTGTACAACAATGTTAATTTAAATATCTCAATTGTATGTTCCTTTTTTTTTGTGGACTTTCATCTCTCTTGGTGATTTTTTTATATTAAAAAATTTTAATACGCAGAACGACTTCGTTCTCCTCATTCTCTACATAAAGTTGGTTGTATTCAATTCATTTATGATTATGTGCGTGTGCACATATATATGTATATGTATATATGTATATATATATATATATATACATATATATACACATTATATAAATACATATATATATCGCACGCGCGTCCGCATATACATGTACATGTACACATGTCCCGAAGAGTGTTTTCACACATACATATATTTGATAGATGTATATATTTCACATATATGTATGCGAGAGCACGCGCTTGTTCTCTTCGTTTAGTGTAGCGATAATCATGATTGTAATAACAATATAATAATAATAATTGTGGCGGTGGCGAAAGTGACGATTATAAAATATTGACAAAAATCATCAAATTGCCGTATTTCTTTTCTTTTATATTTTCATATAATATAATGTAGTATATGATAGGAATAATGTATGTAAATAAATGATACGCGATAGTGATTCAACTTCTTCTTCTTTCTCCTATTTCTTTTTAATGAATTTTCGTCCTCTTTTGGGACAAAGTACCACGGTTTTATGGATTCAACTTAAAAAGATGAAGGATACACGAGAGTGACACACTCTTACAGATTGTTTAATATTAAAGTCGTAGTTAGCGCAACATTGAGATCGGTGGCAAGAGACTCCTGCTCGATGTTCATATTATGTGTGTGTATGTGTACCATGTAAAATCATCGGTGAGACGGTGATTGATACATGATGGGACAAGTACCACTGTAGTATCACGAGACAACGTCATTCTTGTTTTTTCTAGATATGTGCTCCCAAACAATTCGTGATCGAACAACAATCACAGCGTCGAAATTTATCGATGGAATGTGACGGACGAACCTTGTTCTAAAACCCGCTCGACGATAAAACGACGAAAGCAACAAAGGTGAGGAGAGGGGAAGAAAACAACGAGAAGGAGTATCAGCGTATCTTAATTTATATAATATAGTTAACTAGACCACCCACATATATGAGCCAACCGCGACTCTTGAAGAGGAGAATTAATGTTTACTTCACTCGTATAAACTTTGTGTGTATGCATTTAGGGGAAAAAAAACAAAATCTCGCGCGTGTCTATGTGTGTGTCGCTTTTCTCCTCCATAAGTGTAACTTATAGCTATTTATTAATATTTTATGATATATTAGTTTTTACTATGTACAAAAAACACGTACGCTCGTGTTATTATTAAATTCGCGATACGCAGAGAGAAAACAGATGGAACGCTTATACATACGAGTCCGAAATAGAAAGGTAATATCGGCGACGTTAAATAAAAGAGATGTATGTGTGTATGTGTGTGTGTGTGTGTGTACACGTGTCTATTTTTCGGATATAAAATATTTGGATTCCTTAAATAATCTGCTTTCGCGTATAACTAGCAGGAAGAGTGATGACATTCGACAGTCTGGATGAAAAGATGCGAAAAAGAAAAAATTTAGACGCGTGCCTGCATACAAAGTAAATGCTACAAAAATTTTGGAAGGCAATATGGATATCATTTTATAAAATGCCCTATACCTCGTGTTACAAGCTAATGGTGATTGTATCTTAATAGATGCGCCGTAGGATCTATCTAATTCAACACACGCTGCCAAAAATTTGTTCTCCCATAATCTAGCTAATTATTCGGATATCTTTCTCTCTCTCTCTCCCTCCCTCTCTCTCTCTCTCTCTTTCTTTCACTCACTCACTCTTTCTCTCTTTCTTTAGTTCACTTTCAATATTTTGGGGAAACATAAAACGGCAATAATATTAATCTGTCCGACATTTCTCATATTCTACCTTTAAATGCTTATATAATTCCAATAATCAATAAATCTCTTAACCGACGAACACTTTTTCCAATTGTGGCTTGTTTGTATCGAGAATTAACGTAGTAATTAATTGCCCTACTTCTTATTTCTCTTTCTCTCTTTTTTTGCTTTCTTTCTTTCTTTTCTGTCGGGACAGTAAGTACGCTGCTGAGTGTATGATTCATGATACTATTTAATTGTACTCGAGTGCAAATTCGATTATCCTTAATGCTCACGTTATGTTTAATTACAAGATGCTCACCTTTTGTAGGCGAAACAGCTTAGAGCGTCATTATCGGTTACGTTCACAATAAATTCTTATCAATATATATCTTCCTATATGTATAAGAACTAAATTTACATGATATCTCAACAAAAAACATTATCATGGAGCGGACATTTACATATAGAAATATAAAAACAAAAAATATCATTAAAATTAATCTTGTTTAAACTCGTATAAAAGATTTTCTAAAAATGTTTTAATAGGACGGGTTAGAGAAGTAATGTTATATTCGAAAAATCATGACAATATTCGTTACTCGGAGATTACTAACGGTATTTACATTACACATTATGAAATACTATTGCGATGAAATGTGTGATGCGCTTGACAGGAATAGCCTACTATTCTCACATATCGAGGCATGTAAAATCACACCAATTCTCATAATTCGCATAATTGTCGTTGACATAGTGATGTTAATTTCAAAAAAGAAGACACTCTTCCCAATTTTTCTTCTAATTATTTGAGCGATGAGAAAACTGACAATGACAATTAACCGATGAAGAACTAGTGGTAAATAAGATGAAACGACGATTTGCAAAGCTTAGCGGAGTGCAAACAATGTGTTTGGAGGCTAGGGCGCCTTGTGTATATATGTATATAGATATATATTTATATATTTATATATATATATATATATATTTATATATGTATGTATTTTATAGATCATTTCCTCTTAACTTGTTTCCCTTCCTACTCCTTTTCCTTTCTACCTGCTTTCACTGTGATCAATTTCTTCGAATCCCTTTTTTCTGTCATTTTTTCCTATCTTACCTTCTACTCCTTTAAGTTTGCACACATATGTACATGCTCAAAGTCATTGATCTTACGAAAAAAATAAATGAGATCTATCAGATAGAACTCGGAGTAAGTATATACTCTCCGCGCTAATTTATATTATCCTCTGTGGATTTATTAGAATTATTTTATTCGAATTTATGTACTTGGAGCAAGTCAGGAAGATTTGTATTCGTTTTTCGCTCGTCTCGCATAAGAAACGTGATGCAAGACGAAAGAAACACTTTAATAATTGACTTCTTAAAGGAAGCACATCTTTGCCTATGGCAAGCTAAGATCGAAGTGGAGATAGTAACAGTGGAACCGATATCTCTTCGTATTTGTAAGAAGAATGTTTCAGAAAATTGTTCTGCGGAGATAAAGTTCTCGCAAGAGAGCGTGACTCATTGGTAAAAAATACAAACGCGTAACATTGTCAACTATATGCTAAACCTTAAAATGTGCACTAATTTGCAAATCTAGCCACCAATACACATTGTCTGCATTCCCGTGTGTGTATCGCTATAATCCCACCGCCTAAATTGTCTCTTTACAATAACCGGTATCATTATAGTCCGCATAGTTTGAAATGTGTGTAAATGACCGGGGGAGCATAAAACGCAGACGTCATTCACGTCTCAATCGGATAATATTGCGTATTATACCCACTTCATATGGTTTAGTGCGACGCCTGTCGATCATTGTACTAGATTCTGAGAAATGATACGATATGAATGAATCAATATGAGAAACCAAAACTTAATGATTCGAAAAACACAGTGATACAAGTAACCGCTGTTCTGATCATTTAATGTATAAAACAAATAACGCAATAAGTTTACAAGAGTTAATATTATTGAATGATCTTTCGGGTTATATGTGGGGCGATATATGATTATCGGGGGAAGCTATGATAAATACGTTTGTGTGTAACTTATACAAGGTACTATTATTTGACACTACAGTCACACGGTCATTTACCATTTTTTGTTCATTGCGGAATGAAAAATTGCTCTCTCTCTCTCTCCAGAGAGCATTTACTAACTTAAGAAAGAAATAATTTTCTTACAAACCCGAAGGCGGGACTGCAGTGAGAAATTCAGTAACCTTGAGTAGCAAACTATATTTGACTTTCGAGCAACAGAATGTATTGTCAACACCGATAGGGCAAGAGAAAATAATCATATTGTTCATAATCAATATAATTCATGAAACAAGCTGGCATGGCATATGGTATCCTCTAAACACAGTCTGCACTCCACTAGCTCACCTTTGTTCTTACCACTGCATATGTCTCGTAAATTAAATAAAAATTCCTTCTGCGCGTGTCAAGTTTCAAATTCTTGATGCGGCATGCACCGCATATCCATGGTCGATGATGAAAAGTATGCGAAATTACAGACATGTCATCTACATGTCTCTATAATTCATCTTCAAAATGAAACTTGACACTCACATTCGTACTTGCATTAATATAACGCAGCACTTAAGCTACATGTGTGTATGTGTATGTGAATAACGCCGTCCTAATAAATACAGTAATTAATAAGCAAGATTCAGCAGCTTAGAAGATATTTGCGATACACGTCAATCCCTTTTTGAAAAAATCGTTTATATCTAGTTTGTAACTTCCTTCTTGTGTACGTTATACACACTGCTAATGATGCATCGGTGTTTTTTCGATTGTTTTATTTGCCAATAGAAAATTGGTTAGGCACAGAGTTCACGAATATTTTTTTTTCTTTGAAGTTCTTAAATCTATCACCAAATCATGAGGCATCACATCTCCAATAAAGAATTTTAGTTAAGTTATTGTACAATAATAATTTGGAATGCAATACGATAAACAGATTTAAAAGATCGTTTAGCACAAATTTATTGCTTAATTATGTGTATTAATGTAGAAAATACATTTAATATAATTTTAAATAATATTTAATTAATTTTATATTTTTCAATAAATTATGTAGAAAAATTTTTCGACGATAGCTCAAAACATTAATAGCATAATTTATAATTTAATTAATTTTCTTAGTTTTTATTGATGTAAAAAAAAGAAAGAAAGAAAAAAAAGGTTCGTATATAATTAAGATTGCATTCTATTTCTGCTATGTATTGAAATGTTATGATTATAATAATTATTGCATATATTAAGTATTATACTCATATTATACTCTGTAGTTAAAAAGTTACATTATCGAGATAAGAACATTTTATTTTTCATTGTTTTATACAGCTAATATACAAAATTTAATATGTATATGTGTATATGTATATGCGCACTAATGTGTGTGTGTGTGTGTATGCGTACGTATGCCACATGAAATGGTGAATCGTTTTTTAAACAGCTTGAACTTCACGTCTACGACTCCGTCACTATTTTTGTTGATAATAGTAAATTTCTTATTATTCTAAATTGATAATGTCATTTATATTATTACACAACACGCAAAAAAATGAAGAAAAAGAAAAGGGAAATCACGTACGGAAAGTAAAGATTTTTTAGAAATGTAGAAAAGCCCTCAGGGCTTACAGCAACCCTGTCATATTAATGATGCGATGAGAGAAAGAGCGCGTTGACAATCTAAATCAATATATTCACATTTTGCATACTTGTACAAATGTATTGTCTTTTAAAACTTTTGGGCGTAAACGTGAATATGGAAATCTGTGCTTCAGAGGAATCGCTAGGAAGTAACAAATTCCTGTAAAGAACTTGAAAGTACGAATATACGTTATTTCCCCGAAAAAAGATGTATACAACAGATAGTCTCACGCGCGCGCAAATAACTCCGTAATTTTAAATCTCACCGAAGAAATCATATTTTAAAGTTTTGTAATAACTACTTGTGTGATACAAGTAGTCTTTTCTTGTTCCCACGTAAGGGTCTAATATAGTAGCAACTGTTTTATCTAACCTGCTTCACTGTCGCTTGAGTCACTGGTGGTTGAAGTAAGTGAACTACTGCTGGAGTCACTATCGCTGCTACTACTGCTCGACGCCGACAATCGCGAAGGTCCACTGGCACCACCAGTTCCAACTGCATCAACAGATTTACTACTGTCTTCTGTAAAACAAAAGCAGGAAGATATTATTATATCTGCTAATTTCGCCATTTTAAATATTTTTCTCGTGATAAATTTCTAAAAAAAATACAAAAGTTATTTTATTATTTATTATATTTATTATTATATTTTATTATTATTATACTATTTAGAAAAATATATATCAAAGACGCATACCCTTTTTAGCGGTCTTTTTGACATTGCCCAATTGCCCCGTCACATCCTGCAACCTCTTTTCCAATTCTTGCTTCTTTTCTGCCATCTGCTCATCTTTAGATTTACCACTGACTTTCTTGTCTGCAAACGGTAATGTAACATTTAAATATTCAAAAAACTTATATATTATAAAATCCACTGCGATAATATTACTACATTATTGAACAATTTTAATTAAGCTTATTAGCATATTTAAAAAATATATATATATATATATATATATATATATATATATATATATATAATATCCTTGCGGCATACGTGCATATGTGTGTAAAATATTCTATATGTATACTAACATCTGATACCAGCTGATGTATACCAGCATCTTGCTATGAGATGTATACTAACATCTTATTTATACTTTGTTATTTCAATAAAATTGTAAAATATTGTATATTAAAACTAAATTTATAGTAAAGCTTACGTGGTTTTTTTCTGAGACATGAGGCAACATAGCTCTCTAGTTCTCTAAGCGTCGATGGCTTCAAGGTCTCGAAATCGATTTCGATTTCATCTGGATTCGAATCCCTCAGTGAAGGCTCTCGAGATTGTATTATGTGTACAACACGACCTAATTTATCACCTAAAAGAAGAAACAGTAATCAGAAAAAATTAATAAAATAATTATCATATATTTTTTGATTTTCGTTTTTATAATTCTGAAACAATTTAGGGGGAATGCTTAAAAAATATATGTAATATACAAAGAAATTTGAAATCAATTACAAAAGAAATATTATGCTAAATACAAAGGAAATATTATAATGTAAAAAAGAAAATATTGTTATAATAATTTTTCTCCGTCCTTGTAACGATTTTGCAGATATTTGATCATTTTGCAGATATTTGATCAGTGTAATGACATTGATGGAAACCAATGGATAGTTCTTATCTTGGAGACTTTTAGTACAATTTTTATGTATTATTTAATATTATAATCTTGTTATGCGTAGCCTCTTTAATTTGATTTTTTCATCATCTATTGTATACTTTATCAATTATATATTTACATAATTAAAAATTATATATATATATATATATATATATATATATATATATATATATATATTATATCTTACCTGGTAATTTATTAATATCCAAACTGAGTTGTCTCTTTTCATCATAAGACATGGGTTTAGCATTATCTTCATCTTCCGAATCAAACGTTATTGGAGGTGGTTGACTACCAGTATTCTTCTTCTTGTTTCCAGCAGATCTGCTGTTAGCTTTCGGCCTCTTGGTTGCAGGATTTGCAGTGGTGGCAGCTTTTCCAGGTCCACGGCTTTTACCTTTCTGCTTGGCATTCGCTGCTGGTGGCAAATGATGTCCTAAGCTTCCAGCTGCATGAGCTTTGTTAAGTCCTACCGCTGTACTTTGATGATGGAGATCACTGCCCATGCCGCCAGGCATTTTCAAATCTCCCGCACCCATCGCAACACTGGCTATACTAGCACCAACGCTGTCAGTCACGCTAGGAATACCACCGCTAGGTTTCATGAGTTCTTTCATGGCACCAGTATGACTGGCAACAAGGCTACTATTCTTATTGCTCATCGGCTTTGATTTTGGCTTATCCGGTTTCTTTTTCTTATTTTTCTTTTTACCACTCTCCTCCACTAATTTCCTCATTTGCTCTTGCATAGCTTTTAGCTATAAATGGAATAAAGAATAAATTATTATATTTCCGTACATTTAACATTCATATATAAAATATCTTTTTACTTTATTTAAAAAAAAATCATACCTCTTGCTGTAGAGCGAGTAATTTTTGGGTGCGTTTTTCCTCAACCGAATCATCAGTTTCCGAAGAACTTTCTCCTCCAGAACTAGTAGCACTACCACTGCTGCTTCCTTTCATAGCCACTATACTACTACCCATCGGCTCATCCGGAACTTTCGCATATCTAATATGTTTAATTACCTAATTATAACTCTGTTATGCACATTTAAATTATAAATTTTTGCAAACATTTTAACCACCAACCTCATTTCGAATATATCTTGCAATTTTCTAGCCATTGAAACAACATCATGATCAGGAGGATTATATTTATAACAATTAGTAAATATAAGTCGTACATCACTTGCAAATTCGTGCGCTGTTTTATATTGACGGTTATCCATCTTAGCCTGTAAAAAAATAAATATTTTTATATCAAAGTATCTATAATATTGCATAAAAAGCATAATGCAAAAATAATACGTTAAATAATCTAGAATGTTTACGTTCTTAGAGAAACCGCGCAAATTAACTACATTTTATATAGTAATTGTGATGTTACATTCATATAATTAAAAATACAAACCTTCACAGTACCAAGATCCATAGGTTTCTTAATAATCTCATGGTAATCATGAAGGCCCAGAAGTTCGGCGTCAACAGGTTTGTAGAATGGCCAAGCATATGACTATAAATCAAGAAAAACAAATCAAATTTTATAACCCAGAATACTACATTATTTTTTATAATATTATATTTTATTGTTTTACAATAGATAAAAAAATATATGTATGACAATTACCGAATGCTTTTTGGCAAAGAGTTCTTTCAAAATGTCGTTGCAAGATTTTAGTGCTTCAGACAACTTTTCTTTTCCCTTAACACCAGTATGTGAAGGCTGAAAAGTTATTTACAAAAATGAATAATAAATGTTAGAGAAACATCAAAATTATGCTTTATTTTACTTTTAAAATAGAAATTTATTTGCATATAGAAAATTATATAAATTTATATAATTTATTTTTTTAAATATCTAAAATATATATATTTATAACAAAAAAAATATGATATATTAAATCTTATAAATTTTAGTTTGTCTTACAAAATATTAAGACTTTTAATGTAAGACATGCCATATATATATATATATATAAAATTGTCATTCAATTAAAAATCTAATAATTTCCACTTGATAGATGATAAGACAACACAAATGAAAGGAAGGAATAAATGAAGGAATAATAATAAATGTACCTGTTGGGCCATTGCCCCCATTAGAGGCATATTGGCCTGATGGTATGGCACTAAGCCGTCTTCTGCTTGCCTCGTTGGCTGAAACAGCCATGTCATGAAGAGTTTAATCCATCGTTTAATGATATTAATCATTATATTATTTTATTAATTCAATAGTCAATACATAATGATTAATATCATTATCGAAATGATACATGCTCTATACATGCAAGGATCAAAGATGTTCACAAATGTTATGATAATGTAAAATACAATAATTTGTGAACTACATAAAAAATTTGCATGAGAATTTTATTTGAATTTATTCTTTATATATTTACAATACGATAATTTTATTTTCGAAATTATCATGAAAATTTTCATGATTATTGAATTACACATATATTTAAGCAACTTTTAGTAACACTGATTCCATTCCATAAATAATACTCGACTTTTAAGTCGCAGATATTATGGTATATCATGTTTCGTAGATATGGACATATCCATTTTTTAGTGCTTTTGATTTAAACATAAAATATGGCAATAAAGTAATATAATAAAAAAATGTACATATGCATTACCTTCTTAATTTGTCGGCCAGACTCTCTTCTCATAGGTATTTTAGCGTTTTTAGAATCCAGAGGTGTGTACATTGGATCGTAAGCATTTGCGGTGGGAGTTGTAGTATCAGCTTTTCTTTTCACTCCTTTTTTAAGTTTCGCAGGTTGTGACGGAGGCATTACAGTGGGCGTTGTAGGGACTTGCGGAGGTGGAGGTACAGCAGAAGCTGCTTGGGGATCCATCGCTGGCTGCGCATGATAACCCGTGGTCGGAGGGACAACTTGCTGAGGCAGAGAATTGTGAGTAGCCATCGGCGCGACGCCCATACTCGATGGCGGGGCGATGGTGGTTGTGTTCGTGCTTCCAGGTACTGAAACCGGTGCCTGAGTACCGAGAGGTGGCATGGGTATAACGCCGGTTGTCCCAGCCGACGTAGCGGAAGGTGTTAAATTATTCGGTACACTGGAAGTAACAGCGGCTGCACCGGAAGCTGGTCTGCCTCTACCTGCCCCTGTACCTCCTGCTAATCCACCTACTCCTGGTCCACCGACTCTTCCAGCTTTCTTGCCTTTGGGTCCTTTTGGAACAGGTGGATCTAATTCCACTTCTTCCTTCGGCATTTGTGCAACCTAAAGAATTATTATGCTATTGTCACGTAACAATATTCATACGTAACAATACTCTGAGTACATTATATGTTATTTTTATTTTTTCTTTATTAATGTTCCTTTTTTATTGATTAGAAAACGCGTAAAAAAATTAATAAATATTAAAAAATATACCTTTGTAAGAAACAACTTTTCGAGAGCTTGTGCCATGACCACAACATCTTCGCCTGGCTTGTTGTAGACATAGCAATTGGTGAACATAGTATTGAAATCTTGAATACATTCTTTCCCGCTCCAATAATATGAGTTTTCCAACCTTTTTTTGATTGTGCCCAAATCCATTGGTTTTTTGATGATTTTGTGATAATCCTTTTAAATCAAAGAAATTTCTTAGCACTGATATCCGATAATTTATTTATATATATTTACTCCGCTAAAGTATATAAATACTCGATAATTTTCATGCATGTTTGTGTGTATATATGTATATGGTGATTCGTTTGAATGTGAACACTCATTTATAATGGTTCTACAACAGAATTGTGACCTACTGGTAAATTGAGTTTCTTCGCATCGACAGGTTGCTGGAAGGGCCATGCAAACTGATGCTTCCATACTGGTTTTAAGACACCCTTTTGCAAAAATTGTAACTGATTCGTGATGCGTCCTGGACGATTCGGTGGTGGAACAACCGGTGGTTGAACTATGCCATTCACCGGTTCCAGAGGTGGTTCGTCGCGTGGTGGCGGTTCCTTTGCAGGACTCGCTGGCGTCGAAGCCTTACCAGGTGTGCTCGTCTAAATTGTTCATTATTATTTCATTGATTACACGTATAAAGAGATAGTGTATTTTTCAATTACATGTTTATACATTTACATATATTTACATATATTTAGATATCAAGATATTAAATTATGTATATCAAGCACGTCACATTTGGCAAACTACAAAATTAATAACTTTATTTGATATTAATTTATTATAGACACCAATCATATCTCTACAATTAATCTTATGTTAGTGTCATGCATTTTAGATTAAATCGCGGTAAATTTGTATGCAGATTGTTTTCAGATAAACCATGTAAATATTCTTAACAGACTTGTGTACTTAATCGTAATACAAGACAGCTATTAATTTCATTCAAATTTTGTACATTTTAATAATTCATGAAATATATTATATTTTATTATTAAATATGTACATTGTAAAAGATTAAATTTGAAGATTTAGCATGTTTTCAATAATATAATTTATAATTAATAATATATTTTTATTTAAGCAATAAAGTTCTTTCAAGACTTTTAACATGCATATATGCCTCGTGAAAGTGAAATATAAGAATAACTATGTGCCTCATGAACACAATAAACATTAAATAAAATATATAAAAAAATATGCACAAAGGTTAAATTAATTAAAAACTATTTTACAAGTTCAATTATTTAAAAAATTACAAAAAAACATTTACGCGCGCGTTAATTCTGAAAGAATTTTTGCGAAAAAAGGTAATCTCAAAAACAATTTATTCATTAAAATCAAGAACTTTTTTATTCTTAACTTGTCTCTTTTTTTTCCCCTTTTTTTATTAAGATTAGCTTTAGTTTTAGATTAGATTTCTCAAAATTTATTGCAACAAGTATTGATACACTCACATAAATCACATGCATACGCGAAAAAATTAAAAAAATTTTATTACTACTTTCTTTTAATAATTAATAAAACTACTTTCTTTTAAATAATTAATAAAAATTTTTTATTACCATATTTTTTAATACTTTTCTTCCATAACAGGGGTACAACAAAATATCTTTTTCACACATGTGATCCGAGATCGAAACACCGAAACTGATACAATATATCGGTTGTTAGTTTTCTTGCTACGTCGATTCAAGTTGCATTAATTTTCTTTGCTCTCCTCCAAAGATTTTGGATATACATTCATTTCACATATTAAATAAAATAAATAGTTGTAATTATATTAGATATATAAACTCTTACAATATACAATCCGATACGTGGGCAGACGGTCAACGCCATTACCTGCGTACAAATACTACCATACAAAAAATACTAGCATTTACTACTCTAGAGTATCAAGGCTATAGAGAGGGGATAATACAACAATAGCGGTGAAAACAATTGGTCAACTCAAAATTTTACCGTTTTACACATGCGCAAAACAGAACCTTGGCTTCTTACGGAGCAGTAAAGTATCTATTCAAATCTTGTGAAAAAGATCTCTCATCTCTGATTTGTAACTAGATAATTTTGTTCAAAGATTATAAGATAAACTTAGAGAATTTTCAGATGTTTTCTAAAATAATCTTTTTGAGTGGGTTTTCTAATGTTTTTTCTCTAAAAAATAACAAATCTCATATTATAAAACATAAAAAAATATTGTAAAAATAAAAATAAAATAAAGAATCACTTAACTTCGAAATGTTAAATTTTTTAAAATGTACTAAAAAAATGAATGATTTTCCTGCGTCTAAATAAAATTCAATGAGCATTCCTTGATTTTTCTTAAAAAAAAAAGGAAAAAAAAGAAAAACTATAATTCCAAGTTTTTTTCAAAAAGACATTCTCACACAAGTATCAATGTTCATGTAAACATGGATTCAAGTCCAAATGTTATTAAACAAAGTTATTTAACATTTTCAAGGATGCAATATTTAGAGAAATAGAATTGGAGTTTGACCTTAAATATTTACGTTTAAATAGATAAAGGACTTTTTCTATCAAAGAATATGAACATGCTTTATTTTACATTTTTGATAACAGAAATAATCGTGACGGAATCAGGAAGATAACACTTGATGCAAAAAAAAAAAATCTTTATTCAAAATCGATTCTTTGAATTTTGTGTTTTTGTAAAGAAAATAATTTCATTTTACAATGATATGAATCATATTGGTGAAAAATCGAGAACTCTCTCACTTACTTTAAAAAAGAAAAAAAGAAAAATTTAAAAATTGTAATTTTAAATTACAATTCCATAAGCATTAAAAATTTCAAAACGATCTCAAGAATTATCTTATCAATATAAAATAATATCCTGTGTATGTGTATCACACATTTGTACAATGGTAATAGTAAATATATAAAATACAAAATAATAAAACTAGAATTTACAATTACAAGGGATACATTTTTGTTAAAGAATTTTTATATATAATAAAAAATAATAAAATATTTGACAGTATCTCAGACAATATCTCAGACTATAGCACATTTTAAAAACTATTAAATTTATATATAATTATATATACTCATTTAATACAGACATTATTATATATATACTACGACTATATTGACTGCGTTAAAAACTTAAATGTCAATCATGCTTGTTTAGATTATTCGCAACATATTTATTAATTATAACACATTATAAATATAGATGTGTTTGGAAATATGACTTCACTATTATAAATATATATTCACATTCATATTTAATATAAGATAATCATTGAGATTTCTTTATAAATTTTTTTATGTCTTAATATGTTTTAATACATGAAAAATATTGAATTTTGCATTACGCATGTATATAAGATTGCATATATATAGTAAAGAAAGTTATTCATTTTAAGCAAATAAATTTATTGAAAGGATATATGATTGATAATATATTCTTTATATGCTACTATAAAAAATCTCTTTTGAAATCTTAAATAAAATAAATAAAAAGTTATAAATTAAATTTTTCAAAAAAATATACGATCAAAATTCTTAAGGAATTCTTAAAGATTTCTCGTGAAAAAATTAATTTTATGAATCACAGTATTCATAAAAATTCTAGTTAAGTTAAATGAGACTAGATTTTTAAAAATTTTTCTTAATTTGAAATGCAACAAATATACACATACATATTACCTGTGGATGTAAAAAATTAATAAATGTTATGCTTTAACCTAATTAAAAACTTTATCCTATCTTTTGACATTTCGTAATTCTTTTTCTGCATAACAATATTTTTTATTGCATTAAAATATATATGCACGATATTATTATATCAAAGTACAGAATAACTAATATTACAGAATAATTAATATAACTAATATTATAATTATATACATCAAAATGAGAAGAGAGGGAGACAGATAGATTTTCCTTAATGAGTCTTAAAACGCGAGTCTTTATTCGATATTTAATAACAAAAATGTATTTTCTAGGAACGATTAATAAATTTTATTGAGTAACGAATTTCAAATCATTACTTTTTAATGATTTGATGATGAATTTTTACGTCAAATATACTATTTATGACCAACTTTGACATGTTAAACATCAATAGCTTATTTATTATTGTAATAGCATATTTTTTTTCACTTCACATGAAATGAGTGTACACTTAATCTTTGGAGGGAAAAACGAGCATAGAAAATACTGAACTCAATTCAAGATAGTGCAACTTAAAAAGACAGAGCTTAAGCATGTTTCTTAATGCTTAAGTTATCATACGCACTCAACCCTCCATCTGAGAATATTGTTTATATATGTGCGTACAGTATTAATATCTAAATATGCTTTAAAAAAATAATAAAAAAATAATAAATACAAAAATAGAAATAAAATATACAAATAATAAAATAAATAATAAAAATAATAAATAATAAAAATATACTAAAATAAAAATAAGATAAAATAACAATAAGAAATAATAAAAATAGAATTGTGATAGAAACAATTTTTGTTAAAATATTTTATATAAAGAAAAAAAAAGTTTTACTTTTTCCTCTAATATAATAAATGAAGATTTTATATATTATTTTATATATACATATATCATTATATGTATATATATATATATATATATATATATATATATATATAGACATACATATAATTATATATGTATATTGATAAAAAACTTTTCTATTATACATTAATGAAATGCATTGTAAGCTAATGATCCCATCCATGCAGCGAGCGAATTAGGCTGCTATATTTAATTTCCATAACCGCAGGCAAGCAATTTGGAATTTTGCATAAGACAACGTTTACTAGAAACTTATAATAAAATCTAAAATCAGGTGAGAATTTAGAAATGAAATATAATGGCACTTTCATATAGCTCATGCAAAAAATTTACAGAAATATCTTTATATCTCGTTAAATTAAAAATAACGATCAGTAATTAAAATATAAGATTATATGATCAAACAACAAATGGCATATAAGCTATAAATATTGATATATGTTTATAATGCTATATTGATGCTAGACAACATAGTAGGCAAGAGGAAAGAATCTTGCTCTTACAATAATATACTAAGACTTTAATAATTATATAACAATCATATAACAATATTTGTATATGTTGGAAAAATATTTATAAAATTTAATATCTGTATACATGTATATTCTTTAATTTAAATTATTTATTAATATTTATTTATAAGCTTATATGTGTATTTACTACAATTGAATAAAGAATAAAGCGAAATTATTGATTACTCATAACAGCATGTATTATTAGTTGCCAATTCATATTTCAACAACTATCCTAGTTGAGACCATAGTCAACAAGGTATCTCACCTTCGGTATATTACACAGCCTTTCTCGCTCCTCCACATCTAACTGTAATTCATATATACTATTCAGTCAAAACAATGTTCTTTTCTAATATGTTAAAAGTATGTACATTTATACGTAGGTATGTATGTATGTATGTATGTATATGCACACATACACACATACAAGCATATATACGTACATACATACTTATGTATGTATGTATATGTTATGCAAGAAATGGAATTTGCAAACACAATATTAAAGTAGTTATGTGTAGCCAGACATAGGCAAGGATGATAAAAATGTATGTTACACAGCCATAAAGTAAAATAGCAACATGTAAAAAAAGGTGTTATTTATAATAAAATATTAAACATGTGTAATTTATATATATTTCAATATAAGTGAAAGAGAGAGGACTGTCTTTATAAAATTTAACGCATTATATTAATAAGGATGCTGTGTAATATGAAATACATCGAAAACTACATGGGACATGTGGATAGTATAAATATATCACAGAATATAACGCAGCTTTGAAATATTGCATTAGTAAGTTAGTAAGCAAACTGCATATTCTACAAACTATTGCAAGATAGTAATTACTTACAGAATTGTTCTGCGAGATAGTGTCCACCTGCTGCATCTTGACTTCGTTTCTGCAACAGAAAGAAAATAATATGAGTTTTATTTATAACATAAAAAATTGAAATAAAATAGAAACTATCATGTTAGTTGTATCGCATGACACTCATGTATCAAAGCACAATTTATGTAGTATGCTAATTTTATGAAGATAAGAGCCAGAATTAATCTATCACAATCCTATCTAGTAAACTACATTATCATTTGATAGAAAGAGCACTAATGCTTATCTTTGATTTCATTTAATATACATTCCTACATCTTTTTCATTCACTTTTCCCAAAGTTGAAATTTACCGAGTTTACCCAAAGACATATATTTAGATATTTTCTCGACTTAAAAATCCACGTAATTTTTAACATCTTTGTAAAGCAAATGTATCAAAGATACATTTGAGCGCTTACTAAATGTACTCAAGGCTTGTCACATTGATAGATATTATATTTTATTTCGATTAATCTTTTATAATATATGCTCATTCACGATAATGAGCTTCACCTACCTTTCCGACATATATGATACATAAATGCTACGTAGCAGGTAACTGCCTTACGTTGATGCTTGACGCTATGAGGCTTCATCAACAATTGAGATGGCAAGTATATATTCTTAATTGAACATAGCAGCTCATTAATTGCTTGCCAAGACGATTGCGCTGCAACCAGGAAGATTGGTGCCGAGGAGGCATAACACTACTCAAGTCTACCGAATGGTAGTACTTTGAATGTCAGCCCTGTATACTGCTGTGAGACTCCGTACCTCCAGGTAAGACTCGCGACATTAGCAACATCTGGATAACATAACAATAGGACCCCATATTGTAACAACCCCAAAAAATGGTTTCATCGCTTTAGAATGATTTGTATATTGAGATGTATTCAGGAAATTTATACGCAATTTTTATCATTTAACATATCATGCAAAACTGAATCTAGTAGATACATGCTGGAAAAGCAAAATCTATTCTTTACTGTGTATTGCTGTATATTAATAGATTATCGATAGAAATGTGTGCAAATTAATCTCTATTGTTTCTCTCTAGGATATTGTATCTGTATATTACTTTTGCAAATTGCGATATTGTGCTGTTACGAGTAAGTATTAATGCAAAATTAAATATATATATGCTGAATGTTGCACAATAAAAATTCTCAAATTTAATATAATTGTTTTATGCTATTTGAATGTAATATTTATAATCTTTGCACATTATTTATGTCAAGTATTTAAGAAAAGGGAAATGACTGTGTGCATATAAGTTTGTTTCTTCAAAATTTCTCTCGACACTTTTTTCAAGATTGATGCAAAATCAAAATCTCGAGGATGCATTTATATAATACATACTTTCAAAGACACGAGTTGATTTAAAAAATTTTCCATCTAAACTATATGTATATGTACATATATACACATTTTGTTTCTTATATATACTATTTGAGAAAAAAAATGTGATTATTTCTATAAATACATAATATAAACTAAAAGACACATTAATTTATACCAGTCATTTATACCATTGCCTAACTTAATTCTACGCAAAAGGAATGTTCAACGATCACAAATAAAATTGTACAACGGAAGATTTTCAGCGATACAATTTTTGTACTTGTACCAAACAACTAGGACATTTTACAAGGAAACATACAATAGATTTGTCAAACATTACACATTCGATAATTGAAATTTTATGAAAAATTCTCCAGCCCACATTCGAATCTGGAACTGGGCTACAAGATACATTTGTCGCATCTCTCGCAGTTTCTCAGTGGCCAGGATAAGCCAAAATGGAAAGTTTGACAAAAGTAGCACAGATAAGTGGTACACTGGTCTAGAAAGTGAGGTGGCTATTAAAATGCAAAATTGGCAGTGCGCAAGGGAAGACTACGACACATCGCGACTGTTAAATCTCGGCCGTCCGTAAACAGGAAGGAAGTTTCTCGCCCGGAACAGCCCACGCGACGAAGAGGCCGCGAGGTCGCGGCGAGCCAGGGTATCAAGGGCAGAGACAGATAAGAGATCTCGCGCTCGACTCGAACAGGTGCTCGAGCAAGACCATCCGAGGATAGGAGAGAGGAGAAAGGCGAGATCCGTGGACGAGCAAAGAGAAGTAAAGCGTGGCCGCGACAAGGATCGCTACGAGACGACAGCGGTGGCGGCAAAACGGTTGCGGCGACAGAGTAGGACGAATGGCAGAGAATCGCGAGGGGAAGAGTCGGAGAGCTGGGATTCCGCGCCCAGCCGATTCGCATCCAGTCGACGCACAACAAACACGAGCGAGTCGTCCGCGCAAACAATCCAACCGACCAATCAATCAACCAGCCATCGAGTCAGTCAGTCAGTCAGTCGAGTGAACGAGGCGACTGGCGCCACGGTGAGAGAGAGATGGATATATACATATATATGTTATATACATATATACATGTACACGTATGTATAGAGAGAGAGAGAGAGAGAGAGAGAGAGAAAGAGAGAGACAGAAATGACGCCGTGAGAATTCACGCCGCGACGACCGGGGACGAGCCGGGATCTCTCTCTGTCGCGCGCGCGAAAATCCGGACTCACCGGACAACTCGATTCGGCGGCGGTAGGTCTCAACATGGCGGTACGGCCATTCGGGAAAGAAAGCTCCCAAGGGCCCGCTGCTCGTGCATCGCCACCGCTACCGCCACCGCCACCGCCGCCACCGCCGTCGCCGCCGCCGCTGCCGTCGTCGTCGCCGCCGTCGCGGCACTATATACGCGTCACCACACGCGCCTACACACCTACGTTATACTCCGCGTTACACACCGGAATTACCCCATCGAGCCGCGATCGCTTACCTGATGAACGGAAGTTCCACGGCAACTCAATCGTAAAACACTACCACTACGCCTTCGAGGGGACACGCACTCCGGCGTTAACGCTTTCTCCCTCGCTCCTCGTTTAGTTTGGTTGGTCGCTCGGTGTTATGGCGGCCGTAAGGCGCGAGTAAGTGCGCGCCCCGAGCCGTGTGTATCACACTCACTCACTCACTCTCTCACTCGCGCGAGCGCCTCGGTTCGAGGGAACGCGGAGACGCGGTGCCTCCGACCGACAACTAGTCCCACCGTGAGACGGAGACCTGGCGCGGCGAGCCGTCGTCTCCACGCGCGCGTCAGCCCTATCGCCGTTACCCGTATCAGTGGCACCCGCCGAACCCGGACGACATTCTCACGCAGTTAACGCGCGCTCGAATCCGTGCCCATGACGATCTCGGATCTAGAAAGCAACGATCGCAGCACCAACAATGGCTACGCATTCTTCCGCGACGTACCGAAATGGTCCTGTTCCGTCGTTCCGCGCGCGCGACCCGCGTCCGTCCACCTCCCTCGCCGCCCGAGCGTCCACGAGACTAGCCGAGCGCCCCCGAAGACGAGCGCGCCAATTTCGAACCGCGTCGGTCGACGGTCGAAACGCTACTGCCGGACCGGCCAGGACTGCCGGGCACGATCGAGGGAACTTCTTTGTTATCGAGATACTCGACAACTCGTACCTTTGCCTGAATCGTACCTTTGACCCAGCGATACCAATTGCGACGCGTGAACGTCGCGCTCCTTGACGCGATAAGAAATACAAATACCTCCCCCGTCGAGATATCAATCTTTACTCGTCAAAGACGACAAAACGATGAGTAACGCGCCCTCGCTCTCGTCGAGCGATGCTCTAACGCGTTACTTGTACGGGAACACGTGGGTAAATTTCTAGAAAGTTTACATGCGAGAACACATTGTGAGAAACGTCCGACGAGAAATGTATTAGCTTTTAACATCAATATTTATTACATAGTATTCAACAATATACAGACAATAGAAATAGAAATATATATATATATATATATATATATATATATATATATATATGTGTGTGTGTAACATGCTCGTAAATCTTTATTCGCAGAGAGACATGTGCGTGTATATACGTGTACACTTGATTAACCAATCCGAAAATTAACGGTTAATTTCCGTCGTTCCATGTCCACCCATAATGCACTTTTTTTTTCGACGAGCACAACGCGAGAATCGATCGACAATTTTCAACAATAACGACGAATAGTTTCGTCGATCGGAATTTATGACGTCGAAAACTAAAAGACACTAAAACGCGAGATCTAACCTTGCATGCAAATTTACGTTACACGAGTCGCAGGCGTCGAGAGTAAACGGTCCGATTCCACGATTCTGCCGTTGCCACGCGACGCATGATGGGAAAAGCGCAAGGCGCAAAATCCATAATTACCGATCTCGGGAGTCTCGACGAGCGTCCCGCGCGTTTCGCGAACAACGCGAACGATTCGAACAAGTCGATAAGCACGTGGCGATATTTCCGCGTGACTCGCGCGGCGTTTCACACGTTCGCCGTGACGTCGTTTACGGTCGTCATCGATGCCGTATCGTTCCGTTAGAATCCGCTCGATCAATATGGCGATAATACGTATAGACGCTTTGACCTTTACCTCGTCCCGTCACATCCACGTCCGTTGATAAACGCCGAACGAACGCAGGGAGCATCGACGTCGTCGCGAATGCGTCACGTATCTTCCCGATTCGAAGTGCGATATAGATGCCGTCTCGCATCCTCGGCATCGGCAAATATCGTCGACTCGTGACACGCTACTACGAGAGTCAAAGACGCCGAGACGTGGCCCAATCACCGTCGAGCATGCGAGTTACGACAAGTATCATCATTTTCCACGACTAACATTTTTCGGTCCATGTGGAGATTTTTCATGACAGCTGACACGTGTGTCGTGACGTGACGCGCAACGGCGTCGCGTATTCACGGCCACAAAATGGCGATTCCTCGTAGTAAATATATATATATATATATATATATATATATATATATATATATATATATATATGCGTTGTACGTGTGCGTTGAACCACTCGACCCGTTCACACCTCTATCTTTCTCTCTCTTGCTCGGAGATTAATTTCTCATTACGTGTGTAATCGCGATACGCAGCGTCGTTCGTGTCTCGAATGCGAGGCGCGAGACTGCGAGACTGCGAGACGAGTCGTTTACATCAGCGTATTCTTGATGATTGATAAAACCCACTTCTGCGCTCCCATGACGTAATGAAATACTAAAGTCAAAAAAGAAATACGTACAACGATATACGGTAGACACGTGAACGGTGGAACGTCGGACTCTGGCGCGTTTCCCTGCTTCCGGCTACATATTTAACCCCGCGTTCCGAGTCACGATTGGCTTGCGCTCGATTTGTTACGGATGCGGTCCAATCGCCCAAGAGCTTCTAAATATTGATGAGTCATCGCGTTTACGATGTGCCAATAGAAATGACGATAAGTTTTCATTATATTCCTACCTGACTAAGGTGAAACCTTGAAATTTTTCATTAACAGTTACACACAAATGAAAACTTTTATCTTACTTGTATTGCGTATAAAAGAGAAATTTTCCAAATAACTTCAACAGTCGATCCGAAGAAAATCAAAGACGAATAAAAAAAAGAATCGTTAATTTGTTATATTTTTATTTATATTAAAAATATAATGGTTTTTAATTTAATTAATTTTCTGTAAAGAAATTGATTTTATAAAACAGATTTTAATAATAATCAATAAAGAAATTAATAAATAAAATATTGATTTAAAATTGTTTAATGGATATATTTATATAAATATTTTGAAAATTTATAAATATTTCTTTTTTTTATATCCAGTTGGGAATTTTTAATGTCGTCGTGTTTACAATATAATTTTTAGAAATAATAATAAATTTTCATTATTGTGTCTATCTAAAGAACATGGAATTTTTTAAAGCTTGACCGTCATAAAAGTGAAAGTTTTTTTCTCATTTGGAATTTTTCAAAGATTGACCGTCATAAAAGTGAGTTTTTTTCTTATTTGTAGTTTATATAAAAGAAATTTTCCAAATTACTTCAATTGTCAATTCAAACTATGGACATACAAATTGTCATCAATAGAGTCATCATTAATTAAATTTGTCATATATTTTTATTTATATTAAAAAATATAATGGTTTAATTAATTTTTTGTAAAGAAATTTTGATTTTATAGAACATATTTTAATATGTAATAAAGAAAGATCAATAAATAAAATATTTATTTGATCGTGAAATTATTTAATGAATTATTTAATGAATGATTTATTTAATTTATATATTATAATTTAATATATATAATAACAATGCAATTTATGATTTATTTAATGAATATATATTTATTTAATATTTATTTAATGAATATTTATGTATAAATTAATATTTTTAAAATATCTAATTTCTCTTTTTATATTTAATTAGAGATTTCTAATATCATCGTGTCTACAATAAATTTTTGTTATCTTTATCTGTCTATGTATAAAATAAATTTGTAGAATTTTCTGAACGTCGACTGTCATAAAAGTGAAAGTTTCTTTTCTCTCTTACTTGTAGTATCGTATAAAAGAAATTTTTCAAACTATTTTAGCCGCCGATTTTGAAGAAACGAGACAAAGACAAAGGCATATGGCAAACTCACGAATAAAAACTTGTTTCTTTATATACAGTTGAGAATTTTCAATGTGTTTATTATACAGCCATTGAGAATGATAAATTGTTGTATTTCTACCTGCCTAAAGAACTTTTGTTCTGCCTTTGAAACTTTTCGAAGAAGGGTCGACGGTCATAGAAGTAATTTTATCTTATTTGTTATCAGATAAAAGAAACTTTCTAAGAAATTTTATCTATTCATTCAAGGAAAACGGACTATGATAAATTGTCATGAATGACAAATATTTTTCCAATTCTTAATTTTTAATCGAAAATCGTCGTCAGAAAACTTTTACATAATGTAAGATTATTTATCAATATGTGATTATGTAAAAACTAATATAAGTAATCTAAGTAATTACATAACTGGATAAAATAAATAAAATTAAAATGTTTAAATAAATTTATCTTTTTTTTATTAATATAACATAGTATTGTTTAGTTTTTAGAGAACTTTGGAAACGATTCATGACAATTTATCATAGCCCGTTTTCCTTGAATAAATAGTTAAAATTTCTTAGAAAATTTCTTTTATCTAGTAACAAATAAGATGAAATTACTTTTATGGCCGTCAACCTTTCTTCGAAAAGTTTCAAAAGTTCTTTAGGCAGGTAGAAAAATAACAATTTATCATTCTTAATGGTTGTGTAGTATGTGTATGTATTTATATGTGTGTGCGTATACACGCGCGCGCGCCAACACACACACGTGTGTGGGTGTAAGAAATCGTTGTTTTATAAAAAGCCAATCAATAACATTTAGACATTTTATTTTTTATTAAACAATTCCCCAAACTTCTTCAAATGCTGTGCATAATTTGCTACATGTAACAGCACCTGAGAGAGGATAATTGCTGATCGAGATAGTATCCTCTGTATAATCTGTTTTCACCTAAAAAAAAGTGTAAATATATGAGTATCCACAGTATAGGTTTTAATGTAATATAGCAATATATTATTTAATATAATATAATTTACTTGGCCGTGTGCCATAGCTCCAACTACAATAGCAATTGGATCTTCGGAAGGTACAAACTCTCGTGGATGTAATACTTTATTTGCACTGAATGACATCAATATCTTACGACAACCAACTGGCAAGTGATCCGATATAGGATTTTTAATTACTTTAAGGAGCTTCATTGGTCCATCAGATGCTCTAACGCCATATTTATGCAATAGTTGCACTACAATATATAACATTTATTATGTTAATAATAAATTTAATGATTATATGACAAAGGCAAGCATTGATTGTCCACTTACCCATCAATCCAGCAAAGCGTTTAAATGTTCTTGGTATCCTGGTCTGTGGATTAATTTCTATTAACACATTTTTTTCTGTATGAATATAAACTTGCAACAGTCCGGCTCTATTTAATGGACTGTCCATCAACATTAATAGACATTGATGAACAATGTCTGGCCTGCATGTACCTGGATCACGATTGTTTTTCTTTAAAATATTTATATGATCATCACAGTTTAATAGTTCAAAACTGTTTCCAACCTGAAAAAAGTGCAAAAAAATTATGAAATTAATTCGCTTTTATTTACTAAACTTACAAGCATCGTAAAAACGTATACAAATGTAATAAAATGATAATAATTACATGTACAAAGTCGATTACAAATTAATAATTGCGTGTACAAATTTTGATTACAAAATTAAATTCATGACAAAGAAACAATTAATAATGATAAGAGAAAAACTTATTTCTGAATTTGTAAACATTTGTAGATATAAAAGAGGAAAGAAAAACATAACCTTACTTTGACAGATTCCAATTGAGCATTCTCCAATATAACGATAAGACGCTTTTCTTGATTTTTAATATGTCCTACTTGCAAATGTTTCGGAGCGGGATCGTATTCATAATCATTCTCCTCTCGCTTTTTTCTCTTATATCCCATTTCGTACGTTCAATATCGCACATGTGTCTATCAATGGGTCTGAGTGCAATAAGTTAGAAAGAGACAAACATACTTTCTTTCACTCTAACTAATTGCACTAGTGCAGCAGTGCAGCTGAAAAGAACAGACCCAATGAGTCATCAATGAGATGACAACTAACCTAGCCTAAGGGCTCGTTCCCACTGAGCGCGTCACGCGTCGTCAGCGTGAGCCAATCAAAACATTCCATTGTAATAACACGGAAAACATGTTATTACAATGGGATGTTTTGATTGGCTCACGCTGGTTGACGCGACGCGTGACGCGCTCAGTGGGAACGAGCCCTAACCTTAATCTGAAGTTAGCGTAACGTGGAAAAATAGCACTACGCATGCGCGCTACTGTAGGTAAGTAAATTTTTGTCGGTAATGTATAAAACTGCGATTTAATACAATAAAATATTCATTTTGTTATTCGAGAGAGAAAGAGAGAGATAACTACATAAAAGATTCATACATTTTTTATAGTAAAACAATAGAACTAAATGAACTAAAAAATTTGTATAATTAAATTCTTATATTATTTTCAATGCTGTCAAAACGATCGATAATGTCTCAATCTTCAATTATCTCCGGATCGATGAGTTGATTTGAGCTTGACGGAATTTATCCGTAACTGGGACAACTTGGGATTAATACTTGCATAGAATAATTTAAAGATTATATTAATATAAGCACTGCTTATGTTGTGTTATGAATTAAATAATTTGCTATGTAATTTGGATCAACATGTGAAACAAAAATATGAACACTGTCAAAGATACAAAGCCAGAGCACGTTGCTCTGACAGATACCAGGGAAGAATCATGTGCTGACAAAGAAAAGTCTGAAACTGTACGATTTAGTCATCAAGAATTAATAAAATTGACTAGAATGACTATAGATAACATGATAAAGAATGATCCATTACTCTCTGGATTGCCTTTAGATGTTACGATAGAAGAAATTAAGTCACAAATTGCAGTTGCGCAGGGACAAGCCATCACTTTGTTCTTAAATCGCGGAGAACTGCCAAAGCTCGCAGTGGTGGTAATGTATATTTACATCTTGTACATATTGTCAATATATTAATTTGATCCTCTTGTTGATATAATCTCATTTTTTCTATTTTGTTTTCAAGGTTCCGCCACATAATACAACAGTACTTGATTTGAAAAAGGCCATAAAACGACATATGAATTTATCCTTGAAAAGGGAAGATGTTAAGAAGAAGATAAGTTGGAAACACGTTTGGAAGAAGTATCACCTCTGTTTTGAGGACATCAGACTTTCTAACGACAATGAAAATATTAAAGCTTATAATATCACTAATAAAGCAGAATTACATTTTGCAAAGAGACGCAGAGAAAAGAACAAATTGCTAAAAAATCAATAATGCTCTTGCATAAATTACTATTTTGTCTATTGTCATTAACGTTTCATATACTTTTATTAACACTTCTCTCAAACATTTTTAATTTACAATGCCATGGTAATTGAGATTGCACAAACATTATATTTAAATACTAAATAAATGTATGTAATATAATAAATAATATAAATGAGAAGATGTATTTTTCTTACTGGAAATAGAAGCTTAGAAATATTAAAAAATTATATATATAAAATACTTAACATTCTTGTATGTATTTTATCCATTCTAATTTTTTTATTAGCACTACTCTTTCAATTTTCAGGTATATAAATTTCACAAATCAAGTTGGGCAATTCTCCAACAAAAACAAATTAGCTTGAATGCGACAAGTTTATAGTGATTTGTTACAATCAGTGTTTAAACTAAACATTCTATATAATCCAATAATTCCAATCCTCTCTCAGTGATCCTCTCATAGCCATTTCCGGCATGACCAAGAGCTCCAATTTCGATGTTTCCGCTGAGTTCTTGCTCAAGCTGCAGTCATCAATGTTCTTACAGTTCTTAAAACTGAGCCACTTGAGCTTTCTAAGGTCACATAGGAAGATGAGTATTTCTTAATATTTAGGAATATTAATTATACAGAGTGCTCCCGAATTAAATGACCAAACTTGAAATATAAATTTAGTACTTCATAAAACTTTTCCTGTTTACAAACGCTTTCTTCAAGAGATATTGACTTCGAAAGTTATAAAACTATAGAAATGAATAATGTTGAACAAGATCTTTTTTTTTTGTGTTGAAGATCATTGACAGACTTGTGTTTGCATTGTAAACAAAATTCTATTGATTCACATCAAATGATTGTTAATTTGTTGAATGCTTGAAGAAGTTACAGTCGCATAATATCAATTCACCCTTCATTCTCTCATTGATAAGCCATCATTTTGAATAAAACATTTAATAATTAAATTTGCTTACTATAAAAAGAATAAATCTAGATTATTTTGAAATTATTCATTCTTAATAGTTTTTACATCTTATATAATTCCAGAAATAAAGAACAAGATGTTTGCAAGCATACTTCCAAAGAAAGATTTGTTTTATTTTGAGGTCCAAAATTTATATTAAGATTAACCATTTATTCTGGGAGCATATATATATAAATTATATAATATTCTATATTTTACCCATTCTAGTCTTGTTTATTAGCATTAGTCTATTAATGTCTCAGATATGTAAACTTCACAAGTCAAATTGGGCATACAATCCTCCAGCATGAAACAAGTTAGCTCGAATGCGACAGATTTATAATGATTTGTTACAATCAGTGTCTTTAAATTAACCATTCTATACAATGATTCCAATCCTCTTTCAGTGATATTTTTACAACCAGAAATATCCAAGTACTCCAATTCCGGGAATTCCGCCGAGATTTTGTCCAAGCCCCAGTCATCGATGTTCTCAGAGTCCTTGAGACTGAGCCATTTGAGTTTGTTAAGACCGCACAAGTTGCTAAGACCTTCGTAATACAGATTGATGTTTCTGGCATCCACTGCCTCGAGGATGTAGCGATGATCATATATGTTGGGTAAATCATACGAGCCCTTCTCATTCTTCTCCATCCAATAAGTGTTACCCTTGAATTTTACCCGGCCGCCGCGAAATAGGATAAAATGGGCAGCGGCCAAATCGGCGCCCAGCACCTTATGTCTCTCCGGTATAAATCTCTGGTTGTGTTTGTTATATGTGATAATTTTATGGTCTAACCATTTGGAAAAATTGATGAAGGGGAAATCAGTCTCCTTTTTCTCCTTTGCGGAAAACCACATAACATTCTTGGGCCTTTCTGGATCATCTTTGGCTAGATTTTCGCTTTCTTTTATCGAGAATTGAGTTTTTTCATGATCCACGCTGTACGCACGTGCTATCCGAGAGAAAGAGTGATCTCGAAGGCGCGATCGTTGACTCAGCACGCGCGTTAATTGTCTCGCTAGCATTATCAGCGAAAACTTGAATTGATATTTTTAATTTTTGAAGGTTAACCTTTGAAATCGATAAACGTCAACGCGTGTGCCATGCGTTCTACCTTAACCTGATCTAGCGTAACCTGACGTAACCTAATTGTCAAACGATGCCCGAGAATCTTGCAAGAGGAAATTTTTGAATAAATAGCCATACGTGTCGTCAATTTTCTGAATTATATACTTTTTTCGCATATAGAAACATTTCTGCTTTGTACATAAGTTTTTGAGACCTCGGATTATCTTAATGATTAGCTACAATAATTACAATCGTTTATGTAGTTTTTAAAAAAAGCAATAAACGAAACATTGCACTTTTCTCGAGTAATAATAAAATATTTCAACTAAAATAAAAATCGATTAAAACTATTTGTACATCATAACATCAGGAGATTGGTACATGCACATATACGCGTCGCAAAGCAAACGTTTCGCGTGTTCTGGTAAATGACGATCGTCTGTCAATTCTGTCAAATAATTTCCTCCCTCTTCGCTCAACCAGTAGGGGAAGTCTGGGCATGGCACCATTTCCGGTATATTATATCCATTTTGCTCCCCTAATAATAAAATACAAATTTATAATATATAAAAAAATATATATGTAATTATTTATATAGCATTTTATTAATATTAATTATTCATTTTAATAATTTAATAATTATTTATTTCAATAATATTTATAGAAATGTTTTCTTAATAAAATTGTATATGTACATATAATCAATAATAGTCATAAATTAATAATTTGAAAGACAATTCCTTGTTACATGTACAAAGAAAAATTTTCTTTTTATTAAAAGTTATACAAGTAAAAGTCCCAATTACCCTTTCTATCAGCCATCGAATCGAAGAAGCACCATGGCGCCTCGGAACCGGGACCACATTTTACAAACGAGACATAATGTGAGGTTTCGATGCAAACGACTGCGGAAAGTTCCAAGTACAGACGCGGTACGGGACAATGCTCTTGCAGAATTGCAAACTCCATAGGTACAATAAGCTTCTTTGGTTCGTGATTTGTTCTTCGTTCATGACGATGTACCTAGAAAGAATGTATATATATAAAAGATATTTCATTATTAATCGTCTAATGTTTGTTCAATCTTGTAAATAATATTTTACAAACTTTTTCAAGACACTGCAGACAGAAAGCTATACTTTCGAGACCAACGCCACATTGTCCATAACATTCCTTGCACTCGAATTCTGCCAATTTACCACACACCGTGCATTGTCTGGGTGCTGCAAAACAATGTGTAAATGTTACTACGAGCCATTTCAGATAAAGAAAAAAACTTATCACGCGTATATGACGATACTTAACAGTTTTCAATAATGTCCGTCACGTCGAGCAGTAATGTAGGCTGTATCTTTTGATACATTTTAAATGATTTTCCAAAACGCGGCATTTGTATAATAAGACATGAAGGGACCTCTTTCAACCTAATGTTACTGGTAAGGAAGCTCTGTTCCAATAATTGCTGCACGGTTGGCAAATTTAAATGATCGTCTTTTTCGACAAACAATTGATAGTGATACGCATCCTGTCCAGAGCTTAACTTGAGAAACGGTTCGGCGTTTAAAATTTGGGCGACTAACGACGTTAAAAATTCCTCCGGATCTGAAAAATACATTACGAATTATTATATTTATAAACGATATATTTATAAAATAATATCCACGATTTCAAGGTATAAAGCAAAAGAACCTTTTTCTTCGCTAGTAAGACCGGATACCGACGATAATTTTTCGAGCAATGTTCTAAGTTTCATTACACGATCCGCTCTAACAAACATATTCTTTCTAAGTGGATTCACGATCTCCTCTCTCAAAACTCTCTGTACTTCTTCGTACTGTGGACAATCCTTTTCATTCGGCGGTCTGAAAATCCATTACATTTGTCAAAATTATACCATTACACATCACATATCTATGCCACAAAGTCCATATTTTCTTTTAAAGATTTTTAAACAGTATTCTTTTCTTGAAAAGTTATATATACTTCGATTACAATAAAAACACAAAATTAATTACCGAAACAAGAGATTGTCGAATACACTGGTAAATGTGAACATGCTAAAGAGAGTAGCGTCTAAATAGCAGGAATTGTGATGACCCTGAATACCACGATATTTCCCGCATATGCTTTCCAAGTCTCCCTTAACGGAGATAGGTCGTACTATGCCCGAGATTACAGAGCTCTCCATGTTACCGAAATTATCGTTATTCGTAAATGCCGGTTGCTCGTTAAGTTTCGTCTGTTTACGAACAAAAAATTGTCACAATTCATTTATTTTTTTGTAAAATTTACTCGCACGATGGCGCATAGATATTGAAGAGATAACATTACAAATAACTTATTACATCTATACTTACGTCTTCGTAATGAGAACAATGCTCAATATCTGTGAATATAGCTTTATAAGGCCTACAGTGAAAGTATCTGACATCTTTATAAGTTCCATCAGTACCTAAAGGATGTCCATCATCCTATGACACATTATTCAAATTTGTTCTCTCGTACTGTTATAACAAACCATTTAGTCAGTTCATTTTACTCACCAGTTCGACTGCTGCCATCAATTTGCCAGGACTTACACCAGTTGGTGTGCCAATCCATCGGATAACTCCATAATGAATATCAGAATCCACAAGTACTTTTACAGTAGAACCCACCATCAAATCTTTCTTATTCTCTACCCTGAATTTTTTGATTTCGTTCTTTTCCAGCGTATTACCTATCGCAATTAATAATATGCATAGTTTGTCGTAATTGTTTGTAATATTTTTTATAAATATATTTTAACACAAAATTTAAGGATAATGTGTAACAAGTATAAATTATCACTTTTTATTTAATGCATGTATGAAAGTATAAATTTGATGGCATTTAAAAAAAAATATTTGTGGTAGAGGCAGGATGTTAACTACATCTTACTGTAATTCAACAAATCTATGCTACATGCATCTTCCACATCACTGTATACATTTGATTCTACATCACTACTCCATTTGTGCTCCAATACAAAAATAGGAATGTTCTGCAATTCTGCTGTCATTTTTCAACAATAATGCAATAACTGTATGGTGCTTTATAACCTGCCGGCAGCTCTCTAGGAAGTCAGACTAGGTCTGTGTCTATTTTTAGATATCTTAGTTATTATTAACTTCCTTTACCGCATGGGAGAAATTTAAGTCTAGCACTAGTTAATTTTGTTTTAAGATTTTGAAGGGAGAATATCATGAGAATAAGTATATTTACTGCATTTATAATGATAAAATTACCACATTTAAAAAGAGCATGGTCGATGCTTTTAGTATAATTATTAACGTTATTTTCAAGATTTGACTTTGTGGCCTGATGACGTTCTTTCAATATGTTGACAGATTCCTGATTGTTGTTCTTATTGTCATCAAACAAGGTAAATTTTTCTAATAAAACAGCTGGTGTACTATCAAGCACAGATCTTTTCTTATCGTTAATATAGTCGGTTCCTGTGTTACTTTTTAAGAATGCTAAAATAAAAATGTCAAATTGACTAATGAGTAATTATGAGGCTATTATATATAAAAAGAATATTAATTATAATTTATATACTTTTTTCAATGTTGCCAGAAATTGTGTCAGATTCAACTTTATACGGATATATATTATTTACAGTAGCAAATGTTACACTAGCATTTGAATGCGTAGAAATAAAATACTCTTTGGCCAATAGAGATGTTTTGAATACTTCTTGGCTTTCCTGTAATGTATATGTATATATTTTTAATATCATTATATCTCATATTAATACACATTTAATTATGAGCTACTTCATTCAAAAAAAGCCACTTTCCCTTTTTAACGATACAAATTTTCTCACAAAATCAATCTTTTGATACAAAAAAATATGCTATAATTATAACAATATACATATTGCATGTTTTTCATTTTCAACCTCAAGTACAATTAAGTTCCAATAAAGGGAATATTAATTTAAAATGAATCAAAAGACAAAGCTCTCTATTTCTTACTTGGAAATTTAGTTTGTTAAAATTTTGCTCGTTTTGTTTTTATAGCTAAGAGAGAGAAAAAAAGACTAAAACTTTACACATATAAATCTTACATATGATACATTATACTTCTTAATAATATAGAATGGAAAATATTGGATATAAGAGCAAGAGGCATTAAAAAAGCAACATTATTAATTCACCAATAATTCAAGGCCAAAATAATGTCCCAATCCAAGTTGCTTCACAGGTCCGATGTATCTGACAATTGCAATCTCCTTAGCTCGCCTGTTGGAAGAATCGGAGCAGTACCAGACCCTGTCGTTGACAGAAATATTTCTTATTCGCTCGCACAGAGCCTCATCATTCGCGATTCGGATTCTCTCCTGAGGGGATTGAACGGTGAGCAGATACTGCCAGATCTTTTGCGATACGGGAATTAGATCGTATTTGTGACAACGCCATTCTGTACCGCACCAGATCTTAGATCCGCCGATGGTGTCGATGACGCGAACCTTCAACACGCTCTCCTTCAAATCCTCCAGTGCTTCTACAAGCATTCCCACACGCAGCTCGTTAACATTAACGACGCAAGCACCGAATAGCCGTATCAGTACCGTGTCTTGCTTGGCAATGTAATGTTGCAGGACCCGGTGTTCCTTGTTACCGTCTTCCATGGTCAAAGTGCGTTAAACGATCATCATTTCCTACGCGAAAGAAATATTGTTGGCTTATTAGTTCGTCTGTCAACCTCTTTCTCTCTACGTATTTGCTTGTTTCTCGTACAATCTTATTTGGCATATCATTTCATACGATGATAGAATTTCATTCCTTTAAAACTTTAAGAAACAGATATTCCTTTTTACTACATATTTTCACGGATTATTGCTCGCCGACGAATTATTTATCTCTTCATTGAACTGTCACTCGTGCGCATACTTCAGAAAAGTTGGATCCCAGCAGCCAGAAAGCGGCCATCCCGGCCTTTCAAGTGTCGCCTCTACATTCATTTGACAGCCGCTCGAAACTACGTGGCATCCACTTTTCGATACTACTGGTAAAATCATGAATTTCAGGTGTGTGTCCAAGCTACATACATAATTATGGAAAATGTTTATTTATTAGTGCATTTTATTAACTAATGTTTTTTCACTTTAATATATTTTAGGACAGCAATCACATACAAGTTTTATCGTAAATATTTTTATATAGGGTGTTCAAAGAATTCAAATTGAAATTTTTCAAAAATTCAAATTCAAATTAAAAATAAGCGGACCTTTAAAATGATGTGTCACTTGATCTTGACGTCATTCCCATTTAAGATTTCTAAAAGAGTAGCATTCCCGACGTTGGAGCGGTACTGTTGAATTTATCCCATTTATATGTCCTTCTTGAAAACAAAATTGACCTCAAAAATTGCTCGGTCGCAAAATAAACAGATGGGAAATTCACCCCGTGAGCGCGTATGTAGTATGGACGGAAGCGTCCCATTTGACCACGTTGCCCGATTGACCACAGCCAATTATCGGGTGTCACCCAACCCGATTGATCACGTCGCCAATTGGCCAATTCAAAATAGGACTCTCCGATTGGTCAATCGTTGCTAGTTACCCTAGGCACAGCTCGATATAATTGGCTGTGGTCAATCGGGCAACGTGGTCGCTCCCACACTGGACGCTCTGCTGTCGACCAAACTACGATCAACTACGATTTTACCAGCGGCATTGAATGCGTAAGTAGTGACGGTTGTAAACAAACATGACGAAACGCTATTTTTCAAATGAAAAGCAGTTAACGACTCGTTTTTTAATTTAATTTATGAAATACAAAGCTTACGTGAGAAAAAAAAATATTTTCTACGTTAAATAGACAATAATTACTTGGTATTTATAACATAACGCGGTAATCGTCACAAGTATCGTCAATTAATGAAGCGCGAAAACTAGTCGTGCGATTTATATATTGAATAAATTTTTTATGAAATATAATGAATACAATTGATATCTTGCAGCATAATATTAAATAATTAAAACCAGATCTTTTTCATTTAGAGTGAGGTTAGATGATATTAAAATTTGAAAAGTAGATTTTTTAATTGTAAAACTTTCTTTTTCCAAGTAAAAAACTCCTAGAAGCTAACAATTGATAAAATTTCAGATTGCGACACAGTTGCTGCCGATTAAAGTGAAATGTCAAATATTTCATAGAAATATAACTATAACCTCCAGGACTTCCAAATAAGATTCGCCGTAGATAGGATTAGTTGTGTGTACAGATATCTTTATTAAGCATTCAGAATGGATCAGATGCTTCCTAGTCCTGGCTTTAGCATACCCAGCATTGGTACACCTCTGCATCAACCGGAGGAGGATCAACAGATCTTGCCAAATGCTATACAACAGCAACAGTCGCAACAGTATCAGCAACTGCATCAACTGCACTCAATGAGTCCTAATATGCAAAGCGGCATGTTAATGATAACAACGCCGCAAAAAAATATGCATACATATGCTCCAACTCCGACATTTGCGACACCACAAAGTCTCATGCAGCCGCAAACACCGGTAATTTAATATTGAAGTATTATTAAGAAATATTAGTTTATATAGATGGCAATATCATATAAATATTTTTTCTTTTAAAATGCATTACATTTTCAAAAGACTCAGAGTTGTAACTTTAATAAAAGTTACAGATTACAAATAATTAAAAGTTGAGTTGATAATTGTAAGCCACAACATTATATGTAGCGAGTAATTCCATATTTACTTCAATGAGAATGTTTAATTTAAATTTATTTGCTTATATTTTAAATTACGTTGAAATATAATAATTATAATTGAAAAATATAATAATAATAATAAAAATATAATAAGCAAAAGAGAATTTAGAGAATATTTAACTGTTAAGAAAGAGGAAGAATACAATATCTTAGAAATATACAATACAATATCTATAAGAATACAATATCTTAGAATATTGTACATTTCTCATTAATTTATTTTTTATTCTACTTTATTATTTTAATATCGTCTTTTTTTATTTCCTAGCAAAATATGATGTCTCCAATAGTACCACAAAGTAATCAAATAGCACCGCCATCAATAGGTCCTGCAACTCCAGGACCAATGACACCGATGACACCAGCTTCTGCAGATCCTGGAATATTACCACAATTACAGTAAATTTTCAAAGAAATCTGATATAACACTCTTTTAATTTAATTTTTTTATATATTTATACATGATATATTATATATTTTTATTTTATCATAGGAATATTGTGTCTACTGTCAATTTAAATTGCAAGCTCGATTTGAAGAAAATAGCACTTCATGCTAGAAATGCCGAGTACAATCCTAAAAGATTTGCGGCTGTTATAATGCGAATAAGAGAACCAAGGACTACTGCGCTGATATTTAGTAGTGGTAAAATGGTTTGTACTGGGGCCAAGAGCGAGGGTGATTCGCGGCTCGCTGCGAGAAAGTACGCGAGAATTATTCAAAAGTTAGGTTTTCCTGTAAGTATTGTTTTTTCATCAAAGACATAATGCAAAATCAATTGGTCTTTAATGCAGTTTTTTTTAAATGCAGTATTATAATTTATCAATAATTAATATCCTATAACTATCTTCTTTATTATTATAAGTATGATTATTGAAGTTACTCTAATTGTAAATTTATAGGCAAAGTTCATAGATTTTAAGATCCAGAACATGGTTGGCAGCTGTGATGTTAAGTTTCCAATTAGATTGGAAGGTTTAGTGCTCTCTCATGGGCAGTTTTCATCGTACGAACCAGAGTTATTTCCGGGTCTGATATACAGGATGGTCAAGCCTCGGATCGTATTGCTTATATTCGTTTCAGGGAAAGTAGTATTAACAGGTGAGCACATATATTCATAAAACCTAAAATTTTATTATAACAATTTCATAACAAAATTTATAAAAGAGTGTGTCATTGTTTGGATAATATATCAAAATTATAATTTTTTTGCAATTTTCAAACTTAATATATACTCAGACTTATATTGAAAATTGAATTATAGTATTTTTATTTTTAGATCTAGAATAGGTCACAAATAATAATGTTAATATTTCCAAAATTTTAATTACTATAGTTACATGTTCATAAGAAGAAAGTTTATGCTGGACATTTTTAAATGGCAGAAAATCTCTATTAAGATCTTTAATATTGCATGTTACATATATATCTTTATACTTGAATATTTATTATTTATATTTATATGTTCTGTCATACAGGTGCAAAGATTCGCAAGGAAATTTATGAAGCCTTTGATAACATTTATCCAATTCTCAAAAGTTTTAAGAAACAGTGATAAAGTTTATGTAATGTTGATTTATTTGTATGACTGATTTCATTTCTGATATGTTATAGAGCTTTCTTATTTTTTTTTAATATAAAATCAATCACAAATGGTCAAGTATTATTAAATTACAGTTAATACATCTTTTTCCAATCCATATTAATTAAATATATAGAATGTTTCAAACTCTTGTTAGACATTCTTACTATCGACTTTTTAAAATGGACTCTATTAAATTTATTAATGAATTTTTTTAACTTTCACATTTCTTGTATTTGGCAATTAAAAATAAAGAATTTCTGTGACAAATTAAGGTTTAGAAGAAAAAAATAAATCAGAAAATATCTTTTAATTTGTGTTAATTTTTATAGATTTTAATAAATAAATTTTCTATTTGAATTTTAGCTACAAAAATATGTAATGTTAAAGATATGTAATTGTAAATATCAATGTTTTTTTTTTTTACACATGTCGATATTTTCGTCAAGAAGGAATAATTTATGGAATATGACAAAAAAACATAATTTTTTTTTTAAATTGCAAGAAAGCACAACCTAAACTTTGAAAATTAGATTGTAATGTTCTTATTTCTAGACTCATGCAGCAAAGCAAAAGCAGCCGCAATTAAAAAATGTATCCAATGCTTTTAGAATACAAAATTATAATAATTTGACACAGATGATTTATACAATATAATTGAAATAAAGTTTATTTTCATTTTTTTAACTTTAATTTTTCTCCATTAAAAATAAACAGTGTGTTTTCTCCTGAAAAATAAACAGTGTGAGTAGTATGAGAGTAGTTTGAATGAGTTTTAATCTTGCATAAATTTGCTTGCATTTCTCATATTGGAATAATCTACTTTTTAGTCGTTGATTATTTTCATAGATATTCTAAAAATACATCATATAGGAGCATGTAAATTTTGTAATAGATTTACACAATCTCGAATTTTCTGAAACTTCTAAACTTTTCTTTTCTGTACATATGATATACATAATAAAGCGTGTATAATTTTGTATTTATATATAAAATAGTCTTTTTTATAGAGTAATATATATACAGTGCCTCGATTAAGATTATATAAGTACAATGTTCCCTGATTATAAGATTGAGTTTACGCCGATTATAATATTGCAATTTTTTTGCAATTATTCAGATAAAATATTGTATATTGAGAATAGATGTTTTATCAATTTCGATCCTTAATAGATATTATTATATCTTAATTGTACAGGGTGTCCGGAAAATCGCCCGCAGTACTTCGGGAAGTGATTCGGGATTCAAAAGAAAGGAAAAAAAGCTATATAAAAAAGGCGATTTTTGGCGATAGTTTGGTACATGTACCAAGGTTGTTTTTGGTAGAGGCGGAGCTTATTCTGGTACATAACATCTTGTACCCTGCTTCATTTTTGGTATAGCGTGGTATCAACCAGCTAGATACCAAAACGACTAGCCACGCCTCTACCACAAACTACCAAACGCGCGAAAATGTTCTGGTAGAATCTGGTATACTTTGGTTGATATACCACAGTGACGCCAAAAATCGCCTTAACATAGATCCGAAAATAAGTCATTTCCGGTTTGAATTTAAACTTAAATTTAAGTTTTTAAATTTAAATTTAAAAATTTAAAACTTAAAAAAAATTTTAAAAAGAGGGATGCCAAGTGGACTATAAATAACGATTTTTTTCTAACATAAAAGTGGTTATATCTCGAAAACGACTTATTTCCGGATCTATATATATATATATATATATATATATATATATATATATATATATATATATATATATATATATATATATGTATATATATATATATATATACATACATACACATATATAATTTATTATTGTCATATGAATCTCTTTTTTAATTTTATATTTTTAAGTAAAATCATTAATTTTAGTATTGAAGCGAAACAAGATGAATATTTAAATTGATTTATTGTTATTTATTGTTTCCTACATTGCTACTTACTAAAATGAATTCAATACATATTTTTCTACTTTTAATGATATTACTATTGTCTATATTTTTCTGCTGTTTTTTGATTTTCAAAATCCATTTTTAATTATCTAAATTGTATTTGTTGCATATTGTTCTAGAAGTGCTTAGATTGAAAACTTGATTTTTTTTTTTAAATTATAGAATTATAGTAGCAAGCTTTTTTTAATTCTTGAAAAAAATAATATTAAGCAGGCATTTGTGCATTATACTCAATCTGCTAGAACTCCAATATTTTTATAAGTCTATTTTAAGCTGTGCAATGTATATACAATATAAGAGAAAAAAGTAATGATTAATTTTCCAATATATCGTATAAGCTACTTTATATGGAATACTCAAACTACTGTATCACACATTATTTACTGTACAGATATATATATATTTCTATTTAATTGTAATAAAATTATGTAAAATACAAATAATAAAATACTTTTTAGTAGATTAAATATTCGATAAAGTATTCGATAATAATATACAAGATAAATTATAAACAATAGTAATAGTACATTTTTAAAAATATACAAATATTTTGCAAGTTCAAACCACATATACAAGAGGATATATAAAATTATATAGAATTTATATAATACTGAAAAATTGAAAATATATTAGAGTATTGGCTTCTTTCAAGAGCATGAGAAAAAATAAGTTTTTGTAGTCAATTTTATAAGCATTTTATTTCATAGAGGTATAGAAGGTAAATTTGTAAAAGTCGGTATAACTTCTAAAATTTTATTATACGGATATATAAGATCACTCTCACATTTTATATCCATTTATATCCATTAATATCCATTTATATCCATGAATAAGTCATTATAAATCACTATCATATACTTTACACCACATAATTACTTATTATAAAGAAGGAAGCATTACATATTATTATTATAAAGATCTTCATAAAGAGATTCAAAATTAAAATAAATATATAAAATTGGCATTTATCAAGTTTATAGTTTTGATTTTAATGTACGGCGTAATACTCGACGTAATATTTTACCAGATGGAGTTTTTGGAATGCTATCCACAAATTTTATGCCGCCCCTAAGTCGCTTAGGATTTGATACGCGTTCTGAAAAAATGGTATATAAATGTAAATACATAAATATACATAAGAGTCACATATCGCGATATTAAGAAAGTGATCTTTATGAATTAATAAAAGTTTAATAAACATTTCTTCTATAATATTATAAAGTTACACATCACATTAATTTCATTACTAGATACGATAGATTATCAGATATAGTAAACAAAGATATTCTTACCATTCACATATTGAATTATATCTTCCTCGCGTATATTGGCATTCTCTTCTTTGACAATAAATGCCATTGGTAGTTCTCCAGCTTCTTCATTCGGAATACCAATTACAGCCGCATCTTTTATGCCAGAATAAGTCAATAGAATCGCTTCTAACTCAGCTGGTGGGACCTGATAGCCTTTATATTTGATAAGTTCTTTTATACGATCGACGATAAAAAAATATTCTTCTTCATCATAATATCCCACATCTCCTGTATGCAACCAACCATCCTTATCAATTGTCGTTCTAGTGGATTTTTCATCATTATAATAGCCTTTCATTATTAGATCTCCCTTGAAACATAACTCTCCTTCACAATTAGGGCCTAAAGTTTCATCCGTCTCATATTCTCCAAGTGGTATTACCTTTGCTGAAAGAAATATACTAGTGTGTTATATTGATGAAAAAGATGCATTTTTAACATTCATCAGTTACAGATATCCAAAGTTGTAGAAAAAAAACAAGCAGAAAATATAAATAAGTATTAACATTTGAAAAAGTGAACATTATGTGATACAATAGTAGAATATAAACAATCATGATTAAACAGTGAAAAAGTAAAAATAAAATATGCTCAAGTTTGAAGAACTACAACACTTGAAAACAATACATTTATATAAACCTATGTATAACTGATTAATAAATATTAATCGATTATATTTCAAGCAGTAAGCCAATGTATACTTTTACAATCGGGGAACATTGTTACCTGATACACCTGGAACTAATATGCCGACGCTACCAAATTTTACTGCTCTATCATGTGGAAAATGTAGCACAGCTAAAGTAGTTTCTGTTAGACCATAGCCCTGTGAAATTTCAGGTATATTTAATCGCTTGGCGACAGCTTTCTCAATTTCCTCTGATAATGGAGCAGCTCCACACCTAATTAAGTAAATACTTTAGCAATTATGTAAAATTTTAGAAAATTTTGAGTGAAATATTCAAGCATCAAACACGAGATATGTTTCCAATATATTTGCAATTCAATTTCAATGATAATTCATGAAATTTCTGTATAAAATTTAAGTTGAGAAAAAACTGCTATGAATAAAGATAAAGTTGGCAGTTTTGCATCTATATTAATTTGCATTATTTTTGCATTTACAAAAAGACTAAAATTAAGCTATGAAGTAAAATTTTTATTCTCAGCTTCATTTGCATAAGCTTATATAAAATTCATATAACTCATGCATGTAGAGAACTGGATTATTAATTTCACAATTATTAAAAAATATTTATATAATTTTTTTTTTATTTTTAGAATCTTCTTCCAAATTTATTTTTTAAAAAAGAATGAATAGATAATAAATTTCAAAAGAAGAAACTTTTCTTTTGTATAGCATTCTTTAGAAATTGAATTTATCTTATTTATTTTTTGATATTATATTTCTTTCATTGTATTCTTTCCACGATAATTTGTTTCAAAAAATTTTAACATACTTACCATATTCTTTTAATAGAAGATAAATCATATTTGTCCACAAGTCGATGTTTAGCCAGGAATACCATAATTGGTGGTACTACCGTTAAATATTTTATTTTATATTTTTCTATCGATTGTAAAAATAATTCCTCTTCAAAGCGTGAAAATACTACACTACTATTCCCACCTATCAGTCTGATCACCAATAAGGCGAACGAATATGCATGGAAAAATGGGAGCAATGCCAAAGACATGGCATTTGCAAGAAATGGATTATTAATGTACATACGTATGATTGTAGTAATATTTTTGTCTGTCCACATAACGCCTTTTGGTAATCCTGTAGTTCCACTCGAGCATAAAATTGCTGTTACATGATTATTTATATCAACAGGAACAGCTTGGAATTTATCTATATTATCATCAGAGACATTTGATATCGCTTTATACATGCTCATCCATGGTACATCAATATTGTCATAATTGTTTAGCAGTAACACTCTTGGGAACCAATGCAACTCTTTGAATATACTTGTCATGTTATTAAGTGCTATCACAGAAATAAAAATGTACTTTGGTTTCATAATAGTAAGCGCATGTTTTAATTCTCCTTTAGAATATAATGGATTTAATGGACAGACAATGGCACCCAGATAAAATGTGGCACATACTGGAATACAGAAATCTAGATTGTTTTCGCTACATATAGCTACAGCATCGTTTACCGTCAACCCTTCTTTCCGCAGATAGATTGCCAATTTTCGACTAGTGTCTAAAATATATTTAAACGTTTGTTCCTTGCCTGTATGGGCATCTATCTGTAGAATATATTTATCATTAATAATGAGTTATAACTATTATAGAGTATTAAAGTTGTAATAATTTATACCGAAAAATTAGATGCAATAACAAAACTTGAATCTATTATATAATATAAATATATTTTATATATATATATATATATATGTAAATAAAACATATAACTTTACTTGTGCTATGTGAATACCATGTGTCGTAAGTTGTCTTAATAATAATTGCCCCACCGAAAAATTAAATTCTCTCATCAATTTTCCTTTTCCATGTAGAATATGTGCGTGTTTTGACATGTTGAATATAAAGAACTTTCTTCCTAACGTTGAGTGTTTGAAAGAGCATTCAAGAACATTATGAACAATAATGAGAATATAGAAGTAGTAGGGTGCATTCGTTTATTCAGTCGCTGCCGCAAATGTCATTTGTTTATCTATCCTTACATAACGTACAGTGAGCGACAATGATTCTGTCCTTGGCGGGGCAAGGGGAACGTAAAACTGGCCAATCAGCCGGCAGCGCGGCAGTGGCTGATTGGCCAGTTCTACGCTCCCCTTGCCCCGCCTAGGCAGAATCGTTGTCGCTCACTGTACACCAGGATAAATATAAGAGATCTCTTATATTTATCCTGGTGTACAGTGAGCGACAACGATTCTGCCTGACGTACACTATAGATAAACGAATGATATCTGCGGCAGCGACTGCGTAAACAAACCAGAATCAACAATTGCTTCTCTTTTAAAATTAATATTTTTTTAAATATTTACAAAAAATGTAAAATTTATCATTTTCATTCCAAAACATATTTCTAATGGTTTTCGGCAATTATATCCAGTATAAAACGATTGCTCCCTAATTGCTCCTTATTATTGCTCCATCATTACTTTAATGATTATTGCATTTATTTATCGAAAATTGACAAATTATTTCAAGTGACGACATCGTCACCTACAAGCCGCCTTTATCTGTCGCGGAAGGCAACGCGATAGCCAATACAAAAGTTGGATTCAGTTCAACCTTGACGCGCGGTGGATGTAGGTATCTGCTGATTGGCTATCGCGTCAGCTTCCGCCGCGCGTAACGCGTTGTCGCGTCCTGTGTGCAGGAGCCTTCATTTGATAATTAGATGGCAGTACGTGGCATACGTTATTTTGAAGGTCATACCGGGGCCATATTCCGAAATTACTGCCAGTACTGCAAATTCTATAGTGCACGTTACGTATATTATATATTTTCAGTGCTGGCAATAAACTGGCAGCAATTTCGGAACACGGCCCGGGTGTCCGCAGAATTCGACGACACGATCACAGTATCTTTTTTAATAAATCGCGATAGCGAACGTACCGAGTCTGCAGTGATTATTAATAAAATCTATTCTTTGTCATTTTTTTTTTCATCTGATCAGCTGATTCACTAGAGAACGTAGGTAAGTTTGTTAAAATGTTATTAGCTTTATAACCAACTTACAAGTTGATCTGTGACATTCGTATGGTAATCCATTATATGAAATTTCTGTCATTGTAAAGTATATTGTATTTTTATAAAAAAATAGTTGATTAAGCCCAATCTACAATGAATGGTTGATCGTTAATTTTAAGTAAATTGACCAACCACAGTCGATTATTCCCAGAATGCTCGATTGTGATTGGTCAATTTGCTTATGACTAATAACTTATTGTAAATCGGACTTTCTAGCTCTCTCTCTTCAACTAGTTCGCAATTAATTTGGAGGAGCTGCATAGTATACGTAAAAAATTTATACAAGTGCTTCAAAACTAGGTAGACTTGTCAATCAAAAGTGCAACAATAGAAATTTAATTGTATAAACCTGAATTTTAATTATACAATATCTTTCTGCACATAGAATATAAATATAAATTTGTGTGATTCTTCTTCGCAGAAAAAACGCAAAATGCGTAGCAGAAGCAACTCTGGTGTCCGTTTGGACTATTACCAAAGGATTGTTCACAAAATAATCATGAATTATCAAAATCCTGTCACTGGACTCTTTCCTGCAAGTCCTGATAATGATCATGCTTGGATACGTGACAATATTTACTGCATACTTGCTGTATGGGGTCTGTCAATGGCGTACAAGAAGATAGCGGATGCTGATGAAGACAGAGCAAAGACTTACGAACTGGAACAAAGCTGCGTGAAGCTAATGAGAGGTCTGTTGATGGCAATGATGCAACAAAAGGAAAAAGTGGAAAAGTTCAAATCTAGTCAAAATCCACATGATGCCTTACATGCAAAGTATAGCTCTGTCAATGGTCAAACGGTAGTTGGAGATACTGAATGGGGACATATTCAAATTGATGCAATTTCTCTATATCTGTTAATTCTGGCCCAAATGACAGCTTCTGGTTTACAGATTGTTTTCAACTTGGATGAGGTATCGATATATATCTTATATTTGTATATTATAAGTTTGAAGATATATCTATATTTTTCTTCATAAAATATTAAAATTTATTTTTAATTATAGAATATATATGATTTTTTTTGGAATTTTATATAATTTAGAGAATTAAGAAAATATTTTAAATTTAATATTTAATTTTTTTAGGTGGCCTTTATTCAAAACTTGGTTTTTTATATTGAATCCGCTTACTGCACACCGGATTATGGAATTTGGGAGAGGGGAGATAAAACTAATCACGGCTTGCCAGAACTAAACGCAAGCAGTATTGGTATGGCTAAAGCTGCAATGGAAGCGATGAACGAATTGGATTTGTTTGGCGCGAGAGGTGGAGCTACATCAGTTATTCATGTTCTGGCTGATGAGGCACAAAAGTGTCAAGCAGTGTTACAATCTATGCTACCTAGAGAATCAAATTCCAAAGAATTGGACAGTAGTTTATTGGCAATCATAAGTTTTCCTGCGTTTGCGGTAGATGAATCTAATTTAATTCATGAGACACGAGACGCCATCACTAAAAAATTACAAGGACGATACGGTTGTAAAAGATTTCTAAGGGATGGATATAAAACACCAAAGGAGGATGCAAATAGGTACTATTGCGAATGCAGTATTATCTTATTTTTAATGTGATTTACTTTGACTAACAATTCTTTTATTTTGAGAATAGATTATATTACGAACCATGGGAACTTCGGATGTTTGAGAATATTGAATGCGAGTGGCCATTGTTCTTCTCTTATTTAATATTGGACTATTGTTTCCAAGGCAATAAAGAAGCAGTTGAGATGTATACCAAGCAATTAGAGGAAGTAATGATTAAAACAGATGAGGGTATAAAATTAGTGCCCGAATTATATTCTGTTGCATCTAAGGATGTATCGGCGGAGTATGCCGAACCTGGTAGTCAAAGTCGAATAGCTTTGGGCAGATGCCCATTTATGTGGGCGCAATCTCTTTATATTTTAGGAAAATTACTGCAAGAAGTAAGTAACACTTTTTAGAAATATGATCGAAACAGAAATATTTGAATAAAAGAAAGTGCCTTATTTTAAAAAACATATATTTTTACATATATTTTTTTGTAGCTTACATATTACGTTTGAAGTTTCAAAAGTATTTAAAAGACATTTAATGTATATAATTTATTTGATCTATTTCTTAATTTAAAATATTAAATTATATTTTTTTCTTATTAAAATCATAATATTTAATATATTAATAACATGATGATCTTATAATTTTATTTTGTTACAGGGATTTCTAGCAGTTGGAGAGTTGGATCCATTAAACAGGCGACTGTGCAGTGAGAAAAAGCCGGATGTAGTGGTGCAAGTAGTTATCTTGGCAGAAGACATAGAAATTAGGGAAAAAATTGCACAGCATGATATTCATGTGCAAACAATCGCAGAAGTTGCGCCGATCGAAGTACAGCCTGCAAAAGTGCTCAGTCATTTATACACATATTTAGGTACGACGGAACAAATTTGCAACTAGAGCTCAGATATACATTTTATTGATCTATATATAATTTAAATTTTGACAATTCACTATTAGGACGTAACAAGAAATTAGGCTTATCTGGACGTAAATCAAGAGATGTAGGAATCCTCAGCACTAGTAAACTGTATTCCTTGCACGACAAGATATTTGCATTCACGCCTCAGGTAATAATCACAATCTTTATGGTGAGCTTTACCATCTCTCTATATCTTTATTTCTTTTCTTACGTTTCCTCTTGTTCTCGCACCGAATTGACTAGTTGACAGATATGACCCGCTTCTACATCGCATCGGACTATGAGCTCATGATTGACATATTCAAAGGTGAAATTAATTTCTTGAAGTCTAGTTGGCAGAATATGTTGGGCCGGCCTCTTGTGGTCATGCCCCTCAAGAATATTCATCTAGGTAATTTAATGATTTCACAAGATTGTAGTTGATTTTTATAATTGCTAATTTAGGTATTCTTAAATTCATTGAAGTTGCCACAATTCTACAGTTCTATATATTTTTAGAAATTCTGAAAAATTCCTTGCGTGATTTTTATTATTATTTTTTTTTTTAATATTGTGACTGTCCGCTCTCAACAACTAACGTATTTGCTTGCATGCATTGCAATATGGTTCTCATATAACAATTATTTAATCCCCTATGGTTTAATGTAATTTTCAATCTTATCTTGTTTTTTTTCTCTTTTTGATTTTACATTACATATCTCGCTTAAAAATATATAATATAAATTTTAGATACAATCTTTGTAACTTAGGTTCAGTAATAATTCAATTTTTGCAATCAATATATAATATTATCCATAGAGGGTTATTAGCTTTTAATTACTTTTTACTTATGTTTCATTACATTCTTCATTACTAACATGATGCAGATGTTAAAGTAAATGAAATTGTGAATTGTATGATATTGAAGATGTTTGATCAATAGAACAAGACAGGATAAAAATGAAATGTACTCGGGGCGAGAAAAATTGCTTCCTCTTCAAACATCAAACAATTTATCCTAGAGATATGGCTTATTATGTGTTTGGTGGTATGCGCGTGTGTTGCATGTGTTAGAACTTTGATATGGAGGAGAACTACACGACAATCGACGTCGATCTGCTTGTCGATACTTTCACAACCACCTTGGCCTTCCTCAAAATCAACTGGAAACAAATGCTCGGCAGACCAACTGTAACCCTTGTCGCTACTCATAATCATTTAGGTACGCCCTTGTGCGAAGCTTTAGATATCATCCTACAACGAAAAGCTCATCGAATATTATATACAATTATATTATAACGTGCTACACTCTAAGTTGTTAATTAGAGAATATCACAAAATTCGAGTATAAAAATGCTGTAGAAAAATTGGAAAAACAAACGTATAATTTTTTATTTGTGTGATTTTCAAGCGATAGTTTTTTAAATACGAATTTAAAATAGTCACAACTACAATTAAAAACAAATGTGAATCATATGTATGATATATGTATGATGATATTAGCATATATGTATGATTATATGTATGATAATATTAACATCATTATCTTTTATTTAAAGTCAGTTATATCACAAGATACTTTTTAATTTCAACATATCTTATAATTGGTCAAATTTAAAAACACTCTAAAGAACTATTGCTATAAAAATTACATGCATTTTATTCCTTCATTTTTCGCGTACCTTTCTTTTGCTACAGTGTTTCTATACTCTGTATAAGAAATATAGAATATGTTATTGAAAGGTACATATATATCTTTATTAATCTTTTACTTATTTATTGATTTTGTTAAATCGAAACTTAATAATGATTTTTTCTAGATCAAGGTAAAATACCATTAGCCATGATAACTACTATGAAGAAGCTCAAGAGCGGCTACATTAATGGTACAAGAGTATCATTAGGAAATTTAAATGATTTCTTAAACACGTCATGTATCACGAATCTTAGTTTTTTGGGGAGTTCTGAGGACGGTCGTCCTGATAAATTAAATCCTCAGGTATATATAATTTAAATTATATATCTTTCTAGAATAAAATTATAGCATGAAACACACATGCGAGCGAGCGCGCGCGCGCGCGTGTATATATATACATACATATACACAATATTTTAGGCAGAATTCTTTTTTGTAATATAATCTAAATATTTTATCTTACAAATTTTATCGTTATTTTTTAATCAATTCCTATATACTTATCATGTAAATTCGAAGCATAAAACTTTCTTTGATCTAAACATGTAATTATGATACTTATAATCTGTTCTCTATAAAAGATTCAACAATATTTGGAGGAACATCTAATGCGGCCATTCCCTCATCGTACAGGACTTCTCAATAAACCTGGACCAATTCGTACAGGAAAAAGTCTACGGCGTAAAATGTCGGTGAAAGGCGCGATAAAAAAGACACGATCCATAGCCGTTGAACGTGAGTAATTTGTCCTGAATGGAATGGTTTTGAAATTCTAACCGTGTGCTCTGATTATATGTTTTTTTAAAGAGGAGCCTTAAACAATTATTGCAATGTCTTCCTACTACCATCTTCCAAGAAAGTGAGTGCATTAATTGGCTATTATATTATTTGATTCCTGCCTAATTTTTTTTGAAAAAAATGTGATTTTGTACTTGTAATAAAAACCACTGTGTACAGTGTGATTTATTGTTATTATCCAATTCAAAATATTTAATACATATTATTACATATTTAATATATATTATTAATACTTAATACATATTATTATTAATACATAATTATGCATACATATTAATTGTTAATACACATTTATATACATAATAAATTTATCTAATTTATATAATAATAAATATTTTAATAAAAATACTGTTTTAATATGAGATGCAAATATCAATACATATTATTAAATTTAGTGGATTGAAAACTTCTTTTTGCACCATTTTAGCTGAAATTCTTGGGATGGCAGGGGAAGACCGTAGACATTCTATCGTTTTAACAACAAATCCATTTATTGAAGTGACAGATACCACATTGTCTCTCAATTCCACTCAACCGATGACAGTTGAACGTACACCATCGCCAACGGATGAGCTGTTATCGTGGAGAAATTCTTCTAAAATTAAACATAAAACAACATCCGAAATTCAGTATGCTGAAACCGAGGTGGAGGAATTGCTATCTATGCTTCGCGAAACAGAAAGTCTCGAAGAGCAAGGAGATATCTTGCAATATCTTGTTAGTTGTTTTATTTTTAATTTATGAGAAACAAGATTCTTGATGAAAACTCGTTAAAACAGAATAAACATTTTATATATAGGTAGACTCGAAAGGATTATACTTTGATACGGGTGTAAAGGAAGAAGGACATCCCGTTTTGGTGAAGGATCTATTGAAAAGTCTTTACGAAAAAGTATGTCAACAGAAAATGTGGGGTATTGTACGACACAGCGCTGGAATGTTAGGTAAAAGGGTGGAGGATTTAGCGAAGGCAGTTACTGATTTACTAGTACGTCAAAAGCAAGTCACTGTTGGTATGCCGCCGAGCAATGAGCATACTATTGTCGCACCTTTGCCAGAGAACGAGCTACGAACTTTGATTCATCAAGCATACGGTGACGACGAATCAACCGCCATGCTGACGGAGGAATTGCTCGTTTATTTAGCGATGTTTATCAGAACGGAGCCGCAATTATTTCACGAGATGTTGAGGTTGCGAGTCGGCCTGATCATCCAAGTTATGGCAACGGAACTATCACGAACGTTAATCTGTACGGGTGAAGAAGCTTCCGAGCACTTACTAAATTTGTCTCCTTTCGAGATGAAAAACTTATTACATCATATTATGAGTGGGAAAGAATTTGCTATTAGTAGTGGTACGTTCTACGCTTTAGTTAAAAATTTGAAAAATGCATGCTGGAATGCGCTGTTTATATTTATTTATGTTACAGTTGGCCGGGGCAACTTTTCTGTCATCAGTTACAAATCGAGTAGAGTCAGTAAGGTAATATTTTGTTAGTAATGTAAAACTATATTTAGTATTAATGTAAAACTATATTTTAAGTGTTATTATTTTTAACACTTTAATATATATATCGCTAGCAGTACTTCGGGAAGTGATTCGGGACTCCAAAAGAAGAAAAAAAAAAGCTATATGAACATAGATCCGGAAATAAGTTGTTTCTGAGTTATAGCCACTTTTATGTTAAAAAAATCATAACTTATAGTCCGCATCCTTCTTTTTTTAATTTAAATTTAAATTTTAAATTTGAATTTTTAAATTTAAATTTGAATTTTTAAATTTAAATTTGAATTTTTAAATTCAAATTTTAAATTTAAATATTTAATTTAAAAATTCAAATTTAAAATTTGAATTTTTAAATTTAAATATTTAAATTTAAATTTGAAATTTGAATTTAAATATTTAAATTTAAATATTTAAATTTGAAAATTCAAATTTAAAATTTAAATTTAAAAATTCAAATTTAAAAATTCAAATTTAAATTTAAAAATTCAAATATTTAAATTTAAATTTAAAATTTGAATTTAAATATTTAAATTTAAAAATTCAAATTTAAAATTTAAATTTAAAAATTCAAATTTGAAAATTTAAATTTGAATTTTTAAATTCAAATTTTAAATTTAAATTTAAATATTTAAATTTAAAAATTCAAATTTAAAATTTAAATTTAAAAATTCAAATTTAAAATTTGAATTTAAAAATTTAAATTAAATAAATTAAAAAAGGGATACCAAGCGGACTATAAATTACGATTTTTTTAACATAAAGATGGCTATAACTCGGAAACGACTTATTTCCGGACCTATGTTTATATAGCTTTCTTTCTATAGCTTCTTTTTGGATACCGAATCACTTCTCGAAGTACTGCGGGCGATTTTGCGGACATCCTGTATATACATATATTGATTTATAATATACTGATTCATATTTAAATTCTTTAATTATTTGATTTAATATTTTTTGATATATTTTACTATGACAATTATTTTAACTTATATTTTATATCTCATAAATATTATTAAATTTATATTCTTAAAATTAAATAAACATAAAGAATTAAAAATTTTTTTGTATAGAAATCTCAAATTGGTGGTTTCTTAAGCGCTGAACAAAATGCTGATAGTACCGAAGCAGAAGCCGATCGACAAGGTCAATGGTTACGGAGGCGACGATTAGACGGTGCATTGAACAGAGTACCAAGAGATTTCTATCCGCGTGTATGGCAAGTACTTGAAAAAGTAAGTTCGTAAATCGCTATAATCTAATAATTTATGTATATGTACATATATATATGTGTGTACATATATATATGTGTGTGTGTGTGTGTGTGTGTGTGTGTGTGTGTGTGTGTGTGTGTGTGTGTGTGTGTGTGTGTGCGTGCGTGCGTGTGCGTGTGCGTGTATTATATTTTGTTTTATATGTTTATATATAAAACTCTTAACATCTTTTAATTCCCCATAAAAATTGACTTTTAACAGTGTAACGGTTTAGCAATTGAGGGAAGAATGCTGCCACAGAATCTCACACAAGAAATGACATCAGGAGAGTTGAAATTTGCTTTGGCTGTAGAAACTGTACTGAATACTATACCACAACCAGAATATCGTCAACTTGTTGTTGAGGCTCTAATGGTGCTGACACTAGTAACTGAATACAATGTTGTGCCATCTTTAGGTGGTCTAATCGAGGTTGAAAATTTAGTCCATAAAGCAAATGCTATTTTCTTGGAAGATCAGGTATTTCAATGTTTTTTTTTATATAAAATATATTATTTATATATTATTTATATATTATTATATTATTTATATATTATTATATTATTTACATAAAATATATTAAGAAATTAATAATGCAAAATAATATTATATTATCTAATTGAATTTTCGTAAAGGAAAAATATGCGATAATAAAATAAAGTGTAAGAGAAAGAATAATTCATAATTTTCTTATTCTTTCAAGCAATTTCATTTTTATGTTGTATCTATTATCTTATCAGAATTAATATTAATTTTGATCGTGATATTTATCATGAGATTTATTTTCTCTAAAAAAGATAAGCTCTTTATTTCCTATTAAAAGTTATTAAAAACTATTAAAACGCACACATGTAGAATTGATAATAGTATTGCTATTTTGTTATAAAAATAATAAAGTGTTTTCTTTATATACGTCAAAATACGAAAAATAACTACAAAATTTATAGATGGCTATTGATGGTGATGCAACATTGTGTTGTGCAAAACCAAAGGAACAACGTGAAATGACAGCTATGGGGACACTCCTTTGTGGTGGAGCAGCATATATTTGTCAACACTTTTATGATAGTGCTCCCAGTGGAAGTTATGGAACAATGACGTACATCACGAGAGCTATTGCTGTGATGCTTGATTGTTTGCCGAAAGATGGCGATTTAGAATGTTCAATATCGTAGCAAATATTAGAATTATATATTAATATATTATTTTAGAAATAAATGATCTTTAATTGTAGCAAAAACTTTCAATATAGATATCTCAGATAAATCTGCATTGTGATTTTTCTACATACAATTTCCATTTTTTTGTGTACAATTATCTTGTAATTTAATATTTTTACCTTAATTGAGAGAAAAAGATGATCAAAGTAATTATTAATAAATATTAATTATGAATTGCAGGAAATGAATATTGAAATTAAAATGTTAAAATAGTACTTTGTTATATACTGAGCTCTATTTTTACATTTTGAAAAAAGTGGGAATATATTAAGAAAATAAATCAAGTTTTGTTAACTTCATTAAATCTATTTTATTCTCTTTATTGCATCAATATATTTGTTAAGAACATGCAGCTCAAAGAAAGCTTAGGATATGCAAGAAATTATATTGAAACTTTCTTTGTGCAAATTATAACAAACAAACTTTTTACCTATTTGGTCTTTGGACTTTTGGAAAATGGATTTAATTTGTTTAACCAGGAACTTCTGTGAAAAAAATTTCATTTATGAAATCATTGAAATGTGCAATATATATATATATATATATATATATATATATATATATATATATATATATATGCAAATAGTATATAAATACATACGTTTCCTCTGGTAGTACGACATCCACGTTTTCAGCTTCTTTAATTTTATTTTCCTTGAGTTTGGCAATTAACTCTGATCTATATTGAATTTTCAAAGGTTGCGGTGTTGTTTTGTTTAGTTTCAACCATTTTTTTAAAGCTTCTAAATATGTAAGACCATACCATTCTATTTCTTCTCTTGTGTACTGAAAATATATTAATATTGCATGCAATGATTTATGTATTTAATATAATACAATGTGCTAGAGCTATCAATATTTTAATATTTAGCAAACAAATAGCATTTTTTCATTTAGTATATCTTGCTCTAAGTTTTTTGATATAGTATATAGAGAAATTACTTACAAGTGACAGATATTTCTCATACTTAGCGTATACTTCCTCACGCTTTTCTGGATTGTCAGGATATAAAGTTTTATCTGCCAATGTAATAAGTATCTGACGTTTCAATCTCAGAGCTAGTAAAGATCTCAAATCGCAGGCTTCTGTCTGTAAATAATAACTCCAATTTTCAAAAAAACTTGTAAAATATACTTTTTAAAAATCTTGCAATATATATAATTACACTATTTTCTTTACCCATTTAACTTAAAGATTAATGTACCTTTAATAAATAATGATCAAATCCGTAATTTTCGTGAATTAATCTGATTGTTCTATTAGTAACAACAACACTCATATATGTGTCAAGGACTTCGCTATAGAGAACAGATTTCTTCAGATGTGGTATCCAAAAATGTGGGACCCTTCTCTTATATTTACCCTTCTTCTTAAAACCTTGCACAATGGCTTCTCCTCCCCATATACCATTATCAATTTCCTTTGGGTACAATAGAGGTAACGGTACATTTTGTACTGGATATCTGTAAGCAGATTATTCAAATATTTAATATAACTGTCAGTAAATTACTTATGATAAAAATAATTATTTGTAATATATATGCAATACACTTTGTATAACAAAGTATTATATGAGTCATCATTATATTATTCCATGGGAGTTGTATAATGATATGTAACGTACACTTCCCCACGATTATTTTTCACATAAGTGCCTTTCTGTTCAATATAATGAACTGGAGCAGGCTTCTTCTTCCATTCTTTCCAGAATTTTTTGTATTCTACTGGTAACTCTGCACCAATTCCTTTAGACCACCGAGTTGGTCTTGCATAATAGTATAATCGCTGTAACAATTGTCCATGTTTATATTTTTATTTGTCTCTTTTGTTTACATTAAAATCAAAGCAATATTTTTTTCATTTAAATTTCAAATTATATACATTTTGTGTTCACATTACATTAAATAAATATTATAGGCAATTAGTAGAAATGAGAAATGTTATAAATAATAAACCTATATTTCCTAAAATTAAAATGCAATGCATATAAGTGTAGTATTTTAAATGTTGATTTCAATTCTTATGTATAATAAATGGATAAATAAAATTTAATTTAACATCATGCAATATATATCAGTAAATATTGTTAAATCAATAATACTATTGCATTATCTTCGATTTAAGCGAGATCTACATAAGTGTCTGTTTTATCTTTTCTTTTTAAATAAATAAGGACACATCTTTTTAAATCTCGCTTAAAGCTAAAATAACTTTGCAATCGGGCCTAAATGAATAGTCTTTAGGTTAAGTTTTACATAATAAAAAGTTACACCACAAAAAGCTACAAATTTATATTACCTGTCCAGCTTCTTTAGCCGACATGTCGTTTTATGAATTTTGATTAATTAAAAATCATGAATAATTAAAAAAAAAATCAAATATCACGCTTTATTTACTTAGATCGTAAGGAACGAAATGAAAGTAAAGATTTCCTTGGGCTGATTGGTCAATTAAATGCTACTTTACTCTACGAGTACGATTTTCGAACGTAGCCTAAATCGGATGCCATCTATATTATTTGCCTTATACTATTCTATATATTATTCATTCATCGACTGAGTAAACTTACCATATATCGATATTTTCAATGAAGTATATATGCATATATAATATTCTCTTTTGTGTGTAATATAACATCAAGAGAATAATAACATTTTCTTGATTTATCGAATAAAAGCATGAGTATAAATGGAGTATAAATGTCATTTGTGATTATCTCTTTATGCAATCGATATTGAGTGTATAAATTTTTCATAAATCAAAGAGAGTAAAATGGAAGTTATTAGATATTAATAAATTTTTTATACGTTAAATTTATTAATCTATATGTATATTTTTTTATATTTTATTATGTAAATCTCTGCTTTATATATAATTGTAGAAAACTATTAATAGTATTAATCTCAATGATTATATTATCCAAGATGACGTCTAAAGACGTCCTAATAACGTATTATGACATCGTTAAAACGTTATTAAGATGTTATTTGGCGTCATTGCTATTTGGATAACCTAGGCATTTTGATATAATATCGATAAATTTTATAAAATTATAATTTGAGATTTTATTTAAGTTTTCATAAATTCTCAAAAATTAGAAAAGAATTGCAGGCAGATATATTAAAAAATTAATACCGCAGAAGTGAGCTCATCAAAGTGGTAGTATTATTAATTAATTATTAAAGTATTATTAATTAGAATTTTAAGAAAGAAATGTGTGCGTTTATATACACATATTTCATTTCAGTAAAACATACAAATATCATGTATATATATATATATATATATATATATATATATATATATATATATATATATGTATATCCGATAAAGTTATAAAATAAGCTTTAAATATGACCTCATATATTATGCCTTATATATTACACTCAATTCGCATTTGCGTCATTTATTTGTAAAGAAATACACTGTTTGTTTCAAACGACAGTATGAAAATAATGCTTATGAGTCACTCCAATCTGTCCGCACTTCATACAAACGCGCATGTGAGAGATTTTGCGGGGATATTAATAAATATCGGAGTGTGTCTATGTGTATGTGTATATGTATATGTGTGTATATGTATATTTGTAAGAAACGCTTAACAACACGATGCAAGACAGCAGGGTAATGCGGCATGCCCGATTTGATCTATACATAATCAATTTTAACTCAAGATTGCGCGCTCGTGAGAGAGAAAATGTCTCCATAGAAAATCCAATACGAATGATCGATTGGAATTAGACACAAGTTGAACGAATAAATATCGACGATGATGTAAAATTTGGAAATTTCTTCGAACGGGAATTTTTGCGGTAATTATATTTTCAGCCCTTTTCCTTTTTTAAATCTATATTTTACATCGGAATTATTTTATTTTAGGTATATAGAATATATATATATATGTATATATAATTCGCGCGCGCACGCGATTAGAGCAGAAATTTTATAGAGATATTTCTCTTGAAATAATTTAAAAATTTTATTTAAAAAGTTTTATTTTCTACTAGATATTTTCTCTTTCTTTCTCAGCCAAAAATTTTAATTGCTCATCTCTCTCTTTTTTTATTCGTCAATAAAACATTAATTTATACATTTTTTATGAAACCCACAAAATATATTATGATATATATTAATATTTTACTTTAATTATGTTTACTAATTGAAAAGTGATGCGTATCTTGTCCTGAATATCTTTTCGTATCTTTAAATTACTTTTCTATCTTTAAATTCAAGGCAATTTCTATGTTTTGTTTTTAAACTATTCTGTACAAATGATTTAATTGTTTCTTCAATTAATAATGTACAATTACACAGAAATAGAAACTATTTATTATTCCGTATATTTTAATCATCAATATAATCGTTATCCGTGATGTAATCGCTTGTAGTCATCGGCCGAATTTTCTTTTAATTGCCTGTCTAAAATAGAGATTTCGAAACTGTGTTTTACTGTAAATATTGCAAAACTTGTCATTTCTAAAATAGTCTTTCCAAATATTTCCCATGTATTAAAAATCATATTGATTTATTTTATTTTTATAAGCAAGAATTTTTCCATTTAACGGTTTTTTCCTAATTAAATTTATATATATATATATGTGTATATATGTTATTTATATACATATATACATTTATTTATATATGTTATTTATATATGTTATTTATATACATATATAAATAGCTTTATACATTTTTTTGTATTTCAACAAGTAAAGCAATGAGAAATAAGGATGAAAAAAAATAAAAGCTGAACATATTAAAAGAAACAGATTTCTTTCGTGTGATATGATATGTGAATAAATATCGGTTAAAATATTATCTACATTTAATACATTAAATTTTTATAAAATTACACTTTACAATACATTTATATATATTCTAAAGTTTCATCAAATAATAAATCGCTGAAGAATATATCTAATTAATATAATAGAAGTTATTTTCAGTTTCTTTGTATTCTCATATTCAAAGTATAATTTAATCTCCTTTATAGTTTCACACAAATCCTTTTCTCTCTATATATTGATAATAATAAATATTTTAAAAATATAATTAATAAAATATAAATTTATATAATAATAATTTTTTTTATATAAATAAATGTCTAGATAATACAAATATGATCATATAGATTTTGTGACATGAATCAATGGCAAAGAGAAAACGAGATTGGAAACTAAGTTCGCGCGCATCAGATAATTTTAATAAATGCGTAATGAGAAGAAATTTTTCTTACGAGGAGATAAGGCATAATGAAAACGCAAATATTTCCGCGAGAAAACGACTGTATGCGCTAATGGATTAAAGGAGGATGATAAGTGGAGGAGGACGTGAAGTATGGGCGGCCTTCCCTTGTCGGCTTCTCGGTAACAAACGGACGGGCCGAATTGAGAACCGCGAGAACACTCATCGTCTAATAATAGTATCTTGCTCAAATTTCTATTTTCAGGCCGATAAATGCGCGCGCGGCTTTTATGTAAAAAGCCCAAGCATCCTCACACCGTGCACGAGGGCGCGATTCGCATTACCGGATCCGGCAAGTCGAAAATACCGGAAGCTGCCGCAACCACCGCCGGAAGGTCCACGCGCCCTTCATGGCAAGCAAGCTACAGTTTACTTTCGCGAGCAAATAGTCCGCGGCGCGTAAACTTGTCAAACTTGGCGAATAACGACCACCGCCTGCTACGCGAGTAAATTCGAGTTAGCGGGATAACAGAAGTGGTTTAACGCTCCAGGAGCGTCGGAGAGGAGAAAGAGAAACGCGAGACCGTACTCGTAGTGCTTTGTAAATGTACGACTGCATATGTAAAAAGAAATTGTGCGATAAATAAATATTCAGATAAATCCAGATGTATAAACTCTCTCTGACGAAGCTTTGCGCTTCAGGATAGCTTCGAGATATACGGCAGGATGTTAAATATTCTATCCTTTTCTTTTAATGTAATCAGCTTTACATGCAGCGCGATTTCCAGCTATAAAATCTCAAAAGCAAATTTCGTACTTAGATATGAAAGAAGATCTTTATGAGATGTAAATATTTATGAGATATAATCTTTATGAGATAAAATTATCACATGGAATTATAATTTATTATAATCTTCTTATTTTTAAATGTTTGAATTTTCAATGTTTCGAAGATACAATAATTAATTTAATGTATTTAGAAATGAGAAAGAAATAGAACGTGCGTCTGCACGTTTTGTTACATTTTATAAATGTATACTCTTACATATATATATGCAAAAGGGAATTATGTAATGCACATTGCAATGATGTGCTATGCATATAAAATAATAATGTGGATGATTTGCATTCTCTTCACATCTGTTTTCTAAAATTTGTGTCAGATAATTTTCTCGTCGACATTCGAGACACATACATGCATTTATATGCAGCTGTAAAATCTCAAAAGTAAATTTCGTATTTGCATCTGAAAGAAAATCTTTGTGACATAAATTATTATACAAGATTACAATTTATTATAATTTTCTTATTTTTAAATGTTTGAATTTTAAATGTGATTGTGTGTGTTTTGAGAATACAATAATTAATTTGATGTATTTCGGTATGAGAAAGAGACAAAACATTTTATTACATTTTATAAATAATATACATTATCATATGTATGCAAGAAGGAATTATGTAATACATATTACAAAGATATGCATATAAAATAATAATATAGGATGATATATATTCTCTTTGCATCTGTGTTTTCTAAAATCTTTGTCAGATAAATTTCTCGTCAACATTCGAGACACATAGATATAGCATTAAAGATATGATGTATAACTTATGAATGACATGTAACTTTACAGTTTTATATATATATATATGGCCGAAATAGAACAACGTTACTCATGTTGAATCATGTTTATCGCGCATATGATTTAATCTACTCTTTGATGAACGAGACGACGAATAAAGAGATCATTCCTTTTTTTCTTCTTATATTTTATTATATTTTTATATTATTTTAAGAGCGTTTAAAATATTTGTACTTGTGTACGTGTTCGATTTATATAATGCGTTACGTACAAACATGCAAAACGACGCTACATTGATATTTAATCCAATATATATATATAGTTTGAAATTGCGATCAAGCTCTTTGATATAAATACTTCATGGAACTTCGTCATTGGAGATCTTGAATGGTCCATCACATTTGCCTTCGCTTACACCATCAGGTCCACAGATATTACGTTTCGTCGATGTGCGATAATAATTCGCGACGTCGTCGTCTTCATAACCGTAAGCACGGTTCGCACGTAGGCGCGCGTAACCATATACTTGGGTCTTTTATATAAAGGTATGTATGTGTGCACACATATACATCTCCCTAAAAATAGAAATTTGAGCAAGATATTATTATTAGACGATGAGTGCGTGGCCGCGCGCGACTCCTCACGGTGCTCACCACGGTGCCTCGTTACGAAAATGCGGGAGAGAGTACGGTCCCCTTGCTTAACCACCGCCCACGCTTCTCCACCATCGCTCTCGTCGAGAAAACGAGGAATCCCGCGACCGAGGGTGCTCGGACACGCGGAAAACACCCGTTAGTCGAGGAATTGTACGCCGGTTGGAAATTCCTGAGCACGGTGGATTACAAAAAATACCCGCGATTTATCATCCTTTCTTCTGACGATTGTTGAATTAAATTTCTACGAGCGTACACTGACTGTTGCTCACATAATTATCTTAATTGAAAATTTTTCAATATTTAATAGCATATTATACATTTGTATTAATATGGTTTAGCTCGATATGAAAACACTTGAAAAGATTAAAATAAGAATAGATTAGCTATTGTAATAAAAAATATATAAAATAAATACATAATACAGATAATACAATAATTTTTTGGATGATAAAAATATTAAAATCTAATTTATGTTAGCTAATAATTATTACTTTTGCAGTTTTAATTGCAAAATTAATGTAGACTTATAATAAAGCCTAACTAATTTTTTAATTCATTCTGTATACATTTATTCCATTTTTATATAATTTAGAAATTTATAATATAAAAAATTAAAATTTAATTATATAATCACATCATTGTTAATCAATATTGATGCAATTAAAATTAATATCATTTTCTCATCTCTTGTAACTCTCTGCATGCAATCTTTAAGATTTTACGACATTTGTGACGATGGCTCATCATAAGATATTTCATGAAATTCAATCATAGTTATTAACATTTACTAAGATTATATTTATAAAGTCGAAAATGTTAGTAGAAGAAATCAAGCATGTGTGGGGGGGGGGGGAGCTTCAAACGATAGTCTCGCATATTTTCGCTATGTTTCACTAACTACTACGTATCCATCGGAATTCTTCGTGTCTAGCATCTTCGATGTATTTTTACTTTCTACATCGACCATATTTCTTCTCACAGGGACGGAACTTTCCGTCATGAGTTTGCAAAGATTTACATGCTCTAAAGTGGGTCAAACATGTGTATCTTTATGTGGGCATAGCTTCTGCAGATAAATACCATATTCTATTTAAAGATCATATATATTACTTCTTCATTTTTTTTAAGAACCCATGGCACAAATTGATCACAAGACAAAAAACTTAAAATTCACAATCTCAAAATCGAAGATTTTGACTAGAGAAATTACTAATACGTGAAAAAAATAAAGAATTTTGATTTTCTGATATTAATTTGTAGTCTGTGATTGTCCAGGATTATTTCCCTGTTTTCTACGTTACTGAAACTTGTGATTGATTAAACCGATTAATTCCTACCGAATCGGTTTTATACAAGGGATTATAATATCGTAGCAATAATTCTTTTTTATTATTTGCAGAGATAGATATAATTACAATTAAGTTATAGTATAAGATATAACTATAACTCTAACAGTACATATAAATTGTGCCACTCGCCAAATTGTCAGACCTTTCTGTTATTTTTTTTTACAATTCGATATGTCAAGATATGCAAGCTACAGAAATGATTTATTATAACTCATATCATTTTCATTTTGTATCAAGTTCATAACATTTAATTTTATATCTAGCAATATCATTTTGATATTTAAAGATATGTATATGATTAAATAGATATTATTCTTTGGAATAGACTTTCGGTTTTGAAGTAGATATATTCATTCTTGAAAACTTATTTTGTGTATGTGTGTTTTTTGTCCTATCGATTTATAACAATAGCTGATGATAACATTTGGCAAAAATTATTTAGGCGAAATTAGCTGCATACATTTTAAAGAAGATAAAAAAATATATTTCTATATAAACATTATAATCGCACTGTAAAACGTGGACAAGAGATTAGAAAATGTATAAATTCTCAAAAAGTAAATGTCAAATGTCAATTGTCTAATCGAGGGTTAAATTGATTAAAGTATTTCAAAAATCAAAAATTGAAGTATTTCAAAAATCAAAAATCTCATTTTAAGCAAAGAAACTTTGAAATGTACGAAAATCATATTTCAATCCAAAGGCCCCTCAAATCTTATCTCGGCAAAGTTCCCGCCGCCCTTCGGCGTTCATCACTGGTATCACAGCATCGTCATCGGCAACAGCACTGACGTTCCCGATGCACACGTGCCGTGTGCAAAGCACAGGGGGCTATGACTAGGACGCTCCCGACGCGAGCACAGTCATTCGAATCCAGTATTAGTGCGGTGTAGAGTGCTCGGTGTTTTGTAATCCACTTACTCGAATTCACCTTTCTCTCTTTCTTTCTCTTTTTCTCTTTCTTTTTCTCACGCGACTACGATCGATTAGTGGTGAGTATCCAGATAATAGTGTGGGCGGATATATACGTACTTCTTTACTACTATCAGACACTACTACCGATGACAATACTCGACGATGTACAAAAACATGGCCATTTGTACTCTAAGAAGTGCATCTAGAATCACATTGCAAACGTATTTTATCTCAGCCGCGTGATTTGTCTGTTTTCTATGTGTCTCTCTCTCTCTCTCTTTTTCTCTTTCGTGACATACCGAAATTCACATAGTGCCCTAAAAAGTATTTACCAAAGTTTTTGGACGCACATTAGGTCAGCTATTTAGTGAATTGTCATACATTACTGACAATGTACTTTCGAGTCTTTTTTATACAAATTAGTTTGCAATCAATAATTTCTCATCAGCAATTGGAATTATCAAGAATTCGCAAATTTATGTAGTCCATAAAATCTTGATTTATGGGGAGAGAATTTCATTATTAATTATTATTATTTACCAATCTATCCATTTATCTGTGCAACAAACTAAAAAAAATGATTTCTTGTAATAAAATTAATAATTATCGGACAATCTATAGACTTTCATGATTTATAGGTCAACTAAATTTGAATTTGTATAGCGCAGCTTGTTACTATTTTTAAATTTATAAATTCTATTTTAAATTTGTGTAGATTATGCGCATCTTTTTCAGTTTATTAAAGACAAAAGAAAGTAATATAAAAAATAATATAAAAAATATTTCGCTTTTGAAAACATAATCGAATCGAGTCTTTCAGATAAAAACTTTTGCTACGATGCGTTTTTATATCTTGACGAATTTCGAAAACAAGACATTTAAAAAATTTGAGGCGAAATATTTTGTAACTCTGTTCAATAATGTAGACGAAAAAGCAAGATTTAGTTAACAAGATTTAACATTAATTCGCGCAGCCATCACAGATGGACAGAGTAAAGGATGTCTATGCTATTTAGGATGGATATGCCATGATGGAAAATCTAATGTCTTTAAAATCTAATCTTGTGCTAGAAATATTCAAATAGAGCCATAATTACTGAACATAGATTTTACATTACGTTATAATTAGAAATTTGAGATATTAATATAAAATTTGACGAGCCGCGAGATCTGTCAGTCAATTTACTCATACAGTTGAGCAGTAAGTCATTGGAAAGAACAAAAAAATAGAAATAAAAGTGTATATAAAAAAGTGTAAATAAAAATGTTACATTTCGTGTACAGAATAGAAGACGCTACTTAAAGTTTTAAGATAATGCTAAAGTAATTTTATTTTTCAATTAATTCAATAGCTTTTAATTAATTACATTTAAACGCTAAAAATTATTTTATATACAAAAAGATACATAAATATTATTAATTTAATTTTCTCATAAAAATTTTTGTATATAAATTATAGATAATACATGTGTTTGCAATATTTAATATAATAAATAATAAATTTTACATAATAAATATACAATCGCATGCTCCACTCATAAAAGTTATTATTATCTCACATTTCCGTAACGAGAGAAAAAGAGATTGACACAATTTTATTAATTTTAAAAATATTATCACGCATTCTCTTCCCGCTTTTATTATTTACCGAAACTCAATCTCTCGTCGACTAACAATGCTAATCGAATTAACTTATCAAATAAATTTAACGAACGAAATATCATTATTAAGTTAAACAAATATGATTAGTCGAATAGTCTCCATGCTTATTTTGTAAAATCATTATAACGTTACTTGCAAACTGATAACTGATTGCAAAACGAGGATCTAAATCAGAATATGGATTCTCAAAACGAATATATTAAAAGATTTACTTAAATATTTATTACGATAAATGCGGTAAGAGTTCATGATATTTAAAAATATGTCGATATTAGAAATATCACTAATTTGTTAACAATAAAGAAGAAACTTAATTTCTTCTATAATTTCAATCAATAATTTAAGCAATATTACCTAACAAATTAATTACATTGTTTTTAATACTTGAAATAGTACGCAGACAAAACGGTTAAATGAACAAAAAAATTTTTTCTTCATTCTCCGTATCAATATTTTGATTTTCCATTTGCTTTAGTCATATGAAGCAATGCAAGATATCGTATTACATCTGAAATATTTTACTACACCGGGTGTTATAATTATATATCATACGAGTATCATCGGGCGCTTAGGATTTCTTTATAGCGTGATTTAATTTTAGAATCTTAATTCCATCCGCTTGCTTATGCTATCCGGATGTGATTTATCAAGTTAGTTTGAAACATGATGCCGCAATAATATTTCCGGATATTTGTGAAAATATTAAACCATCATCCATTGTGAGGGATTATTTGTCTTAATTGCATTATCAAAACTGCAATGTTTTTTGCCAAAAACGATTAATCGATCATAATTGTCGTATAATAATCTATTTTGTCTCGTAACAAATTTTATCATCAAATATACGACAATAAATATAGTTAATAAATAAAAATATGGATAGAAATAATTTTTTGATCGAATAACATTTCATACTCTAATCAAATTGTGACAGTTTTTCAAATAATTGAATTGTAAAAATAAAATATACGTAAAAGATTTATGTATATATATATATACACACATATATATATATTTTTTTATGTACGTTTTTTTATACTCTTTTTAAATATATTAGAAATATTTGAAAGAAATATATAGAACATAAGCTATGTCGTATAATTCTTCGAGATAAAAAATAAAATATGTATATAAAATGAAAAATACTTGCATTTTACGACAATTATATTTCCTCTATTTGGCAAATTATCATTTTCACTTCAAATCTAAAATTCAAATATTTTATAAAACGAGCATACTTGATAATCGCCAAATCGATGACTCACTCGTTTATTAGTGCCAACACTTACCGCAATTATTCATTCTTGGCCGTTTTCTATCATTATTTTACTCCCATTTTAATTTTAACCATGTCGACATATTGCACAAACTATGACTCATTTTCAACAATATAAAACCGGCATTTAACCTTTTAAGATCAAAGATTGTGGTTCATTGACCGATGACCATTGTTTTTAATAATATAAATAATATAAGAGAGAAAACACATGAGATCTAAATTTAAGACTTTAAAAAATTTTCTGTTTCACAAATAATATTATATTTAATATAATATAGTAACATATATAACACACTTTTGAATTAAAATTTCCATTGTTTTTAGCTTTTATGTATGTAACATTATCAAGATTACATAAATATTCCAATATATATATTATGATACTTTACATAAAATTAATATTGAAAAAAAACTGAGAAACTGAAGTACAGAATATGGAATATAGAAGAGACTATTTTAGACAAATCTTTTAAATTTTTTAAATACAAATCTTCAAATTTTTAATACTATTGTATAATGTAATAGCATTTGAGCACATATACAAATACTTTGTAATCTCGCTGCGTGTAGGACATGCAAGTTAGTTACCGTGCATTCCATACGTCTCCGAATATGCGTGCGATTGAACAGTAGGGGTAACGAGGAAATCCGCTACCGTGGAGAACCTAGCACCTTCCCTAATACGGCCTCGCAGACTCGCCTCCACGCATCTGCACGGATATAGACACATGCTCTCTCGCTCTCTCTTTCTCCTGTTTCCTGCGCGCGCTGTCTGTTACCACTGCCTATGCCGCTGTTAACGCTGTTACTACTACTAGCGTGCCATACGTTACTGTCTGCTACTACTGTAGTAACAGAGCTTACCTATGTCGAATAGTTTTAATCGTTACAATGGTATATATTTCCTGTAAAAATAAGCTAATACCCTTTCTTAGGCTTATTTTTACGTATTGTTTATTTATTTTTATTATTTTATTATTTTACATACAACTAAAATATGCTTTAAATTAATGCTGAAAATTAAGATACAATATAAAATATATACAGTAATAATATTGCAAATTTTACGAAATCTGCAGACAGAAAAAAGTAAAGATAATATTAAAATATCTTCTAAAATAAATTTTATAGCATATATATATATATATATATATATATATATATATATATATATATATAAATCTATTTTCCCTTTATTATTAAAAAATACTAATAAGAAATGTCTAGCAGTAACATCTAATATAATGATAGACTAAACTACTACTTATTTTCTAATACACTTATCATCACATTATATAAACAAAGATATTTTATAAACCTAAAAATTTTAAATTCGTACAGTAAATACAAAAGTGGTAGGCGATATAATGCGTAATATAATAGCTACAATGGCAAGAATAGCTTGGCCGAAATAAACTGCCATATAACAGAGAAATATGAGAATCGGAAACCAGATCCTTTATCAAATTATATGATATAGGATTTGTAGAAAGACATGTATATCTTTTATCATTATCATAAATAATATAATAATATCTAAAATCAGCTTTAATATTTGATTTATATTGTTTATACGTCTTCTAATTTTTACTGTTTCCGTTTCATTTATTATTTCCGTGGAATATTTATGCTATATAACATCATATCAAGTATATCAGATTGTTATGTTTCCTTATTGCTTTTATTTACTATTATTTTGTATATTATTAAAATGAGATATTATGATGATGGAGAGATGTACAATCAACTATCAACGTTGCCAAGCATTATTACGCACACCCACTAACTTTTGTGCCAGACATCACCCCCATCTGATTGTAATATGTATATCAATTAATCGTAGTCTGTCTTTGTGTTTTCGACAATAATAACGGCATAAATTTATATTTTAAATAACCAGAAACTTTTCATATTACACAATTTAAGTCATTTCCAAAGTTAAATAATAAATATTTATTGTGACAATCATATATGATGCTATTTTCTTATAATTATTATACATATGTAGAGAAAGAAAGAGAGAGAGAGAGTTATCTTTTAAAGTTAAAAGATATCTTTGTATGTGTGAATTTTTAAATATGCACAAATAATTTTTTTTGCTTTTTTTGATATATCTTATTTGAATAAATATTATGTCTTGTATGATTCATATAAGACATTTTTATTCTATACATTAAAGTAGCAACATGTTTGTTTGAAAACAATCTGAGATAAATGTTTATAAATTATGTATTCCTTATATACATATTAACCTTATATACATTTTAACATCCTAATTTATTATACCAAAACTCATTAATCTCTTATTATTCATAAATCAAGATTATTCATAAATCAAAATTATTGGATCATTTAAGTCATCATTATTTTCTTTATATATAATATTATACTTATTAATATTAATACTTCTAATATTAAGAAAATCCTTTATACTAAATTAACATCACGATATCATGCATTTCCTATATAGGAAAATAGTCGTCCTTATTTGCTAGATGCTACTATTCCACGCCCTGATTGTTGTGCGCGAAATACTTCGCTTCTCCTTTTCTTCGCCCCCGTTCTTCCACTTGCTCGATCGTGCGCACGTTTTAGCTGACCACAGAAATAGAATCGGTTGCCGACGAGTCAGACGGAAACGTGGATTGTTTACGTCCTTGTAACGGCCGGTTAGGTAATCGAGATGGGTTACCGTACCGACGATGATTCCCCTCGATATTAATAAAGACACTGGATTCAGTTTTCGTGGATTTTGAATTTCGAAACTACGGATTTTTAAAATAAAAACACCTCGCGATTGCATTGCAGTAGTTTTGTTTTAATACACTCAATGAAATCTTTTTTAAACAATAAAGATTAAAGATTATATGTATATGTATGTTTCTAACATGTAGAGGTAACGCTAAAGATTAATACACTTTTAATTTTGAAGTTATACGTCATCAAAAAATGATTGACAGAAATAATTTTTCGACTTTTATCAATGAATAATTTTGTGACAAATATAATTAATCGCAATAAAGCACACGCGGGCGATAAATTGTCTTTTTCTTTGTCTAGTGTAAAAATGCCTTTCAAGCCTGTGGAACATCCAAAATGCCCTAAATGTGGCAAGTCTGTTTACGCTGCGGAAGAGCGAGTTGCCGGTGGACTAAAATGGCACAAAATGTGCTTCAAGTGCGGTGAGTAAACAAACATAATCTTGTAAATTGGAAATAAAGTGGATGGGTACTTTCTTTGGCGCATAATAAATCGATATCTTAAAACTAGAACAACACCAGTGTCATTTTGCAATTTAAAAATTGAAGGAAAGAAGATATACATGTAAAAAAGTTGTATTTCCTATTTATACTTATGAGATATTGAAAACATATTCTGTTATAGTTTTATATTTTCTCTTGGGGGGGGGGGGAGAAAGACTGGAATACTACTATATTATAGTTTAATGTAAATTGCAATTTTTAACATAGATAATATTTTATTTTATGTGGAGAGAACGAAAAGAGCAAATTTATTATAATTTTATTACATATTTTATTACAATCGTTTTCATAAGATTTTATTTATTACAAACTTGTAGTTTATGAAAGGACATGTTTCTGACAATTACAATTTTTTATGATAAAAATAATACAAATTATCAGTGTCAGATAGTCGCTTTTTAAATAATTATTTAAATAAATATAACTTTAATAAGCTAAATATAACTTTAAAGCTATGAGTTTTAGAAAGCTATGAGTTTTAAGGCTATGAGTTTCTCAAATTTCATCTGTAATAAATAATTAAATTAATATAAGAATCAAAAAAAGGTTTATTTTTTAAAATTTATTTGCTTATACGGTGAATATTTAATGGTAAACTTTTTTGTGAGAAGTATTCTATGAAAAATGTGGCCGATTATTTTCATTACGGAAGAGATATTATCGAGTTTCTTATTCTTGGACTAATCTAAAATAAATTTTGTACCTGGATAATTTGTCACGACTATAATTGAATCTGTGTATTGGCCAAAAATCAATTGACGACTAACCGATAATGATTTTGGGTGCAATGGCCAATAATTGATAACAATCGTAATGTTCAATGTGTTTTGAAGACACGTTTTGCGTATCATTGCACGTAGAAAATATATGTATATAACATCTACTTTACATATCTTTTTATAAAAAATAATCATGATAATGAATAATGGCATCTCGACATATTCGGGTGGGGGGGCTATTCCTTAATAATAAAATGTAGTTGAAATATATAATTAAATTATAGATTTATATGTCGAAATATATACTTAAGAAATCATTGAAGAGGAATATAAGTCAAATCGAATCTTGAAATAATACAGTTTACGGATACTTAACATCGTGCCACCAGACTCGGGTATACTCACAGCAGGAAACGCCATAATCTTCAATGATGTACGATGACCGTGTGTTGCAGGTCTTTGCGGCAAACTGCTCGACTCGACAAATTGCTCCGAGCACGAGGGCGAGCTGTTTTGCAAAGTCTGCCACGCTCGCAAATTCGGTCCTAAGGGTTATGGATTCGGTGGCGGAGCTGGCTGCCTGTCCATGGACCAAGGAGAGCATCTACAAGCGAAGAGCGAGTGAGTGCATCCGCTGTCGCGCAACCTCAATCTCGGTACCCTCTTCTTTCCTTATTCCTAAGTAGTGTACTCTACAACGTGGTCCTGTATCGGAAGCGTATCTGTCATCCTATCTTTTCCACGTGCGTGAAACTAAAAGTCACCGACCAAACACCGTCGTGAACGCCCGTGATCAAACATCATGATCCTTCTCTTCAATCTCCAGCAACTTGGAAGAAGCCATTGTCTGTGCAGACTATACCAGAAAGCCGAAGAGCATCACGTATACGTGTACAGCGTGTCCGATACAGTAAAAAAACCGCGTCCCTTCTCTTCCTGTTTTTTCCTCCTGAATTCTCGAAGTATGACAAAGAGATAATCTAATTCAACTTGGTTTTTCTTTATCTTCCTCGTGAAATTAGATCGTGAAATTAGATGGTCCTTTGTGTCCCGATAGTGAAATCTAGACGGTCCAATAGGACCAGACTGTTCTATTCACCTTTATGGAGTCTATCATCACCGTAGTATAGGCGAGCATATTACCTCGTCTCTTTGTCTCTTTCATGGGACCCTTGCATTGTCCTTTCATTGTCTTTTCTTCGTGTCATCGACATTCGATATAATTTAGTCAAGTCCACGTTCAATCCTTTTCTTTTCCTCAGAGTTCGTTCCTTACCGTCTCCTCGTGCGACCGACTGCCGTCATCGCACACGATTGATCGAATTGTTCTCTTTTTATTTTCTTTTATTCTCTTTCCTTTTTTCTTCTGTACTTTTTTTTCTTTTATGCGAATACATGAGCTAGTTTATAGGATCATTTGTACCATCTGTAATAAGTGCCATTAAAAGTGGAAAAAAGGGAAAGATAAAACTGGAAACAAAACAACCAAGCGTGTCTTTTATTAACGAATAACACATGAATTTTTTCCCTTATCTTTCAGTGTGTAAATAGATGAGTGCACGAATGACGTGCATAACGAGCGTAATTTTCAAAAACGCGAAGTAGATTCGCGAAGTTGATGTTACGGTCAAAGTTGCAGAAGTAACAAATGCAAATTCACGCGATTCTACTTTAAATCCTACGGATGAGATATCGAAATCGATTAGTGTTAAATTATGTATGTCATAGACATGGAAAAGGCGCGGTTCCTTTATTACGAATAAATGTAAACATGATCTTCGTACGAGACTGTAACATCGAGATCCATTGAAAATCGTACCATTTTCACAACTGGCGACTGTAACTTTGACTGAAGTTAAACGACTCGCGATTCTATTTGCGTGAATCCATGAAAGTAGAGTGCCGTGTACCGTTGAAGCGAGCACTATCGCTGCACGTACCTTCTTTGTCTGTTACTTCGAGCCTTTGCGTACGAAACTCGCATCTTCGGCCCTTCGTCCCCCTCTCTCTTTCGCCAAGAAAGGGAACGAAGCGTGTACGAAAACGAAACAAAAAAAAAACAAAAGTACGAAAAAAGATGCAAAAAAGTAAAGAAACACACGACACACCCCGCTCCCGCCAGCCCCGCCGAACACGAGCCAACCGGAGGCAACCATTGAACAATATACCGTTGTCACTTTATCACATAGTATGAGCTGCGTGATAAAGAGAAAATACCGAGTACGAGAATGGTGAGCATCGCGCGAGTCAAATTGCGCCTCTGTCTCTCTCTCTCTCTTTCTATCTCGCTATCTCTTTTTCTCTCGCTATTTCTCCTCTTTTTTTCTTTTTTCGCCGCGTGACAGAGCAGCTTCTTTTTCTTTTTGGTAGCTTACATATATACGTAGCTCTCCCGCATGGCCTCTCGCACCACTTCTAATCCTATAATCTCGCTAACACTTTAACTATAGCGTGGGTGCTGGCGCGTGCGTGCGTGTACGTGCGTGCGTGCCCGAGTGCGTGTTAGTGTATTCGCGTACTATATCGATATAATGAGGTAATGGCGATCTTTCAACGACGTTCTTTTAGCGAAGTAAAGACAATATTGCGATGACAACGCCATTGAGATAAACCTTGACATTTGTCGGCTATGTTTTTGTAGGCTGTAGTTCATAATTTAGTGCAGACGCACTTGTTGGAGCACTTCGTCTCTGAATAGGACTTCTCAGATTCCCTGCGCACTATCTTTTTACTATATCTACTTTATAGAGTTGATTATCTTTTCATGAAAAATTTTAAGAGGCACATAGGGAATTATTAAAAAAGTTTAAGAACTCTTATAAATTAAATTAAATTAAATTAAATTAACGAGAAAAAAATGATACATCAATGAAATATGTCGCTGAAAAATCGATCGCGAATTGAGCAAGGAACTAATAGAAAAAGAAAGCGCGCACCATCTGAAATTGGTTATATACATTATCTCTCAAGAAACAATTTTATTGTAACATATTTGAAATTTTTGAGGCATGTACATTCGTCTTAAGTCTGAGACAAAGTAATGGAGAATACTTGGCTTGTTCACTTGGCTTTTCGTTTGCGCCTTTTTTGCCATACACATATGCGCGCGCGCGTCACTATACCGTAATATAAAACCTCTATCTCAACGGCGCAATTGTCACACTATAAGAAAGACAACACACACGATCGGTGTCACCTCACTGTGTCGATGATATTCCACCTCACGGTACGAATGCGTGCGTGCGCACGCACAGGCTCTCCACATTGCATCCGATATATATTTCACAGCACTTATATATTCTCCTATTTCTTTATCCCTTCTCTTTATCCTTTTCTCTCCGTTTTTCTTTCTTTCTTTCTTTCTTTTGCATCTTTCTCGCTGTACGACTGTACCGTATTACGATTTGCTTCTCGGCTCTCCTCTCTCGGGGCTCGGCGGAAGCCACGTGCCGTGGTTGCAAAGGGGAAAAATTACGCTAACACATTGACTAACACACGCCTAACACAAACTAATGATATTATTTGATATATTTGTGTCTATCTTATCTCCTGATCATCACATCCGACGAAAGTTTCTTTGATGCTCTTCGAATGAGAGATATTATGCACACAAGAAAGAATTGCTGATATAAAATCAAAACTAACAATAAAGTTTTGACATTATCTAGAATCTTTTTTAATTTGTTTTATAATTTGAAAGAAATAAATTTGAGAGATCAATATATTCATATATATATATATTTTATGTATATTGGATAGAATTGTATTAAAAATGTTGTCGACTAAAAACAAATAACTTGTAAAATAATTATTGATAATACTTTAAAAATTTAATTATTAAATAATAGATAATAAGCATTCTTCTCATATAAATATCATGCACGTAATTTATTCACTCATTATGACAAGCCAATGCTATAATACAAAATTTAATATTAAATATTTTCGCAAAATATGCTAAAGCATCATTTTGATTTCTTCTTTTACAATAGATTATTCGAAGAATTCTGATTCTGTACGTCGGATGTCTTTTGTGAGCTTGATAGTGCTGTTTTGTAGATTAGTAGCATTTAGATGTGGAATTGACGGATCGCCGTGTATATTTTAATAATTTTTTATGTACTTTTATGCCATCACAAATCCTCTCCACAAAATATTTCGCAGATATGTTACCAGGATATAGATTCGGATATTCCTGCAACTATCAATCTCTCTAAACCTTACAAGTGTTTGATGATTATATTTTCTTACTATTTTTTTAGTAGAACACCTTTTCTCTTAGTTGTAAATATATATTTCAAGACTCTCTTGTACATAGCATCAGTTCTTTTCTGTTTCAATTTTCTCCCTGTATGATGCCTGATTTTCTTTTGTATTGTATACATCTCTATATAATACGTTTTCAATCAATCGATTTCCAAAGAGAAAAACGTGCTTTAGAATTTCAAATGAATTTTTTGAATGTGTGTTATACTACATATATTTCGATCTTTAAAATACTTTATCGAAATTGTTTGAGATTAAATCCCAAAATTAATTATTCCATAAAATTTACTTCTCCTTATATTATAGTTATTTATATTATATCAAATATATATGTCATGTGTGAACCATCAATTTCACTTCTTCCACAGTCATTCCTCTCTGTGTGTGTTCGTATTTTTGATAGCTTCTACGTTCAATGCTTGATCCGACATTTGGATATTGAATTATGGGATTCAAAGATAAAACGAACTAACATCAGTGAACATTTATAAAACGCCAACGTTAATAAATCATAAAATGCTATTTTGTGAAAATTTTATTGCATATATATATAATATATAAAAAATTAAATGAGTTGTGATTCGTTTTATCTCTGAATCTTACAATATATGTACACCTTTGACTGACGGACTTTAACACGTGTGGACTTTTTAGGGGTGAATTATCGCGGGGTTCCAACGCCACTCTCGAACCACGAGCTATCGCGAAAGCACCTGAAGGAGAGGGATGTCCTCGCTGCGGAGGGTATGTCTATGCCGCCGAGCAAATGTTGGCCCGAGGAAGGGTGAGTATTTCAAAGGATACATACATGGCGTGTATTTAACACTAAATGCAAAATTAGATATATCGAAGAGAACAACAACAATTGCGATTAAAGATTAAATTATTGATAAAAAATAATATATCTTTTTATTAATCATCGCATTATTCTTTTAATATCAAAATAATTTGAAAGCTAGTAACGTGACAGTAATTATACGGCTGCATTTAGAGTTAAACGCACACACAATGATAAATCTCTCGCTTCACCTTGGTGCTTCGACAGATCGTCCGCTCGCGTTTTAAAGAATAAAGAATCTTATACTCATTAAGTAAATATATAATTTAGTCAATTGTTCTTGTGTGTGTGTTAAGATTCTCTTAATATAAAATATTACCAAGGTTTTATCTACATAATTAGGGAGATAATTTTTTAATTGAATTAGCGAAAATATTATTGATTAAAACGACATAAGATTTATCGAAATAAAACCATATTTTGCTTCTTATGTTCCATTAATTAGGGCAGTGAAATTTTACTGAAAAATTAGTAATAATTGAACATCTTTGCAAGATGTAGTTATTTATTATAGATTGTTATTTTCTCAGAGAAACTTTATACACACATCTAGAGAATCAAACATATGTAATTAATATTAATAATTAATATTTTTTTTAAATTTAGAATTATATATGTATTACATTATTTTAGATGTGATTTTCAGATTTGATAAGCAAAAAGTGTGAACAAAACTCTTGGTTAAAAAACTTAGATATTTCTTGAACAAAATATATTGCTATGCATTTTTATCCTATATACATAAAACATATGATTTTAAAATATTATTGATTGAAATAGAGATTATTATTAACATATTTTTTAAAAAGAGATTTTACTGATTTGTAGTTATACATACATTTATAATTCAGATATTTAGTGATTATTCACTGGTTTTCGGTGATAATAGTAATTTCATTTAAAAACATCGTGAATATAACTTTCGAGATGATCTGTAAATTGATTTTACACAGTGCGCAAATATTCTAGACCTAGAATAATAAATAGTACATATAGTTGGAAAAATTTCTTCAGCTTTTAACTCATATTGAAAATACAAAATTGCAAGAATCAAATCTTTAATTTTTCATTTTTCTTTTGTTTTCAACTGATTTTACATCTAGTTTTAGATTGGCAGATGGGAGCCAAAAATAATCCTCCATATATTCCTCGAGTCGACCTTATTATTCTAGGTACGCGATACCTATGAGTGGGCCGGTCTCGAATCTGGACCGCGGATATTTCCGCGGGCGAGGGCGGCTCGCGGGGGCAACATGCGGCGCGATTTAGCACGGAGCAATAAAATCGGCCGCTGACGCGGCGACAGACAGATTGACGCAATCGGCGTCCTCTTCGTCGCGCTTACTCATGCGTATTTCGGAAAATCTGGATGGAACCGCGTCGCGATAAAAATGCGCCACGGGTTACAAAACCACCCGCGGCTTTTGCCACGCGTCTAAATTTGGCGCGCGACGCGTGGTAATGCGCCGCGTCTCAGGTATTCTCGTAATCATATCCAATCTCCATTTCATAACAATGCGAGGAAAAAAATAGCAGTGGGAGGAAAGAGAGAGAGAGAACGAGGGTGTAGAGAGGAGTAAAAGGAGAAGAGGGAAAAGAAGAGGAGAACTTGTCTCTTCTTGGTGCTAAGCCCAGTAACTTTCTCGGTGGTTTCGTCAGAGAACATCTTTGGCGATGCACCAACTGGCCGGTCAATCTTAGATGGCCCGATACCTAGCGATAAAATGGCTCGCTACCAGAAGAAGCGCCGTTCAGAATCAGAGAAACGCAGGCTAATTGCCCGACCGACAATCTGGTCCAGCGATAATCCGCGCGCGAAAACGGCGCCGATTCATTTCTCTCATCGTTCATGATTCATCGACATATCGTTGCAATCGTTTCTTCACGCAAGAATTCGATTATCTAGTTCTTATTAATTTCCTTTCATTGGATAAAAAGAGCACATTATAGGATTTCAATAGAAAATTAAGAATTGTATGGAGTATTACAGTAAATTACTCTCATAAGATAGATATACGTGTAAAATATGCATTTATGATAGAATTTAAAAAATGACTGAAAAAAATTATAATTCTTGCATAACAAGAGGTGCAAACATTTTGGTTATCTGCGAATTAAAATTATATTATCTTTCAAATATATCTTAAATTGAATTAAATTTTTAACTTATCTGATTCGATTTATTAAAAAAATATATGTTGCATTTTCACATATATTAAAAAATTATTAAAGTGTTATTATTTTAGTAAAATTTATATATATATATATATATATATATTAATACATAAATAAAATTAATAAATAAAATTAATAAAAAAGGTTACATTTATCAGAGAGAGAATCATTGTTACTAAAATAAATATGATTCTCTTTCATCTCTCATAATAAATGCAATATTTATATAATTGGAATAATATATAGCCTGCTAATTGCAATAAGATTTATAGGTCTTGATAATTTATTATAAAATATTATTCACATTTATATCATCTTGTTTCTCTTGACGATGAACGATCGATCTCATATCAGGATGCGGATGCAGCATCTAGTTTGAAATCTTTGATTATTGATATATATATATATATATATAGCAAGAATTTATCGAGAGAAAAGGAAATATATTAAACGTAAAACTTAAAAATAAAAATTTCTCAAAGTCGGAAAGGTATACCCGACGATTCGTCGCGGCACCAAGAACAGCATCGACGACAAGCGTCTCGTCGTTCTATTAAATCGTCGTTTGGTCAATCATCATTCTTGTAATAGGCTTACCATAAAATGTGCTTCAAGTGCAAAATGTGTCGTCGAAATCTGGACTCGACGCTTCATTGCGATGGTCCCGACCGCGAGATATACTGTCGAGGTATCTTTCATCTAAAGAATCTAAATAATCCCCTTTACGGCTTCCGCCAGTCCTCGATTCTTTTTCGATTTGTTGCACAGACATCCATACTGACAGTTCTTTGTGTTCTGATACGTTGAACGATCACTATCTAGAATGTATTTGTTTATCTGTCTCTGTTCATCTCCGTCTGTTTTCATTCTGACTCGTTCGTTCTTGTTATTGTTGCTCATTAAAACTAATTTGTAATTCTTCCCATGCCGCCAGGAGACAGCCCCCGAACATACAAGGGCTGCAGAGGAAGGATCGTAATCGTCAATTATTTTGCTACTTCTTGTCTCATCAACGTTGTAGACGTGAATGTCTGTTTATCCGCTCTATGTCGCAAATTTTGACAATTATGATAGATAGACTAGTACGTTTCTCAGAGAGAATGACTATACTGCAAGAAATAATATAAATATTAAAGATCAAAATATAAAGGAAAGATATCATTTTAGTAAAATTTTAATTTAAGAATTAATTATAAAATTTTGTATATTGAATATTTGAAGTAAATTTCGTAAACGTCTTTCAATTTTTATAAATTTTATGAAAATATAGTCATTAGAAAGTAATATATATAAATATTATAGTCTCTCTAAAAATGAATAAAAATTTACGCAGCATTATCTGTCGCTGCTGTCGTAAATTTTGAAATAAATCTTGGCGGACTCCAAGAAGCGCTTTTAATGTCTGCGCCTCTGAAAGACTCCGATAAAAGAAAGATATAATTTAAAAGAGCACTTTTGCCTCTCCCTGAAATTTTTAGTGACTAACCTACCCTTTGTGTTTCGTGCAGCAATGGCACAAGGAATGCTTTAAGTGTGCCAACTGCTCCAAAAGATTAGATTCCATCAACTGCTGCGAAGGTCCTGACAAGGACATCTATTGCAAAGGTGAGAACACGGTACGATCGTATGTGCGAAAATATAATGTACAGAATATGCAACGCAACATAGCACACATTAATTTAATTCACATACACAAATAATTTATAATTAAATTATTATACAAATATTTTTAAATTATAAACGTGAAAATATTGCTCAAATTAGCAACACTGAAAAATAGGATTTTTTTTAACAAGCTGTGCCAAAGTTTTAGTAAAGAAACTAATTAATTTCTGAATATTGTGAAATTAAAAAATTGAAAGCAGTATTTTTTTCGAATGTATTGAAAAAGATATTAAATGAAACGCGCTAAAACATCTTATATAAATTTGAGATACATATACAATTTTAGTAGATGTAATATATTTACTTATGTAAAAATATATCTTTTGGAAACTGTAGAATATTCTAGAAATATATACAATTTATTTATTAAAATTCGATAAAGGATTCAATAAAGATTATGATAATATAAAACAGAGTCCGAATAAGATCGCATCAGCGTACCTGTACGATTATATCTTCGTCGCAGCTAATTATCACGAGATAACGTTAGGCGACGTGAAATCTTTAATCGATATTGTCTGCAGTATGCTACGGAAAGAGATTCGGGCCGAAGGGTTATGGCTACGGCCAGGGTGGCGGCGCCCTGCAGAGCGACTGCTATGCCAATGGGTGGGTTTTCAGAATCGGGACTGAGACGGGAAGCACGCGAGAGAGAAAAATCCCGCCTCGGCTTCTACACTTTCACTATATATGATGCGCTTGTCTGCTTAACAGCTTGCTATCCGAAGAAATTCGGTCCGCGGGGTGTCGGCCACGCCGGGATTATGTGGAACGGGCTGCAGTGCGATATTGAGGACGAGGGGTACGCGCCCCCCTTAATTATGCCATCTCGATTATTTCGCGCGCGTAAACAGGATGCCCGGAGCGTGCGAGCAGCGACAGCTTTACCTTTGAGCAATTTAGTGCCAATTTTGTGTTAGCGACAAATTCATCGGATTTATTCTTGGCGTTTGCAGTTTGACCCGAGAGACGAATCAATCATTGTATTTTAAAGCATTTGCAATTGAATAAACAAATGTTCTATATCTTCATGGCATCCCTTTGTAAATGAATAACAGGATAATATTGATTATTTTTGCCCCAAGGCATTTTTCGTATGAAAATAAGAAATATTCTAAATTAAAGTATAATGTTAATTCAAAAATGAATTAAATTTCAAAAGCGAATACTTTTAATAACACAATACTATTTTCCGTTATTGAACGGTAAATTTTTCCAAGGAATATACCAAGGAATTTCGCGGGGAATGTTAATTTAAAATAAATTTTACAATTAAGAATATGAAAAATAAAGAGAGAAAGAGAGAGAAAGAGCGAGATTTCGAGTTAATCTTAAAATATATATGTAATTTAATACAATTTGTACGATTTCTCCCGAATAAGTTAATCATATTTTTGCAAATATGATTATGCTCTCTCCAACGTATATATATATATATATATATATATATATATATATATATGTGTGACTTACATTTTAATCGAGAAAGCTCTTTCCATTATTTTCTGATATTGCGAAATTTGCCTTAAATTCACAGAAATCCTTTTTTTAATAGAAATAAAACATTAAAAACACAATTTATATATTTTGAATATAATAATATATCACAAAAATAATAAATAAAAGATAAATTTAAGAATTGAATTTTCGCTGAGCAAACATCGGCTTCGATTTTCTCGAAGAATACAGAAAGATTGTCACTAGCACGTGCCTTCTCCGGAACACTCTGTACACGCGTGCGTTTGTGTGTGTCCGTGTACATACAATATGTATATATACATATATACATACATATAAACCGACGCCTTAACGCTTTGCGCTATTACTCACCTTGGCATCACGAATCGGCTGATCGTATCGGAATATCGAGTGTTTCTTATCGAGGATTTTTTAATGGCCATCGATTTCAAAAAAATTCACGTTTAAAGTACTTACGCGTTCAGTTAGTATACGTCACAGACTCTTCCATATACATTCGACATTCCTGTTGCTTCACGGTCTGTAGGATCTTGTGCATGTACTTATGACGATCGACGATTAAAGCGAATCTGAAATTCATGTAGAATCGTTACTAATATAACCTTCTGCAACTAGATATCATATCACTACATGTGTAAATTAACGATTCTCTCACATTTTTCTCTTACTAACTAAATAAGAAATTAGATGTGTGATGTATAATTTACTCGAGACATCTTGAGATAAAAATTCCGTAATCGTACGTTGAGGCCAAAAGAAAATTTGATTTTCAATAATTATATTTTTATAATTGTAATTCGTTTTGTACGTAGAAATATAAAATATTATATTGTAATTTTTATAATTATAGAATTATTCAATATGTATTGTTTATTTTACGCATCTTATAAATGATTTTTGTATCCCATTTTCAATATTATACAGTATATATAAAGTAATTCTCTTTTATAATCTAATTTTAATGATAGATATATATCTTCTTAATGAGAAATGCAAGTTTGTGTATCTTTTTAATAATGAAAATAGCAAAAATAATAAAACATGAAGAAAACTTTAATATCTCCTTTGCGTGCCTTAACAAGCGATTAGTATCGATCAATCGCCCCGTCATTCGCATGCAATTTTGTTTTTTCCGACTGCACGAACAAGTCGTAGAGATAGGAAAAGCGAGGCGAATTGAGATCATACTCTTCGGAAAATCCGATTGTGAGTGGCTTCCGTTGTCCTAGCATGAATTCCAAATACCTGATCCAATATACTAGAGATAATTGGACAGAGAGATCAATCGCCTTTTCCTAATCTATACGATTCGATACATACGATTGCCAAATGAGAATAATAACGCGAGTGACCCCTTGCGCAGCGATGCGGCTCCTCGCACCACCGTGATCGACACCGCGATAATCAAGGCCCCGCCAGGCAAGGGCTGTCCTCGTTGCGGTGGCGTCGTCTTCGCCGCCGAGCAGGTGCTCGCCAAGGGTCGTGAATGGCATCGAAAGTGCTACAAGTGTCACGATTGCACCAAAACCCTGGACTCGATCATCGCCTGCGATGGCCCGGACCGGGACGTTTATTGCAAGACCTGTTATGGGAAGAAGTGGGGACCGCACGGATACGGATTCGCATGCGGTTCGGGATTCCTCCAGACCGACGGGCTCACGTAAGTCGTGCCCGATGCCGAGTCTAAGACTTTATATTTGTAACTCTGTTTTTACGTGTGACTATAAATATAACTCAACTTATGTAACCGAGCTCTGTCGGGTTTCTATAAATGTGCGTTGAACGAGAAAGTCTCCCGAAGATTTCAAAAGATTCCATGACTTCGCTAATTCATGATTGTTTTTGACAATATATAATATTGTTAAAAGAAATTAAAAATGATAATAGTTTTTGTTAAAGTTACGATAAACTTTTGTCATGAAATTTACTAGGAAAATTTGTAAAAATATTGATTTCACATACATATATAGAACATGTATAGAACGATCTTGTTATATTAATGTGAGGGGAGTCTATACCAATTTCTAATATAGTTTATTAAAAATAAAAAAGGAAATTTGAAACAATATTATATTGAAAAATATATTACGGCATGCACATACATATATGTATACGTATAATCCAATTAAATTAATAGATATAGAAAACCCGACAGTGTGTGTGTGTGTGTGTGTGTGCGTGTGCGTAAAAGATAAAAACGGTAAAAACTAAAATTTTTGAATTTCAAAAAATAAAATTGACACAATCAAAAAATACAATTTTAGGACTATACTTTGAAAATTTCTAAACAATATATATTTATTTTTAATTGATTATTTTACTGTATGGCTTTTAAATAAAATAAAATTATTCAAATGTAGTGTATGGATGAAGCTTAAATAAGAAAACTAAATATCAATTGATGAGGACTATTGATACGATTACATTAATTATCCGCAGGGAGGAAGAAATTTCAGCCAATCGACCTTTTTACAATCCTGATACGACCTCGATTAAGGCGCCAGTTGGGCAGGGTTGTCCTCGTTGCGGTGGCATGGTGTTTGCTGCAGAACAACAGCTTGCCAAGGGCACCATGTGGCACAAGAAGTGCTTCAATTGTGCCGAGTGTCATCGGCCTTTGGACTCTATGCTGGCATGCGATGGTCCCGATAAAGATATTCATTGTCCTGCGTGTTACGGAAAACTCTTTGGGCCCAAAGGTTTCGGGTTCGGCCACAGGCCGACTCTCATCTCGACAAACGGAGATCATGCTCCCTCATAGTAAGTGCATTTCACAATTCTGTCCTCGGAAGTTCCTGAAATATAGCGAAAAATACTATAATGAAAAGTTTATTTTCCAGGAAACTTTAATGATAGCTATTTTAATACTGGATCTACTTGTGATTATAATTCTTAATCTGAATAATTATATTGAAAAAAATAAATAAAACGTGTGAAATATAGCATGTCGATTTATATAACACAGTGATGTAAATTCACAAGCATATCTTAGGAAAAGAAAATTTGATATAATTTATAGCAATTTATATTTAATTTATAAAGTAATAGTATTAAATATAAATTGCTATAAATTATATCAAATTTTCTTATATAAATCGACATATTTAAAAGAGTATAGAAATTTCAATAAATGAAAGAATATATTTTTAAATTAATTTGAGAAATATTTTTTCTTAATGAAAATTTGAATAAAAGCTATTTATTTTGTACTATCTTAATAATAACAAATTTTAATAATAATAGTAGATTTTTATCAATCCATTAGGAATTGATAAAAAAATAAAACATCCCTATTTATCTATAATCTCAGTTTCTTTTTTAATTTTAGATAATACAATTTAAAAACATTCAGAAATATTATACATTTAAAGTTTTTTTAAAGTTCTTTAAAAAAAAAAGAAATATCTACTGTTTTTCAATTTTTCAGCAATATCCGACACATATGAAACATAAATAAATCAAAATTTTTTTTCAACTTTGAGAAATATTTCCTTAAGATATAAATATATGTAAATATACGTACATAATTTCGAGACGAATTTCTTCTAGGCTATCCTCCTCGAATCAAATCAGCTTCTGATTTCTTTACACGATCCATCCTAGATTCTTAGGTATTGATTTTTTTTTCGCAGCATCGATTCTAAACCCCAAGTCGGTCAGAAGCGAAATGATGGGAACGGCTGCTCACGCTGCGGCTATCCGGTGTACGCCGCCGAGCAGATGATCTCGAAGAATCGCGTGTGGCATAAGCGGTGCTTCAGTTGCGGCGAGTGCCATCGTTCCTTGGATTCGACGAATCTAAACGACGGTCCGGATGGGGATATCTACTGCCGTAGCTGTTATGGCCGGAATTTTGGGCCCAAAGGTGTGGGCTTTGGAATAGGCGCGGGCACCCTCACGATGGCCTAATTGTCACCAGCACCCCTACATACCGTTTGAGGAGAATCCTCGCATCCAGTCATATATATTAATGTAAATACATATATATATATATATATATATATATATATATTTATATATAGGGAGGTCTTTGACTGTGTACCTTCGATACAGACGAACGCGCGCTGCTCCGGGAATTTCGATTTCTCCTTTTCTCCTTTTCTTTCGACGATTCGATGATTTCGATGACTATGCTTTCATTATTGCGAACGCGATCGATGAAATGCGAAGGATGGTGATGTCGTGAGCTCATGATTGAGCGTAAACGGATAAGCCACTGCAGATTGTTGATATTATCGCGATATAATATATTGCACACATTGATTATATTATAAATAAATTAATTATTGGATAATAATTTCTATCTGTGATATATGAATCAAGGAAAAGAATTGAATATGTCATTTTAATAATGATATGATTCCTACAGACATATATACACACACACATATTTTCATCTCTTCGAAAAATATGAAATTTTGACATTAAAAAGATAAGAAGAGAGATAAAATATTGATAAACTTAAAAAGAAAAGAAGATATATATATATATATATATATATATATATATATATATATGAATACGTTGATTATATAATAGATTTATTTTTAAAAAAGTATGTTTACTTTTTAAATCTATCTATTATGAAATTTCTTTTATTTAATTTTTAATTTTAAAACTTTGGATTTGGTAACAAAAGAGATCGAGTGTTGCCATTATTGAATTAACATTGCGATGTAAGTTGCTATAGCGCATTAGAGCTGATCGCGCCATATCAATTTATTCTAAATTATCAACAATATGTGTGGACTTATTCCTGTAATCAATTAAACCCATTCTCGCTTAATTGTCACGATGATTTGTGGGTTACTGTGAAGATTTCATGAGAAATCTGTAAATTGCAAGAGTCAAAACTGAAACGCCAATATTTTTGACGTGATGTTTGATAACTGCTCTTCATGCGATTTTCGCAGCAGCCTGCCCGATCTCCGAACAACGCTATATGCCGATTTAATCTTATAATGAACTATTACGAATATACGAAACTTTTGTTACTTTCTTTTATTTTTTCTTTATTCTTGACCAAGAAATTGGGAATTACGACTCGAGAATCGATCCGCAAGATTTCTGAAAAAGAAGTAATGATGATACTGGGCAATTAAATTTCTTTGAATTTACATTTTCTTTGGCCAAACTTTTCAAAGATTTTTAAGCTCGTTTGGACAAAAAGATAAAACCTTTGTAAATAATTTCTGAATTTTTTTTGTTTCTTTCCGTTTGATTCGAGATGATTGTTATTAAAATATCGATTTTGGTCAAATTTGTCGAAATAAATATGAATTTGGAGATTTGCATATTTTATATTTAAAAAACTCAAAATGAAGATATGTTTAATGAATAAAAAGTGTACTTCGCTTCGCTAATGAAGCAAATCGCCAATCAAATTTTTTACATATGATATTGCTCAAGTTAGCATTTCTGATCGTTAATATTGCTCAGAATTATATATATGTATACAGAATTCTCTGATTCTTTTTTGTTTTTTACTATTAACCATTGTCTGCGAAACAGAATGCATCTATGAATTAAAGATGTATAGCTTATTAACTGTTTCGATTGACAAATTATGCAATGACGATCGTAAAAACTCTATTAAACGAACGAGTATTACTTCTGTATCAATTTTATTTTAAAAACAATAATTTTCGGAATTTATAATAATTTATCACCTGGTATCGATTGCAGTCAATATTCGCGGACGACATTAACGTGTGAATACGAATAAAAGTCTATATAACCGGACTACGACCAGCAGCAACGATGTAACCGACGACTAAGACGAGAAACTAATTTAATTATAATTTTCAATAAATGTATATTTGAAATTCTGAACATTTTTCTTTATCCAAACAAATCTAAGTAATCGATTCACATTTAATATATATCTGGAAACATAAGTAATACGTACCACATTTCATGCTTTCTTTCTAAAGTGTAATATTTCGTAATAATGCATATATTAAAATAACATTAAATATAACAAAACAATTTATATAATATAATAAGAGATTATAAAACATGATATAAAACATATATATATGCAAAAGTCTCACATTAAATGTTAAAAATTTAAAAGAAATATAAATGATAATAATATCAATGCTATTATGTTATCTGAAATGAATTAAATGTAGCATTTCAATGAAATTTATAAGAGTGATTCAATGATTTATAAGAGTTTCTTGAACGGAGAGAGTAAGTATGAATATGGTGTAAAACACTAATTTTATATATTTATAGCAACAACTGTACAAGTTCCGGTTCACACATATCGATAATTATCGTTCGTTAATCTTAACAATAATGGCGGGAGCAACGAAGCTGTTCAGAGTTCACGAACGCTTCCTGGCTTGCGGAGATGAGCTTTTCCCCTCTCGTCGCCGTCGCGTGTAATCGATAATCCGCGTCTTTCCCGGAGACGAGCGAATGTGCGGCTCGCTACGCGCCAGTAATACGCAGTATTGTAAAAGTGTCTCGTTAAAAAATCACATTCGTTATCGAACTGGGATATGGATTGCCTCGGGACACGATAGAAATTTCCGTACGCTATTGCCGTTAATCTTCAGAGGACTAATGCTTTTCTCTGCAAGTGCAAAATCATCTTTTTCTGCAGCAATTTCTAGATTTTTAATCGCATTAATCGCTAGCGATGAATTCTCGTTTTTATGTATTAAAAACATCTGACATTAATCTCTCTCAATCGATATTTTAATAACTTTATGAAACTATTATATTGAAGTATAAAAATAAAAAGAAATATTATTTTTTTATGAAAAATTATAATAGAGAGCGATTATAACAATTTCAAATATCTAATTTAGCTATAATAGTATCGATAATTACATTTGGCTACAGTTGAAATACGATGGCTGGTCCTCTAAAGATTAAGGCAGATTTGACGAAAGTCTCATAAAAGAAAAGAAAAATACTCTTGAGTGAACTATACATACCTTTGTCTTAAATAATGTACATTTATACATCTCACTATAAAATAGATTCAGTCGTAAACTATACATATGCAGAATAAGATGCACTCGTTATCGGCGCGCGATAAACGAGTCACATCGTCGCCGAAATTGTCCATCGTATATTGTGATAAGACAGGTACCCTCGCTCTTCTTGGTACGAGACATACAGGACGGTATGTATTTATCTTAAGAACTTTCTAAGGAGGAATTCCGCCGATCTGCGAATTTATCGTCTCCTGCGTTGTACGGCGATTCTCGATATAAGACTTTCTTTCTAGAATTGGTATATTACAAATTTGTATTTTTTTTTTTGCCAAATTGAAGATAACTAATCACAGCAATCATTGCAACAAAAATTCTGCAATAAAATTATATATAAAATTAATGTAGTTAAGATGTAATTAAGAGTCAGAACTCTGACAAAATCTTAATGTGACTTTGACTATCAGACTGCCAATAATCCTTTTATAGATGAAGGTATTTTAAACGTAGATAGAAAATATTTGTAAAAACATTTTGATTAATTGTTATAAATTCAATCAATTCTAAATTAGAAATTAATTTAGAATTGATTGGAACTAATTAATAGAAATTAATTTTACTTTTTAAATTTTTCTGTTTTAATATTTGACATAAAATGAGTTTTCATATATCGAGAGTCATTTTGACTTAAACGTCAAGTAAAATTTCGCTCTTTTCCCTTTCTGCCTATTGATCGTTGTTAATGCTTAATCAATCAGCTATTCGACAGAATCGTTGGAATCGCATTAAATCAGCGCAAAGTACACTCGATATTTCTATCAAGGATTTTACTGTGGAAGTATACGTGTGTTTTCTGCTACTTGTTACATAATAAATATCGCAGCAGATTTTCGCGACATAATCACATAATTTTCAACATGTAAATCAATCTCGATAAATTAAATATCAGATAATTTCGGTGTGTGATGTTTGCGTGATTAATAGTATTTTTATAGATACTATTCTACGCTGTGTTTCTTGTTAATTCTACCTTGGTATTATCGACGAAAAATAATAGAGATGAGAAGCACATAAGAGAAACGAGAGTTTAACGTCCCTCGAGAATTATAGTGATGCTCTATATAGAGCGTTTTTATTGCTTCGAATGTAAAGCTTAGTTTTCTCCCTTACACATATAATTCTAATGAAAGGAGTAAGTAAATGAAAATGATATAATATATATTTATAGATTATTTTCAGATTATATCTTACATTTGAATTAATGATCGCAATGGTCCTATCTAATATCGCAAGTGAATTAACATCATTAAAATTATTTATTGTTTCATTAGAGATTTTTCCGGGAAAATAATTTATCTACAATAAATTAAAAATATATGGAATTAATAAATTCGCAAGAAGAATGTGTTTTCTTTTACTTAATCCTTTAATTATAATTTAAGAGGTATTATATTTAAATTAACTGTATTGCATTTCAATTTAAATTTTCAAAATTGTGGAATCATTTACATTTGCACAAGAGTTAGGTATATTTAATAATATTCCATATAATTCCATCTCTTCTTTCGCTTTTATTGTATTTCTCGGGAACGTTAAAACTTACATCTAAACTAGATGCTTTGCAACTCTATTATTCTCGATATTAATCGAAATTTGAATCTGATACAAGTTTAAATCCATTCATTTCACTTTCGATTATTTCGGACCAATAGTCTCGATTTCGAACTAGATAGCGATATCTCAAAGCAGCATTTCCGAAGTTATACCTTCTTATAAAATTAACTTGATAATCAATACAATACAACATCTGCATCGATACAACAGAAATAATATTTCATATGTAATGTACACTATTGCCTACAGATACGCCAATATATATATATGTATAAATTAATACAAAATGCAAAAGATGATGCAAACGATTATTAAGGAAATATATGTATAAAATTATAATTCAAATATTTCTACACTTTACACTTATCACAGGAATGGAAAACAAATATATAGCACATTCTACAACTCCTTGAAATTTGATGTGTCAAGAATTATTTCTTCTCCGGTAAAAACTTAAAGAGGACAGTGTCCAATTGGCTTCTTTCTAAGCATTCTTTGTACAGTAATACCAAAATTTACTAAATGATATTTACCTCGACCTTGATTCTAGTGTCTCGATTGGCGTCATCCGAATGACACTCTGTCTCGCGTGCGTACAAAGCTCGAAACGTATCTCGACAGACGCTGCCTTCAAGCGAGCGATCCGTCTGCTGCCCGTTTTCCCGACTGTCTAAAGTATCATTGTCAAAAATATGTACGGCGCGGTTCCTCCTATCGAGGTCCCTCGAATTCTCGAGGATACCGTGCGCGTACGGTTCAACTATGCCGATCAATTCGCGTGCGGGAAACCGGGGCCCGGGAGAGAAAAATCTGGGCTTTCTGTATTTACACACGGCCAGGCCGAGGAGAGATGGCTTTAATAGAGATTCGCGGTCTTCAAAGGCAGCGGGTCCAGCAGGTAGGGCGGCAGGGCCGCCGAGAAGGGCCTGGGACTGCAGGAGCCCCAGGTGCCGCTACCGCTCCCGCCGCCGCTGCTTCCGCGCGCGTTGGGCGAGCCGCCGTCGCCGGTGCCGTCCGCGGTGTGTTTCACGTTCACCAGGCTCTGGTTGGCGATCGGCTTGATCTCGTTCGACGACAGCACGCTGTTCGAACTACCGGGCGGCGTCGCCGGACTCCTCGGCGAGCGTCCCTCCGCCTTCACGGTGCCGGTCACGGGGCTGGACGCGCCGCTGTCGGCTCCGATGCCACTCTGCGACGTGGACTTTTGTTGGGCCAGTCTTTCTTGCTTGCGAAACTTTGCACGCCGATTCTGGAACCATACCTGCAACATCGACACGGATGGCCGACCATGTTAGGTCCCGTTCTTCCGTCTTCTTGTCCTTCGCGATTAGCGATGTGAAACTGATGTAATATTTACCGATAATATTCAAATAATTCAATGTTATTCACAGGTATAAGAAATGTCAAGAATAAGACGATCTGATAATCTGATAAAATTTAGAGTAATATTAACCGATATAATTACTGTAGCGATAAATTAATCATTGTTATTGTCAAAATTATATTTTAGTATGATATAATCAAGTGTTTTATATACTTTTATCGATATATGCAGAATCTTTGTTCGATGTTATCATCTTTAAAAGGATTATGCACATATGTATGTTAAAATCTGTTTCTTTTTTTCTAATTAATATTTCTTAGATGTAATATAATTCAATGTTATTCACATAGATAGAAGAAAATGTCAAAAATGTCAAAAATGTCAAAAATGAAGTATCAGATAAAATTAAGAGAAATACAATTACCGTAGCAATAAATTAATCAAAGTCGGTTACTTTAATGTAATATAAAATCGAGTATTTTTTATATATCTTATCAATACAGAATCTTCGTTTGATACCGTCATCTTTAAAATGATTATCTGCATGTATGTTAAAATATAAATTTGTTTTCTTTTTTAAATCAATATTATATTAAATATAATATTTTTTATCTTTGCATTATATGACGTCTCATTAAAAGAAATACATTAGGATACGTATTAAGAAACTAACGGATTTTCTTTTACATATGAAATTTAAATCAAATAAAATAAATAGTAATTATCTTCAATACATAATAAGGCTTCAGATAAGTATCATTCAAATTAATATGTTTAATATGATTAGATTAGAAATAGTTATATTATAGTGACATCAAGAAGATAATTATTCTCTTGCTTGGAAATCGCAATGGCTCGGAACCTCTATTAGGTATATTTATCAAGACTCAAGTTCACGTTTTATATATCAATGAGGGGGAGAAACGTTATCGCAACGTACATTTTCTATCGCGACATGAGAGAATATCGCGGGAGAGACGCGATTCAAAGTTGGACGCTCGTCAGAGCGAACGGCGAGACCGGACGTTCGGCGCGCTCGTAATTGGCCCTAGCCGGCCAAATGAAATATTTAACGAATAAAATAAACAGACACCTGCGGTGACCTGCATGTTAAAGTAGCGGATTTATTTGCTTTAGCGTTTATCTGACCGGCGGCGCTGCCGCTCGTCCACCCTCGTTTCCCCTTCGATCCCTCTATCCCCGTCGCTCTGTTCCCACCCTTGGCCCCCTCCCCCTTAGACTCCCTTACACGGTGCAACGATCCCCTTCAATCTCCGTCCCTCCTCGTCACTCTCCGGACGTTCGTTTCTCAACGTGCGCGCACGTGAATCCCACCCCCGGATTTTCCAGGGGCGGCTACGCTCAGGGCTCGAAGGACGTAACTGCTCGAGCTGTCGGTTGGAGCGAGGGGAGATCGCACGGGGGTTGGAAGGGACGCGAGATGGGGGTGGCGGAGGGAGACACCGCGACGGCGGCGGGAGGCAGCGGCGGGAGCGCAGGACACCATGATGAACGTGATTGCCCTTTCCGGCTGGCAAACACTGGGGCTATTGGATTTTTATCAGCTGCTGCTGCTGCTGCTGTTGCTGCTGCTGCTGTTGCTGCTGCTGCTGCTGCTGCTGCTGTTGCTGCCGGTCGTCGCGGGTGGCGATTTTTCGCGAAATTCGAGTCGTAACTATGCGGCGAACAACACGAGCCTGCATTCGCGCGTTAATTAATCTGAAATTGATTACACCTAGCGTCGCGTTTCTTCGATCTATCATTAAATGAAAAAAAAGGCGAGATGCAAAATCAAATCGAAAAGAAAAGAAGAGATATCAATTTAACTTTGACGCGTAAGAGGGAGGAATTCTGTTTTATAAAGTTAACGACGCCGCCGTTTAAAAGTTTTATGAGAGAATGGCATCAATTTTCATAGCAATTACTTATTTAATACAGCAGCGTGACTCATTTCTCTCTATATATATTTTTATATAGAGATGTGCAGAAAATCTAAATTAAAAAAGAGAACAAAAATAGTAGAAAAGTTTAGATTTAATTAATGCTTTGTAGAGCGTTTTGTAATTGAAAAAAAATATCTAAACTAAAAGCGCATTATTCATTCTTTTTTTTAAATTATCTCGATTGTCGGCTACGTTATAAGCATGTTTGCCGTAGTACATGCCAAAGACAACGCTAATAATTCGTATTTGGCCACGGACCAAACCTCGAGTAGACCGTAGCATGTGTGCCGTTGTTTGCAGAAGTGATGACGACGACGACGAGGCGAATTAGGGTGAGAGAGAACGCGCGCTCGCACGTAGCGTTAATGTTAAACAAATATACCGCGCCAAAATAAAGTGCAACAAGGCATATCGACAGATGTCCGGCACCTTCTGGATAAATATTTAATCGCTTCTTTATACGGGAACTCTGTGTGGGAATTTTATCCACCGCCCTTTTCCGATCGTGCGTTTCAATACGTCACGCGCACCAGAGATGCGTTTGTACTTTATTTTATTATCAGATTATTCTTCTCTTTTTTTTATTAAATGAAAGCATTCCCAGGATTGCAAAATTATCTTTCTTTAAATACAATCACGTTTTGTTCTTTCATTTATCGACTCTCTTTGTCGTTTTACATACAAAAATATTAAAAAACATGATCTTTCACTTAAAACACGAAACATGAATTTAATAACTTTTATATGTAAAATATTTTTGTCTATAAAACTCAAGTTCAGGAATCATTGAGGATAATTTTAAATGACTCATTTAACACATAAGGACTGTATAGATAGACTGTACAATATATGCATTGATATACTTTCTTAGATATTAATTTAACATGGGAACACAAAATGATTTTATAACAATAGCCTCGTCGTCTATTTTTATGCTCGACATTGTTTGGTTCCAACTAAATCCTGTGTTGATGCCGATCAAAGTAAATAGCGAAGCATTAGGAATTCTACAGAAGCACCGCACGATCCTGCAATTTGTGCTATGCTTATCCATCCGATTCACCCTACATTTAGGCGCTGCCGTGATTTTCCCTTTTCGAGCCAGTTAACCGCGGATTTTGCTCAGTTGCCTTCTGACCCCGGGTCGATCTAATTCGGCATCGGCAAAATATATCCCGCAACATAATTATTCCGACGCTCTCTGCCGAACAAAACTCAAACATGTATGTAAAGTCTCTTGTGAAGCATATAATCTTATATTTTGTGCATTTTGTATGAATAGACTGTAACATAATTTTCAAATTTAATTACACAAAATTAATCATTGAACAAATAGTTGCGAAAATAATATAAATATAATCAAATTTTTGTTAAAAAATATCGATTGCAAATTGATTAAATACATACGGATAATAAAGTGCGCGAAATTGGAATGCTTTCATTTACGTACAAAGTCATCAATTCAATTATTTTATATATGAAATTTATATATGAAATATGAATTTTATATATGAAATTTATATATTACACATAATACGCGCAATTTTAGAGAAATAAATATATTATTTTTTAACAATTGAGAACAATTTCAAAAATAAAATAATTTCATTTATGTTATAATTACGAGTAAAAAAATTGATTGTGTACAAAGTTAAGTTTTACGTTTCTGTAATTAATTTATAATCAAGTCATTTCAACGCTCGTACCAATAAAAGCAAATGTCTTCGTGCTACATAGAGCAAATCGTAATTAAGACTGAGATGGCAGGGTGATGCGCCTTCACCCTAAACTTATTTCCTTAATTGAAAGTCTGGACTGCGCTGCAGTTTCCGCATACAATAGATACAGTAAAGCGGAATACAAGAAAAGCGATTATATTAATCTGATTAATTTTTGCACATAATTCGCTTTTATAAAATACAAATTGGACTTTTTAAAATGTAATATATTGAATATCTAATCGCAAATGTCTCCATTTACTTTTATACATAAATTAGTAACACATTATTTTAAATTGGCTATAAAATCTCTATCTTTAAGACTAAATCAGCTTTTCTCGAAAGATATCTTTCTCATCGAGTCTTCGCTTTCTTCTCTTTTTTATCAAAATAATAATTATTATATAATGTTACATATATATATATATATATATATATATATATATATATATATATAAAGTAATGTTGCAATTCTCTAATAATGCTACAATACGCATATAATATATTAAATTAAAGATTACATATTATTAAGTTTTTTCAAAAAATAATCTTTTCGTTTTTGAATAATTATTTTATAACACGTATATTTCTTTCCTCTTCGAAAAAAATCTAAAAATTCCCTCAAATATTTTACTTCGTTATTTTACTTATTATTATTTTCATCGCCAAGATGATTATATAACAATGGGCATATAATCTGAAAGTACCGTAATCTAAAAAATAATAAGTAAGAAAAGTTGCGCTTGAGCATACAATTTCCTCTCTCGAACATGGACGATCGGACCACGATAATCTTGGGACAACGCGGAGATTGCTGAACACGCGCGAAATGACGTGGCCGCAAAACGTGACGGAATTATTCTTGGCGGCGCGCATCCTGATCGTTTCGCTCCTCTCTTCCTTCCCGGGCAGACGTCCTCGATGCGTCGTTCCGCCGCGGATGATACCCAGCAGGACAGTTTTTAATCACTGTAAGTGGATCTACATAGAGCTCGCAATTACCGGCGCACACTCTGGCATGGGCCCCTTGTGTATCAACCCAGCCCCGACACCAGCCGCCAGAGCCCGGGCGAATGTTTTCCCCATTTCATCCCTCCGTGCTACCGACTGCAGCAACCCTCGACTCCCGGAATCGTCCTCCAGTTCCCAGCCCTGCATCCCCCCGTTTGTTCCATCATCCTTTCCATCTCGTTCTCTCTCTCTCTCTCTCTCTCGGTTCCCATCCCTTAGACGTCACATCCTTCTTCCTTTTACAATCGCTTCTCGTTCTCAGTATTCATCTATCTTTTTCTTCCTTTCTCACCATCTTGTAGTTTTAGTTTATCTATTTTTATCTTTCTTTCTTCTTCTCTTAAAGTTTCCCTCTTTTCCCATTTCGTTTTCTTCTTTTGGATTTTTACGTTTCTTTTTGTCTCTCTTAAGATCCTCTCGTGCTTGCCTTCTTTTTTCACCCCCATTTGTTCGATTTTTCTCCCCTTTTCTTCAATTCCTCCTTCCTCAATTTCTGCTTCTCGCTCCCGGCTTCTCGTCCCTTCGAGGACGAGGTCGCAGTCGCGCTTGTCTCTGTCTTTCATTCCCGCAAGAGACAAGGGGACGTCTTGTTTCACTTGACAGCCATGTATCCCACCGAGGGATAGAAGGAAATTCACGTTGATTTTTCGACTGCGTCGTTCGTATTACCAAAGTCTCGAAATTATTCTATTGTTCAACTTTCAACTTGTACGTGAATATCTCGAATCGATTTAAATGAATAATATTTAAGTCGAAGCTCAAGTATCGATTAATGAAACAATCAAAAAATATAAAAATTATTTGCACTAATTCTAATCCTTGCAATTCTATTTTTTTTATGATGAAAAATAATATATAAAAAAATAGTATATAATAATATATATTTAATAAATAATATATATCGTATAATATCACACATATATATTTTTTATTCTTGTCATGTATGTTGTCTTAAAGTTTATTTTTGCTACATATATAATAAACTGGTTTTGGAACTAAATTTCATAACGATTAGAAATAAAAACAAATAATGTATATTATATTTTAATAATGACTTTAGAAAATCTTATCATTTTTTCACTTTTACACACGAATGAACTTAATCCTTGCGTGTGCGATAACGAAAGCAACACGTTGCAAGCTATTGTATGCGCTCCGCACAATGATAGCTTTTATATATATATACACACACACACACACACACACACACACACACACACACACACACACACACACACACACACACACACACACACACACACACATATATTGTTACAAGCAAAAATTGACAAATAAATAATTGAATAGTAAATAATCGATAAATAACAAACATCATTAGATAATAAAGTATTCATTGATTAACACTAATATTGTCGTTTATTATTCAGTTAATCATCCGCATTTATAATAAAATTCTATACCAAATTAATAATAGTTATTGATACGTTTAATATTGTATTTTTCGCGAATATCCAAATATGCAAACTACATATAATAAATATCATTTTCGATAATTAATTATTGTTTGTGAGAGATTACATGCAAAAAACGAAATCCACTGTGTACGAATCCACGGTGTACGAATATATTTATCTTGTATGTAGATATTTATAAAAGCACTTTTTATAATATGACAAATATATTATCTATGCAGTACGAAAAACCACAGCTGGTTTTTGCGAAAGTCTGTATTTTTCGCTCATTTCGCATCGATCTGTGTACGCGGATGAATATTAATCTCGTTAGCGGTGAAATACGCGACTTCGATCGCCTGCCCCACATTGGAATACTATTGTTGCCCCTCGCTCCCTCTTCACAATATTACACTTCGCACATTGACATCCCAATCTAGAAGAGGAAAAAGAGAGAAAGAGAGAAAAAGATAGAGAAAGAACAGGTTTGTACCGTATTATGCATAGTGCCACTGCTCTACTACGTTAATGGAATTGTAATTCATACTGAGTGACATGTGACTCAGAGCAGCGAAACGTGCCGCCACGCGACGGCCAAAGTGTCGTAGTCAATGGGATGTGCGATGTAAGTATGAAGTATCACATATAAGACTCGTTTGAGTTGCAATGTAGTGGAACAAATGCAAAATTCTTAGTTAATTGTAACCCAATTCGCCACAAATCTTAATTTTCTTACACAGATACAGATTCATAAATTTTGTGGAATATTTCATATCTGTAAAAGTTATAATCTAATTAACAGTACAATATACAGTCAATATACATACGCATTTACAAGTTGTTATTATTTTACTTTGTAACAATTACGATTATATAAGTACTCATGAGATAAATATATGTAAACATTAATAAGAAATGATATATATTGATATATACATACATATTACATGACAGAGATAAACAAAAAATTGCAGACGAAAATTAATTTCTATCGATTCAATTATATTATACTAAAATAATTTCTTGGAAAAAATTAAATAAAATTAAAAATTATATAAAATATCCTCACTCCCACAAAACTAAAATACTTCGTTACGTTATTTTTTGTATCTATTATATTTTAAGATATATGTGTTTGTTGTTTTTATATATGAAAGCTATTCAAATTTTTTATTTTTTATATAACGTTTTAAGAGATATATGGCATCTTTAATACGCGATTACATGCGATATGTTATATGATAACGACAAGAGGTACAAGACTGTCCTATTGTCACATAAACAAGTCTTAAATCGATCGGAACGAGTTTCCTAGTAATCAGAAACTCGTCCCTTTACACGCGGTTTATGTTGTGTGGCATCGGTCCAATCGGAAAGAGATGTGGGTCAACGTTGATTAATTTCTACTCTCATTGCCGATAAGCGCGCAAAAGATGAAAACGTGGTGCAGGGTCTTTAGATATATGTATAATTCAATCACTAAATGACTCATGACTGTCTCCTTGAAGATAGAAGATGAATCGAGGAGATAAAGATCACCAATCTTGAGAAACTTTGCATAATTAGATTAAAAGCGCAGAAATTCGAGATCATTCAGTCGAGATGAATATTTTTAATGAATAATCGCCAGTGAGCAGCCGGGCGATTGTAATCAAAGTGACAAATGATTAATATAATGCTAGGACAAAGAATTATCAGTTTGTAATTTAAAAAATAAATGAAATGTTATGAGATAACATTTATTTTTTAATCTACTATATAATATAATAATTATAATGTAGAGCAATATATTTTCTAACGTATAAAAGTAATATTTCATGTCTCTCTCCTTTTCTATAATTTATTAAAAATGTAAAAAAAATTTGAAACAGCTTATTAGAAACAATTTCTTCAAAACTTTCATTCGTATAGGTGTATGAATTTATAAATGCATAAATTTTTTACCGCATATATTTAATACGATTATAAAAGAGATAAACAGGAAACTGTGCAAGATACATTTCAAAAAGTGAGTGTGACGTAATCGTGTCTTTCGCACAGTAATCAGAAAAATTGAATCTACAAAATATACACTATACTAATTGTCTCATCACGAATACGAGTTTTACTAGCAAAATGGTTTCGAGTATCGTGATCGTTTCTATCGATCAAACTCACTTCAATATTTCTCTGAAACGAGCAAAACTATTATCAACAATTGTCAAAACGAGTAACATGTTTTTTAAACGCATTTTCGTTCAAAAACTGGTACTGACAGTGCGAGTAATAATCTCGACGAAAGACATCACTTTAGTGTTGCACATGTGGACCGTATGCAGAGTGGATTTATCAATATTGCATAATGAAGGACATTAATGTCATTAATAATATATTGATACCAATCTGAGTGAGGACGAATATAGATAAAGTTGTTTCTAACAATAACACCTTAACTAATTCTTATTTATCGTATAATTAGCATAAATATTTTTAAATGTTCTTATTCGATATATGCATGATATAATTTCCATTATTTTTATGACAATATGAAATATATATTTTAATTGTGTATTTTTCTTATAAACAAATAAACATAAAGCATATTTACGCAAATGATTTATTTTGAAAAAAATATCAACGAAATCTCCAAAAACAATAAGTTATAAGTCTCTTTCAAGTTTAACTATAAATTTAGATATAGATAATAAATAAAAATATAAAATAATATAAATATTAGAAATGTAAACTTTTAGAAACATGAGAAAAAGTATGTAATATATAAATTATCTGTGTCCTGTTTTAATATTAAATCTAATATTATTTCATAGATTATATAAAAAATTTTATACATGGTTTTCAAACATTTGCACGCGTTATATGGCGTCAGCGCGATTTATGTCAGTTTCTGTAAAAATATCTCAAAATTTGCTTTTATTTTACTGATATCGTTTTTTTATCATTTCTGTTCAATTTTTACCAATATTTTGTTCTGTTCGTCGAGAGTGCCATTCTTACGGAAACATTCTCTTCACCGTTTTGAGTACCACGAACGAGCAGTACCGTCGATCTCGCGACTATCAAATTATAGCCGATGCATAATGCAACGGATAATGTTACAAATTCAATCATCTTTCGGATATTTTTATCAACGTCAGCCGCGCCAACGACGAGCGACGGGATATTTCTACGCGGTGTTACACGCGCACGTCGAGAGAATCTCGACTATCAATAGCACGCTGACTTAGTTATGCGCCCCTACCTAGAGCGCTTTGCCAAGTAGAATTCCGATATCCGTTAGAGCCTGCTTCTGTTGTTGCAAGGTAATCCGATCTCCAGCACGTTTTACCACTTCTTAAGGTGTGTCGACCTACCGTGTTTTACGCCATAATCACGCTCAATCGATCATCGAAAACTATCTAATCACTAATCAGTATCGAATCCATTTTGCGTTTTTTGCATAAATTTAATATCTCAAGTTTTACAGAGCTTTGCTCGACCCGAGCAAACCGACCCGAGATCGACAAGGTGGTTACGGAGGTGAGAAAATAATGATAAGCTCAAATTTAGTAGATGCACCAAGAATATCGTATCAAGATGATAGTATATTCTTGACCGTTGGATTCTTGTTGAAATCGTATTAGATGTATTGGGTAAAAAATAAGCTCAATAATTATAATACACTAACATATCTATGGAATGCGATAGCGTATTCCGTATTCATATATAATTAATATGAAATCTCAAAATTAAATAAGTATTAAATGAGAAAAATTGGGATTTAACATATCCACGAAAGCAAAATATCTATACTTTTTACTACGTTTAACAAACATTATGCGTAATAATTTATTGTTATTATATTTCTAGAATTTTAATATTTTATGCACAATTTTAAGCAGTAATAAAATTAGAATGCACTTTAAAAATGAAGAGTGGAAAGCACGAAATTTTTCTACAAATAATACTCGACACAAAAAACTCGGGCAAAAATAATTTATTTGTTATTAGAAATATTAGAAATATTATTAGAAATATTATTATTAGAAATAATTTATTTAATTTATTAATACATATAAAAAAGATAAAAATATGAAGGTAATCATTGTAATCGATTAGAGATTATATTATAAATTAAATAGAAAGAGGAAGAAATGAGAGATAGACGGTACTTGACAAAAAAGGGCAAATGTATCTCTCTCTCTCTCTCTCTCTCTTCATGTGTATATAACTATAAACTGTAATTTATATTTCCCACTAGAGATAAAGCTAGGAAGCTAAGATAAAGATAACGGCAACTGATTAAGAAGTATCTTAAATAAGATACGGAGAAAAGGGGAAGTAATGGTAGATAATGATCAAGGAAAAGAGTTATAACGGAAACATTCCTATGTAACTTAATTTATACTTCACGCTGAAACTATAGATAGTGAGAGAAAATAGGGGTAGTAATGGCAGCCGATTAGGAAGTATCCTGGAGACAGGATGTGCAAGAGGGGCGAATGGAGGAAGCCAATGACTCTCACGACGCGAGAGGGAGGAAATTTTATCGAGCAGCCGCCATCGACGAGATAGAGGACTGAGAGGGATGGTAAGCAGGGAATGAGGGGATGAATCGGAGGGTTGGAAGACAGCGGGGATAGGATAACTCGCGCGGTAGCGAACGAACGAATCACGAATGAAGGGATGAGGAAACTCTTGAGGGATCGTACGTCCTGTCAGGACAGGAGGAGGGCAAAGTCAAGCAGACAAAGGACTTACCCCACCGCGGGAGGATAAACCTCGCCAGAGATGGCGGTCGCGCCGCGAACCCGCAAACTACTAGAGTATTAATAGTTATTTCGCGCTTCATTATCACGCGGTCCTCGCTCATGATACGCGAACACGCGCGCGATTACAAAGAGTTGCAAAAAATGCCTTTTCGAAGATCCCTGTTCATTATTACGTTAGTCAAATTGCACAAGAAATAAATTAAATCAAATTAAATTGAAAGAAAAATTCTCTTATAATGTTCTAGAAGAGAAACTTTTGAAACTAAATTATTATAAATTAATTTTCTTATATTCTTTGTAGTTCGGTATCTCTCTTATATATCTTTTATATATTGTTAATTAAGAAAATAACTTATTACACGCATTCAAATTATATAATATATATGTATCATACGCAAATATTTAAAAATAAATTTATATTGAATATTGCCGAAGAAATAAATATTCTTTCTCAATCATTAATCTTCATTCTTTATGAATACTTTGTATATATTCATTAATAACAGACAATACCAATAAAATTTTAACAATGTCTACGTAATGTCATATATTTTATAACTATTTTTGTATTTAAGTAAAAATAATTAATTATACCATGTAAATTTATTGTGACATTAATAGAAAAAAAATTAAATCTACATAAAAACGAGGAAAGAAAGAAGATCAGAAAGAGATTTAAGGGAAAGAAAGAAAGTAAATAATATAAATAATATAAAGAAGATTTAAATAAGTTCAAGATCAAAGCGTGTGTAAATATCACATGAATGAATAAATAAAGAAATATGTAAAAATAAAGAACGCATATTTTATGTCAGATATCATCGTTCCAGAAATAGCTTCTTCTCTCTCTTCTCAAGATAGATTGAATAACTTTATTTCCATTTAGAAAGTTTGAAGATATAGATTCGAATATATAAATCAAATTCCACACACATATGTGTGATATCAATGATCGTGTTTCTATTGCAAATTACAAGTTTTTATTGTAAATTAGTAATTCTTATATTATAAATTCTCTCTCTTTCTTTAGAATATAATAATAATATTGATATAAATCTTGATTTTGTGATTAGAATAACCATAAGAGTTATGTATTTTGTAGAAGGAATATTATTAAGTTCGATCGAAATATAGTACGAAAGTACATACAACCAATAATTATATTTATTCGTAAATTCTCAGATTCTCGTATTCTGTCCGATACAGTATCAATCATAACATTAAGACCGTAGGGTCAAGGGGTTAACGGCAGTTTAAGTAACTGTCGCCAAAATAATCACGCGCATCGTGCAAAAGTGAATTACACATGTCGGAATATCAAGTTGTCGACGCAAATAGCGGGCGGTTTGGTTCCATGGTTTTCGACTCGCCATCTCACCGTGTAATAATATCGCGATCGTCGATGACGAACGTTATATTAATCCGCGCCTACGTCTCGGAGATAAGATTAAATTTATTGCTCCCTTCTCTCTCTTCAAGCTCGAAACCAATGAAATCGTCCGCGATCCTCGCTCGCGCTGGATAATCTGAATGAGATTCGGCGAGAAGGGTACTTTGGCGGCGTTAAGTGATGCACGTCAGTCGGGAAGTCTAACTTTAGGATCCGTTAGTGTCTGGAAAGCTCTCTAATCGCGTTACCGTCCATGTACCTCACCTCACCTGTCCTTTCCACGACATCTGCGTCCTCGTGCGAGCAGGTAACTTAAGACGCATATGAGAAGCAGGGAAATCGACGAGGAAGCTGTGACAGCTAGCTTCCTTAAGCGAGCTCACAAGATCATGTAAATTTGTCTCGCATAGAGCGAGAGCAATTTTCTCAGAATGTTCGACAAAAATAACGATTATTTTATCACAGTATAAATAATCCTGAGATTACACCATATCGCGAGAATGTTGATATATTGATAATAAGAAACAACAATATAATAAATTACACAACAGTTTTGTCTTTTATGCAAATTATTTAATTTAATCAATTTTAATTTTAATTTGACTGATGTAATATTTAGGCCCGTATTTTCATCGTATGTTTAATATTAAATATAGTCGTATGCAATTTTATTTTTTTTTAATGTCAAATTTTGACATAATTGAGAATTGAACAAGCATATTTAATAGTCAATATTAATATTAAAAATTAAAAAGTTGGTAAAAATATTTAATTTTTCAAGCAAATTTTCGTTTGTTGAGAAAAAAATATAAACATCAGATGCTCCAAAAAGAACAGCACTTAAGATTGGAAAAAACATCTAGAATAAAAATATGAAAATGATACAGCTTTATTTACGTGTGCATGCGTAATAATCTCAAAATGATGTAAATCGAATCGTGTAAAATGAGAGCAGGTTTTATGGACTCAGTTGTTACAAGAAAATTTAGCATATTTATCTCTTTTAAACAACTGTAATTTTGGGGACAATTACCCTCATACATAAAAGATACATCTCAATTTGCAATCCCGAATTGCGCTGTGATCAAATTTCCGAGCATTACCATGTAAATAAAATCGCGTAAAACAAGAGAGATTGTTTTACAAAAAGATCACTTTGTTGTTTAATATAATTTTTTCTATCGATAACAATAAAAAATTTTGAAAATATTATCTCGTAATTTCGCGTACGAGGAACAATTTTTACAATAATATTTGTACTATTCCTAAGTCGTTCATCTTTCGTTCATGATAATCCGTCAAGTATTAGACAGCATAATCCATCAGCTCGCGACCTGTAGGTAGCCGTGAAAACGAAAATGGAGTCTGTAATGTAATTACACTACACTCCTTCGGCTAACTCACCCTCAACTTTCCGCCAACAGCCCTCTCTTTGTGCGAATATAGCAAACTACACGAATTACAATACAAAATTATATGTAAACCGAAAAAGGATGTATTTTTCTTACGATATAATCGCGATAAACGATATATAACATATATTTCGATTAATTCTCGTATATCGATTTTGTCTCAATTTCAATGTGCTGCCTTGAATTTTTATAAGAAACCTCACGTTTTTTTTTACATACGAAAGAGCCTAAATTAGGATTGAATTTCATATAAGAAGGATTAATCGCGAAAACGAAAAATTACACTTACTTGTACTCTGGCCTCCGTCAGATCGATCTTCATAGCAATTTCTTCTCTGGTGTAGATGTCTGGGTAATGCGTCTCCTGGAATGCACGTTCTAGTTCTTTCAGTTGAGCTGACGTAAATGTTGTTCGTATCCGACGTTGTTTTCTCTTCTCCGCGAGACCATCATGTCCTGAATAAGCCTTATATCCCAAACCACCTAAAATTAAAAGTATGCAAAATGTTAGTAAAGATAGAAATATGGGATAGAAATATACGCGATATAATAATAACGTATGCAATCTCGAAAATACCTTATTTGCAATACAATGGCAATAACAACATAACAATAATAATGCAGTAATAATTGTAATGCGCGAAATGTAATGTTAAAACAATCTTTATCTCAAATGTAATCTTTAGGCAATCTTTAGATGTGCGTGTGTGTAAAACACACATTGTTTATCACTTCTCACGTAATTCTGTTTTTAAAAGAAAAAACACACATATATATATATGTATCCTCATATATGTTTTATATATTATATATTAAAATGTCTAATTTAAAAAAATTGCATTAAAGTATTAAAATTTTACTTCTTTGGAGATAAACAATTTAATTTTCAAAAGAGCCATTAAGTAATTATGCCAGAGATATATCCGTAAAAGACTTTTACTTTGCACAATTAATGTCGTCTCCGATATCTTTATGACTATTTCGTTTCGATAGCATTTATAACTCGTTTCTCCATAAAACGTTAATTTAAATGACAGGTACTATGTTGCATAATCTATTTGTATGACATTCTTGCGCGTACCACATCGAAACAACACATGTGATGTTAAATTCAATCGGGATCAATTATCAACTAGAGCGAAGGGAGCTTAGCTCCCTGCTCGTGTGTGACATGTTTAGCCCCTTCTAAATCGCCGGAACAAACACAACAAAGCGTCGCACATTCATAGCTTGACGGATTGACGTGAGGATAAAGGAGTTTTTGTTAAGCCATTGCAGTCGGAATTACAAATGCAATATTATTTATTTATTATGTTGTATTAATATACGATATAATACGTGATAATATATTAACATTAGTATTACTTATTGGCCATTAGCTTACAAAACGGTATTACTTATTAGCTATTTGTTGATTCGAATCACTTTGACTTATTGACACAGAAAAACCTTAAAAGTTAAAGAGATTAAATTTTCCTATATAAATATGCGATGAATTATATTCATTCGAATATCTAATGATCTCCGTATAATTCAGATAGATAATTACGGGCAATTTCTAGATATAATTGTAATAATAATAAGCTTCTTCGTATATGACATTTTTCCCAATCAAGATAAAGGGGTTCCTTGTATAACTTATATATCACTGACGTTAGATGCAACGAAAATATGTCTGCCGTTTCTCGTAAACAATTGTATAGGGAATGAAAATGAAAGAAGAATGTGAAAAAATATTCTCCTCAGAATTTCAATAAATCTATCGATACAAACATCGAGAATTCTATTCTTCTGCTATATAACATTTTAAAAACAAATCTTCAGAATCTTTAAAAATTAATTTTTTTCTAAGAAAATACTTGGAGATGTTACAATTTTTTTCAACAATAGATGTATAAATAAATGTCAAATTAAAAATTTGATAAAATGAAGCGATCTTAAAATTGAATAAGGAATAAAGCTTGTGAATAAATTTACTTGCACAGAATCAGATCCAATTAAATCATTAATTTCAATGGCTCGTAATTCAAAAGATTATCGATATCTTATTACAGAAAAGTCGATTCCAAATTTAAGCAAAGAAAGTGTCATTAAAATTTGATGCGATAGGATGACTTGTCTACAGAAAAGGACAAGTATGGAATTGTAAAATAATAGTAGTGGAATCGCAAAAACAAATCGCACGCTCCTCTAAGCAAGACAAAGATTCGATGAAACTACAAAGCTGAGATCTCGATTCTATCGCAGCAATTTGAACATCATCGTGATCCATCGAAAATTAACCAAAAGTACGCCAAGCAAATAGACGATCGACGAGTACGCTAATCCGATCACTCACTCTGAAGATTGATGGCCGACGGGAAGATGGAGGCGGCATGCCGGTGAACTTCCTGGGACCTGGCGGCCATTACGGAACACGGAGTCGAGTGGGCCCCGTGATGCGCGTGGGTGTGGGAGTGTGCGGTATGATGGGCCGTAAGCGGCGTGCCGCCGGCCGCGGCGCCGGCGGCGGCGGCGGCCGCGTTACCGGGATAACCGGCGGCCCGTGCCGCGGTGTAGCGGTAAGCTGCCTGGCTCATCTGCGAGCAGGAGCTCAGGTCGCCGTAGCTACATTGCATCTCGCCGGCGGCCAGGGCGCAGCTGGACGCCTCGAAGCCGGCCGCGGCCGCGGCCGCGGCCTGGTTCAGATACGAGTAGTCCATCACGCCGGCTGCGAGTAAATCCCACTTGATGTCACTCCGGTGACACTTGGTTCCTTCCGTGCTTCTTTCCGTCGTTACTTCGCACGCCCGATAGTGGTACTAAAATGGACCCTCGAGACGGCTTCTCGGCGACGCGCACTCGGAAACAACGGTGACGACGCGTCCCGAGATAGAGGGATAATATACGTCTGAACTGAATATGTGTGAACTTTATGAGAAAAGAAAAACGAAGACACTCGTTGCGAGAAGAGATGCGGAGACGGACGCGGTAAGATCTACGCGCGGGTCGCCGCGCGCGATTTATTCGGGCCCGGTTAACGCGCGCGTTCCTGGGCCCCCTCGACCGCGGGTAAAACCCGGGTAAACGCGAGGGTAGAAGCGGCACGCCGCTTTCTCGTCGGCGACGCTTCAGCGAGACCGGGAACCGGGCCGGGGCCGCCGGCTGGGCTCCTCGATAGCGGCTTATGACGCGTAATCGGATCAGCGATATCAAATTATTGCGATTACACCGCGGATAGGAAGAAGTTTTTCGGCCCGCTTAAGAGCGCCCCGTACGACCGACTGGTGGGTCTCCTCAAAATCAAATGATAAGCTTAATTCAATAACCGCCAGTGCCGCGGGTAGGAGCGTGGGTGTGGCCATGGTTGTTCCCGCGGGGGTTGCGTTTCACGGGGTGCTCGTCCTGAGGTAGCTGATTCGTCGGCAAGCGAGCCATCCCTGTTACGAGAACGGGGGTTGAAACGCCGCCCCGAGCGTCGGCAACACCGACTTTCACCCCTCCCGACGTTTACGCGGGGCCACCCCCGGGTTACAGACCAGACGATCCTCTTCTCCAAACGGCCATCAGCCCGAATGAGTGCTATCATTCGATGACGCGCCCCTTCGACCACCCCACCAACGGCTTTACGATCGATTCCGCGCGGAGACATCGGCGACGGAGGATGCCGCTATATCCTGGCCGCTCCAGTGGACACTAGGAGCCTGCAGGAGGCTACGTCGCGTCCTGTAACGCGGCGAAGACCTTCGGAGCTGTTTACACCTGCGTGCTGTGCGAAAGATATCACACGGGATTATTCGCGTCGTATATGACGACACTAAAACACCTGAGTTGGACACGTTTTGACCGCGAAATATTAGAGACAGACAGAGAGAGAGAGAGAGAGACAGAGAGTAATATCATCCCTTAACAAGTTTTTCTTGAATGTGTATAAATACATCGGCCTATTTTTACATACAAATGTAATTTACATAATAATTGCCATCGCTCGTGGGAGATAAGTTTTCACAGTTACTACGAGCTATAACATTGCAATCATAAATACTTTATTTTATCGATTTCAATCGGATTAACCAAAATCTTTTTAAATAAATCGTCTTTTAATATTTCCTCCCAACATTCACTTAATAGGAAAGAGGATAATAACGAAAATCTTAAGATCAGTTTGGGAATGTTTCTTTTTAATTAAAATAAAAAATTATATATATATATATAATTAAAAATATGCTAAGGGATGATCTAACATGATTGAAGAGATGGCAATTATCATCTTGGTTAAATCTGTATTAAAAGTATGACTTTTATATATTTAATGAAACTGTTAAAAATAAGCTGCTATTTTCCTGAAACGCGATCATTTTTATTACGAATTAAAACTGACATAATTTTATAAATTAAAACTCACTCTGCTCTTCACATATTACTTCTCTGTAAACAAAATGGCAATTTCAATCATGTTGATCACATGGGAAACTAAACTTGTTAAAATTATATCGATTTCGTTGCTAATAACGGAAATTGTGATAATTTCTTATATATATATTTTTTTTCTTTTCTTTATGATACAATTTATTTACTGATATTATTGGCACCTCTAGATTTCTTGCATCGTTTTAATTATTTTAATTATATATATAATAGTATTTAGTCAATTATATGTTTTCTAGTAAAAGAAATATGCAACAGTTGGAAAATATATTAAAAGTATCATCGCACAATTCAGTAAAGATTTTAGACATACAATCTTATTGCATTTCAATTAGCATAACTATTTAACCCACTAATTTTATAATGAAATGTTTACATTGTAATATTATAATCAATGCGCGAAAAATTACGTGTATACGTATATAATACGTATATATGTATACGTACTTTTTAAATTAATTTTCTTAGCAAAAATATTTCTCGATATCATTATTAGTCTTCTTACTAAACTTCAATTTAACAGATCATTTTCAATTGTTCAAATGTAAAATGAAAAATTAAAATATCACACAGTAAAAGATGAACATCCTTATTCGATTTCTGCGAAAAGAATAAAATTTATATTAATTAAATAATCTGCCCTCAAATTAAATCGCATCTAAATTTCTAAATTTGTCAAGTAAGTTTATCAAGCTAATACAGAAAAATAACGCAATAATTTTGGGAGATATATATCGCATATTTTAAGTTTTTTGGCGCAAAATAAGACGCCCTTATATTAATCAAACAAATTGAAATTTCTCACATCTTCCACATGGTACGAGTGAGATAGTCGAGAGGGAAATATGATTTATTTCAACCTAAAGAAACAATTTTCGCGAGACTGGCACGGCGATACGCATCGACCGACCGACTCCTGTGCGACATTTGTTTTGCACTTGTTCTCACGAGAGAGAATGCTACGATGAGAGTAGTCGCGATGTTCCACCCTCTTTCCTGAATCTTATCCCGAGGGAATCTCGTTCCCGGCACGCGAAACGTGTGTCGCACATTGGGCGGTCACACGTATACACAATCAAATGTTACATAGGCGTATTTTTTAAATAAATCTTGTATATGACGGATCTCAAATGTGTCGGAGAGAGATAAATGTAAAAACATATAATCTCAGCAAACAATATATAATACACTAGCTTGAAATACTTAATTATAATACGTAATTTTTAAAAATAGTTGAATTAAAATCAATATCATAAGCTCAGTCAAAATAAAAAGCATATAAATTATAAAACTAGAAAATTATATCATTTTTAGTTTCTTTTTAATTTTGAAAATTAATAACACTCGTATAGTAAAAATTAATCAATATTTTTCGGATGTAAATTATAAAATTTACATGCAAATTAATATACATGTATTTTTTTTACCTATTCTTTTTCTTTAACTTTAAAAATTATTTAAATCAATAGTAAAAGTAAAATAATATTATAAATTTTTATATATAACTTTCTAATTTGAAGAAAACAAATACACTTCCATAGAATTACGCCACTGTTCGCTGAGGACGCGTGCATAGAATGTATGTATGTTTTTGATATACCCGAATGTGTCGGTCTCCCCTTAGTGGCCGGTTACATATGTCCTTGATTTGTCCGGAGGATAATATTCTTCTGCAAAGTTGATTAAATATTGGTTAGTGACCTCGGACACCCTCCGCAGCCTTGTATCGCCTTTCGGTTCTGAAGACCCGCAGGAATACAATTTAATATTTCCGCGCCCGAAAACAGCGGGTGATCATTTTTCTTTCATGTAAGCGGCTACATCAAAAATTGGCGATGTTTCCAAGTCTCTGAGGGAAATCTATAAACAGTACTTAGGGTTCAAGTAGTATAAATCAAGCTTAACGGAATTTAAAATGCTTCAAGTCTGGCAATAGAATATGAATGGGAAAATATTAGCATTTATCCTGTTTTAATTATTATGGTTTATAAATACATTATAGAATATTAAAAATGATAAATTTTCATGTCTTATTGTGTACTACATAGATATCTCAGATTTTGCAAAAAAATTCAATTATTTTAATTCAATTATTTTCAAGAAAGTTATATCGTTAGAAATATAAATTTGCAATTAAATAAAATTTATATCAAATATTATTGCACTTTGCTAATAAATTTAAAATAAAATAATGACATAATTGATTAAAATACATACATGCAAACTAAAAAACATTGACAAAAATAGTACTTTTGAATTATTGATCTCTTTAAATTTACGTTAATAATTCAAATAACTATTTTCACTCGATTTGACGATTACTTAATGTTATTACTTTTATGTGAGCGACTTCGCCGAGGATAAGAACATATATATGTATATATATATATGTATGTATATTTATATATAATTTTCGATTATTTTTTTATAAACTTTATTATATAAAATATTGCAATGTGTTAGAACCTTATCGATGTCCATCATGCTGCATAAAAATATAGGCAAGCTATTTTTAGGACATCTATTATCTTTTTTTTTTACAAAGACGCAATATAATTTATTTTAAACTATTTACATATGTATATATTTATATTCAATTTTTTCAGAACACGCTGTACATTACGCTTTATGTGAATATCGTATGAAAATCGATTACACAATGTTTTACATAATTACAATAAAAATAGAATGTAAAATAAATTTCTTACAGGATATATTTTATGTTAATAATTCCAGCAAAAATATTCTTTATTAAGTAAGTTTCATAATCGTTTACTCTTATCTTAATAGAGATTTATAGGATTCCAGTCTTCACATGCTAAAGATTTTATCTATAGTATAACTATGGTATAATCATACAGGCTGTTTTATCATTATTAGTTAAAAGCTACAACTTATTCTTTGACAAATTTATTATCTACTTGTTTCAACAATCAGAATATCAAAAGATCGTTTTTAATATATTTTACACATACATGTGTGTGTGTGTGTGTGTGTGTGTATATCTTGTTTTAACAAATTTTATTTCTAAGGTTTAACAAAATATTTATGAAATCTAATATATTTATATTACGAAATTTTAATTATTCCTTCTCTATGTAATAACTCGTCAAATCATTGCTAAATATAAAAATCGACCTTGAATTAAAACATATATCATTTTAAATTATATGGTGTCGAGACATGCTATGAATGAAAATATACATTTTAAAAATCAAATGTACATTCCTAATTAAAAAATTGTTCGAACATAATTACTTACTCAATATTACACATTTAACTTGTGGATATAAGAAATAATTGGACCGGCTATAATTTGTGCGACACGTTAAACAAACATAAAGAGATAATATATTATAAGAAGAATCCACATAAGGAAATGATACATCATATTGCTAATAGAAAAAAATAGACGAAATTTAATATTGTATTAAATGTTCGAAATGATCAAAACAGGTAGACCGTAAATTAAACTAGAATATATATTAGAAAGTATTTAGTAGTAAAATTTATAGAATGAGGAATATCATTTCCCCCAATATCATTATAGGGACAGATTTACAAATAACAAAAAAATTAATTATTTATTTACTATAGCATTTTATAATCTAATATTCTAGTTAATATTCTAAGTTAACCTACTGGTGTAATTTTATTATAAAGAAAAAAAGTTGTTTTTATTTTTTTTCCAATTCTATTTGTACTATAGTTTTATAATTATATTAATGCTTACGTTTTTGAAAGCTGAATCAGTGATATATGTATAATCGATCATGAGTTCGATACTTTGTTTTCTCTTTTTAACTACGTTTCCCCTCTTTTCTTAATAGACATTTTATAACTGGTCCAGTAATTTTCTTATGTCCATGAATCTATTTACGCAAATTTCATGTATTTACTGACATAGACTCTTATCTTATAGTTCTTATCTTCTTCCAATTTTAACTTTTCATCGTATTATTTTGTACATTGTTATTTCAAAAACTTCTAATTTTTTTAACCTGAGTCATTCGTAAGATACAACTGCATTTGCACACCTAATGCTCAAAGATAGATTTAACAAATGTTTTTGCAGTAATATACTCATTCATATTATTGTTTAACTGATATATATTAGATTTTAATCTTTTATATATGAACAAAGAGATATTTTTTATTTTAATTAGTAATTTGTGAATTATTATTTGCACGTAATCTCTTTTTGTACATATATTGAAATAAATAAATTTAAATACATTGCATTTTATTTAATTAATTTATAGAATTTTTCAGATCTACTGAAATTTTTGTTTAATTTTCTTTCTCTTTCTCTATTTTTTATATCATGCTACAATTGAGATTGAATTATCTTTTAGCATCTAAAAATTGCATGAATAGAGAAATGAAGCAAATTTATTAAAAGGGCATATGCAATCAAAGAATCAATCAGATATGATTATCGTTACATGTTCGGATAGATAGCGTAATACGGATTCTTAAATTGTTTCGAATTGTACACATTCGGATCCTCTACAGTAAACGATTGAATCACGTTAGCGGGCACGGTTTTCTGATTGTGCACATTCGCCATCATGTATTGCGGCGTGGATACGACTTGACCTACCGTCGCTTCCTCCACCAATTTTCTCTGAGAGTAGATCAGTAGTTGGGGCATGGGCGTATCGTTCTGCTGCGGCGTGTTGTCCGCCGCAGAGACCGCAAAACCGACCGTGGCCGTTGTTGAGCCGGATAACTGCTGCGCTTTGCACTTCTTCGTATGGGCGTACAATGATCCAGCATTATTGTAGCTTTTGGTACAAAGCTTGCACACATATGGTCGCTGACCGGTATGCGTGTACGTGTGCTCGTTCAGAGAGGTCAATCGTCGGAAGGACTTGGCGCAGACGTTGCAATGATACTTGGCCTCACCGGTGTGCATGGTGATGTGTCGCGCCAGGGTGTTGGCTCGGGCGAACGCTCTGCTACAATATTGACAAATGTACGGTTTCTCGCCGCTGTGAGTCCTCAAATGCAATTGCAAGTATGTGCTCTTGGTAAAAGCGCGGCTGCACGTGTTACACACGTACGGTTTGATGCCAGTGTGCGTGCGCATATGCGCCACCAGCGAACCGCTCTGGGCAAAACACTTGCTGCACTTCTCACAGAGGAATCGCTTCTGTGTGTCCTTCACTCGTTTGTGCCTCTCCACATGGTTCGCCAGAGATTGAGCCTGCGCAAACGCCTTCGGACAGAGCGCACATTTATGCGGCCTGTTGTGTCGGTCCTATAATAAGATATAACAGTTTTATTAGAATTACTTTTATTAGAGATGCGTTCTGCGAAAAACGAATAAAGGGAGAAAAAGATAATATAATTTTTATTCTAACTTTATTTAATGCTTTCGAATATAAATAAAATAAGTACGCAAAATTTATAAATGATATTATAATGACAAACTTGCCTTCTTCCGATTCTCGGAATTCTCATTGACTTTGTTCTCATTATCCTCATCGTCATCATCCTCATCGTCAGTGTTCCCGAATATTTCCTCCTTATGCTTCGATTGTTCGTGATCCTTCAGCTTGTCAATTCTTGAGAACCCTTTCCCGCAGGTCGAGCAATTGAATTTCAAGCCGCTATGCGTCGAGATGTGTCTCTTCAGGTTTCTCTTTGTAGCGAAAAGCTTACCGCACTGTGTGCATTGTAGACTTTCGATCGGTAGATCGCTATCGTCGTCGTCCTCTTCTTCTTCTTCCTCCTCGGATTCATTTTCTCCGAAGGTGTCTCTTGGTGTCCTCTCCTTCTGCTCGTTCGTTGTTTTATTTGCATGCTGATCGAGTACATCATTCGAAGTCTCCTCGTTATATTCAGGATGAGTTTTAGCATGAGATAAAAAGGACTTTTGATATATGAATTGCTTTGAGCAAACTTTGCATGTAAATTTAAAACTTTTCTTCTCTTCTCTCGTGCCGTCCAACACGTTGCCACTTCTAGTAACTTTTGCCGATGTCTTGATTTTTTTATTTTCATTAATTTCTTGCGATATTTTATCATCCCCTGTATTATTTTCATGACTGTTAAGCACATGGCTTTTCAATTTAGCAATGCTCGAGAATTGTTTGTCACATACATAACACACATAACGCAGCTTTGTCTTGTGTTTATGTTTGTGTTTGTGCACAATCATATGTCGTTGTAATGCTCCTTTCGTCGAAAATGATCTCATGCAAAGCAAACATCTGTGGTGTCCGATTGTTCTATTTATCAGTGGCTTCTCTTCATCGTCACTGCAATTTATAACGTTTTTCATATTTTGCTTGTCTGCTTCTAACACTGCAGAGTTTGAAACATTATGATCATTGAAATCCTCAAATGGCGACACATCGTTCTTAACTTCGACCTTTAATGCGTCTTCTCTATTTTCGTCCGTTAAACTTTCCGGTGTCTCATTGTCTTCGGATAATATTAACTGTTCCTGCTTGATGCGTCTGTCGTCTGTTGTCGAGTCGGACAATCTATTTGACCGATTATCAAGCGCATCATCCATACGTGCCTCGTGGCATAAGGTTACTTCTACTATTTCAGTGTTATGTACATTCTCTTTGAGTACATCATATTGTGCGTCATTTTTGCCACTTGATTCTATAATTTCCTCTGTTTTCTGCATAAACTCGTTATGTATGCAAGATTCATTGTTAATTATCGCATCGGATTGAATGGTGGTATTATCGAATGTGACCATATCGTGATGCGAATAGATTTTTTGTTCCACAACACGATTATCTTTATCACAGGAGGCTACATTGGATAGATTCGTAATTATATGTTTCACCATTGTTGTAACATCTTTCGCGTGTTTATCATGTAACATAGGTTGAATCTGCGATTTCAGGATCTGACGTAGCTTGACATCGGAATCCTGAATCTGGCATTTGAAGTCGTAAGACATGTCGAGCAGATGGTTGCAAGATAAACAGATGGAAGCTGGAAGACCATCTCCCTCCTCCACCTGCAGATTGCGAAAACTTCTTAGTTAGTTTAACTTTGCATGTAAAAATATTATTTGTATATATGTAAGAAACAAAAAAAATAATACGCGGTATCAGAGTCAACGTTAATAAAGAACAATATTTGTCCGCATTCGAGACGATGCGTCGGAATAATTGAAACAACAAGGGTAACAGAGAGCGACCGCGTTCAAGATCACGATCAAGATAGGTATTTCGAAGGACTTACGGAGTACTTTGAAGTAAAGAAGGCAAAAACTAACCTGCACGGCGGCGATTGCCATCAGCTTCTCCGATATTCCGTTGCGAAACAGCTGACACGTTTCCGTGCACGACTTGAGACAGATGCGGCATTCGTCGCCCACGACTCGCTCTACGCGAGTCATGTTATTCATCATCACGTCATCGTTCGAAATTGCCATTGAAATGCACTCGGAGATGCAATCCACTTCGCGAAAGACACAATGCACCCAGTCGCTACGTGCCACTGCCGCTGGCCGCTGGCCACTACGCGGCCACCATTTGCTCCGACTCCGACGTGATCGACCATCGACCTCGAGTTGCGATATATCGAGGCTGCCTGGAGAGATCTTGAAAATTTCCGCATCAAGTAAAGGCAATTGAGCAAAAATTATGATTTTCGACTTCACTTTTAAAGCAACGGGAAAAAAATTACCCGTTGAAAATCAAGCGTACATATATATATATATATATCATATGTATTTAACCATCTAGTTTTCTGCTGTCTCCAGGATCACTACTTATGCATTGTCTAATTATTTAGTTTAAATATAAACGGAAACAAAAGTAAATATCTGAAAAAATAACTTTAATTACATTTAAAAAGTACCCACACACAAAAGAAATATAATGACAATAAATCAAGCTAATTTATCATCATTAAATCTATTATAGTAAATATTAAAAGTAGAAATGTGTGAAAATAAATATAATGTTATTAGTGTATCAGAGATAAAGCTTTTGCACTCATTATTCGTTTCATGCTTCTATTCTTACTTTAGAGAAATTCATTTGATACATTATGGTGGGTTGACAACACAAAACATTATGTTTTACCTTTATTGAGATATTTATATATACACATAAATTTTACTTATCCATACATTACAACGATATCTTACAAGTATCATAATATTCCTATACCTTGCAATTGTTGTTACAATCGAGCAGGGGTAATGATTCTACATGAAAAACAAATTGAAATTGTAAAGTGAAATGTAATGTTTTCATGCGAGGTTTAGTTACTAGTAAGAAAATTGATTTTGCAGAATGAAAAATTAACGATTCTTTCTCTCTTTATTAAACTTGGATGAATTTGAATTATCTTTTGTATTATCTGGTGGATCATTGATTTTATTTCAATAATCCACCAGAATACAAATGGAAAATAAAAATTCAATTGAAAAAATAAAGATATGAGTTTAATATCTTTACATATAATTTTCAGAAACTTAAATTACTTTTAATTCTTTTCAAAGAGATGTTTTACCCCCCAGTTATAGAGGACCCTATATATATATATATTTTTTTTTATATATACAATAAATTTTCTCATTCTATGCTAAATAATTGTACAACATCAGTCTTTAACGAAACGCTCGCTTCTCGTGAATACACGAAACTTTCTCTCATTTTCTACTTCTCGTTTTCTCATTCTCTTTACATTTTGTCGTTTCTTGTCTCCACACACACACAACTTAGTTAGAAAAATTCATTGTTCAATTCCAAAACGATTCTCTATTTATCTGTACACACTTCACAACTTGACATCAGACTCTTCTATTTTTTTTATAATCCTTTTAAGAGATGGATGATATTCTTATATAATGACTATGCACGACTAACAACAGCCTGGCACTTAGTATCTGTATTCTTTGCGCATTTACAATTGACAACAGTATCATAATGAAATCTCTCAATATGGTATTAACAGTTAATATATCAATCACATAAAATGTTCTAGAAGTCGCATATCTTTTTATACACTGAGCAAATTAAAATTAATCTCTGAATTGAATGAACAATGAATTGAATGAAACAACTCATTTGTCACAAACTTTTTAATTCTCGATATTAATTTCATTAATATAATTAATATAATATTAGATTGTTACCATATAATTTTATTAAAACTTGCCTCGAACTAAGATAAGCAAAAATCAAGTATATTTTATTCCTAAAATTGTTACTTTTTCTTTGCTATCTCTAAAATTGCGACTTATAGAAAGCATATAAACTCTATATAAATATTGCATAATTTGTCATGTTATTTAATTATTAAACGCCAAGCTTCACGGATAACGCATAAAATAAAATCACAGCTTTTTATCTTTACGTATAAAGATTTTTCTAATTAAAATGATGAAATAGACACATATATTTAAATTTACCAATATTATGATATACATGACAATTTTCTTTCAAACTTTTTGGTCAAAATCAATAATACAAACCAAGTGTCAACTGATTGGGTGCAAGTATATAGGTTCAGAAAATAATGTATAATAAAAGTTTTTTAACGTTATGCAATTGTGTGCGCAAAACATATGTAGAGTTTAACTCTAAAATGTTGATATAAGATATTAACTTTGTATTTTAACATCAAAAAATTAACCATTGTGCAGAGACAATATTGATAATTGAGAAAAATGTAATGAAATGGCACACATTTATAAAAATGTAATGATATTATATATTGTAATATTAAGTGTATTATTATAAATTGTTTAAACATTTTTTCAGAGATTAAAATTGTAATCTTTCATTATGCTTTAACGAAAAAGAGAAAAAGAAAAAAAAAGAAAAAAGCAGAACAAAACAAAAAATTATATAAAAATGAAAATGAATGAATGGATGAGTCGAGAAAAGTTATCTTTTGAAACGATTCTTACAGTGTTTACAGTGTTCGCTCCAAATAAAATAGAATAATTGACGCTTTTTTTCTACATTTCCAATAATCTCCTTAATATTAATAAATCTGGTTTTTTAGTAGTAGTTTATTTTAAAACTAACCACATATATGTTTCGGAATAGTTCGAAAAATGATTAGTGACAAAAAGTGTAAAAACTGTCTCATGTGTCTGATAACAGATCTGTAAGAGATGGACGCTAAATATCTATTCTTGTTATAATTTTTTAGCTCTTTTGTTAAATATTATACAATATACGATGTTATATATGACTAACTAATTTAATATATATGAACGCTCGTAAATGTACATCTATGATCTATATGTTCGATATGTACATAACGACGCGCGATATCTTTCTACATAAATAATGTAGAAACTGTCAGAACAGAGATGGATATTCTAACATTAACTAACATTTTACATTGTTGTTTTTTTTTTCTAAGTGCAAATTTGACCAAATATACATTGCTTCATTAAAGAATAATTGCGTCTTATCGTATAGCACTAACAAGATATCAGTGAGGAAAATTGCAAGATAATCTGATAAAATCGGGTCATTGAAGAAATACATGAGAAAATATGTAAAATTGTGATATAAAGAATATATAAGAATACCCAACAGAATTGTCGCTATATAATAAAATGAGATATTGTATTAAGTATAATTTATGAGGATGTTTAAAAAAGTTTACAAAGTTATTTTATTTCGAAAGAATCTAAAACATAATTATTTAAGTTCTTTTCTCTGTATGCATGTATACGTATATTCTTTCAAAATAATCCTTTTATGCAATTACATATTTCTGTTATGAATAATTGCGAAGCTGTTAAAAGCATTATTGAAAACCACTTTATCAATCTTTTCAAATTTCTGCAGCAAAACATAAAATTTAGAGACACAAAAAGTTCCTTCATACGCGAATGTTTATAAAATACAATACAGCCACTCCAAGAATTTTTAAAAGCTATCCCGTAGATAATTTCATATAATAAATGTTGATATAGTAAATATGATTTGGAGAAATTATAATCATAGATCGTTATAATATAACATTCATAGCATTTGAAATATTCATTATAAATACAATTTTCATTCAATTTTTAAATTTAATAATCTAATTTTATTAATGATCATATAATATTAAATATATAGATCATATATTTCGAGAATAATTTTAAAATGTATTGTTCTTGGTAATATCTCTTATGCCCGATTTCACCAATCGCGTTTAACTTTAATCTTAGTTTATAACTCACTCGTTTTCTTCTTCTAACTCTTCCTTTAGAAAGAGACAAAGAGTGAGTTGAACTAAGATTAAAGTTAAACGCGGTTGGTGAAATCGGGCATTAAAGAGATACAATAATATATAAGTAAAATAATTGTTAATTTACAATATTACTGTTCAAGAATCATTATCTAATATAACATTGCTTGAAAATTGAGTAAAACCAATAGAACAAAAAATAACCAATAAATTCTAATTACAGAATTCAATATCGAAATATTTATCACAAGGTTATAATACGCAATATGAGTCTTACTAAAGCTTTAGAATGGAAGTGGGCCGAAGCTTTTAACGAGTGGATTTATATTATTTGCACGACCAGAATCAGGTAAGATAATTGATTTTTAATGAAAATATAATGATCGCATTTTTGAAACGACTTGATGAAAACATCTAGTATAATTCACAAAATCAAAAATTGCTATTATATATGTTGCCTATCAAGCATTATATAATAACAAGTATTTTACATAGCAAATCTGCAATCTTGCGTCTTTTTTTCATCTTTAATTTTGTTCTTATAAATAAAAGATGTAAAAAAGAGATAGCATACAAGATGAAGAGAGAAAAAAACTGCAAATCATAAAATGGAGAATAGCACCGAAAGCAAAACCCGTCAGAGAGACCTAAAATTTACAATGACTATTATAGCATCACACATTCTGATTTCAGATTTCTGGAGTTTTTCGGCTTTTAGAGCAAAAAATAACCTGTCGAATAAATCTGATAATACAATACAAGCCTTTATTCCGCATTCATATGTATCCACGATTTCGCGAGAAGCGAAGTCTCAGCTTCCTAATGTCTATGCGACATTATTAAACAACATCCGCTTTTCCTAATTTCACCTCTCTCTTTCTTTTCCTGCAAGATACACCGGGTCCATCTCCGGTACGTACATGCTACCTGAAAGGAGGAAGGACTACTTTTTGCTATACTTTTAAAGCACAGTGCAATCAATGCGCTGGTACCTTTTTGAGTACCCCAGGAGCAACGATTATGACATCGAGCATGTTTCCAACGTCGAGCTGCTCTCTTGTTGCATCTAGATGTAAGATTAGATATTAGGATGGTACCCCGAGAACGCGCGATATTCGTCTGCCGCAGAAGAGGAAAACGATTGATGGTGGATGGCCCTTTACTCGGGGGCCGTAAGCAGGTCCTAGGCCAATTGCCTTTTCGTCTTAGCCTCGCTATAAAATTCCGATGCCGCATTGGTACTGGACGTCGTTACCGTAACGGGTCGGAAGTGTCGTGTCAACACATATACCACCGCTTCGTACGTTGCCATTATGATGGCAGTGTTTGGAATCTGCCGGATCAACTGGGTACCGAGGCCACGGTAGAGACCTTTTGTGCCCTCCTCTGCCCATACAGTGCTCAGAGTTTGCCAGAACGCGCGATATTTCGTACCTTCTTCTCGTAATCGGGTTCTTGCTACTTCTGAAAACGATAAGAAATTATATCAATATCTTTTTGATTGTACCTACATCTAATTCGTAAAAATGATTATCAAAAATTTGATTTGAGAAATTATCGATGAGAAGATTTATAATTTGTGAAAAATTAGTTAAAATTATTATATATTAATTAATTGTATTATAATCACTGATTTAAGTTAAAATCTTTTGATCAGAGTAATTTCTCTCTCGAATGTTTCTCTTAATTTTTCAGATTAGAATTTTAATAATTATTATATATATATATATATATATATATATATATATATATATATATATATATATATATATATATATATATATATATATATATATATATAGTTGTATATAACGGTGAAAGATTCTTATACAAGAGTTTTCTGTATAATGACAGTAATATGGTTTTATTGCTATCTGAATAAGTACAAATAATACAATTAAAGTGCAATCAAAACATGATGAAATGATAAGATTGATTTCTTTTTGTAATCGTAACGATCATAACGATGAACAAATAATAACTCGTTAATATAATGGCACAATCATTTCTGAATAGAAGTGCTTCCTTTTTATTTAATGCACCAATGTTTTGCAGGAAAACGTATGTAATCTGTGTATGATAATGCATGCTGATTTGCAAAATAATTTTAACTCGAATGCAGCATGATAGATGAGTAGTTATTTTTGCAAACAAAATATTGAAATGTCACAAACATTCGTAAATAATATTCAAAGCATAAATTGCATATTGAGTGCCTGGCATGAGTGCGAGTAGCGAATAGCTCGTGTTATTTTTAGACCAACTCAGAGTAGCTTCTCTGCAAGACAATGATAGAAAAAGAAAAGTATGTACTACTCTTCAATAAAATTAAGATATTATGCAGTTATGCTTTATAACTTATCTGCATTATTAAATACAGGAAAACTCAATGCAATGAAAATTAAAATATCATTTGTTACCAATTCTAAAATGTGATAATAGTCTAGATAAATGCACAAAGATCACTTCTTTCAATATTTATGCCATTTATAATTTCAAATAATCAATGGATATAACACTCTTCATTTATACAAATTATAAAAAATTGTTAAATATTGTTAGAAATTAAATGAGCTGTTTGAATAGTAATATCAACATATTAGATAAGCAAGTAACTAAGTAACTAGTAAATACACACGAAAAATTGAAAACAAATTTAATTAATGCGGATTCATGTGGATTTATAGCGTAGTTACGGATAATAATTTTACCGTGAGGATAGGCAACTGTTGACGCTATCGTTTTCGAAAACGATCCAGCCGCCATAAATTCAATGAAATCGCGGAACGTCTTCCTGTCATCTGCTTGGGAAGCTCGTGATCTGTGCGTGGCTAGCCATGTTTTCACCGCTTCGTATATCACAAAGTGTATCACAGTCTCACTTATGCCTATGTAGGATGCCACGATACCTTTATAAAATCCCAGAATACCCTAAGAAATATATACATATATATATATATAGTCGAAACATACATACATACATACACACATCTCATATATATAGCTTTTCGTATTATAAATCTAACTTACTTCGAAATTGCATTAGTATTATGCGACATTTGTTATGAATCAAATAAATATATCTCCTAGATTCGCAAATTTGTACAATAACAGTAAATTAATAATTTTGTTATATGAATCAAATAAATATTTTCTGCATTTTCAAATTTGTGTAATAACAGTAATAAATTAATAATTTTAATTAATAATTCTGAAATCATCTGTTTGTTCTAATTTTATGATATTGAAACAAATAAAAAAAGAAATTAGTTTACTAATATATAATTAAATTATAAGAAATTTTGTTAAAAAGTTCAGATTTTTTAAAAATAATTTATATACATATATCATATAATTCACTTAATATATAATTAATTCATCATATCGTCGTATTAATAATTCACAAGTATATATTATGTAAATAAAACACTCACACAAAGATAACTACGCATTACGATGTAAGCGTGTTACCATGTTATTAAGGGAAAATTAATTAAATTAATTATCGAAAAATCATTATGAAAGGTTCACGATCTTACACGTATCTCCGAATAATAAAGTAATAGCAATACGATAAAAAAAGGATATACATCTTATTAGCAATATATTTAAGCTTGGACATTTAGACTTGGATGCTCTCTTAAAAAATGAGAATACGTGATATCTGCGTCCTCAATTAAGGATAGCATTAAATCGAGTATTCATATCTGTGATAAGAAAGCTAAAATTATTTAAGATGCTACTCATATTTCGTTGATAACAGATCGATGTCGATATTGAATATCATGAGCGAATAAAATATTTTAGTGATGATATAGAAATTTATCGATAACCACACAATAAACTATAATAATATAAGCAAAATAAATTAATTACCGTCTTATCAATTCACAATTTAGAATAAAAAATTGTGAAATGTGCAAATTATTTATTGTATGTATCATTATAATTTAAATTAAATGGATATTTTCAAATGTTAATTTTTAATTTCTTATAATACATTTTTTTTACTTTTGCTTCGATTAGTACTTCCACATTAATTATACGTAAAGTCAGTGCGAAGATAATGTATGAAGACGATAAGATAAAATAGGGAAGGTAGACTAGGGGAGAGGAGATCTATTGACTGCACGAGTGTTACTTGACATATTTTTTAAGATATTTTTACACAGATGTACTATTCGTAGAGCAAGGCGTCAGTTTTAAAACTGGCTCAATTCCGAGATGCCGAATGCAATTTCAGTACGTGTATGTATACTGTGCAGTCCACTCTTTCCAAGTAAACAATCTCGATTTAACACACGTCCACAGAACGATACTTATGGCAAGCAAACAATTTGTTCATATATTGGAATATTTTATATCGATATAAAATTTCTCATTATTTCATCTTTTTTTATGAGAAATAAAAATAATAATAAATATATTTAATTTATGTTATGTTATATTATGTTAAAGAAATTATTTCCGTGTAACTTAATCTCGTTCTCTAAGGATTAAATATAATAATTAGTAAAATATAATTTTATAATATAATAATCTTCTTATGTAGAAAGTTATTTTCTGTTAATTAAATATTTAATGCATATTTTGCATATATATATATATCTCGCATTAAATATGAAATAAAAAAATGTCAAAATCTTACAAAAACAATCTAATAAAACAAATTAGATAATTTAGGAAATTTATAATTGTAAGAAGATTATAATATCATCGTTAAGTAAACTAATGCGCTTATTCGTAAGTATATCTCACAAATTTTGAATTGTCAAATTTCTTCCGATCTTTTGGAATTTTCAACATCTGACATATTATATGAGGAATTACATCAATTCTATATCCGATAAATCTATTTCGCTCCAACAAACATCAATGTTAAAAATATATATATATATGTATATATATATATATATATATATATATATATATATATATATATATATATGTATCTACATCGTCGCAACTGAGAAAATAATCTTGGCCGCAACTAGCATTTGTTAAATATCTATCTAATGACGCCCTTGCAACATCGTCGTTAATTTCGTGCACTCCTCTATATCGTTTTAAATTTGTTTTAATTTGTTACCGCGTACAATTATTTCGTCAAGTGGTCCGACGATGATCTCGCGAATCCGATCGATAGACGATGCTGAGAGTTGTGCCAATTTTCTTTATAAAAGAAAGAAAATTAGGGTAAAAAAAAGAGACAAAAAACCGTCGGTTCTAGAAAAATTCAAGCGATATCTAAAAAAAAACTGTAAATAAAAAAACCAATAATAGTAGGTTTAATCTTCTTGTAAAAATGTTAATTATTAAAAAGACGATATATATATATATATATATATATATATATATATATATGTACAATATTTAACTTTAGTTATTAAATTTTAATTATTTTTAAATTATGTCACTTTATCTCTAAGTATCACTTCAATAACTGCATTCCATTCACTCTTTAGAGTGCATCCTCCCCTTCTTTAGTTTTATTTAATTAGCTATTTTTACAATATGCAATTTATTTTATTATTTCTTAAGTATTATTATAAATTTTAGAAGAGATTTACTTTTTTTACGTTGATTTATGCAGTAAAACTTATTTTAAGCATCAAGATATTCCGATGATAGAGAGCAATTAACGATATTTAAATATTAATATGTGAATATAAAAATATGCGATATATTAGAAAGGATTATTATGTGGAACGACATTTATCGAATACGTTTTATCAAATTTTTCAAATTCCTAATCGCGTGTGAAATGAGAAATCTATCATCTTACCGATTTTTGATATATCCTCCGCATACATTCTATTGCTGTAACTTTTTGCGATCGATGATCCAGCTGTAGTCTGGTTTTTACAAACCAAATCGGATTTGTTAATGTACACGCAGTGAAACCTGTAAAGTAAATGACTGTTTATTGAATCTACATGATGCTCTGCGTATCTATCATGAACGAATCGATATACTTTATTTTCTCAACAAATCATCAATTCAAGAATAATAATTTATTACTCAATAGATACTTCTTAAAAAATTAAATCTTATTAATTTATATCTATAAAAAGCAAAATATTCATTCTTGATGTATCCTATATGTATATTAAAAAAATCGACTATAGCATTGTGTTTGTAAGAAAGTAATTCTTTCCGAATATCTGAATTGAAAAAAAAAAAAATGATAAAATATTCTCAAATGCTTAAAAAAAAATTTACATGGCTAAAGTTTTTTTTTCTTAAATTTTGTACATATCAATAACACTATGTAATAAAAAAGATTTATATATAATTTATATACATTGTCATACGCTTTTCTCTCTAAACTGATTTTAGTTTCGATAATTTTCACACAAAGAAATTTAAACTCTGCTAAAGTATCAGATTAAAGAACGTCTTTCTATAATATATTATTTCCTATATTATTTCTACCTCTCTCTCTCTTTCTTAAGTTTCTTATTTAATAATGATGCGAAAGAAAGTATCTTGCAAGAGTGCAGTGCGATATTTTTATTATAAAAAAGTTTGTGTGTTCTTTAATAATACTCTTATCAGAAAGAATTTAATCTTTTGATAATATAAATAACCAAGAGGATAAAATAATCAAAATAAAGATCGGTATTTATAAAATTTAAATAGCATTACAAATTCTTGTGTGTATGTGTGTATATATATATATATATATATATATTTTTTGCTAATTATTCTTATATACCATACAAAATGATAGTATTCTTGATCTATTTGTAGAAGCATAATTTTAATTTCTTTTCATACACATAGAAACTCTAGTTGCTTATACTTGAAAGTCATATTGTATAAAAGATTTGTTGTTTTTATTAACCCGATTTTACGAAAGATCGCCAAAACATTGTATTATTTGTGCTACAACGTATACACTGAAGACATGTGGATAATGCACGAGACTCATATGAGTTACGCAATCGAAAATACTATACATCGTATAACACACACTTTATTCCGCACATGACAACTTGTTTACGTTCTATTTACTTCCTTTACGTTATCAAAGGTTACTTTAGATGCGGAACTCGAGATTCCATGTGTTAAAGAAATCAACCTAAATAGAAGAATAAAAATTGGAAGAACATAGAAGAAGATTGATAGAGTATCATTTCGATTATGTAATTTCGTAAAAATATTCAGAGATATTGATTTCGCATAAGATGCGAAAATTGTTTAATAATGATTGTTGGAGAAAAGTTTTTCAATTTGGAAAATCTTATTGTTGGCGCATTTAAAAATAAATGCGACTATTTCACAAGTATAAAATTCTGTTACAATTTTATGCTACGTATATCGCTTAAATATGTAAATAAGATATATGTATGTAATCTATAATATTTGATAATGCATATTATGTGTTTCAAAAAAAAGCAAAAAGCTATACGACGCAATAAAGATGTACTCGAAAGAAATAATGTAAAGAAATGTTTTATAATTTTTTAAATGTGTATTTTGCGTCTTTACTTTAATAATTAATCGAAAAAAAACTTCTTATTTAAAATTGTGATAAAAAAATGTGATCATTATTCATGTAAACTTTAATTTTTTCAATATAATAAATGTTTCGTGATATCAGTATATCAAAATTGATCAGTATATCAGTATATGTGCATCGAGTTTAAATGTGCCATAAACAATTGTTAGTATTATAATTGCGAACTACTACTATTATGTTTAAAGGAACAATAGATTCTAATTGAATATATATATATATATATATATATATATATATATATATATATATATATATATATCTTTATATTGACAAACCGGTAATATCGTAAATTTCAAAAATTTCAACATGTAGATCCTAAATTCTTAAAATTCGTTTTTTGTTTATCAAATGAATGTGAATCATATTCTAATACATTTAATGCTTTTGAATATTTACAAAGTAATACGTTCGTGTTACTTTGTAAATATTCAAAAGCATTAAATGTATTAGAATATGATTCACATTCATTTGATAAACAAAAAACGAATTTTAAGAATTTAGGATCTACATGTTGAAATTTTTGAAATTTACGATATTATCGGTTTGTCAATGTAAAGAAAATCTATGAAATTTTAGGATAAGAATAGAGGATAAAGATGCATAACAACAACTTGTGTTATCGTGTTGAATGCGACGCATCGGGGGTTTCAAGCGGTGCTATTTACAATCGTAATTGAATCATTTGATAAAAACAAAGCGCCAAAAAAAAACACGCATGAGAGAGTCGTTCTGCATTACTGATGTACCATGCATTATCATCGATCTTGATGCAATTCAGGTTGCACCGTTGCGGCCGGCGCGACACACGGTTCTTCAACGATAGTGTTATGTTGTACGTTTGTACAACCGCAAAGCGCGTGGAAGGACGGGCATTGAATTACTCGGTGAGGATGGCTAAAAATAGCAATATACTGTCGGAGAGGTTCTCTCTTGCTTGCCGACGAAACGGCGCGCGGCGCGACAGACGGTGAGAAGAAGAGGAAGGGAGAAAAGGGAAAGACGGAGAAGAAAAAAAGAAGGGAAGAGAAAGAAGGAAGATCGTCGAATACATCTGGGCGTGACTTCCTACATCCAAAAACAATTCAAGGTTGAATTAGGCAAACATTAAGTAAATCGATATTTCATGTGTGCAAAACTCTCATTCTCTCTTTAAATATATGAAATTGTATGTTATAATGAATCTTATAAATTATGTCATTCTTTTACACTAAATTTTTTCTTTTGCACAGACATATTCAATTCTTATGTGCACATACATACGTGTATGTTTTAATATTATTTTAATTCTACATTCAAATGAATATTTATTTGACACATTAAAAGGGAAGTATCATTGACATATTTTTATGGAGGGACTAAAAATGAATTACATGAGAAATCTTTTGGAGAAGAAATTAATAATTACAATTAAACACATTTTTTTTATTCAGAGTATATATCTTTAATTATTTATTTACTTTATAGAGTATATATTATTATTTATTTATCTACTTTTATGAATCTTTTAAACTTGACTCGTATAATTAAGATAGCGATTTTGGAATCGGAGCAAGATGTGTTTATTATTGCGTTATTTCGTCATTTTAATTATATACGAATCGCGTTTAAATAAGTCTCAAAAGCATACACATATAGTTAAAGAGATACAGCTTTGAATAAAAATAATTATTTCACATTTCAATTAATTTCTTAAAAAAAAAATCAAATAACTTTTAATCTACTTTTAATCTGTCAAAGTAACGCATACGCTGTCCTTTTTAATAGCAATCTTGAATTCTGATATCTAAGATTTTGTTTCAACAACTTCAAATAAATAAAAATATTATATATATCTTTTTGATTTATTACTAATCCTTTTAAAAAATGTATTATTACATACAATTTGCTTCGAAGAAATTAAATGCGAGCCAAACATCATTGTTTGAGATAGTCTATATCATTTGTTTACGCTGATTTCCGATGTATCATATGGTATCAAATGGTATCATGAATATGCATACGAATTATAATCGGGATGATTGCAAATCGCTGAATGTGAGAATTCGTGAATGATGATAAAACTCAACAGAGAGAGAAATCAAATAACATCTTGGCCCCAAAATATGCTTTTCGTTCCACAAACGTGCACAAGTGCGTCATTCTATTGACAGACTTATTAAAACGTTTTAAATTTAAAAAAAAGAATCGTTGAAAAAATAAAAAAAGAAAAAATGTGAGACGTAAATTTTCACTTCATATTCTCGACTAAATGCGTTTGTCAAGTTTTATTTAAGAAAAATAAATTAACTAAATTATCTGAAAAAGTAATATATGCGAAAAGCTATATATTAACATATAAAATAGAAATATCTATTTAAAAGAATAATAAAATTCCATTATTCGCTTAATGACACGTAGTATCTTTTTGTATTAATCAATTTGATTATACATATATTGTATATATTAGATATAAATAAAGATTTTTAATATTATTAACAATATTCAATATTAAATATGGATAGAAATTACAATGTAATATATCTGTATCTTTTTAATCAATAATTATGTGGCGCGCGCGTAACAAATATCTTCTAGAATAGATTGTTTTATCAAATTTTTTATAATTAAATAACGTTTTTGAAGTTATACATTTTAATGAACTGCATTGTCTTTCTTTTTCATAGCTCTTTATCTGCAAGACTAGTTTATTTTTTTTAGTTGATCTATTTTTAGGCTATTTGAAACTGTTAAATAAAAATGATTGTGGGAGAGTCGTTACCAAAGACAAACACTGAAAGGGATTATTACGAGCTCTCAATCCAAAATTAATCAGAAGGCATATATATTTGCATGGCTTTTATGTAATGCCTAATGTATTTATCTTTATAAATATCACGTACACATGATATAGCATTATTTTCACAGCCAAAGCAAACCATATATAGTTTCGCGCAGATGCGAGATGTGAATGATACAAATGACATTCAACCGTCAATGAAGTAATTGCGCTATAGATTAGATTCTAGGATGTAAACAATTGTTATAATTGATCACTGATCAACGTTTGATTGAGAATATTGGAGTTGCAACTGCAACGTTGCCGGCACAATGGCATTTGTACATTATTAAAAATAAAGTGGAATTTCTTTTTCTTTCTCAAATTTGTGAAATTAGCGAATAAGCGATTCATACAATGATAAACAACATCAAGAAAGATATCAATTGCTATTAAGCTGATTTTGATCTGTCTTTTAAAATTATGGAAACTAATATAGACCATGTTGCAAAAATAGAATTAAAAATAGAAGTCTCGTAATGAGACTTGAAAAAACTCACTGAAAAAAAGAAGTGGTAAACTTTTATTATTTAATGTAACAATCTTTTTACTTGAAATGTCATCTGGCATAAATTTCACAACTTTCAAAACTTTCAAAACTGTCCTTTGTTGTACTCTTCCAATCAAAAATTAAATTGTTATTTTTAATTATTTTGAGTCAGACATCTCTCTTCCTCTCTCTCTCTCAAATGTGTTTTTTTTTAAATAGTTATTATATGACAGAAACTTTGATTTGCTTATTTTAATAGTAATTTTAATAATATAATCTTGTCTTAATATTAATCTTTAATTTTAATAATTGCTTTTTAATAATAATCTATAATTTTAGATAATTCCCTTTATATAAAAAATAATTGTTTGATATCGAAAATCGAAGAATTGTGACAAAGAATAGCGTAAAATCAAATTTTTATTAAAGTTAAGTCTCTCAAGGAATGGAAGAATCGGCGGTTGAAAAAAAATTCTTGAGTAGTCTATACTTACGTCAAAGCGATGCAAATGATAAACAATCGTATCGCGAGAAGAAGAGACACACGCGCCGACCGCATGGCTCCCCTGCGAACAGATCTACTAGTGAGCGGATCGTCATTCTTGTGGTCAAAGTGCAATATTCCGCATGAATAACTCCTTATATCGCCTTATTGGCCATAATATACCGAGTGTCTCAAAACAAGCGCATTTCTGCATGCATAAATAAAAGAAAATGCGTTTCGCAAAATATTTAATCGCGATAAAAAAAAGTGTCAATGAATGTTAATATGATAATAAAAATAATAAAGTATGCATGTATAAAATATGCATTGTAAAGCGTATTGTCGTATTATGCAACAGTCGGTACCTTTCGTTGTTTCCGTGGAATGCGGCTATTTCGAACGAGAATCTCAAAGTAAAACGAGGTAAGTGATATACGACAAGGTACATAAAGGAGGTAGGTATAGAATTTGTTAAGTTGATTCGTCACGTGACCAATTTTTGTTCTTTTCATTCAAGTTGTGTCCTCTGCACAATTCGGCGTTACTCAAGCGGAATACTAAACACATGAGATAACAATAACCTTTGTATTTAAATACTAGATTACACATATTTATTCAGATAATAGTTAATTGAGTCTTTTAATCTTAAGAATGCCTTATTATGTGTTCTATGCATGTTTTCCGCCTCTAAGAATGACGTAAAAGCTTGTATGGAGATAACAAAAAATATATTTAGAACATTTTTGGCTTACTTATCTGTATGTATGATGATACGTTATTACACGAGAGATTAATATAATTCTTCCTTCTCTAAAATAATCTCTTAAACACTTGTCCATCTAATGCCATTGCACAATTTACATGAAAGATATATAAAAAGTTTCTTCTCATTATTAACTTGTGAAAATTTAAAATTTTTTCGCGATTAATGTTTCGATTCTTGGAACACTTAGTTTTCAAGCTCTTTATTTTATACTATCATCTTCAAATGCTATTTATATTAATAAAGTTACATATATGTTTATTAACTTTATATTTAAATATATAGCATAAGACTAATTGAATTTTAAAAATTCGGTCTTATTTTTAGCAAGTTTTTTAAAAATTCTTATCAACAGAAGTTAACGAGTTATTTTGTTAATGACTTGTTAAAAAAATTTACGATTATTATACCTTATTATAAGCAAAAAGAATTGAAATCAATGATTATCGAATAGAATAATTGTGTCCACGGTATCTATGTCTTCGAGGGTTATCGACATCAGGGGAGTTCGAGTTGTGCGTCAGAGAAACGAAAAACGTCCGCACTTCATAAATTCATTAAAGATAAACGCATGTCTGAATGACACGCAAAATATTGTTTCCCTCATTGGACGTTAGTAGTTGTACATCTACCGCTATATATATAAATTTAGTGATTGGATTTGCTGAAGGGTAACATAAAACGACAGCACAACATGCGATCTACTATCATATGAATACATTTGCATCTTTCTATTTTTTTCTCTGTTGCATCATCAAGGTCAACGCATCACGCTTCATATAAAAAAATATAAATCAGAAAAGTGATTTTCTATAATGAGATAGCTATTACAATGCATGCAATGTATGATGAGATTAAATAAAAAAAATTATCTTATTCGATCTTTAATTTATCGTACAATATTTTAAATTTAACAAAAAATATTTTGAAGATATATTCATTGATTGGTAAATTTCAGATTAAATTTTCTAAAAAAAAAAAAAAAAAACCGTTTTCCAAATGGTTCGATTTTTTACTTATACTTTACGTAAAGTTTCAGGATAGTAAAATTTTGTTTTTAACTCTTTCAACTGAGCTGAATGAAAATTTTAATCAAGAAACTTTGTCACAGCCATTTTTTCAATTGAGAAAATAATTGTGTGTGTGTGTCGATAAGTGAATTACAAATTTTTTAAAAGTTACATTATCCATCCACGATTTGTCATTTAAAATAAAAGAGTAATAAAATTTCTCAAAATCTACGATAGAAAGAGAATATGAAATATATTACAATTTAATGTAAAAAAATGATTCATAACACAGTTATTTACTTCTCTAAGATTATTGATATTTGTTTCTGAGTATTGTTATAATTATTCATCTTATCTTGCGGCTATTACGTCTTAATCGTTTGAAAAAATAGTTTATCTCCCGCTAAAAATACGAAAATAGTAGTTGTTCAATGGAAAATAGCTACACAAGGGATATAGAATAGTGATACTTATAATATGCGCCGTAGTATAATTTTAAGTTTAAGCTGTTATGCATATGCAATGTGTGACATTTCGCAAGAAAAACTCGAACTGATTTAAATTAAGCAACATGAGAATATAATACCATTTTAATCATGATGTAATAACAAATCGTGCTGAACGATTGGCGCATATCGATTAATATATTATTGTTATATTCGAATATATTTAATATATTTTTTAATATATTTTCCTTTGCATAATATTACTATATTATGTTATAAAATCATTAATAATTGTTAATTGATACATGATGTAATTTACTTTGTAGGTTCATTTAAAAAAGTATGTAAAATATATAGAAAAAAAGAAACAAACAATAAGTTATTTCAGTGTATAATTTATATCAGAATATAAAATATATGAATAATTAAAATTGTCAAGATAAAGAGAGAGAGAGAGAGAGAAAAAGAGCGAAAGAGAGAAATAGAATACAAGTGATTAAAATCAGTTTTCGCTTATATATTGATCTATGTTTACATTGGCAAAAAATATGAATCAGTGTATAAAGATTAGACTTTTCAAATAAATAATGAAAGGATAATAATATAAAGATATTTCAATTGGTATAAATAATATTTTAGTGTAATAAAAATTTATATATAACTATAGATAATATATTATTGCAAGAGAGATCTTGCAAGAGTGATTAACGTTGAAAACGTCAAGAAGTAAAATATGTAATTTTGCATTATTAATTTTGAAATTTCACACAATTTTAAAGCATGATACATGAAGATTAAGACAGAATAGATCATAATTATAATCATCATATACATACATATATATGTATATACATCTATTTCTAATTTTTTATTATACATGTATTTATAGGGAATAACAGAGAGAGATAATCGTAGAAATAATAGGAAATAACTCCGATAACATAACAGAGGAAAAAATAGTAAAAGTGATAGAAAAAAAGAAAGGAAATAAGAAAATAGGAAAGAAGATGGGATGGAAGAACGAGGAATAGCAGAAGAAATTTAAATGTCATAAAAAAAAAAAGAAAAAAATCTGATCATATTAACATTAAGCAAAATAATGCAAAAAATGTAAAAAAAAGAAACGATTAAAAAAAAACAATGAAAAAATGATTAAAGTTAAATAATATATTTGTCACATTAATTTTTGTTTGCTCCCATTTGATTCATATTCGAATTTACTTAAAAATACGAAATGCAAGTCGAACCAATGTACTAAAGAAAAAAAAAATAAAATAAAATAAAATAAAATAAAAAAAAAACGTTAATATATTCAAGTAAGCATTATAGTAAAGAGTATTATCTTATCTTACTAAAGGAACTCGCGGGAAAAACAAGAACGATATTATGTTAAAGGCGCGCGCGAATCGATCGTTGAAGCCGATTGTTCGTATACATGTAGATATAAAATTCAATCTCAGATAAATACGAGGAGTTTAATATACAATAAACGGAATATATTCAGCTTAATATTATTACAATTGCGTAATCTTACCAGCGCAGGACGCGGCGAAAACATGAACAATCGGTGTGTCGGGAGGTAGGATCGCGTTGAATGCAACTTTGCTCTTGGAGTACGCACAGAAATAGATAGCTCTGGACGGTGCCACTCCGATGAGATTAGGACCGAGACCTTTGAATAATCCTCGTGCTCCCTCATTCTTGATAATATATCTTAAGCATTGATAGATGCCTGGCGCGTGTCGGGAAGAATTCGGAGGCGAGGTCGAAACGCCAAAATGCGAAAGGGCCACGAAGTGGCTGGAATATCTGAACATAAAAGAGAGAGAGAGAGAAAGAGAGAGAGAGAGAGAGGGACGGCTAAATTTTTAGAATACACAGATTTTTCTCTCAAATTGCATAGTATTTAATTTTTCTCTCCATAGTACTTAACTTTTAATACATGCGCGTGATTCAACATCAACACATTATGTAAAATTTCTTGGTTCGATCGATATAATTGTGATTTTTTTTAGACATTTTTTTACATGAAGAATCTAGTGACAATTTTACAAAAATGTTCGCGCGCGCATTATAATTGTATTATGTATATGTGCAATAATAACACTTATATATTTTATTTATTTTTACCTGGGATATCCAGTGCATAGCCTCCTACGTTGTTCAGGCGTCGGCGAGCCCTTGCACGTGGGATGACCGGATGTGAATTCTTTATTTACTGGCGGCGGATGAAAACCGGAAGACGACGACTGCAATCGGGTCTTTACTACTTCGAGCGGACAAGTCACTATCGCTCCTGCCGTGCCAGCCACTCTATGCGAGATGTGGAATTAGAAAGGAGAATTTATGTGAAACTTGCGTGAATTGCGTGCCATGTTATCTATTTGCGATTACGATAATCAATTTTTCATATCTACAGAATTTCATATCAGTACAATAACAGAAGTACAATAACAGATATCAGAATATTTCAGATTCTCATATCTACTTCTATTAATGTACTATGATAACCTCCTGTTTTTTAATTTACGTTTAATTATTTTATTCTTTGATACTTTTATATACTTAAATAATAAACATTCTGTTTAAAAATGTGTGTTTCTTATATACATATATATAAAATTATGTCGCATAAGTTTATTTTTGTTAGCTTTGTTAAAATCTCTAGAATAAATAATATTTTAGTGTAGAAAAGTCATCATTACCTTTCCAAGAATGAAAAAAAGAAGTTCGTTATAAGTTAGTGTTTATGCAATCAATTTTCATGATGAAAATCATCGTGAAAATTATAACAAAATGCTATTAGTGTAATAATTTATAATATTTAGAATGTATTCAATCAAAAGAATATTTAGAACATATTCGATCAAAATAAAGATAGAGGAAATAAAATGTTTGTTACAATTTGTTAGAAATAAATTGTATAAGTTTGTCTTATTATTTCGTCTTTATCTTACTAGAAAAAATGTAGCGAGAGATAAAAATTATATAATATTATTGATATAACGGTAAAAATATGAGAAATATCTCAAGACAATTCTAAAGAGAGAAGATGAATCAATATTTATTCAATGCAAATTCATGCGCAGAATTGACACAACCTCACCAATTTTTCCAATTAGATCTACAAGAATCATTTTATCGTAGCGCAAAATACGATATACATTAGCAATGTTAGTGAACAGGTATTCATTGTTTGTTGCAATGTGTTAATATAATGTTGCGTTGATATTTAACAAGGAGATTTAAGATAAACAAAAACTAAGTACATTGAAAAATTTATAGGAAATTAAACATTTAAAAAATTTATTAGCTTTAATAATATAAATAGATAGATAAAATTTATTTTATTCTCTCGTAACATTTATTTTTGTAATTTTGATAAAATTTTACTTTAAGACAAAAAAATACTTAACATAAAAGATAAAAAGTTACAAGAAATAACGTTTCATGTAATTTTCTACTAAGCAAACATTATTTCTAAATTTCTCAAAGCACACGTTGAGGTTAATATAAGAGAAAACATAATAATTGTATCCGCGCAAATTAAAAATCTTTGAAAAAGATATATGTATGTACATGTTGTGTTACGAGCGTAATTTAATGGAAAAAATATGTTTTTGATCTTCGAGGGTGCCTAACTAGCCTAATTCATCTGTCCTTAAATTGCTGTTGCATGTCGTACTTTTTATCAACACCAGAGGAACGTAGTATGTAAATTAACGTTAATTCACACGTTGTACATTGGTGGACATCAGTGTATCTTTCCGCATTGAAAAGCAGGTGCGTTTTTGCGTTTGATTCTTATTGAGTGCATAATAAACGCCACTAGGCGTAGAAAGTTAATTGAAAATTTGCAAATTGAGAGAAATGAGAACAATAAGAAGTTTAGTGATTGAAATTATTCTTGTGACATTGTTTTAAATTTTCAGTTTATATTTCGGATATAATAAGAAAATAATGAAAATAATTTATATTCAGCTTATTAACAATCATTAATTTAACAATCGTGCTTATTTGACAATCGTTAATTAATTTTGCTTCGATCGATTTCGTAATAATTTATTTTTTTTATAGAAATGTAAAATTATAATACTAAACGATGATGCAACGATAAATAAAGAAAGTTATTCCACATTCAATTTAATTTGATCAATAAAGAATAGTTTCCTAGATTTTTTGTCCTTAACTGTAACTATTAACTAATTGATTTATACTAAATGTTATGAATTTTAAAATAGTTTGTAATAATTGATTATTGACATTTATATTTTAAATAATTAGCATTATAAATTTTTCAAATATATAAAGTCTTGAAGCAAAATATCCAACATATGAAATAATAAAAAAATTGTTTAATTCTTCGTCGTCGATCAAACGAGAAATGTTAATCTCTTTATACAATTTACATATTTGACCTTTCAAATGATCTACTTTTGGATGAAAAGAAAGGACATGTCAGATATCGCAAAATCGATATCTCATGATACATACGCCATAAATATATAGGGTGATCTAATAATATGTACAGTACAATCTTTTAATAAACTAGAGGTATATATATATATATATATATATATATATATTCATATTGAAATATAAATAATTTTCATAAATTCATTAATTTCTTTACGAAAAATCAAAAATCCAATTTGAGTTTTAATTAAATTTCAAAAATTATGAACACACGACAAGATTTGTCTATTACTAATCTTAAAATTAATTTTAATAAAAATTCCAATTTAAATTTTAGTATTTTCAGTTATATCAAAAATTAATGTTTAATTGATTTTTTTTCATTGTTACATGAATTTGATTTTAAGGTCTAAGCAAATGATTTTGAAAAACGTGTATTAATTCGATAAAATTGCATCAATAAATATAATCTTTCGCATCATAATAAGAATGGCCTTTTAAATGTTTTAAAAGAATACATTTTTCAATGCTTATTTTCAATGATTATTTTCTTAGACATAGAAAATTTTATATATTATATATAATCCTATTTTCTGCTATGATATAAAGTTACGCATCATGATGTAATCTTACTCAATTTTATCGTATGTATGTTTCAAGAAATTTCTTCGGATTATTCGAATTGTCTAATCGAAAATTTAGCTCGATAATTTTTTGGAACATTTTCCATGTAGTCATGAGAATTATCGTGCAAAAATGTGATGTGTCCATGTATATGTGTATGTATATATGTATACATGTGCGCGCATCCAGATAGCGAATGCAAATATATAGCGGTTGACACACGTTTTACATAACTGCGTCATCGAATTCCCTTCCGAACAAGTAGGATATGTGATTTTGTAAATATGAATCTTATATTTCGGCATTGTTAAGGCCGGCTATTTAATATATTGCTATTACATACTATTTGCGAAATGTATTAGCGTGAACACAAATATGTGCACTGTATATAATACGAACTATGTAATATAATATATTTAATATAAATGTGCAAATCAAAATTTAGATCTGATATTAATCAATTAAAATAATACTAAAAAGAATTAATTTTTATATATATTTTATTTTACATATACTTATGTTTGTGTAAATTTCACTATTTATTATTCTTATGCATGTAGGTATTTTTAATTTATTAATTGTTAATTATTATTATTCTGTTTATTTCTCTGTTATAGCTATTGATATGATTTTCAAAAGAATAAAAATAATTAGAAAAAAATTAATCAAGATTGTTTATTCTAATTTACAGTATTTTTAAGATGGATCACACACTCATAAATAAAGATAAATTAATTTTTCTTATATTTTAATCGAACATACGAGTTATATAATAATAATCACCTTAAGTTTATTTTGATATTAAAGCTATATTCTTTTTCTATATGTGAGTCGAGATTTCATATAATAACATGAATAAACGTTAATTGTAATTTATTTTAATTAACTCAAATTGTAATTTATTTTAATTGATTCAATTATACTGTATTATATAGAAAGGGATTTTGTTAATAATCGGGATTAGACGATTTTGACGAAGACCAACTTTATCTAACTATATCGCGGAAGAACTGTAAACTAAGAGTCAACAATTAACTCATTAAATTAGAATCGATTAAGATTATCAGTTCAATGCAGCTTCAGATTTCTTCCATGCATACATTTTCATCGTATATTTTATCGTGTATTTTTTATCGTATATTGCAGTATCATAATTGTACAAAAAATGGAAAATTTATACAGATGAATTTATACTATTGATAAAGATATGATGCAAAAAAACTAGTAGATACTATAACCGTTAAAAAAATAAAAACTTTAACAAAAAAACTGTGTTAGTCAATATGTCAATGTGTGGAAATAATGTTCATTTTAAAAAAATTGCCGATTGCATTTTTGTTTTGCGCATTACAGTTGTTCTTATAAGTGACAAATACATATTGCAGAGCATCGATTACATTAGAACGCAAAAAGGAGATCCTTTATCAAGCTAGAAATAATTGTCTGATAATTTCGTTATACGATCGCATACTACGTTACTAGTACATATCATTTGACAAGAATCGCGGACATATCGGGCTATAATTCATGTGCGTATTTTTTTTAAGTCATCGTCATAATACATACCTAATAATAATTTTAATTGTGGTTCGAGAAAGATCAAAGAATTTTAAAACCTTCATAGGAATATTATTTTATCGTGATCTTCAACATGTAAAAAAAAAGGCAATAATTGAGAGACCGTCGTTTTCATAAGGTTATAAATGCAAAAAGACGAGTTGATTTTATCACAGTAATGCGTTATAAAATATATGCCCTTGCGATAACATCAATTTATCTCGTTTTTATGTTTATCTTATGAAGACGTTAGCATTACACTTAGATCTCGATATAGAATAAAAAAAAGATATCATCGAGATATTTTTGTTGCAAGCTTTCAATATTCAATATTAAATATTTTTGCAATTTTTATTAAATTATCTTATTGAAGTATCACTCAAAACTAAACGAATTGTTATCGAAATCATAATGAGTTATGTTGATCAATTTTCTGGGAGTTTATAAAAAGCAGTTTTTTTTATTTCTCTTATTTGTACACTATCCAGATAATTACTTTAATATTTATTTTATATATAGATATATAAATATGTTGCGTTTTAATTGAAGTATTCCAAAGATATAGAGAGAAAGATAGCTTGTAATAATTTTAATCTACATAATATAACAAGTGTGTGTGTATATATATATATATATATATATATATATATATATATATATATATATATATATATATATATATATATATATATATATATATATATATATATATATATATATATATATATATATATATATATATATATATTTCTATAATCACATCTGTTTGCATGTAAGACTCTTTTCATACACAATACATAATGAAAAGCAAAGAATTCGATAACGGTGCAAATTCAAATTTCCTTTAAAAAACTTACGTTTTTTATAATAAACTTGTATTTTTTTTTGTAAGAATCGATTCAAATTTGAATTTTAGTATCTGTTTATCCTATTTGAAACTCTTTAACCTCACATAATCCTTTATTTTTAATCGATTGTAATAAAAAATGATCAGTTTCGAATTATTTTTGTTAAAAAAATCGATTAATTATCAAATAATTAAACATTGAAACATTTATAGATAAAAAGAAGATCAATAGATATTCTTATCATGTATATATTGAAATTTGATCTTAATCGCATTCGAACAGAAACATGTGATTTGAAAAAATGTTAAGGCACCTGATCGGGATCACGTAAATTGAGCATGTCGGGAAAGGAGAGATCAAGCCAACCCTAAAGCAAGTCAAGGCCGCGACGCAGAGAAGCCGGGCCACGCGCGCGCGCGAGTTGATCGAAAATAACACTCACCCTCCGGCGACGAGATGTATCGCCGTGTCGCGATCCAACATTCTACGCGATCGCGAGACGCACAGAATCCGCTGTCAATCTAAGGTAGCATGCACTTTCGCGGATCGACCACACGGAAGAAAAATAACGAGACGACGAGACGAGACGAGACGAGACGAGACGAGACGTGACGAAACGAAACGAAACGAGACGAGACGAGACGAGGTGAGGCGCGAAGGGACGGGACGAGGCGAGGCGAGCACGCAATAGTCGGTCGAGACAAGTAACGTCACTGTTTTTAGACACGGTTCTCGTACATTTACGCAAATTTACGACTCGACAAACTGCACTCTTTCGCGATCGTGTTATCGACGAAACATCAATCGCAATGAACACCGTATATAACCGCACCGTACACTGTTTCAACCTGAAAAAACAACGAACGATCCAACCAGAACGACAACGTATCACGCACTGCTTGCCGGATTCCCCCAGATTCTCCAGTCCATCCTATTTACCTCCACTTGTTTGTTCCACGTCGCGCGATCTCTCGGGTAAAAAGACAAATTACACAAAACACTGAACTGTATTACCATGGGTAAATTTCGTCCTGATCAAAATTAGGATTGATGAATTTGGAGATAATTAAAGAATAATGACACTACTAATCGTTAAAGCCTTTGTACGCAGAAGAAGACTGAGAGGTATCACTTTTAGATGGCCCACTTTTAGATGATTCCTGAAAGCGATACGACTTCTGTGGACATTAAAAACGTGAGCATAAAATATAAAATCAAAGTCCACGAATGTTTTTAAAGAGTAACATATAATGTGCACAATTTTTGGTTCTGTTCCGCGCTATGTGCACGAAATGCCGATAACACGACTATTGTAACGCAAGACGCTTATGTATATTAAATATAAATTTTATAAACTTTATATTAAATATAAATTAATATAAATGAATTTTGTGTAGTCTCCTCTCTCTCTCTCTCTCTCTCTCTCTCTCTCTCTCTCTCTCTATATATATATATATATATATATATATATATATATATATATATATATATATATCTGATGCATAGTAAATTTTATATATTTTTGTAAAACATATATTTCTCATATATAGTAAATTATACAATATGAAAATAATAAATATATATAGTAAATTATACAATATACACACCATTTAATTATTGATTATATGGACCATGTTTAGACCACGAGACGCCACATGAAGATCATTTGATACATAACATATATAATTGTCTTAAGAAGAATAACATTGAATATAAAGTAACAGTTATTTAACAGTTATTAACTGTTAGTTATAATTTCTCACTCAACAATATAACTATTCCAAGTAATATATTATATGAGTGGGAAATTATAACTAACAAGTTATATAACTGTTATTTTGTGTTTTTGTTGAGTAGAAACTAAATTACACAAAACCTATTACAAAATATAATACAAAATTGAATATAAACCTTACATTTAAAATATAATACAAAATAATTTATTATATGGAATTATACGAAAATATTCGTATGTATTATAAAATTTACTAAACATTTTTGGACAAGATTGATTAGTACATAATTAAGTACACGATATTTACCATTAATAATTGTTGTGCAATAATAGAACTTAAGAATAAGTTTCATGTAACGTAAACACTTGCTAAAAGAGTAATTAATAAAATTATCGATTGTCTGTTAATTACAGAAAAAATTACTTGCAATATTAGCGCATTTTGCGCAAACTATTAAAGAAAATATTCAAGATGCGAAAAGATAAGTCAGGATTAGATTGTAAATCAATAATTAAGTCATAAATAAAACGCGATTTAAAATTCGCATATTCAGAATATTCGATTGCGATGCGCGTAAATTATAATAATTAATCAAAACAACATTACATTCATGCGCGCGCGATATAATAATTACTATTATTATTTTATGCAAAGATATTTCAACAGACATTTTGGAGTTTGTAATATAAAATGTTTGCGAATATAAAATCCACTCGATTAATTTTCCAATACACGATTTTACACGAATACGATCGAGAATAAGATATATATGTATATGGATTTTTGCTTAAATCTTATAATATAATTATAAAAAATCGCTTTATAGAGAATAATATTCGTTATCGTTTACAGAGAATAATAAATTTAATGATTTTTATCATTTTAGGTGGCGATGCTAGTTTCCCACCAAAAGTAAAGTACATTAACGCAATTAGTTGCTGCTATTATTTTGGTCCTAAAATGTTTTTCTAATTTTTTGCTCGAAAATATAATATTTGTTATAATGTGAACAATTCGAATTTGTTGAATTGCTCAATATTTAAATTAAAAAATTGTTCGGTTATGCTATTGTCATGTTATATGTCATTTTACGCATTTTTATGCAATGTTATGTTCAGTTATAATATTTTGTCATTTAATTTATGCAATTTTATGAAATATCCCAGCAAACACCAAGTAACAGTTATATAACTGTTAGTTATAATTTCCTACTCAACAATATAACTGTTACATGTTATATAACTGTTATGTGTTAGATAACAATTATATTGTTGAGTAGGAAATTATAACTAACAATTATATAACTGTTACTTGGTGTTTTGCTGGGATTATGTTCGATTAGGTTAGGTTACCAGAAGTGCGAAGTAATCATGAAATTTTTTTATTATTAATATTATGATTTGTAATTTCTCATTAATAAATGACTGTGGACATGATAAAACATGTAGGTTTTGTCTTACTTCCCACTTTTCTTTAATAAAGGCCTGTGGACGTGATAAAACATATAGACTTTGTTTTTTAAATATTTTTCATCAATAAATGCCTGTGGACGTGATAAAACACGTAGATTTTGTTTTATTTATTATTATTTTTTATTATAAACGGATTGTGGACATAATAAAACATCTAGTCCAGTTCCACAACTTACTTTAACCGAAGTTTAACTCGTTAAAGGAAAATTTACATTGCGTTCAATGTCCGACGTATGACGTTCAATTGGATACAATGGGTTTAGGACGCAATGTAAATCCTCCTTTAACGAGCTAAACTTCGGTTAGAATAAGTTGTGGAATTGGGCCTAACAGTTTTTGAAATCGAACGGGTTTTTGAACGCAATTACGAACAAATCGAGTAGTGTTGTATTTGTGCGCTCTTTGTCCAAAAAATCCCTGTAACGTGGTCATAACAGTGTATAACTTAGATTCATCTATACGTGTATTACCCTTGGTCTACAATGAATATCGACGTACGTTACCGATGGGATAGCTACCCTGGCGAAAATAAATATCGGATGTAAGGAAAGAGTAACAGAAGTGTAAACGAAGCTTCTAGGAGACGTAAATTGAAACAACGAAACGTAAACGAAGTGTTAACGCTTCATTTACGTTTCGTTGTTTCAATTTACGTCTCCTAGAAGCTTCGTTTACACTTCTGTTACTCTTTCCTTACATTCGACTTACGCTCCGATATTTATTTTCGCCAGGGTCAGATTCATTAAAGTGAAAGCACATAAAATTGCATAGGCGCATAACCACCCTGGCAAAAATGAGACGTTTGTTTGGCGTTTACATGAACGTTTGTGGAAGTTCGTCGAGAGTTTAAAAACGATTAGTAAAGAGTTTGTAGAACAAAAATTGCAACACTGCAGCGTTTAAAAGACGTTTGTACGTTATAGCGTAAACGTTTGAAAAGTCTGAGTAAACTCTGTACACGAAGATGTATCAACGTTTACTGAACGTACTCTGAAAAATGTTACCTCAGCATTGCAAAACTTTCATGTAACATTATATAAAGAGTTTGTAGAACAAAAATTGCAACACTGCAGCGTTTGATAAGCATTCAAAACCCAACAGCGTTATGTAAGTGCTCTTACAAAGTTTGAAAAGCATATAAACTCTCAGAAAACCCTCACTCAACGGTTGTTAACGCTTTATAAAGTTTCTTATTTTCGCCAGGGCATAAGCATAAAGAAATTGATTGGTCCACAAATATATGCATAAGAAAATGAACCAATCAATTTTCTTATGCTTATGGTTATGTGCTCCTGCAATTTTATGTGCTTCCATCTTCAGAGTTCTCAAACCTCCCCACTTAGCAAATGCCTTCGTTAAGGTGGAGTTACATCAAGGAGGAAAAAATTTCTCAATTTTATTTTTATTTTTTTTTAATACAGAGGTTTTTCAAATTTGCCAAATAGAAAATATAAAGATACAAAGAATATATAAAATTTATAAAATATATTATATAATTACAAAACATTATAGCGTACATATATTAAATAGCGCGCAATCATATAAAAATATATTACAATATATACATTACAATTATAGTACAATTTATAAAAATTCATGAGGCTATCAACAAAAAATAAGCTCAAATTTACCAAAATATTTTTAAAAATACGGATAAGTTAATATTGAGAGCATTAACACACTTGGCTTACAAAAATATTATACAGGGTTTGTCAAAAGTGTGGAAACCCCTAAATATCTCACAAACGGTGCATTTTAGAAAAAAATGTTTCAGGCAAAAGTTGTTTGGTTTCAAAGGGGCCATAAGATGGTATAATTCGTTTGACCTTGAAGAGTCATTTGAAGGTCACGTGAAGGTCACTTCCATTTTCTTAAGTGGAACACCCTATATATTTTTGCACACTCTTGTAGCTTATCTCGAGAGCTTTCCAAAACACTATAATTAAGTACCTTTTTGTTAAGTACTTTTTGAGTTATGAGGCTTGAAATAATTTCTTAATTTTACATAAACCGTAAAATATCTTGTAAAATATTCATTTTTCGATTATCTTACCTTAATATTTTTACATACAAAATAATGAGAGTAATCAATTGGTGTAAAGAAAACATACAGTTGTTTTGAAGAAAAAATATGTAATTTGCAATTAACAATTCCATATTTTTTCTTAAAAACAACTATGTGTTTTCTTTACACCAATTGATTCCTCTCATTATTTTGTACATAAAAGTATTAAGGTAAGATAATCGAAAAATGAATATTTTACAAGATATTTTACGGTTTATGTAAAATTAAGAAATTATTTCAAGCCTCATAACTCAAAAAGTACTTAACGAAAAGGTACTTAATTATAGTGTTTTGGAAAGCTCTCGAGATAAGCTACAAGAATATGTAATGACAAATAGTAGGTTCCATTTAAGAAATTGAAGGTGACCTTCATGTAACCTTCAAATAACTCTTCAAGGTCAAACCAATGATATCATCTTATGGCCCCCTCGAAACCAAACAACTTTTGTCTGAAACATTTTTCTCTCCCGGGCTTGGTTTTCGAGTTATTCTCCATTAAATGTTAAAATGGTCCACCCTGTATACAGGGTGAGCCATTTTAATTAACGCACGCAATTATTTCGGAAACGAAGCATTTTAGAGAAAAATGTTTCAGACAAAAGTTTTATGGTTTCGAGGGGGCCATAAGATGATATCATTGGTTTGACCTTGAAGAGTTATTTGAAGGTTACATGAAGGTCACCTTCAATTTCTTAAATGGAACCTACTATTTGTCATTACATATTCTTGTAGCTTATCTCGAGAGCTTTCCAAAACACTATAATTAAGTACCTTTTCGTTAAGTACTTTTTGAGTTATGAGGCTTGAAATAATTTCTTAATTTTACATAAACCGTAAAATATCTTGTAAAATATTCATTTTTCGATTATCTTACCTTAATACTTTTATGTACAAAATAATGAGAGGAATCAATTGGTGTAAAGAAAACACATAGTTGTTTTTAAGAAAAAATATGGAATTGTTAATTGCAAATTACATATTTTTTCTTCAAAACAACTGTATGTTTTCTTTACACCAATTGATTACTCTCATTATTAGGTAGTATTAAGGTAAGATAATCGAGAAATGAATATTTTACTAGATATTTTATGGTTTATATAAAATTAAGAAATTATTTCAAGCCTCATAACTCGAAAAGTACTCAATGAAGAAATACTTTATTATAGGCCGGTATTCATAGTCCGATCTTATATTTGAGATCGTCTTAAGTTCGAGCTTGAAATGCTACGCAGCCATTTGATTGGTTGAATGAGGTCTTAAGTCAACCTCGGACCAGACTTAAGACAATCTTAAATATAAGATCGGACTATGAATACCAGCCATAGTGTTTTGGAAAGCTCTCGAGATAAGCTACAAGAATAAGTAATAAAAAATAGGGGGTCCCATATAAAAAATTCTAGGTGATCTTACTCTGACCTTGGCGACGCCACACAAGGTTAAACTCATAGCGCCAGTAAATATATCTTTTGAAATCCTACAACTTTGGTTCGAAACATTTTTCTCAGAAACGTTTCGTTTTCGAGATATTTGACCGTTTCCAGACTTTTCTAACACCCTGTGTACACAGGGTGTGTCGAAAGTCTGGAAAAGGTCAATTATCTCGGAAAATAGTAGGAAAATGTTTCGGACAAACGTTGTAGGGTTTTGGCGCACTGCGTAATAATATCATTGGCTGCGTTCAGCAGAAAAAGCTGCTTTGCAACTGTCGTAAAATTCGTGAATCTGATTGGTGTATGCTCTTAGATTCAGCCAAAATTAAGAGCCTACACAAATCAGGTTTACGAATTTTACAACGGCCGCATTCAGCGGACTCAACCGCAAAGTAGCAATCGAACATGATTGGTTTCTACTTTCAGGTCCGACTAATCAGCGTCGAATTACATTGGAAAATCTAGTAATGTTGCTCAACTGTTGAGTCAGCTGAATGCAGCCAATAGTTGCAAAGCAGCATTTTCTGCTGAACGCAGCCATTATGACCTTGAAGAGTGTTGTGAAAGTCTGCGATTGCGCACGCGCGTACGTCTACGCATGCACGTGAGATTGTGTATGAGCGAACGACTGCGCATGCGTGTGAACTAGCGCGTAGACGAATCCGCAAACTCAAATATCTAGATAATTAATATTACACTGAATCACAAATATCGTAAAATATTGCTTTAAATTAAACCTAACCAACCGCTTGATACAGAATAATACTGCGCTACAATTATCGCAATACAGTTAAACTCAACCTAAACTACGTCTGTAATATTCTCTATCTAGAGAATATTACATTGGGCTCCATAGTATGGCAAAAAAAAACAACCGATTGACCACGTCGCAAATTGAAAAATTTAAATAGGACTCTCTGATTGGTTAATCGTTGTTGGTTTCCTTAGACAAAGTTCAATATAGGCCGTGTTCCGAAATTACTGCCAGTACTGCAAATTCTATAGTGCACGTTACGTATATTATATATTTCCAGTGCTGGCAGTAAACTGGCAGCAATTTCGGAACACGGTCATAATTGATTGTGGTCAATCGCAACGTGATCAAACGACGCAAAATCATGGCAAAATATAACCCGCATTAGTTGGCGAATGCGCAAACATGAGCTCATGCACGCATGTGCTTGCGTCCGCTAATGAGCGTGCGTATTCGAAAGGGCACCCGGCTGAACATGCGCGAATGATTGCGCATTTGCATGAGTTTGCCGGAGCGAATGCGCATGTGCAGTAGTCCGCCTATGCGCGAAAAGTCACCCGTGCGTGCGCAGAAGGTTGCGCATGCGCGAAAATACTCCCGAGCGTGCGCAGAAGATTGCGCAAGCGCGAAAAGACTTCCGCAGGTGTACAGAAGGTTGCGCATGCGCGAAAAAACCAACGCGAGCGCCAAAAGACTCCGGCGCATGCGCAGAAGGTCGCGATGGCGCGAAAAACTCCGCGCGTGCGCAGAAGATCGCGCATGCGCCAAAAGACTCCCGCGTGTGCGCAGAGGTTCGCGCATGCGCCAAAAGACTCCCGCGCGTGCGCAGAAGATCGCGCATGCGCGAAAAACTCCGCGCGTGCGCAGAAGGTCACGCATGCGCCAAGAGACTCCAGTGCGTGCGCAGAAGGTCGCGCATGCGCAAGAAGATTCTCGCGCGTGCGCAGAAGGTCGCATGTTTTCCCGCATGCGCGACATTCTGAGCACGCGCGGGAATTTACTTGCGCATGCGCGACCTTCTGCGCAAGCGCGCGAGTCATTTCGTGTCAACGCGAACTTCTGCGCACGCGCGAAAGTCTTTTCGAACATGCGCGAGCAACTGCGCACGCGCGGGAGTCATTTCGTGCCAACATGAACTTCTGCGCAGGCGCGAAAGTCTTTTCGAACATGCGCGAGCTACTGCGCACGCGCGGGAGTCATTTCGTGCCAACGCGAACTTCTGCGCAGGCGCGAAAGTCTTTTCGAACATGCGCGAGCTACTGCGCACGCGCGGGAGACTTGCCGCGCATGCGCTACCTTCGACGCACGCGCATGAATCTTTTGGCGCATGCGCGACCTACGGCTCACGCGCGGGAGTCTTTTCGAACATACGCGAGCTACTGCGCACGCGCGGGAGACTTGCCGCGCATGCGCGACCTCCTGCGCAAACGCGCGAGTCATTTCGTTCCAACGCGAACTTCTGCGCACGCGCGAAAGTCTTTACGAACATGCGCGAGCTACTGCGCACGCGCGAGAGACTTGCCGCGCATGCGCGACCTTCGGCGCACGCGCATGAATCTTTTGGCGCATGCGCGAACTTCGGCGCACGCGCGGGAGTCTTTTCGAACATACGCGAGCTACTGCGCACGCGCGGGAGACTTGCCGCGCATGCGCGACCTTCGACGCACGCGCATGAATCTTTTGGCGCATGCGCGACCTTCGGCGTACGCGCATGAATCTTTTGGCGCATGCGCGATCTTCGGCGCACGCGCGGGAGTCTTTTCGAACATACGCTAGCTACTACGCACGCGCGGGAGTCTTTTCGAACATGCGCGAGCTACTGCGCACGCGCGGGAGACTTGCCGCGTATGCGCGACCTTCGGCGCACGCGCATGAATCTTTTGGCGCATGCGCGACCTTCGGCGCACGCGCGGGAGTCTTTTCGAACATACGCGAGCTACTGCGCACGCGCGGGAGACTTGCCGCGCATGCGCGACCTTCGACGCACGCGCATGAATCTTTTGGCGCATGCGCGACCTTCGGCGCACGCGCATGAATCTTTTGGCGCATGCGCGATCTTCGGCGCACGCGCGGGAGTCTTTTCGAACATACGCGAGCTACTGCGCACGCGCGGGAGTCTTTTCGAACATGCGCGAGCTACTGCGCACGCGCGGGAGACTTGCCGCTCATGCGCGACCTTCGACGCACACGCATGATCTTTTGGCACATGCGCAAAATTCAGCGCACGCGCGGAAGTCTTTTCGAACATACGCGAGCTACTGCGCACGCGCGGGAGACTTGCCGCGCATGCGCGACCTTCTGCGCTAGCGCGCGAGTCATTTCGTGCCAACGCGAACTTCTGCGCACTCGCGGGCGACTTGCGGCTCATGCGCGACCTTCGACGCACGCGCATGAAACTTTTGGCGCATGCGCGACCTTCGGCGCACGCGCGGGAGTCTTTTCGAACATGCGCGAGCTACTGCGCACGCGCGGGAGACTTGCCGCGTATGCGCGACCTTCGGCGCACGCGCATGAATCTTTTGGCGCATGCGCGACCTTCGGCGCACGCGCGGGAGTCTTTTCGAACATACGCGAGCTACTGCGCACGCGCGGGAGACTTGCCGCGCATGCGCGACCTTCTGCGCTAGCGCGCGAGTCATTTCGTGCCAACGCGAACTTCTGCGCACGCGCGAAAGTCTTTTCGAACATGCGCGAGCTACTGCTCACGCGCGGGAGTCATTTCGTGCCAACGCGAACTTCTGCGCAGGCGCGAAAGTCTTTCCGAACATGCGCGAGCTACTGCGCACGCGCGGGAGACATGCCGCGCATGCGCGACCTTCGACGCACGCGCATGAATCTTCTGGCGCATGCGCGAACTTCGGCGCACGCGCGGGAGTCTTTTCGAACATACGCTAGCTACTGCGCACGCGCGGGAGACTTGCCGCGCATGCGCGACCTTCGACGCACGCGCATGAATCTTTTGGCGCATGCGCGAATATCGGCGCACGCGCGGGAGTCTTTTCGAACATACGCGAGCTACTGCGCACGCGCGGGAGACTTGCCGCGCATGCGCGACCTTCGACGCACGCGCATGAATCTTTTGGCGCATGCGCGACCTTCGGCGTACGCGCCTGAATCTTTTGGCGCATGCGCGATCTTCGGCGCACGCGCGGGAGTCTTTTCGAACATACGCTAGCTACTACGCACGCGCGGGAGTCTTTTCGAACATACGCGAGCTACTGCGCACGCGCGGGAGACTTGCCGCGCATGCGCGACCTTCGACGCACGCGCATGAATCTTTTGGCGCATGCGCGACCTTCGGCGCACGCGCGGGAGTCTTTTCGAACATACGCGAGCTACTGCGCACGTGCGGGAGTCATTTCGTGCCAACGCGAACTTCTGCGCACGCGCGAAAGTCTTTTCGAACATGCGCGGGCTACTGCGCACGCGCGAGAGACTTGCCGCGCATGCGCGACCTTCGGCGCACGCGCATGAATCTTTTGGCGCATGCGCGAACTTCGGCGCACGCGCGGGAGTCTTTTCGAACATACGCGAGCTACTGCGCACGCGCGGGAGTCTTTTCGAACATGCGCGAGCTACTGCGCACGCGCGGGAGACTTGCCGCGTATGCGCGACCTTCGGCGCACGCGCATGAATCTTTTGGCGCATGCGCGACCTTCGGCGCACGCGCGGGAGTCTTTTCGAACATACGCGAGCTACTGCGCACGCGCGGGAGACTTGCCGCGCATGCGCGACCTTCGACGCACGCGCATGAATCTTTTGACGCATGCGCGAACTTCGGCGCACGCGCGGGAGTCTTTTCGAACATACGCGAGCTACTGCGCACGCGCGGGAGACTTGCCGCGCATGCGCGACCTTCTGCGCAAGCGCGCGAGTCATTTCGTGCCAACGCGAACTTCTGTGCACGCGCGGGAGTCTTTTCGAACATACGCGAGCTACTGCGCACGCGCGGGAGACTTGCCGCGCATGCGCGACCTTCGGCGCACGCGCATGAATCTTTTGGCGCATGCGCGAACTTCGGCGCACGCGCGGGAGTCTTTTCGAACATACGCGAGCTACTGCGCACGCGCGGGAGTCTTTTCGAACATGCGCGAGCTACTGCGCACGCGCGGGAGACTTGCCGCGTATGCGCGACCTTCGGCGCACGCGCATGAATCTTTTGGCGCATGCGCGACCTTCGGCGCACGCGCGGGAGTCTTTTCGAACATACGCGAGCTACTGCGCACGCGCGGGAGTCTTTTCGAACATGCGCGAGCTACTGCGCACGCGCGGGAGACTTGCCGCGTATGCGCGACCTTCGGCGCACGCGCATGAATCTTTTGGCGCATGCGCGACCTTCGGCGCACGCGCGGGAGTCTTTTCGAACATACGCGAGCTACTGCGCACGCGCGGGAGTCTTTTCGAACATGCGCGAGCTACTGCGCACGCGCGGGAGACTTGCCGCGTATGCGCGACCTTCGGCGCACGCGCATGAATCTTTTGGCGCATGCGCGACCTTCGGCGCACGCGCGGGAGTCTTTTCGAACATACGCGAGCTACTGCGCACGCGCGGGAGACTTGCCGCGCATGCGCGACCTTCGACGCACGCGCATGAATCTTTTGACGCATGCGCGAACTTCGGCGCACGCGCGGGAGTCTTTTCGAACATACGCGAGCTACTGCGCACGCGCGGGAGACTTGCCGCGCATGCGCGACCTTCTGCGCAAGCGCGCGAGTCATTTCGTGCCAACGCGAAATTCTGTGCACGCGCGGGAGTCTTTTCGAACATACGCGAGCTACTGCGCACGCGCGGGAGACTTGCCGCGCATGCGCGACCTTCGACGCACGCGCTTGAATCTTTTGGCGCATGCGCGATCTTCGGCGCACGCGCATGAATCTTTTGGCGCATGCGCGATCTTCGGCGCACGCGCGGGAGTCTTTTCGAACATACGCGAGCTACTGCGCACGCGCGGGAGTCTTTTCGAACATGCGCGAGCTACTGCGCACGCGCGGGAGACTTGCCGCGTATGCGCGACCTTCGGCGCACGCGCATGAATCTTTTGGCGCATGCGCGACCTTCGGCGCACGCGCATGAATCTTTTGGCGCATGCGCGATCTTCAGCGCACGCGCGGGAGTCTTTTCGAACATACGCTAGCTACTGCGCACGAGCGGGAGACTTGCCGCGTATGCGCGACCTTCGGCGCACGCGCATGAATCTTTTGGCGCATGCGCGACCTTCGGCGCACGCGCGGGAGTCTTTTGGAACATACGCGAGCTACTACGCACGCGCGGGAGTCATTTCGTGCCAACGCGAACTTCTGCGCACGCGCGAAAGTCTTTTCGAACATGCGCGGGCTACTGCGCACGCGCGGGAGACTTGCCGCGCATGCGCGACCTTCGGCGCACGCGCATGAATCTTTTGGCGCATGCGCGACCTTCGACGCACACGCATGAATCTTTTGGCTCTTGCGCGACCTTCGGCGCACGCGCATGAATCTTTTGGCGCATGCGCGATCTTCGGCGCACGCGCGGGAGTCTTTTCGAACATACGCGAGCTACTGCGCACGCGCGGGAGACTTGCCGCGCATGCGCGACCTTCGACGCACACGCATGAATCTTTTGGCGCATGCGCGAACTTCGGCGCACGCGCGGGAGCATTTCGAACATACGCGAGCTACTGCGCACGCGCGGGAGACTTGCCGCGCATGCGCGACATTCGACGCACGCGCATGAATCTTTTGACGCATGCGCGAACTTCGGCGCACGCGCGGGAGTCTTTTCGAACATACGCGAGCTACTGCGCACGCGCGGGAGACTTGCCGCGCATGCGCGACCTTCGACGCACGCGCTTGAATCTTTTGGCGCATGCGCGACCTTCGGCGCACGCGCATGAATCTTTTGGCGCATGCGCGAACTTCTGCGCTAGCGCGCGAGTCATTTCGTGCCAACGCGAACTTCTGCGCACGCGCGAAAGTCTTTTCGAACATGCGCGAGCTACTGCTCACGCGCGGGAGTCATTTCGTGCCAACGCGAACTTCTGCGCAGGCGCGAAAGTCTTTCCGAACATGCGCTAGCTACTGCGCACGCGCGGGAGACATGCCGCGCATGCGCGACCTTCGACGCACGCGCATGAATCTTCTGGCGCATGCGCGACCTTCGGCGCACGCGCGGGAGTCTTTTCGAACATACGCTAGCTACTGCGCACGCGCGGGAGACTTGCCGCGCATGCGCGACCTTCGACGTACGCGCATGAATCTTTTGGCGCATGCGCGAATATCGGCGCACGCGCGGGAGTGTTTTCGATCATACGCTTGCTACTGCGCACGCGCGGGAGACTTGCCGCGCATGCGCGACATTCGACGCACGCGCATGAATCTTTTGACGCATGCGCGAACTTCGGCGCACGCGCGGGAGTCTTTTCGAACATACGCGAGCTACTGCGCACGCGCGGGAGACTTGCCGCGCATGCGCGACCTTCTGCGCAAGCGCGCGAGTCATTTCGTGCCAACGCGAACTTCTGTGCACGCGCGGGAGTCTTTTCGAACATACGCGAGCTACTGCGCACGCGCGGGAGACTTGCCGCTCATGCGCGACCTTCGGCGCACGCGCATGAATCTTTTGGCGCATGCGCGACCTTCGGCGCACGCGCGGGAGTCTTTTCGAACATACGCGAGCTACTGCGCTCGCGCGGGAGTCATTTCGTGCCAACGCGAACTTCTGCGCACGCGCGAAAGTCTTTTCGAACATGCGCGGGCTACTGCGCACGCGCGGGAGACTTTCCGCGCATGCGCGACCTTCGACGCACGCGCATGAATCTTTTGGCGCATGCGCGAACTTCGGCGCACGCGCGGGAGTCTTTTCGAACATACGCGAGCTACTGCGCACGCGCGGGAGTCATTTCGTGCCAACGCGAACTTCTGCGCAGGCGCGAAAGTATTTTCGAACATGCGCGAGCTACTGCGCACGCGCGGGAGACTTGCCGCGCATGAGCGACCTTCGACGCACGCGCATGAATCTTTTGGTGCATGCGCGAACTTCGGCGCACTCGCGGGAGTCTTTTCGAACATACGCGAGATACTGCGCACGCGCGGGAGACTTGCCGCGTATGCGCGACCTTCGGCGCACGCGCATGAATCTTTTGGCGCATGCGCGACCTTCGGCGCACGCGCGGGAGTCTTTTCGAACATACGCGAGCTACTGCGCACGCGCGGGAGTCATTTCGTGCCAACGCGAACTTCTGCGCACGCGCGAAAGTCTTTTCGAACATGCGCGGGCTACTGCGCACGCGCGAGAGACTTGCCGCGCATGCGCGACCTTCGGCGCACGCGCATGAATCTTTTGGCGCATGCGCGAACTTCGGCGCACGCGCGGGAGTCTTTTCGAACATACGCGAGCTACTGCGCACGCGCGGGAGTCTTTTCGAACATGCGCGAGCTACTGCGCACGCGCGGGAGACTTGCCGCGTATGCGCGACCTTCGGCGCACGCGCATGAATCTTTTGGCGCATGCGCGACCTTCGGCGCACGCGCGGGAGTCTTTTCGAACATACGCGAGCTACTGCGCACGCGCGGGAGACTTGCCGCGCATGCGCGACCTTCGACGCACGCGCATGAATCTTTTGACGCATGCGCGAACTTCGGCGCACGCGCGGGAGTCTTTTCGAACATACGCGAGCTACTGCGCACGCGCGGGAGACTTGCCGCGCATGCGCGACCTTCTGCGCAAGCGCGCGAGTCATTTCGTGCCAACGCGAAATTCTGTGCACGCGCGGGAGTCTTTTCGAACATACGCGAGCTACTGCGCACGCGCGGGAGACTTGCCGCGTATGCGCGACCTTCGGCGCACGCGCATGAATCTTTTGGCGCATGCGCGACCTTCGGCGCACGCGCGGGAGTCTTTTCGAACATACGCGAGCTACTGCGCACGCGCGGGAGACTTGCCGCGCATGCGCGACCTTCGACGCACGCGCATGAATCTTTTGACGCATGCGCGAACTTCGGCGCACGCGCGGGAGTCTTTTCGAACATACGCGAGCTACTGCGCACGCGCGGGAGACTTGCCGCGCATGCGCGACCTTCTGCGCAAGCGCGCGAGTCATTTCGTGCCAACGCGAAATTCTGTGCACGCGCGGGAGTCTTTTCGAACATACGCGAGCTACTGCGCACGCGCGGGAGACTTGCCGCGCATGCGCGACCTTCGACGCACGCGCTTGAATCTTTTGGCGCATGCGCGATCTTCGGCGCACGCGCATGAATCTTTTGGCGCATGCGCGATCTTCGGCGCACGCGCGGGAGTCTTTTCGAACATACGCGAGCTACTGCGCACGCGCGGGAGTCTTTTCGAACATGCGCGAGCTACTGCGCACGCGCGGGAGACTTGCCGCGTATGCGCGACCTTCGGCGCACGCGCATGAATCTTTTGGCGCATGCGCGACCTTCGGCGCACGCGCATGAATCTTTTGGCGCATGCGCGATCTTCAGCGCACGCGCGGGAGTCTTTTCGAACATACGCTAGCTACTGCGCACGCGCGGGAGACTTGCCGCGTATGCGCGACCTTCGGCGCACGCGCATGAATCTTTTGGCGCATGCGCGACCTTCGGCGCACGCGCGGGAGTCTTTTGGAACATACGCGAGCTACTACGCACGCGCGGGAGTCATTTCGTGCCAACGCGAACTTCTGCGCACGCGCGAAAGTCTTTTCGAACATGCGCGGGCTACTGCGCACGCGCGGGAGACTTGCCGCGCATGCGCGACCTTCGGCGCACGCGCATGAATCTTTTGGTGCATGCGCGAACTTCGGCGCACTCGCGGGAGTCTTTTCGAACATACGCGAGATACTGCGCACGCGCGGGAGTCTTTTCGAACATGCGCGAGCTACTGCTCACGCGCGGGAGTCATTTCGTGCCAACGCGAACTTCTGCGCAAACGCTAAAGTCCTGACCGCGAAATTCTCAAAATTTCCCACTCCTGACCTCGGTAGAAGAATGAAAATAAAAATTTCCAGTCCTGACCGGGAGACTCGAGTAGACTACAACAAGTACCCGCTAGTTTACCAGTCCTGACCGCGAAATTCACAAAATTTCCCACTCCTGACCGCGGTAGAAGAATGAAAATAAAAATATCCAGTCCTGACCGGGAGATTCTAGTAGTATACAACAAGTACCCGCTAGTTTATCAGTCCTGACCGCGAAATTCTAAAAATTTCCCACTCCTGACCTCGGTAGAAGAATGAAAATAAAAAGTTCCAGTCCTGACCGGCAGATTCGAGTAGAATACAACAAGTACCCGCTAGTTTACCAGTCCTGACCGCGAAATTCTAATAATTTTCCAACTCCTGACCTCGGTAGAAGAATGAAAATAAAAATTTCCAGTCCTGACCGGGAGATTCGAGTAGTGTACAACAAGTACCCGCTAGTTTACCAGTCCTGACCGCGAAATTCACAAAATTTCCCACTCCTGACCTCGGTAGAAGAATGAAAATAAAAATTTCCAGTCCTGACCGGGAGATTAGAATAGTATATCGCGAGAGCCCGCTAGTTTACCAGTCCTGACGGCGAAATTCCCAAAATTTCCAACTCCTGACCTCGGTAGAAGAATGAAAATAAAAATTTCCAGTCCTGACCGGGAGATTCGGGAAATATACAACAAGTACCCGCTAGTTTACCAGTCCTGACCGCGAAATTCTCAAAATTTCCTTCTCCTGACCTCGGTAGAAGAATGAAAATAAAAATTTCCAGTCCTGACCGGGAGAATCGAGTAGATTACAACAAGTACCCGCTAGTTTACCAGTCCTGACCGCGAAATTCTCAAAATTTCCCACTCCTGACCTCGGTAGAAGAATGAAAATAAAAAGTTCCAGTCCTGACCGGGAGATTCAAGTAGAATACAACAAGTACCCGCTAGTTTACCAGTCCTGACCACGAAATTCTAATAATTTTCCAACTCCTGACCTCGGTAGAAGAATGAAAATAAAAATTTCCAGTCCTGACCGGGAGATTCGAGTAGTATACAACAAGTACCCGCTAGTTTACCAGTCCTGACCGCGAAATTCACAAAATTTCCTTCTCCTGACCTCGGTAGAAGAATGAAAATAAAAATTTCCAGTCCTGACCGGGAGAATCGAGTATACTACAACAAGTACCCGCTAGTTTACCAGTCCTGACCGCGAAATTCTCAAAATTTCCCACTCCTGACCTCGGTAGAAGAATGAAAATAAGAAAATCCAGTCCTGACCGGGAGATTCGAGTAGAATACAACAAGTACCCGATAGTTTACCAGTCCTGACCGCGAAATTCACAAAATTTCTCACTCCTGACCGCGGTAGAATAATGAAAATTACAATTTCCAGTCCTGACCGAGAGATACGAGTAGATTGCCCCGAGTGCCCGTCAGTTTACCAGTCGTGACCGCGAAATTCTCAAAATTTCCAACTCCTGAACTCGGTAGAATAATGAAAATAAAAATTTTCAATCCTACCCGGAAGATTCGAATAGCTTACAGCGGGTGCCCGCCAGATTACCAGTCCTGACCGCGATATGCCCAAAATTTCCCAGTCCTGACCGCGAGAGAATAATGAAAAAAGAAATTCGAACCAAAACTTATAATCCAGAAATACTTTTCGGACGATTCTCTATCGATTGGTATATACCAATTTTGGTCGATTCTTTTACTTTCTTAATGAGGGACAGAAAATTTTCGCGTAAAATCCCTATCTCTGAAACCATCGGTCCTAGAGCTAAAGTCCATAGGACCGATTTTATAGGACATCTAATGGGCATTAAAAAACGTGGTATACCCTTTCGCTCTAGCACCCGCCGTTCGCCAAGGAAACGAGATTTAAACATTTGAATCGCCGTATCTCCGAAACTATAAGTCCAATCGCGAAGACGTATAGGAACTTTCTTGTTGCCGTTCCTCAATGCCGTCTATAAGGTCCTATACCCTTTCCCTCTAGCACTTACCGTTCGCCAGGGAAACGAGATTTAAACATTCGAATCGCCGTATCTCCGAAACTATAAGTCCTATCGCGACGAGGTGTAGGACCTTTCTTGTTGCCGTTCCTCAGTGCCGTCTATGAGGTCCTATAACCTTTCCCTCTAGCACTCACCGTTCGCCAGGGAAACGAGATTTAAACTTTCGAATCGCCGTATCTCCGAAACTATAAGTCCTATCGCGACGAGGTATAGGACCTTTCTTGTTGCCGTTCCTCAATGCCGTCTATGAGTTCCTACACTCTTTCCTTCTAGCACCTACCGTTCGCCAGGGAAACGAGATTTAAACTTTCGAATCGCTGTATCTCCGATACTATAAGACCTATCGCGACGAGGTATGGGACCTATTTTGTTGTTCCTAAATGCCGTCTATGAGGTCCTACACCCCTTTCTCTAGCACCCACCGTTTGCCCGAAAAACCATGATGACGTGTCACGCCTAGAGGCTATCTCCGAAATGAAATGACTTACGTCCTCGGGTCATAGGAGCTATTTTGTAGGACTCCTAGAGTACTATAATCCCGCTTTGGACCCCGAAGTTGTATCTTCAACGGTTCGAGAGATAACCGAAAATATCGATTGTCTCGGGAATCTAGTCCTACTTCGACCTCGGACCTCCAATAGAATCCGATTCGCGACCTTTCCTACACGATAGAATGATTAATTCAACGCGACCTTCTGCGCACGCGCGAAAACCTTTTCGAACATACGCGAGCTACTGCGCACGCGCGGGAGACTTGCCGCGCATGCGCGAACATCGACGCACGCGCAGGAGACTTTTGGCGCATGCGCGACCTTCGGCGCACGCGCGGGAGTCTTTTGGCGCTCAAGCGAACTTCTGCGCACGCGCGGGAGTCTTTTCGAACATACGCGAGCTACTGCGCACGCGCGGGAGACTTGCCGCGCATGCGCGACCTTCGACGCACACGCATGAATCTTTTGGCGCATGCGCGACCTTCGGCGCACGCGCGGGAGCATTTCGAACATACGCGAGCTACTGCGCACGCGCGGGAGACTTGCCGCGCATGCGCGACATTCGACGCACGCGCATGAATCTTTTGACGCATGCGCGAACTTCGGCGCACGCGCGGGAGTTTTTTCGAACATACGCGAGCTACTGCGCACGCGCGGGAGACTTGTCGCGCATGCGCGACCTTCTGCGCAAGCGCGCGAGTCATTTCGTGCCAACGCGAACTTCTGTGCACGCGCGGGAGTCTTTTCGAACATACGCGAGCTACTGCGCACGCACGGGAGACTTGCTGCGCATGCGCGACCTTCGACGCACGCGCTTGAATCTTTTGGCGCATGCGCGACCTTCGGCGCACGCGCATGAATCTTTTGGCGCATGCGCGAACTTCGGCGCACGCGCGGGAGTCTTTTCGAACATACGCGAGCTACTGCGCACGCGCGGGAGTCTTTTCGAACATGCGCGAGTTACTGCGCACGCGCGGGAGACTTGCCGCGTATGCGCGACCTTCGGCGCACGCGCATGAATCTTTTGGCGCATGCGCGACCTTCGGCGCACGCGCATGAATCTTTTGGCGCATGCGCGATCTTCCGCGCACGCGCGGGAGTCTTTTCGAACATACGCGAGCTACTGCGCACGCGCGGGAGTCATTTCGTGTCATCGCGAACTTCTGCGCATGCGCGAAAGTCTTTTCGAACATGCGCGAACTACTGCGCACTCGCGGGCGACTTGCGGCTCATGCGCGACCTTCGACGCACGCGCATGAATCTTTTGGCGCATGCGCGACCTTCGGCGCACGCGCGGGAGTCTTTTCGAACATGCGCGAGCTACTGCGCACGCGCGGGAGACATGCCGCGTATGCGCGACCTCCGACGCACACGCATGAATCTTTTGGCGCATGCGCGACCTTCGGCGATCGCGCGGGAGTCTTTTCGAACATACGCGAGCTACTGCGCACGCGCGGGAGACTTGCCGCGTATGCGCGACCTTCGACGCACGCGAATGAATCTTTTGGCGCATGCGCGACCTTCGGCGCACGCGCGGGAGTCTTTTCGAACATACGCGAGCTACTGCGCACGCGCGGGAGACTTGCCGCGCATGCGCGACCTTCGACGCACGCGCATGAATCTTTTGGCGCATGCGCGACCTTCGGCGCACGCGCATGAATCTTTTGGCGCATGCGCGATCTTCGGTGCACGCGCGGGAGTCTTTTCGAACATACGCGAGCTACTGCGCACGCGCGGGAGACTTGCCGCGCATGCGCGACCTTCGACGCACACGCATGAATCTTTTGGCGCATGCGCGACCTTCGGCGCACGCGCGGGAGCATTTCGAACATACGCGAGCTACTGCGCACGCGCGGGAGACTTGCCGCGCATGCGCGACATTCGACGCACGCGCATGAATCTTTTGACGCATGCGCGAACTTCGGCGCACGCGCGGGAGTTTTTTCGAACATACGCGAGCTACTGCGCACGCGCGGGAGACTTGTCGCGCATGCGCGACCTTCTGCGCAAGCGCGCGAGTCATTTCGTGCCAACGCGAACTTCTGTGCACGCGCGGGAGTCTTTTCGAACATACGCGAGCTACTGCGCACGCACGGGAGACTTGCTGCGCATGCGCGACCTTCGACGCACGCGCTTGAATCTTTTGGCGCATGCGCGACCTTCGGCGCACGCGCATGAATCTTTTGGCGCATGCGCGAACTTCGGCGCACGCGCGGGAGTCTTTTCGAACATACGCGAGCTACTGCGCACGCGCGAGAGACTTGCCGCGCATGCGCGACCTTCGGCGCACGCGCATGAATCTTTTGGCGCATGCGCGAACTTCGGCGCACGCGCGGGAGTCTTTTCGAACATACGCGAGCTACTGCGCACGCGCGGGAGTCTTTTCGAACATGCGCGAGCTACTGCGCACGCGCGGGAGACTTGCCGCGTATGCGCGACCTTCGGCGCACGCGCATGAATCTTTTGGCGCATGCGCGACCTTCGGCGCACGCGCGGGAGTCTTTTCGAACATACGCGAGCTACTGCGCACGCGCGGGAGACTTGCCGCGCATGCGCGACCTTCGACGCACGCGCATGAATCTTTTGACGCATGCGCGAACTTCGGCGCACGCGCGGGAGTCTTTTCGAACATACGCGAGCTACTGCGCACGCGCGGGAGACTTGCCGCGCATGCGCGACCTTCTGCGCAAGCGCGCGAGTCATTTCGTGCCAACGCGAACTTCTGTGCACGCGCGGGAGTCTTTTCGAACATACGCGAGCTACTGCGCACGCGCGGGAGACTTGCCGCGCATGCGCGACCTTCGGCGCACGCGCATGAATCTTTTGGCGCATGCGCGAACTTCGGCGCACGCGCGGGAGTCTTTTCGAACATACGCGAGCTACTGCGCACGCGCGGGAGTCTTTTCGAACATGCGCGAGCTACTGCGCACGCGCGGGAGACTTGCCGCGTATGCGCGACCTTCGGCGCACGCGCATGAATCTTTTGGCGCATGCGCGACCTTCGGCGCACGCGCGGGAGTCTTTTCGAACATACGCGAGCTACTGCGCACGCGCGGGAGTCTTTTCGAACATGCGCGAGCTACTGCGCACGCGCGGGAGACTTGCCGCGTATGCGCGACCTTCGGCGCACGCGCATGAATCTTTTGGCGCATGCGCGACCTTCGGCGCACGCGCGGGAGTCTTTTCGAACATACGCGAGCTACTGCGCACGCGCGGGAGTCTTTTCGAACATGCGCGAGCTACTGCGCACGCGCGGGAGACTTGCCGCGTATGCGCGACCTTCGGCGCACGCGCATGAATCTTTTGGCGCATGCGCGACCTTCGGCGCACGCGCGGGAGTCTTTTCGAACATACGCGAGCTACTGCGCACGCGCGGGAGACTTGCCGCGCATGCGCGACCTTCGACGCACGCGCATGAATCTTTTGACGCATGCGCGAACTTCGGCGCACGCGCGGGAGTCTTTTCGAACATACGCGAGCTACTGCGCACGCGCGGGAGACTTGCCGCGCATGCGCGACCTTCTGCGCAAGCGCGCGAGTCATTTCGTGCCAACGCGAAATTCTGTGCACGCGCGGGAGTCTTTTCGAACATACGCGAGCTACTGCGCACGCGCGGGAGACTTGCCGCGCATGCGCGACCTTCGACGCACGCGCTTGAATCTTTTGGCGCATGCGCGATCTTCGGCGCACGCGCATGAATCTTTTGGCGCATGCGCGATCTTCGGCGCACGCGCGGGAGTCTTTTCGAACATACGCGAGCTACTGCGCACGCGCGGGAGTCTTTTCGAACATGCGCGAGCTACTGCGCACGCGCGGGAGACTTGCCGCGTATGCGCGACCTTCGGCGCACGCGCATGAATCTTTTGGCGCATGCGCGACCTTCGGCGCACGCGCATGAATCTTTTGGCGCATGCGCGATCTTCAGCGCACGCGCGGGAGTCTTTTCGAACATACGCTAGCTACTGCGCACGAGCGGGAGACTTGCCGCGTATGCGCGACCTTCGGCGCACGCGCATGAATCTTTTGGCGCATGCGCGACCTTCGGCGCACGCGCGGGAGTCTTTTGGAACATACGCGAGCTACTACGCACGCGCGGGAGTCATTTCGTGCCAACGCGAACTTCTGCGCACGCGCGAAAGTCTTTTCGAACATGCGCGGGCTACTGCGCACGCGCGGGAGACTTGCCGCGCATGCGCGACCTTCGGCGCACGCGCATGAATCTTTTGGCGCATGCGCGACCTTCGACGCACACGCATGAATCTTTTGGCTCTTGCGCGACCTTCGGCGCACGCGCATGAATCTTTTGGCGCATGCGCGATCTTCGGCGCACGCGCGGGAGTCTTTTCGAACATACGCGAGCTACTGCGCACGCGCGGGAGACTTGCCGCGCATGCGCGACCTTCGACGCACACGCATGAATCTTTTGGCGCATGCGCGAACTTCGGCGCACGCGCGGGAGCATTTCGAACATACGCGAGCTACTGCGCACGCGCGGGAGACTTGCCGCGCATGCGCGACATTCGACGCACGCGCATGAATCTTTTGACGCATGCGCGAACTTCGGCGCACGCGCGGGAGTCTTTTCGAACATACGCGAGCTACTGCGCACGCGCGGGAGACTTGCCGCGCATGCGCGACCTTCGACGCACGCGCTTGAATCTTTTGGCGCATGCGCGACCTTCGGCGCACGCGCATGAATCTTTTGGCGCATGCGCGAACTTCTGCGCTAGCGCGCGAGTCATTTCGTGCCAACGCGAACTTCTGCGCACGCGCGAAAGTCTTTTCGAACATGCGCGAGCTACTGCTCACGCGCGGGAGTCATTTCGTGCCAACGCGAACTTCTGCGCAGGCGCGAAAGTCTTTCCGAACATGCGCTAGCTACTGCGCACGCGCGGGAGACATGCCGCGCATGCGCGACCTTCGACGCACGCGCATGAATCTTCTGGCGCATGCGCGACCTTCGGCGCACGCGCGGGAGTCTTTTCGAACATACGCTAGCTACTGCGCACGCGCGGGAGACTTGCCGCGCATGCGCGACCTTCGACGTACGCGCATGAATCTTTTGGCGCATGCGCGAATATCGGCGCACGCGCGGGAGTGTTTTCGATCATACGCTTGCTACTGCGCACGCGCGGGAGACTTGCCGCGCATGCGCGACATTCGACGCACGCGCATGAATCTTTTGACGCATGCGCGAACTTCGGCGCACGCGCGGGAGTCTTTTCGAACATACGCGAGCTACTGCGCACGCGCGGGAGACTTGCCGCGCATGCGCGACCTTCTGCGCAAGCGCGCGAGTCATTTCGTGCCAACGCGAACTTCTGTGCACGCGCGGGAGTCTTTTCGAACATACGCGAGCTACTGCGCACGCGCGGGAGACTTGCCGCTCATGCGCGACCTTCGGCGCACGCGCATGAATCTTTTGGCGCATGCGCGACCTTCGGCGCACGCGCGGGAGTCTTTTCGAACATACGCGAGCTACTGCGCTCGCGCGGGAGTCATTTCGTGCCAACGCGAACTTCTGCGCACGCGCGAAAGTCTTTTCGAACATGCGCGGGCTACTGCGCACGCGCGGGAGACTTTCCGCGCATGCGCGACCTTCGACGCACGCGCATGAATCTTTTGGCGCATGCGCGAACTTCGGCGCACGCGCGGGAGTCTTTTCGAACATACGCGAGCTACTGCGCACGCGCGGGAGTCATTTCGTGCCAACGCGAACTTCTGCGCAGGCGCGAAAGTATTTTCGAACATGCGCGAGCTACTGCGCACGCGCGGGAGACTTGCCGCGCATGAGCGACCTTCGACGCACGCGCATGAATCTTTTGGTGCATGCGCGAACTTCGGCGCACTCGCGGGAGTCTTTTCGAACATACGCGAGATACTGCGCACGCGCGGGAGACTTGCCGCGTATGCGCGACCTTCGGCGCACGCGCATGAATCTTTTGGCGCATGCGCGACCTTCGGCGCACGCGCGGGAGTCTTTTCGAACATACGCGAGCTACTGCGCACGCGCGGGAGTCATTTCGTGCCAACGCGAACTTCTGCGCACGCGCGAAAGTCTTTTCGAACATGCGCGGGCTACTGCGCACGCGCGAGAGACTTGCCGCGCATGCGCGACCTTCGGCGCACGCGCATGAATCTTTTGGCGCATGCGCGAACTTCGGCGCACGCGCGGGAGTCTTTTCGAACATACGCGAGCTACTGCGCACGCGCGGGAGTCTTTTCGAACATGCGCGAGCTACTGCGCACGCGCGGGAGACTTGCCGCGTATGCGCGACCTTCGGCGCACGCGCATGAATCTTTTGGCGCATGCGCGACCTTCGGCGCACGCGCGGGAGTCTTTTCGAACATACGCGAGCTACTGCGCACGCGCGGGAGACTTGCCGCGCATGCGCGACCTTCGACGCACGCGCATGAATCTTTTGACGCATGCGCGAACTTCGGCGCACGCGCGGGAGTCTTTTCGAACATACGCGAGCTACTGCGCACGCGCGGGAGACTTGCCGCGCATGCGCGACCTTCTGCGCAAGCGCGCGAGTCATTTCGTGCCAACGCGAAATTCTGTGCACGCGCGGGAGTCTTTTCGAACATACGCGAGCTACTGCGCACGCGCGGGAGACTTGCCGCGTATGCGCGACCTTCGGCGCACGCGCATGAATCTTTTGGCGCATGCGCGACCTTCGGCGCACGCGCGGGAGTCTTTTCGAACATACGCGAGCTACTGCGCACGCGCGGGAGACTTGCCGCGCATGCGCGACCTTCGACGCACGCGCATGAATCTTTTGACGCATGCGCGAACTTCGGCGCACGCGCGGGAGTCTTTTCGAACATACGCGAGCTACTGCGCACGCGCGGGAGACTTGCCGCGCATGCGCGACCTTCTGCGCAAGCGCGCGAGTCATTTCGTGCCAACGCGAAATTCTGTGCACGCGCGGGAGTCTTTTCGAACATACGCGAGCTACTGCGCACGCGCGGGAGACTTGCCGCGCATGCGCGACCTTCGACGCACGCGCTTGAATCTTTTGGCGCATGCGCGATCTTCGGCGCACGCGCATGAATCTTTTGGCGCATGCGCGATCTTCGGCGCACGCGCGGGAGTCTTTTCGAACATACGCGAGCTACTGCGCACGCGCGGGAGTCTTTTCGAACATGCGCGAGCTACTGCGCACGCGCGGGAGACTTGCCGCGTATGCGCGACCTTCGGCGCACGCGCATGAATCTTTTGGCGCATGCGCGACCTTCGGCGCACGCGCATGAATCTTTTGGCGCATGCGCGATCTTCAGCGCACGCGCGGGAGTCTTTTCGAACATACGCTAGCTACTGCGCACGCGCGGGAGACTTGCCGCGTATGCGCGACCTTCGGCGCACGCGCATGAATCTTTTGGCGCATGCGCGACCTTCGGCGCACGCGCGGGAGTCTTTTGGAACATACGCGAGCTACTACGCACGCGCGGGAGTCATTTCGTGCCAACGCGAACTTCTGCGCACGCGCGAAAGTCTTTTCGAACATGCGCGGGCTACTGCGCACGCGCGGGAGACTTGCCGCGCATGCGCGACCTTCGGCGCACGCGCATGAATCTTTTGGTGCATGCGCGAACTTCGGCGCACTCGCGGGAGTCTTTTCGAACATACGCGAGATACTGCGCACGCGCGGGAGTCTTTTCGAACATGCGCGAGCTACTGCTCACGCGCGGGAGTCATTTCGTGCCAACGCGAACTTCTGCGCAAACGCTAAAGTCCTGACCGCGAAATTCTCAAAATTTCCCACTCCTGACCTCGGTAGAAGAATGAAAATAAAAATTTCCAGTCCTGACCGGGAGACTCGAGTAGACTACAACAAGTACCCGCTAGTTTACCAGTCCTGACCGCGAAATTCACAAAATTTCCCACTCCTGACCGCGGTAGAAGAATGAAAATAAAAATATCCAGTCCTGACCGGGAGATTCTAGTAGTATACAACAAGTACCCGCTAGTTTATCAGTCCTGACCGCGAAATTCTAAAAATTTCCCACTCCTGACCTCGGTAGAAGAATGAAAATAAAAAGTTCCAGTCCTGACCGGCAGATTCGAGTAGAATACAACAAGTACCCGCTAGTTTACCAGTCCTGACCGCGAAATTCTAATAATTTTCCAACTCCTGACCTCGGTAGAAGAATGAAAATAAAAATTTCCAGTCCTGACCGGGAGATTCGAGTAGTGTACAACAAGTACCCGCTAGTTTACCAGTCCTGACCGCGAAATTCACAAAATTTCCCACTCCTGACCTCGGTAGAAGAATGAAAATAAAAATTTCCAGTCCTGACCGGGAGATTAGAATAGTATATCGCGAGAGCCCGCTAGTTTACCAGTCCTGACGGCGAAATTCCCAAAATTTCCAACTCCTGACCTCGGTAGAAGAATGAAAATAAAAATTTCCAGTCCTGACCGGGAGATTCGGGAAATATACAACAAGTACCCGCTAGTTTACCAGTCCTGACCGCGAAATTCTCAAAATTTCCTTCTCCTGACCTCGGTAGAAGAATGAAAATAAAAATTTCCAGTCCTGACCGGGAGAATCGAGTAGATTACAACAAGTACCCGCTAGTTTACCAGTCCTGACCGCGAAATTCTCAAAATTTCCCACTCCTGACCTCGGTAGAAGAATGAAAATAAAAAGTTCCAGTCCTGACCGGGAGATTCAAGTAGAATACAACAAGTACCCGCTAGTTTACCAGTCCTGACCACGAAATTCTAATAATTTTCCAACTCCTGACCTCGGTAGAAGAATGAAAATAAAAATTTCCAGTCCTGACCGGGAGATTCGAGTAGTATACAACAAGTACCCGCTAGTTTACCAGTCCTGACCGCGAAATTCACAAAATTTCCTTCTCCTGACCTCGGTAGAAGAATGAAAATAAAAATTTCCAGTCCTGACCGGGAGAATCGAGTATACTACAACAAGTACCCGCTAGTTTACCAGTCCTGACCGCGAAATTCTCAAAATTTCCCACTCCTGACCTCGGTAGAAGAATGAAAATAAGAAAATCCAGTCCTGACCGGGAGATTCGAGTAGAATACAACAAGTACCCGATAGTTTACCAGTCCTGACCGCGAAATTCACAAAATTTCTCACTCCTGACCGCGGTAGAATAATGAAAATTACAATTTCCAGTCCTGACCGAGAGATACGAGTAGATTGCCCCGAGTGCCCGTCAGTTTACCAGTCGTGACCGCGAAATTCTCAAAATTTCCAACTCCTGAACTCGGTAGAATAATGAAAATAAAAATTTTCAATCCTACCCGGAAGATTCGAATAGCTTACAGCGGGTGCCCGCCAGATTACCAGTCCTGACCGCGATATGCCCAAAATTTCCCAGTCCTGACCGCGAGAGAATAATGAAAAAAGAAATTCGAACCAAAACTTATAATCCAGAAATACTTTTCGGACGATTCTCTATCGATTGGTATATACCAATTTTGGTCGATTCTTTTACTTTCTTAATGAGGGACAGAAAATTTTCGCGTAAAATCCCTATCTCTGAAACCATCGGTCCTAGAGCTAAAGTCCATAGGACCGATTTTATAGGACATCTAATGGGCATTAAAAAACGTGGTATACCCTTTCGCTCTAGCACCCGCCGTTCGCCAAGGAAACGAGATTTAAACATTTGAATCGCCGTATCTCCGAAACTATAAGTCCAATCGCGAAGACGTATAGGAACTTTCTTGTTGCCGTTCCTCAATGCCGTCTATAAGGTCCTATACCCTTTCCCTCTAGCACTTACCGTTCGCCAGGGAAACGAGATTTAAACATTCGAATCGCCGTATCTCCGAAACTATAAGTCCTATCGCGACGAGGTGTAGGACCTTTCTTGTTGCCGTTCCTCAGTGCCGTCTATGAGGTCCTATAACCTTTCCCTCTAGCACTCACCGTTCGCCAGGGAAACGAGATTTAAACTTTCGAATCGCCGTATCTCCGAAACTATAAGTCCTATCGCGACGAGGTATAGGACCTTTCTTGTTGCCGTTCCTCAATGCCGTCTATGAGTTCCTACACTCTTTCCTTCTAGCACCTACCGTTCGCCAGGGAAACGAGATTTAAACTTTCGAATCGCTGTATCTCCGATACTATAAGACCTATCGCGACGAGGTATGGGACCTATTTTGTTGTTCCTAAATGCCGTCTATGAGGTCCTACACCCCTTTCTCTAGCACCCACCGTTTGCCCGAAAAACCATGATGACGTGTCACGCCTAGAGGCTATCTCCGAAATGAAATGACTTACGTCCTCGGGTCATAGGAGCTATTTTGTAGGACTCCTAGAGTACTATAATCCCGCTTTGGACCCCGAAGTTGTATCTTCAACGGTTCGAGAGATAACCGAAAATATCGATTGTCTCGGGAATCTAGTCCTACTTCGACCTCGGACCTCCAATAGAATCCGATTCGCGACCTTTCCTACACGATAGAATGATTAATTCAACGCGACCTTCTGCGCACGCGCGAAAACCTTTTCGAACATACGCGAGCTACTGCGCACGCGCGGGAGACTTGCCGCGCATGCGCGAACATCGACGCACGCGCAGGAGACTTTTGGCGCATGCGCGACCTTCGGCGCACGCGCGGGAGTCTTTTGGCGCTCAAGCGAACTTCTGCGCACGCGCGGGAGTCTTTTCGAACATACGCGAGCTACTGCGCACGCGCGGGAGACTTGCCGCGCATGCGCGACCTTCGACGCACACGCATGAATCTTTTGGCGCATGCGCGACCTTCGGCGCACGCGCGGGAGCATTTCGAACATACGCGAGCTACTGCGCACGCGCGGGAGACTTGCCGCGCATGCGCGACATTCGACGCACGCGCATGAATCTTTTGACGCATGCGCGAACTTCGGCGCACGCGCGGGAGTTTTTTCGAACATACGCGAGCTACTGCGCACGCGCGGGAGACTTGTCGCGCATGCGCGACCTTCTGCGCAAGCGCGCGAGTCATTTCGTGCCAACGCGAACTTCTGTGCACGCGCGGGAGTCTTTTCGAACATACGCGAGCTACTGCGCACGCACGGGAGACTTGCTGCGCATGCGCGACCTTCGACGCACGCGCTTGAATCTTTTGGCGCATGCGCGACCTTCGGCGCACGCGCATGAATCTTTTGGCGCATGCGCGAACTTCGGCGCACGCGCGGGAGTCTTTTCGAACATACGCGAGCTACTGCGCACGCGCGGGAGTCTTTTCGAACATGCGCGAGTTACTGCGCACGCGCGGGAGACTTGCCGCGTATGCGCGACCTTCGGCGCACGCGCATGAATCTTTTGGCGCATGCGCGACCTTCGGCGCACGCGCATGAATCTTTTGGCGCATGCGCGATCTTCCGCGCACGCGCGGGAGTCTTTTCGAACATACGCGAGCTACTGCGCACGCGCGGGAGTCATTTCGTGTCATCGCGAACTTCTGCGCATGCGCGAAAGTCTTTTCGAACATGCGCGAACTACTGCGCACTCGCGGGCGACTTGCGGCTCATGCGCGACCTTCGACGCACGCGCATGAATCTTTTGGCGCATGCGCGACCTTCGGCGCACGCGCGGGAGTCTTTTCGAACATGCGCGAGCTACTGCGCACGCGCGGGAGACATGCCGCGTATGCGCGACCTCCGACGCACACGCATGAATCTTTTGGCGCATGCGCGACCTTCGGCGATCGCGCGGGAGTCTTTTCGAACATACGCGAGCTACTGCGCACGCGCGGGAGACTTGCCGCGTATGCGCGACCTTCGACGCACGCGAATGAATCTTTTGGCGCATGCGCGACCTTCGGCGCACGCGCGGGAGTCTTTTCGAACATACGCGAGCTACTGCGCACGCGCGGGAGACTTGCCGCGCATGCGCGACCTTCGACGCACGCGCATGAATCTTTTGGCGCATGCGCGACCTTCGGCGCACGCGCATGAATCTTTTGGCGCATGCGCGATCTTCGGTGCACGCGCGGGAGTCTTTTCGAACATACGCGAGCTACTGCGCACGCGCGGGAGACTTGCCGCGCATGCGCGACCTTCGACGCACACGCATGAATCTTTTGGCGCATGCGCGACCTTCGGCGCACGCGCGGGAGCATTTCGAACATACGCGAGCTACTGCGCACGCGCGGGAGACTTGCCGCGCATGCGCGACATTCGACGCACGCGCATGAATCTTTTGACGCATGCGCGAACTTCGGCGCACGCGCGGGAGTTTTTTCGAACATACGCGAGCTACTGCGCACGCGCGGGAGACTTGTCGCGCATGCGCGACCTTCTGCGCAAGCGCGCGAGTCATTTCGTGCCAACGCGAACTTCTGTGCACGCGCGGGAGTCTTTTCGAACATACGCGAGCTACTGCGCACGCACGGGAGACTTGCTGCGCATGCGCGACCTTCGACGCACGCGCTTGAATCTTTTGGCGCATGCGCGACCTTCGGCGCACGCGCATGAATCTTTTGGCGCATGCGCGAACTTCGGCGCACGCGCGGGAGTCTTTTCGAACATACGCGAGCTACTGCGCACGCGCGGGAGTCTTTTCGAACATGCGCGAGCTACTGCGCACGCGCGGGAGACTTGCCGCGTATGCGCGACCTTCGGCGCACGCGCATGAATCTTTTGGCGCATGCGCGACCTTCGGCGCACGCGCATGAATCTTTTGGCGCATGCGCGTTCTTCCGCGCACGCGCGGGAGTCTTTTCGAACATACGCGAGCTACTGCGCACGCGCGGGAGTCATTTCGTGTCAACGCGAACTTCTGCGCATGCGCGAAAGTCTTTACGAACATGCGCGAACTACTGCGCACTCGCGGGCGACTTGCGGCTCATGCGCGACCTTCGACGCACGCGCATGAATCTTTTGGCGCATGCGCGACCTTCGGCGCACGCGCGGGAGTCTTTTCGAACATGCGCGAGCTACTGCGCACGCGCGGGAGACTTGCCGCGTATGCGCGACCTTCGACGCGCGCGAATGAATCTTTTGGCGCATGCGCGACCTTCGGCGCACGCGCGGGAGTCTTTTCGAACATACGCGAGCTACTGCGCACGCGCGGGAGACTTGCCGCGCATGCGCGACCTTCGACGCACGCGCATGAATCTTTTGGCGCATGCGCGACCTTCGGCGCACGCGCATGAATCTTTTGGCGCATGCGCGATCTTCGGCGCACGCGCGGGAGTCTTTTCGAACATACGCGAGCTACTGCGCACGCGCGGGAGTCTTTTCAGACATGCGCGAGCTACTGCGCACGCGCGGGAGACTTGCCGCGCATGCGCGACCTTCGACGCACGCGCTTGAATCTTTTGGCGCATGCGCGATCTTCGGCGCACGCGCATGAATCTTTCGGCGCATGCGCGAACTTCGGCGCACGCGCGGGAGTCTTTTCGAACATACGCGAGCTACTGCGCACGCGCGGAAGTCTTTTCGAACATGCGCGAGCTACTGCGCACGCGCGGGAGACTTGCCGCGTATGCGCGACCTTCGGCGCACGCGCATGAATCTTTTGGCGCATGCGCGACCTTCGGCGCACGCGCATGAATCTTTTGGCGCATGCGCGAACTTCGGCGCACGCGCGGGAGTCTTTTCGAACATACGCGAGCTACTGCGCACGCGCGGGAGTCTTTTCGAACATGCGCGAGCTACTGCGCACGCGCGGGAGACTTGCCGCGTATGCGCGACCTTCGGCGCACGCGCATGAATCTTTTGACGCATGCGCGAACTTCGGCGCACGCGCGGGAGTTTTTTCGAACATACGCGAGCTACTGCGCACGCGCGGGAGACTTGTCGCGCATGCGCGACCTTCTGCGCAAGCGCGCGAGTCATTTCGTGCCAACGCGAACTTCTGTGCACGCGCGGGAGTCTTTTCGAACATACGCGAGCTACTGCGCACGCACGGGAGACTTGCTGCGCATGCGCGACCTTCGACGCACGCGCTTGAATCTTTTGGCGCATGCGCGACCTTCGGCGCACGCGCATGAATCTTTTGGCGCATGCGCGAACTTCGGCGCACGCGCGGGAGTCTTTTCGAACATACGCGAGCTACTGCGCACGCGCGGGAGTCTTTTCGAACATGCGCGAGTTACTGCGCACGCGCGGGAGACTTGCCGCGTATGCGCGACCTTCGGCGCACGCGCATGAATCTTTTGGCGCATGCGCGACCTTCGGCGCACGCGCATGAATCTTTTGGCGCATGCGCGATCTTCCGCGCACGCGCGGGAGTCTTTTCGAACATACGCGAGCTACTGCGCACGCGCGGGAGTCATTTCGTGTCATCGCGAACTTCTGCGCATGCGCGAAAGTCTTTTCGAACATGCGCGAACTACTGCGCACTCGCGGGCGACTTGCGGCTCATGCGCGACCTTCGACGCACGCGCATGAATCTTTTGGCGCATGCGCGACCTTCGGCGCACGCGCGGGAGTCTTTTCGAACATGCGCGAGCTACTGCGCACGCGCGGGAGACATGCCGCGTATGCGCGACCTCCGACGCACACGCATGAATCTTTTGGCGCATGCGCGACCTTCGGCGATCGCGCGGGAGTCTTTTCGAACATACGCGAGCTACTGCGCACGCGCGGGAGACTTGCCGCGTATGCGCGACCTTCGACGCACGCGAATGAATCTTTTGGCGCATGCGCGACCTTCGGCGCACGCGCGGGAGTCTTTTCGAACATACGCGAGCTACTGCGCACGCGCGGGAGACTTGCCGCGCATGCGCGACCTTCGACGCACGCGCATGAATCTTTTGGCGCATGCGCGACCTTCGGCGCACGCGCATGAATCTTTTGGCGCATGCGCGATCTTCGGTGCACGCGCGGGAGTCTTTTCGAACATACGCGAGCTACTGCGCACGCGCGGGAGACTTGCCGCGCATGCGCGACCTTCGACGCACACGCATGAATCTTTTGGCGCATGCGCGACCTTCGGCGCACGCGCGGGAGCATTTCGAACATACGCGAGCTACTGCGCACGCGCGGGAGACTTGCCGCGCATGCGCGACATTCGACGCACGCGCATGAATCTTTTGACGCATGCGCGAACTTCGGCGCACGCGCGGGAGTTTTTTCGAACATACGCGAGCTACTGCGCACGCGCGGGAGACTTGTCGCGCATGCGCGACCTTCTGCGCAAGCGCGCGAGTCATTTCGTGCCAACGCGAAATTCTGTGCACGCGCGGGAGTCTTTTCGAACATACGCGAGCTACTGCGCACGCACGGGAGACTTGCTGCGCATGCGCGACCTTCGACGCACGCGCTTGAATCTTTTGGCGCATGCGCGACCTTCGGCGCACGCGCATGAATCTTTTGGCGCATGCGCGAACTTCGGCGCACGCGCGGGAGTCTTTTCGAACATACGCGAGCTACTGCGCACGCGCGGGAGTCTTTTCGAACATGCGCGAGCTACTGCGCACGCGCGGGAGACTTGCCGCGTATGCGCGACCTTCGGCGCACGCGCATGAATCTTTTGGCGCATGCGCGACCTTCGGCGCACGCGCATGAATCTTTTGGCGCATGCGCGTTCTTCCGCGCACGCGCGGGAGTCTTTTCGAACATACGCGAGCTACTGCGCACGCGCGGGAGTCATTTCGTGTCAACGCGAACTTCTGCGCATGCGCGAAAGTCTTTACGAACATGCGCGAACTACTGCGCACTCGCGGGCGACTTGCGGCTCATGCGCGACCTTCGACGCACGCGCATGAATCTTTTGGCGCATGCGCGACCTTCGGCGCACGCGCGGGAGTCTTTTCGAACATGCGCGAGCTACTGCGCACGCGCGGGAGACTTGCCGCGTATGCGCGACCTTCGACGCGCGCGAATGAATCTTTTGGCGCATGCGCGACCTTCGGCGCACGCGCGGGAGTCTTTTCGAACATACGCGAGCTACTGCGCACGCGCCGGAGACTTGCCGCGCATGCGCGACCTTCGACGCACGCGCATGAATCTTTTGGCGCATGCGCGACCTTCGGCGCACGCGCATGAATCTTTTGGCGCATGCGCGATCTTCGGCGCACGCGCGGGAGTCTTTTCGAAAATACGCGAGCTACTGCGCACGCGCGGGAGTCTTTTCAGACATGCGCGAGCTACTGCGCACGCGCGGGAGACTTGCCGCTCATGCGCGACCTTCGACGCACACGCATGATCTTTTGGCACATGCGCAAAATTCAGCGCACGCGCGGAAGTCTTTTCGAACATACGCGAGCTACTGCGCACGCGCGGGAGACTTGCCGCGCATGCGCGACCTTCTGCGCTAGCGCGCGAGTCATTTCGTTCCAACACGAACTTCTGCGCACGCGCGAAAGTCTTTTCGAACATGCGCGAGCTACTGCTCACGCGCGGGAGTCATTTCGTGCCAACGCGAACTTCTGCGCAGGCACGAAAGTCTTTCCGAACATGCGCGAGCTACTGCGCACGCGCGGGAGACATGCCGCGCATGCGCGACTTTCGACGCACGCGCATGAATCTTCTGGCGCATGCGCGACCTTCGGCGCACGCGCGGGAGTCTTTTCGAACATACGCTAGCTACTGCGCACGCGCGGGAGACTTGCCGCGCATGCGCGACCTTCGACGCACGCGCATGAATCTTTTGGCGCATGCGCGAATATCGGCGCACGCGCATGAATCTTTTGGCGCATGCGCGATCTTCGGCGCACGCGCGGGAGTCTTTTCGAACATACGCTAGCTACTACGCACGCGCGGGAGTCTTTTCGAACATGCGCGAGCTACTGCGCACGCGCGGGAGTCTTTTCGAACATGCGCGAGCTACTGCGCACGCGCGGGAGACTTGCCGCGTATGCGCGACCTTCGGCGCACGCGCATGAATCTTTTGGCGCATGCGCGACCTTCGGCGCACGCGCGGGAGTCTTTTCGAACATACGCGAGCTACTGCGCACGCGCGGGAGACTTGCCGCGCATGCGCGACCTTCGACGCACGCGCATGAATCTTTTGACGCATGCGCGAACTTCGGCGCACGCGCGGGAGTCTTTTCGAACATACGCGAGCTACTGCGCACGCGCGGGAGACTTGCCGCGCATGCGCGACCTTCTGCGCAAGCGCGCGAGTCATTTCGTGCCAACGCGAAATTCTGTGCACGCGCGGGAGTATTTTCGAACATACGCGAGCTACTGCGCACGCGCGGGAGACTTGCCGCGCATGCGCGACCTTCGACGCACGCGCTTGAATCTTTTGGCGCATGCGCGATCTTCGGCGCACGCGCATGAATCTTTTGGCGCATGCGCGATCTTCGGCGCACGCGCGGGAGTCTTTTCGAACATGCGCGAGCTACTGCGCACGCGCGGGAGTCTTTTCGAACATGCGCGAGCTACTGCGCACGCGCGGGAGACTTGCCGCTCATGCGCGACCTTCGACGCACACGAATGAATCTTTTGGCGCATGCGCGACCTTCGGCGCACGCGCGGGAGTCTTTTCGAACATACGCGAGCTACTGCGCACGCGCGGGAGACTTGCCGCGCATGCGCGACCTTCGACGCACGCGCATGAATCTTTTGGCGCATGCGCGACCTTCGGCGCACGCGCATGAATCTTTTGGCGCATGCGCGATCTTCGGCGCACGCGCGGGAGTCTTTTCGAACATACGCGAGCTACTGCGCACGCGCGGGAGTCTTTTCAGACATGCGCGAGCTACTGCGCACGCGCGGGAGACTTGCCGCTCATGCGCGACCTTCGACGCACACGCATGATCTTTTGGCACATGCGCAAAATTCAGCGCACGCGCGGAAGTCTTTTCGAACATACGCGAGCTACTGCGCACGCGCGGGAGACTTGCCGCGCATGCGCGACCTTCTGCGCTAGCGCGCGAGTCATTTCGTGCCAACACGAACTTCTGCGCACGCGCGAAAGTCTTTTCGAACATGCGCGAGCTACTGCTCACGCGCGGGAGTCATTTCGTGCCAACGCGAACTTCTGCGCAGGCACGAAAGTCTTTCCGAACATGCGCGAGCTACTGCGCACGCGCGGGAGACATGCCGCGCATGCGCGACCTTCGACGCACGCGCATGAATCTTCTGGCGCATGCGCGACCTTCGGCGCACGCGCGGGAGTCTTTTCGAACATACGCTAGCTACTGCGCACGCGCGGGAGACTTGCCGCGCATGCGCGACCTTCGACGCACGCGCATGAATCTTTTGGCGCATGCGCGAATATCGGCGCACGCGCATGAATCTTTTGGCGCATGCGCGATCTTCGGCGCACGCGCGGGAGTCTTTTCGAACATACGCTAGCTACTACGCACGCGCGGGAGTCTTTTCGAACATGCGCGAGCTACTGCGCACGCGCGGGAGTCTTTTCGAACATGCGCGAGCTACTGCGCACGCGCGAGAGACTTGCCGCGTATGCGCGACCTTCGGCGCACGCGCATGAATCTTTTGGCGCATGCGCGATCTTCGGCGCACGCGCGGGAGTCTTTTCGAACATACGCGAGCTACTGCGCACGCGCGGGAGTCTTTTCAGACATGCGCGAGCTACTGCGCACGCGCGGGAGACTTGCCGCTCATGCGCGACCTTCGACGCACACGCATGATCTTTTGGCACATGCGCAAAATTCAGCGCACGCGCGGAAGTCTTTTCGAACATACGCGAGCTACTGCGCACGCGCGGGAGACTTGCCGCGCATGCGCGACCTTCTGCGCTAGCGCGCGAGTCATTTCGTGCCAACACGAACTTCTGCGCACGCGCGAAAGTCTTTTCGAACATGCGCGAGCTACTGCTCACGCGCGGGAGTCATTTCGTGCCAACGCGAACTTCTGCGCAAACGCTAAAGTCCTGACCGCGAAATTCTCAAAATTTCCCACTCCTGACCTCGGTAGAAGAATGAAAATAAAAATTTCCAGTCCTGACCGGGAGACTCGAGTAGACTACAACAAGTACCCGCTAGTTTACCAGTCCTGACCGCGAAATTCACAAAATTTCCCACTCCTGACCGCGGTAGAAGAATGAAAATAAAAATATCCAGTCCTGACCGGGAGATTCTAGTAGTATACAACAAGTACCCGCTAGTTTATCAGTCCTGACCGCGAAATTCTAATTCTAAAAAAATTTCCCACTCCTGACCTCGGTAGAAGAATGAAAATAAAAAGTTCCAGTCCTGACCGGCAGATTCGAGTAGAATACAACAAGTACCCGCTAGTTTACCAGTCCTGACCGCGAAATTCTAATAATTTTCCAACTCCTGACCTCGGTAGAAGAATGAAAATAAAAATTTCCAGTTCTGACCGGGAGATTCGAGTAGTATACAACAAGTACCCGCTAGTTTACCAGTCCTGACCGCGAAATTCACAAAATTTCCCACTCCTGACCTCGGTAGAAGAATGAAAATAAAAATTTCCAGTCCTGACCGGGAGACTCGAGTAGACTACAACAAGTACCCGCTAGTTTACCAGTCCTGACCGCGAAATTCACAAAATTTCCCAGGTTAGGTTAGGTTAGGTTAGGTTAGGTTAGGTTAGGTTAGGTTAGGTTAGGTTAGGTTAGGTTCTTCTCCGACGCGAGCCACCTTGACGTGGTGGAGAGGCTTAGGCCGCCCCGGGTCTCCGGGCCCATCGGGCTCCCCGCTTCGACACCTAGGTGTCGGGGGGAGTCCGGTGGGTCCTTCGGGCCCCCACTTCGACACTTTCGTGTCGGGGGGGCCCGGGGGCCCGTGGCGGCTGACCAAGAGCTCGCATTGCACTTCCCTCCTCGAAAGGGGAGGAAGGGGGGTTCCGCTCCCTCCGGGCGCCTTGGCCCGATGCGGATAGGGGATGGCAAACCCTGACTTCAAATGCCCGGCCCACCGAGTGCCGTTAGGGGCGGGAAAACGCCCCGACTCATTTCTTTTCTCTCCTCTCTTTCTATTCTTTTTCTTTTTGATCCCTTCAACCTTTACCTTTGTTCCTTTCTAACTCCTGTGCTATGGATGAATGTTGTGTGAATGTGTGTGTGGCGCGCCTTGCGCTTCCCTCCCTATCCTAATCTCCATCCTATCTTCCCGTCCCATTGTCCCATGATTCCCCCTCTTTAGCTCTGGGGTGGCTCCCCTCTGTCCAACAGCCAAAACTAAAAACACCATGGCAGACGAAAGAAAAGAAGAAACGTTTACTACCATAGTGGGCATCGGATCCCACAGTGGTGGGCAGTTGGGGGGTGTGGACCCTGCTCCCCTTCGGTCCTCATCTGACGAAGGGCCAACCACTGGCTTAAATGCGGGGCTGGTGGAGAATGTGGCTACCGCATCTACATCACTAGGAAAGGAAGAGATAGGTGCAACAACCATGAGTCGTACCAACAGTTATGAAGACGTTGCGATGATGGATGATTCCACTCAATATAAAGAGAAAGGACAGACATATACGGATGAATCTGGCGACGACACGATCAGTTATGATGATACGGCTAGTAACGCTTCATCTATGAAGTCGTATAAGTCCTCTACGTTATCACGTTCCAATAGACCGAAAGTGAAAGCGAGATCGAAAAGAAAGATAGAGAATACAGAAGAGAAAGAGGAAACAAAGAAAAGGAAACAACAGGAAGAAGAAAATGGATTTAAAGAGCCAAAGAGGAAAGTTAAAAAAGAGATAAAGATAAATGAATTACCGAAAGAGACAGGAAAAGGAGAAGAAGAATTAAAAAGCTACACAATAGAAGATCTAAAAAAGATGGCTTTAGAGTGGCTTAGTCATATTGAACTCGTGAGAAGCAAGTGTAGTAATTTACATGGAGTCATCAGTAGCATCATTAAAGATCGTGTATTCAGTGTTCGAGAAATTGTAACATGTATAGCAGACAGGTCAGAATCTAAAGGTGATGTGGCATATGAGAAAGCACAAAATGATAAGTTGCTAGCTAGGATCAAGTGTTATGCGAGGGAAGAAGAAAAATGGAAAGAAGAAAAGAAAAGACTTTTGGAAGAACTCCAAGCTGTGAAAGCAAGCAATGAATGTCTGGAAATGCAAAAATGGAATTTAGATAGGAATAAATCAATAAATGCAGGCATCCCTAAAGATCTAATAACATCGACACAGGTAGCATCAGAGTGTAGAGATCTGTCAACAAATGCGAAGCGGGACATAGAAGTCTATAATAAAGAATACCCCGCATTGAGACCAGCACTACAAGGAGGCTACAAAGATTTGGATACAGGAGAAATAATCCCTATTACAGGAAAGAGTCAAAACAAGGAAAAAAGGACAAAAGATAAGAAAGAAGAAGAATTGGAGAAGATTAACAGAGAAATGAGAAAGCTAAATTTGAGGAGAAATCGGCTGGAAAAAGAGAGGACAGAAGAAACAGTAACGGAGGGAGAGACAGAAATTGAAATTGAGATAGAGGATACAAACAAAAAGAGAGGGAAGCCTCGTGTGATCAGTAATATCCAGATACGTCCACCTGGATATCCTGGACCCAAGGAGGATGCTCGGTTAAAAGATACAAAGACAGAATATAGACAGACAAAAGGAGAAGAACAGGAATGGGAAATAGTAAATAGAAATAAGAAGAAAAAAGAGAATAGACAAAAAGGAAGGAAGAATGCTCAATCGCGAGAAAGAGCTGAGAACGCTAAGGCACAAACTCAGTCGCAGCGTATAAGGAAGTCACCTCGCACGGCTGCAGTTGCAATCACGGTACGAGAAGGAATATCCTATGCGGATATATTACGTAAAGCAAAGACGGAAATATCTCTACCGGAAATAGGTATAAGTTCCTCGAGAATCCGGAAAGGAGTTAACGGTGGCTTGATCATTGAGATTCCCGGCGAAGGAAATGTAGAAAAGGCTAAGACTTTAGCACATAAATTAAAGGAAATTATGCCCGAAGTTAAGGTAACGAGACCCACTGTGAAAGCAGACATGAGAATAGCTGGACTTGATGATTCCACGACAAAAGATGAAGTGCAAATTATCGTGGCAGAAAAAGGTGACTGCATGTTAGATGATGTAAAGATTAGTGAAATCAGATGGATGCCCAATGGGCTTGGTACGGTGTGGCTACAATGTCCAGTGGGCGCTGCCAATCGAATTATAGAAAAAGAAAATGGTAAGCTAAAGATTGGATGGACAGTTGCGAAGGCTGTAATCCTTGCTCCGAAACCACTCCAATGCTATCGGTGCTGGAACTTTGGCCATGTGCGATTTTCATGCACTTCCAAAGTTGACAGGACTGGTCATTGTTATCGATGTGGGAGTGATATGCACAAGATCTCACAATGTCAAGAAAGAGTACCGAAATGTATACTATGCGCAGAAAATGGACGCAAAGATGATCATAGACTTGGATCTAGACTCTGTAGTGTAGATAGAAACCCCCCTCGAGGTAGACCACTACCTAGAATCCGCAAAGAAGAAATAGGAATAAGGAAAGAAAAACAAGGAAAGGAAGAGATAGGTATAAAAGATGTGCCGGATCGGAGGACTACGGCTGAAAACATGGACACTGATGAAGCCGTGGAATTATAAAATACTGCAATGCAATATTAATCATTGTTGGGATGCTCATCATCTTTTACAACAATATATGGTGGAGCAGGATGTTGCTATTGCAATTATTGCGGAACCGGTACATATTTCTGAGAATTGGATTTGTAGCACGGATGAAAAGGCTGCGATTTGTTGGAAGCCTAAGATATTAAGAACAAGAGGAAGAATAGTCACGAGTGGTGAAGGATATGTGGCGCTAAAATTTGATGACACTATAATATTTTCGTGTTATATCTCTCCCAATCGGAATATACAAGAATTTGAGGAGTATGTAGATAATATAGATTATGAGGTTAAAAGATTAAAACCGGCTAATTTCTTAATCTGCGGAGATTTTAACTCTAAAGCGAGAACATGGGGATCTCGTTACACAGATTTGAGGGGCACATATCTGGAAGACTGGGCATTCGCTAACGAGCTTACAATAGCAAATGTAGGGAATGTGCCTACGTGCGTGAGAGAACAAGGTGAATCTCATATAGACATCACATGGGTTTCGACGAATTATATACACTATATACACGATTGGAAGGTTAGAGAGGACATGATGTCCTTCTCAGATCATTACTATATTGAGTTCTATATAGGTAAAAAATCTACAGATATTGGACAGCAAGGAGGAGATAGTAATTTTAACTCCAATGCTAGGTCCAGTCAAAGGTTTCCTAGATGGAAATGTACAGACGTAGATGAAGACATCATGAGAGAAGTTATAGAATGGCATTGTGATACTAAACAATTCGATGAGAACAGTGAGGTTAATGAGATAGCGACATGGATTAGACAAACAATGACAGAAGCGTCAGATGCTGTAATGAAAAGAATTAGAAATCCTCCCAAAAAGAAGCAGGTCTATTGGTGGAATAAAGAAATAAGTGAAGCGAGAAAAGCATGCATCCGGAGTAGAAGACTCTGGACTAGAGCTAAAAGGAAAGAAAAGAAAAGAAAAGAGAATGCGGAAGAGATAGTAAGAAGTCAAAATATGTATAAGCTAAAGAAAAAAGAGCTATCTAAATTAATTTATACAGCTAAAAGAGACGCTTGGAATACTCTAATAAAAGAAATAGACGATGATCCTTGGGGCACCCCATATAAAATGGTTATGGGTAAGTTACGCTCATCTGCCCCCGGAATCACAGAAATCTTAGATGAATCAGACTTAAATAAGTTAATAATTGAATTATTTCCTAAAAATAAAAAGAAAGAAAACGGAATTGACATAAGAATCGACGATTGGCAAGAAGAGTGGGACGTGTCAATTGCGGAAGTGTACCATGTAATCAAAAGAAGGCCCATCTCTACAGTTGCACCAGGGCCGGATGGTATCACGAATAAAATATGGAGGATGGTCCCTGAGAAAATGTTAAAAGAATTAGCTAATCTGTACACGTTATGCCTTAGGGAAGGTAAATATCCGACAATATGGAAAACAGCAAAGTTAGTATTAATTCCTAAAGGAGGAGAAACTCAAGACGGACTGCCAAAAGCTAGGCCAATCTGCCTACTTGATGAAGTAGGGAAGTCATTCGAACGTATTATTGCGAACCGCATGCATGAATGGATGGCGAAAAGACAAGAAGAACGGTTCTGGACTCTTTCTAAAAATCAGTTCGGCTTCAAGCAAAACAGCTCGACATTAGACGCTGTACTCAAAGTCATTCGATTCATAGAAGAAGAAAACAACAGCGGGAACTGCGTAATAGCAGTTAGTCTTGATATAAGAAATGCCTTTAATAGCATCCCGTGGAGGCATATTAGGAAAGCGTTACTACGAAAAAGATTTCCGAGGCATATACGTAGAATATTATATAATTATCTATCAGATAGGAAAATTGAATATATAAATAAAAAAGGAGAAATCAAAGCATGTGATGTCACAGCAGGTGTTCCTCAAGGTTCGGTCCTTGGACCATTATTATGGAATTTAGCGTACGATACTGTGTTACGCGTTGAAAAGGAGACTGGCTGTGATATCATATGCTACGCAGATGATACATTGATTCTTGCATCTGCGGAATCTTACGAGAATACACTAACTAAAATGGGTATACAAGTAGAAAGAGTTATGTACAGGATTAAAGAACTAAATCTAGAGGTGTCGGTGGAGAAAACAGAAGCAATTGCGTTTCTGGGAAGAAATAAGAGGTCTCTAAGGAATCCATCAATAGTGATCGATGGCATAAGTGTTCCAATTAAAACGAACATTAAGTATTTAGGTATCATCCTAGATAATTCTCTTAGTTTCAAAGATCATTTTCAGTATATTGGAGTCAAAATAAATAAAGTAATAAGAGCATTGAGTAAATTACTTCCGAATTTACGGGGACCACACGAGGCCAAACGAAGGTTATATGCAAACATAGTGCTGTCGATCGCTATGTATGGGGCCCCAATATGGAGCAAGAAATTGAGAAAATCCGTGGTCTCTCAAAGGTTGCTAAATCAGCTGCAGCGGAAGATTGCCATACGAATAATTGCAGGATATCGTACAGTATCCTTTGATGTTGCGGTAATATTGGCACGAACACCACCATGGTTATATATGGCTGAAATGTACACGAACATTTATTACCGAGTTAAGGAATTAAAAGACAATGATGATTGGTCTCTAGATCAAGAGAAAAGAATAAAGAATGAAGAGAGAAATAATATGTTACAAAAGTGGAAAGAGACATTAGAAAAACCGAAGTTACCCGGTGAGAAATTACGAAGAGCAATAGCTGCAGCATTCGGTCCATGGATCAATCGATCATTTGGAGGAATTCAATTCCACCTGACTCAGCTGCTCACGAATCATGGTTGTTTTGGAAAATTTTTGTACAGAATTCGGAAAACGGATACAATGCAGTGTATGCATTGTATTGATGACACGATAAATATAGACACGGCAGAGCATACTATGTTCAATTGCAGCGGCTGGGAACAAGAAAGGGATGAAATGAAAAGAGTGATTGGTGAGGTTAACACCTTGGAAGAGATTATAGATAGAATCTGTAAAAGCAAAGAAAATTGGCTGGCTATATGCAAATTCGCTGAAAATGTAATGAAAGTAAAAGAAGAAAATGAGAGGGAAAAGGAAAGACAAGAAGAGAGAGAAAGAAGAAGAAATGAGAGATGACAATAGTAATTACAAGCTACGGAGAATAGTTTGGAACTATTCACAGTATAGTAGAGTCAGTAGCGCACGATGCGTAAATAGGACTCGACCGGCGGTAGTCGGTAGTATGAATGATTTGGTAGAAGAGAAGCGGAATCAGGAGGAGCGTTAGGTACGCAAGTTAGGCCAGGCCCGAGGAAGTAATGTTAAAACGGTTCCCTCGAGCCTAGAGCTAAGAAGGAGGCCCAATACCATCGGGCCTCACGGGGGGTGGGTTTAGCTGGTAGTCGGGACCATCTGTCCCGGAGTCCAGCACTACCCGGGGGGCCGTCCCCTGGGTGTGCGTAAATGCATTCCCACCTCCCTCCCCGGATGGTAAAAAAAAAAAAAAAAAAAAAAAAAGGTTAGGTTAGGTTAGGTTAGGTTAGGTTAGGTTAGGTTAGGTTAGGTTAGGTTAGGTTAGGTTAGGTTAGGTTAGGTTAGGTTCCCCCCCGTGGGCAGACGGGCCGTTTATTGGTGGACGGAGGAAATCGCCGAGCTGCGGCGCTCCTCCGTCCAGGCCCGGCGTACGCTCTCCCGGCTCCCACGCAACGCGGGAGAGAGAGCGAAGGAAGACGCCCTGGCCGCCTATAGGGTAGCGAGATGCGCCCTTAGCCGAGCCATCAGGAAGTCAAGGGCAACATGTTGGAGCGAATTACTCAAGTCGCTCAACACGGACCCATGGGGGCGCGCATACAAGATAGTTCTGAGCAAACACAGAGCTTGGGCGCCCCCTGTGACGCAGTCCCTGGAAGACCACATCCTCCGCAGAGTAGTGGACACCCTCTTCCCCCAACAGGTGGAGGGGTCCACGCTAGAATGGGGTCCAAACCTCGATGGGCCCCACGAAATAGGGGAGGATGTGGAGATAACCGGGGGCGAAGTCATCCGGGCCGTCCGGCGCATTGGGTCGCGCAAAGCACCTGGGCCGGACGGGGTACCCGGAAAGATATGGGTCCGGGCCCTTGGCTTCCTTGGTGAGCGCCTGAGGCACATATATAACGAGTGCCTCAGGCAAGGGGTGTTCCCCCCCCAGTGGAAGAAGGCCAAGTTGGTCCTTCTTCCTAAAGAAGGCAGGGAACCAGGCACTCCGTCGGGTTACAGACCGATTTGTTTGCTGGACGAGGTAGGGAAGATCCTGGAAAGGATCATTGCTACCCGCCTCGTCCAGCATTTGTCCCGGGAAGGAATGGATCTCCACGAGGAGCAATATGGCTTCCGGGAGGGAAGATCAACGATCGACGCGATCAAACGCGTCAGGTCCCTCTCGGAAGCCGCGATAGAGGGGGGTGGGGTGTGCATGGCGGTGTCATTAGACATCGCCAATGCGTTTAACACCCTGCCCTGGGATTGTGTCGGGGACGCCCTCCAGAGGAGAGGGGTCCCTCGCTACCTCGTGGGGATCATCCGCAGTTATTTCCGGGACAGAACGCTGGAGTATGTCGGGTCCGACATGCTCTGGCATCGACGGAGTGTTCTGTGCGGGGTCCCGCAGGGGTCGGTACTAGGCCCTCTGCTATGGGACCTCGCTTACGATAGGGTTCTCTGCCTGCCCCTCCCCCGAGGCTGCCACGCCATCTGCTATGCAGATGACACGCTCGTGGTGGCCGAGGGGGAGAGCTGGGGGGACACCGCGGCCAGGGCGGAAGCCGCGACAGCGTGCGTGGTGCGGGGTGTACAAGACATGGGTCTCAAGGTGGCGGCCAGCAAAACGGAGGCGATGTATTTCTATAGTCGCGCCTCCGGGGTGCCACCTGAGACCCGTATCCGAGTAGGAGGAGCCTCCATCCTGGTGGGAGACCGAGTAAAATACCTCGGCCTCCTACTGGATGGTCGGTGGAGCTTTGGGCACCATTTCAGTGCCCTTACCCCCAAGGTCGAGCGGGTGTCGGCTGCGTTGGGTCGACTCTTGCCGAACCTTGGGGGTCCGGATGGCCGTGTCCGCCGCATGTATGTGGGGACGGTAAACTCGGTGGCCCTATATGGGGCGCCCATATGGGCGAAGGATCTCGCAGCCATGCGTAGCGCAAAGGATGCACTCAGGCGAGTGCAGCGCACCATGGCTGCGAGGGTGACAAGGGCTTACCGGACCGTCTCTCACGCGGCGGTCACAGTAATTGCGGGCTGGCCACCCCTGGAGTTTCTCGCGCAAATGTATGCCGATATGTACTGGCGAGAGCGAGAGCTCCGGGGTGGCCCTGGCGGAAGGAAATTGCCGGCCCGCATAAAAAGGGTCATCCGGCTCCACGCCCGGCGGTCTCTCATGGAGAGGTGGGACGCCCACCTCTCTGACCCAAATACAGCGGGTCAAAGAACCGTCGGGGCCATCCGGCCCTGTCTGGCAGAATGGGCAGACAGGGCCCAGGGGGAGGCTACCTATAGGTTGACACAGGTGCTCACCGGACACGGTTGTTTCGGTGAGTACCTGTGTCGAATTAAGAAAGAGAACACCCCGCACTGCCATCACTGCGGGGCAGCTAATGACACGGCGCAGCACACCCTGGCCGAATGCCCGGCCTGGGAGGTGCTGCGCCAAGAACTCATCGGGAAGGTGGGTGCTGACCTCTCGCTGCCGGCACTGGTGCAAAGTATGGCCGGCAGCGGAGAGATTTGGAAGGCCGTCGCCTCCTTCTGTGAGTCTGTCATGCTCCAGAAGGAGGTGGCGGAACGGGTGCGCCGCCAAGAAGAGGCGGCAGCGGAGGCGATTGCCGCGGCGGCGGCCGCGGCTGGCGCTCAAAGTAGCGACGATGAGGAGGAGGAGGACGCGGATGAGAGCGTCGAGGAGGAGAGTGCGGGTGAGGGAGAGACAGAAGACGGGGACGGGTGGGAGACACCCACACCCCCGGCCTCTCCCCCCCCGCGGGCTGCAGGAGCAGGACGACGGAGGTGCCGGAGGAGGCCTTCGTCTCCCCAGTCGGGGAGATGACATTAAGGGGGGAGAGATGCTGTGGCCGCGACAATAGCGGTCACACAGGCACGCTTCTCCCCCTCTGACCTCCTCCGGACGGATGTGATGACATACGGGATGGCGAGGAGGGAGTGGTGGGGCTTAGACCCTCCCTCCCTCCTCAGAGTCGTAACTGACGGCTCAGTACAAGAGAGGAGAGGGGACACATCAATCCCCCTCTCCTCTACCAAGTAATGGAAAGGAAGAAGTAGTTGGGGGGAGGAAGGAAACATCTTCCTTCCCTCCCCCCGACCGGAATACGCAGGCCGCCAGTAAAGGCGGCTGATGCGATTCCCTCGGGACCTGATCGTCGCGGGCGGGGGCCCGCGGCGGTCCGTTCAAGGTCCCCGAGGAAGGTGGGTGAATGGCGTGGCCCCATTCACCCGCAGAAGGGAAGTGGAGAGGGGAGGGAGACATATTGCCCTCCCCTCGGGATGGAGACCCAATGGCAGCCAAACGCCATTGGGTCGTAAGCGCGGAGGGGAACCACAGCTGGGGATGCAGAAGTATTGCATCAGCGAGTTCCTGGTCCCCACCTGCCCCTCCAAACGCGCGGAAGGCCACCTCGGGGGTTTTTAGTGGGTATACCGGCAGTATAGCCGGGACTCCCACATAACCCTCGCTTCTCCCCCGAGAAGTGAGGGTATCCATAAAGGATTTCCCCCGAGTTACCAAAAAAAAAAAAAAAAAAAAAGGTTCCCCCCCGTGGGCGCCACCTTGTCGTGGTGGGGGGGCTTAAGGGGTTCTCGGTCCCCTGGGGCGGTTCAGTTGGTCATAGACCGCTGTTCCGGCCTGGGGGGGCGGGGCCCCGAACTAAGAGCGTCCAAAAAAGAGGAATATGATATGCACTCTACAAAGCGCGGATCATTACCGGCCCAGGGGTCCTCGGAGCCCCAGGGCCCGGCGGGTGTGGGGGGTACCGTCCCGGCTCCTCCCCCGTCGTCATCTGACGACGGGCTACCCTCGGTGTCTGGGGTGGGCACCGGGGGCGAAAGGACGACCGCCCCCTTATCAGAATTGCTTTTGAGCCTTGTTCTGCGCCTCGAGATCCCTATGGCACGGCTTTGCGAGGGCAAAGCACGGGCTTTGAGGTGGGACAAATTCATGGAGGATCCATCTGAATGGGATGAGGACGAGGAATGGAGTGATGAGTATGTGGATACGGACTGGTACCGTAAAATCCACAAACATATTCGTCAATCACTCAACCGTTTTGGGTTGGTGCACGGGGAGATCGATAAGATTAGGGGGGAACTTGCTTCCCTGTGCGCTAACCCGTATACCTGGAGGTGTACAGCCTGTGCTGATAGGGAGTTTCCCTCCTTACCTATTGGTAGGGTGGAGGTTGGAGTCGGTCCCGGCCCCGGGATTCGTTCTCCACCGAAGCGGAGTGTCCGGTCGGGGACGGACCCCGGTCCCGTCAAATATTTGGTGGGCCGGGGTTCGTCTCCGATCAGACTTGGTGTAGATGCGGCTACTTCTCCCTTGCCCTATGAGACGAGGGAGCGGTTTACGCAGACGGAGTTTGCTGGGGACATGGATGCGCCTGTCGGCTTTGGACCCCGTTTACGGGTGAGGAGCCGGGGGGTGCAAACTGATCCTTGGCCGGAAGAGCGCATGAGCTCTTCCTCAGCGGAGAATAAGGGGGCCTGTCCAGCTATAGTTGGACCAATGGGTCCCCGTTCATATGCGGCAGCGATAGTCGGGGGTCCGGCCCCGGCTCCTGGGGTTGTTCTTCGGGTGCCGGGTGCTGAGCCTATTAGACTGAGCTGGAGTGGAGTTGGGGACCTCCAGATAGAGGTCCCCGGTACGGGAGCCTCATTGCCCCCCCCGGGACCTGTCCCGGTGGGGGGGGAGGGGTCTCCGTCCAGGAAGGAGGGACGTACACCCGGGTGGGTGAAACGGCGTGTGGGCCGCCCTTCGGCGGTTCTGCCAAGTGAGGGGCCGCCGCGATGTTATATCTGCCTGGAGGTGGGACATACGGCGGCCCAGTGTGGTGGGGCGGTTGATAGGAGTGGGCGCTGCTACAGATGCGGGGCCCGCTCCCATAAACTGAGGAGCTGCCGGGCTCCCCCGACGTGTCCTCTGTGTAGGGACGTCGGGCGTCCGGCGGACCATGTGTTGGGGGAGAAGGGCTGTATGCCCTCTCTCCCGGTGCGTTGGCGGAGGGGAGTGGGGGGGGCCCCATTAAGTCCGGGTGCGGGCGCGGGGCTTCCTCCCACTAAGCGGAGCGGAGAGAAAGGAGTTAAGGGGTCGCGTGTGGGCTCCTCGGGTTCTTCCCCCTTGAGTGGGGGGGAATCGGGGGGTTCGCTGGAGGACCCCATTGCCGCTGCCTCTCCCGGGGATCCTCCCTGGGAGATGGCGGGCGGCAGGAGGAGGGGAAAGGGCCCTCGGCTCAAGGGTCGGGGGACCCCCCCCTCCTCCGTGAAGGGAGGGGCTGTTGGGGGTGGGTCCGGGACCGTTGGGGAGACGGATTCCTCCTCTGGCAGTCCTTCCGAGAGAGGGGGCGGTGGACCTTAAAGTCCACTGCCGAAGCTGCGGGGCCCCGTGTGGGAAACGGGGTCCATCACGCGGCTAGTGGTTGGGGGTGGCAGGGTTAAGTGACTCGCCCTGTCACCCGTCGGGGCGAACATCTGCCCCGACACGGAGGGGACCTCTCTTTTCCTTGGAAGAGAGAGGTCTTGCGTGCTTGGGGGGGGGCCGCGGACGAGTGCGAAAGCGATCCCGTGGCCCTCCCTCCTGTGCGCGGAAGGAGACAACCAAGGGGTTTTAGCGGGTAGTCGGGTATATATTTATACCCGGAGTCCCGCATACCCCCCGTCAGTCCCAGCTGGCGGGGGGATGCGTAAATGCATTTCCCCTTGTAAAAAAAAAAAAAAAAAAAAAAAAAAAAAAAAAAAAAAAAAAGGTTAGGTTAGGTTAGGTTAGGTTAGGTTAGGTTTGGCGGAGAAGCTTATACTTCCGGATTCCGATGAAATTATCCCGGGGGCGAAAATGCCTCTCGGGATGTTTTCGGTGGATGACGGTTGTTAAACTAAGAGTCTGCATTGCACTTCCCTCCCCGGAAGGGGAGGATGGGAGGCTCCGCTCCTTCCGGGCACTCTGGCCCAAAGCGGATACGGGAAGGAAAACCCGGAAACCAAACCCGGCATTTCGGAAGTCGTTGACGGGTGGGAGAACACCCAGTTCCTCTTCTCTCTTCTTTAGATCTCTTTCTGTCGTAGAAATCATCGTAGCTTGTCCTATTTTATTTTATTTTACTTTATTTTGTTTTATTTTATTTCATCTTGTTTTATTGTATTTTCGTTTTACCTCCCCTTAATTTTGTTATTTCATTTATCTTATCTCATCTTATTTTATTTTATTTTATTTTACTTTATTTTATTTTATTTCGTTATATTTGTGAATTACGGCTTTTGTATTTGCATGGTAGAAAATCATATCGATTTTATCGGGTGACGTCACGTTACAATAACAGGAATTAAAATTTCTCATATTATATTATTTCAATGTTTTTGTCGTTGATAAATTCCTTTGCAAGCGCCGCGTCATGTCCGGGCGACGGCGTGTTTATATCTGGTCGTGACGTCACCAGGAAATAATCGATATTTCAATTATTCATTTTAATTTCTTTTATTTTATTTATTTCATAATTTTGTTCACCCTAATTAATTAATTCGTCACGCATGGATGTATTATTGTTGTATTGAATGGTGGTAAATGTAGAGTGGTTGTGATGCATTTTATATTCCCATATATTATTTCGTTAAAATCATTTTATTTTACTGTATTTCTTTCACTCGCAAATAGTATTATTTCGAGCTTGTTATTGTCTTGTCTCCCGCCGCGTCATTGCCGCGGCATGTGTTTACTTGCCCCGGGCGCTGTGACGTCGGAGCGCGTGACGTCACGATAGTATTTTTGAATTTCTGAACCTCGTGACGTCACACCGAAATTGATAATTTTAGTAATTATATTTCCTTACATATTATTGCACCATATTGTTAAACATGCTTTATGACGTCACGGCGAACATTAATTACATTGTTTATGCCTCCTCATTTTGCCCCATCCCAGTTTTCAATTAATGTAATGCATTCATTATTTCACCCATTATTTTGATAAAATCACTTCATATATTTTATTTTATTTCATTCTCACTTATGTATAGCGGTATTTTGACCATTATTGTTTCGTTTCTTGTTGTGTCACTGCTACGCGCTGCATGTGTTTAATTAACCCCGGGCGCGGTGACGTCGAGGCGCGTGACGTCACGATAGTATTTCAATTTCGAGATATCGTGACGTCACACTGAAATCGATTCTATAGTTTCTCGTATATTATTGCATATTATTGCACGGTATATTTTTACATATTATTACATATTATTTCACAACGTGGTTAGACATGTTTTATGACGTCACGGCGAACATTAATCGCATTATATTTTTGCCCCATATAATTTCATGTGTGAATGTGCGCGTGGATGTGCATATGTGTGGGGTGTGTATGTATATGTTGTTGCTTATACTTGCTGGAGTACTGGGTGTTGTTTCCCATGTAGTAGACTCTCTTCCTCTTTCAATGCATTTTCTTTAAATGCGTTTCTTTCCCTCATGTACCTTCCATCCAAAATTCATATTTCCTTCTGCCCCCCCCCTCCCCCCCACTATGGTGAACTGTGGGTTGCATCCGAGGAATGCGAATGTTTGCATGATGGTGGAGGTGTTCGGGACGGGCGTTTTGAAGGCCACGAGGCAGGCGCATACTGGCGCAGTAATTCTCGGTGCCGGTCGGAGGAATCGGAGTCGATCGAGATGTCATGGTCACGTCTTTAAAGGCGGGTGAACGCCCGTTGAGTCGGGGCGGGGGCTATCGATTACGGCCCTCAAGCCATGGCACCTTGACCGAATGACGGGAAATTTGACCGACGCCTCGGACGGCCAACGCACAAGGGGGAGGGAGCACCGGTTCCCGAACCCTTTATGGTCGGGGTCTTTTGCCACTTTCCCCAAAGAAAGTGGGTACCCCTGGTCGGCTTACGAGCACGGGTAACCCGGGCAGGTAGTTTACTCAGCCAGATGGCACAGCCTTGGTTAGGGGTGATGCCTTCCCCTCATAATTCCGAAGGCATTCAGCATGGCGGGCAGGGGCGATGCGGGTGACGGGGATAAGAGTACGGGGCAACCTGGCACCCCCGAGGTCGTGATCGTCGCGGCGAAGGGTCCGCCTTCCCCTCGCTAAATAAAAAAAGCGGAGGCGGGGACACGGGTTAGGAGTCGGCGTTGCACGTCGGCGGCAGGGGGCCTGCCCACCCTTGAATAAAAAATCGTAGGCAGAACGGGCGCAGCAGTATCTTACGATGAAGATACCCTGCGCGAATCGCTCCCACGTGGGAGTCGAAGATTGACCCTAAAATGAGGGCCCCGGGTATGACAAGGCCCACCATGTCGTGGACGCGGCATGATGGGGAAGAGGGTTAGTGCCTCACCCTCCGGAAATTCGGAGACATGCTAAATTCGAGTCATTTGCTTCGAGCCACGGATGCCCATCGGGGCGCGGTGATGTCAAGTGACGGGTCATTGACCCCGAGGCTGACATCGCCAGCAACAGGAGTCTGCATTCCTCCTCGTATAAAAAGGCGGATGCAGGGACACGGGTAGGGGCGGATTAGGACGACGGACTTAGTCCCGACTCTGATATCCGACCAACAGGGGTGCGCCTTCCCCCTCGTATAAAAACGCGGAGGCGTACGGGGCTTTTGGTGCATTTACATTGAATCGCCAAAGCAATTTCGCCCCCTTCCATAGGGGTTCCGGGTAGATAACTCGCCTCTGCGGCGAAAGCGAGAGGCGAGCAGAGGGGTGGTGGCTAACCCTCCGGATAAACGAAGCACGCTTAAATCGAGTCACTTGCCTCGAGTCACGGATGCCCACCGGGGCGCGGTGATGTCAGGTGACGGGTCGTTGACCCCGAGGCTGACATCGCCAGCAACAGGAGTCTGCATTCCTCCTCGTATAAAAAGGCGGATGCAGGGACACGGGTAGGGGCGGATTAGGACGACGGACTTTGTCCCGACTCTGATATCCGACCAACAGGGGTGCGCCTTCCCCCTCGTATAAAAACGCGGAGGCGTACGGTGCTATTGGTGCATTTACATTGAATCACCAAAGCAATTTCGCCCCCTCCTATAGGGGTTCCGGGTAGATTACCCATCTCTGCGGCGAAAGCGGGAGACGGGCTGAGGAGTGGTGTCTCATCCTCCGGAAAATCGGAGACACGTTTATCTCGAGTCACGGATGCCGTCGAGTGGCGCGGTGATGTCAAGTGACGGGTCGCTGACCCCGAGGTTGACATCGTCAGCAACAGGAGTCTGCATTCCTCCTCGTATAAAAAGGCGGATGCAGGGACACGGGTAGGGGCGGATTAGGACGACGGACTTTGTCCCGACTCTGATATCCGACCAACAGGGGTGCGCCTTCCCCCTCGTATAAAAACGCGGAGGCGTACGGTGCTATTGGTGCATTTACATTGAATCACCAAAGCAATTTCGCCCCCTCCTATAGGGGTTCCGGGTAGATTACCCATCTCTGCGGCGAAAGCGGGAGACGGGCTGAGGAGTGGTGTCTCATCCTCCGGAAAATCGGAGACACGTTTATCTCGAGTCACGGATGCCGTCGAGTGGCGCGGTGATGTCAAGTGACGGGTCGCTGACCCCGAGGTTGACATCGTCAGCAACAGGAGTCTGCATTCCTCCTCGTATAAAAAGGCGGATGCAGGGACACGGGTAGGGCCGGACGGATAAGATGGAGCTTGCTCCAGATTTGAAATCCGACAAACAGGGGTGCGCCTTCCCCCTCGTATAAAAACGCGGAGGCGTACGGTGCTATTGGTGCATTTACATTGAATCACCAAAGCAATTTCGCCCCCTCCTATAGGGGTTCCGGGTAGATTACCCATCTCTGCGGCGAAAGCGGGAGATGGGCAGAGGAGTGGTGTCTCATCCTCCGGAAAATCGGAGACACGCTAATCTCGAGTCACGGATGCCGTCGTGCGGCGCGGTGATGTCAAGTGACGGGTCGCTGACCCCGAGGTTGACATCGTCAGCAACAGGAGTCTGCATTCCTCCTCGTATAAAAAGGCGGATGCAGGGACACGGGTAGGGCCGGACGGATAAGATGGAGCTTGCTCCAGATTTGAAACCCGGCAAACAGGGGTGCACCTTCCCCCTCGTATAAAAACGCGGAGGTGTCGGGTGTCGTGGATGTATCCGAATGAGGAGCACCAGGCACAAATTCGCCCCCTCCGTTGGGGGATTCGGGTAGGATAGCCACCTTTGCGGAGGTGAGACAAGGGGTAGTGCCTCACCCTTTATGAAAGCGGAGGTACATTATACTCGAGTCACGGATGCCACCGGAAGTGGCGCGATCATGTCAAGTGACGGGCTGGCAGCCCCGAGGCTGACATATCGCAACAGGAGTCTGCATTCCTCCTCGTATAAAAAGGCGGATGCAGGGACACGGGTAGGGCCGGACGAATAAGATGGAGCTTGCTCCAGATTTGAAACCCGGCAAACAGGAGTCTGCATTCCTCCTCGTATAAAAAGGCGGATGCAGGGACACGGGTAGGGGCGGATTAGGACGACGGAACCTCACTCGTGTAGGTTTCCCGAATCTAATATCCGACCAACAGGGGTGCTCCTTTCCCCCTCGTATAAAAACGCGGAAGGTGTCGGTACCGCAGGTGCATTCGGAATGGAATCACCAGCGGCTTAAATGGCGTGGCTTGACCGGTAGGGGAGCACGTGTCCGGACCGAGCGGTTCTGCCGTTCAAACGCTAGGGGAATGCGTCGCCCCTAGTAGTAAGCGTGCAGATACTTCAACCCTCTTTGCCGGGGTTGTGGGCCCCCTTCGGGGGGAGCTCGGATCGGAAGGCGACTCTCCCGCCAACACAGGCGTCCGTCTAGCGGGGGCAAGCCCTACCCCACTATAAAACAAGCGAGGGCCCACGCGCTGGGGCTGTCCGGTGAGCACATTCAAGGTGCCCGGACCGCATGGACAAAATTCGCTCCTGGCAGAGAGGAGCATGAGATGGGACGGAGTTTCCGAAAGGTCCTCCGTTTTTCGCTCCCCTAAGAGGGAGGCACTTCTCTGACGCAGACCGCCTTGACGTGGCGGAGAAGCTTATACTTCCGGATTCCGATGAAATTATCCCGGGGGCGAAAATGCCTCTCGGGATGTTTTCGGTGGATGACGGTTGTTAAACTAAGAGTCTGCATTGCACTTCCCTCCCCGGAAGGGGAGGATGGGAGGCTCCGCTCCTTCCGGGCACTTTGGCCCAAAGCGGATACGGGAAGGAAAACCCGGAAATCAAACCCGGCATTTCGGAAGTCGTTGACGGGTGGGAGAACACCCAGTTCCTCTTCTCTCTTCTTTAGATCTCTTTCTGTCGTAGAAATCATCGTAGCTTGTCCTATTTTATTTTATTTTATTTTATTTTGTTTTATTTTATTTCATCTTGTTTTATTTTATTTTCGTTTTACCTCTCCTTAATTTTGTTATTTCATTTATTTTATCTCATCTTATTTTATTTTATTTTACTTTATTTTATTTTATTTCGTTATATTTGTGAATTACGGTTTTTGTATTTGCATGGTAGAAAATCATATCGATTTTATCGGGTGACGTCACGTTATAATGATAGGAATTAAAATTTCTAATATTATATTATTTCAATGTTTATGTCGTTGATAAATTCCTTTGCAAGCGCCGCGTCATGTCCGGGCTTCGGCGTGTTTATATCTGGTCGTGACGTCACCAGGAAATAATCGATATTTCAATTATTCATTTTATTTTATTTTCTTTTTATTTTATTTATTTCATAATTTTGTTCACCCTAATTAATTAATTCGTCTCGCATGGATGTATTATTATTGTATTAAATAGTGGCGAACGTAAAGTAGTTGTAATGCATTTTATATTCCCACATATTATTTCGTTAAAATCATTTTATTTTACTGTATTTATTTCACTCGCAAATAGTATCATTTCGAGCTTGTTATTGTTTTGTCTCCCGCCGCGTCATTGCCGCGGCATGTGTTTCCTTGCCCCGGGCGCTGTGACGTCGGGGCGCGTGACGTCACGATAGTATTTTTGAATTTCTGAACCTCGTGACGTCACACCGAAATTGATAATTTTAGTTATTATATTTCTTTACATATTATTGCACCATATGGTTAAACATGCTTTATGACGTCACGGCGAACATTAATTACATTGTTTATGCCACCTCATTTTGCCCCATCCCAGTTTTCAATTAATGTAGTGCATTAATAATTTCACCTATTATTTCGACAAAATCACTTCATTTATTTTATTTTTATTTATGTATAGCGGTATTTTGACCATTATTGTTTTGTTTCTTGTTGTGTCACTGCTACACGCTGCATGTGTTTAATTAGCCCCGGGCGCGGTGACGTCGAGGAGCGTGACGTCACGATAGTATTTCAATTTCGAGATATCGTGACGTCACATTGAAATCGATTCTATAGTTTCTCGTATATTATTGCATATTATTACACGGCATATTTTGTATATTATTATATATTATTTCACAACGTGGTTAGACATGCTTTATGACGTCACGGCGAACATTAATCACATTGTATTTTTCGCCCCATATAATTTCATTGTGCAACACCTAGGTATGTGTATGCGCGCGTGGATGTGCATGCGTGCGGGTGTGTGTGTGTATATGTTGTTGCTTATACTTGCTGGAGTACTGGGCGTTGTTTCCCATGTAGTAGACTTTCTTCCTCTTTCAATGCATTTTCTTTAAATGCGTTTCTTTCCCTCATGTACCTTCCTTCCAAAATTCATATTTCCTTCTGCCCCCCCCCTCCCCCCCCACTATGGTGAACTGTGGGTTGCATCCGAGGAATGCGAATGTTTGCATGATGGTGGAGGTGTTCGGGACGGGCGTTTTGGAGGCCACGAGGCAGGCGCATACTGGCGCAGTAATTCTCGGTGCCGGTCGGAGGAATCGGAGTCGATCGAGATGTCATGGTCACGTCTTTAAAGGCGGGTGAACGCCCGTTGAGTCGGGGCGGGGGCTATCGATTACGGCCCTCAAGCCATGGCACCTTGACCGAATGACGGGAAATTTGACCGACGCCTCGGACGGCCAACGCATAAGGGGGAGGGAACACCGGTTCCCGAACCCTTTATGGTCGGGGTCTTTTGCCACTTTCCCCAAAGAAAGTGGGTACCCCTGGTCGGCTTACGAGCACGGGTAACCCGGGCAGGTAGTTTACTCAGCCAGATGGCACAGCCTTGGTTAGGGGTGATGCCTTCCCCTCATAATTCCGAAGGCATTCAGCATGGCGGGCAGGGGCGATGCGGGTGACGGGGATAAGAGTACGGGGCAACCTGGCACCCCCGAGGTCGTGATCGTCGCGGCGAAGGGTCCGCCTTCCCCTCGCTAAATAAAAAAAGCGGAGGCGGGGACACGGGTTAGGAGTCGGCGTTGCACGTCGGCGGCAGGGGGCCTGCCCACCCTTGAATAAAAAATCGTAGGCAGAACGGGCGCAGCAGTATCTTACGATGAAGATACCCTGCGCGAATCGCTCCCACGTGGGAGTCGAAGATTGACCCTAAAATGAGGGCCCCGGGTATGACAAGGCCCACCATGTCGTGGACGCGGCATGATGGGGAAGAGGGTTAGTGCCTCACCCTCCGGAAATTCGGAGACACGCTAAATTCGAGTCATTTGCTTCGAGCCACGGATGCCCATCGGGGCGCGGTGATGTCAAGTGACGGGTCATTGACCCCGAGGCTGACATCGCCAGCAACAGGAGTCTGCATTCCTCCTCGTATAAAAAGGCGGATGCAGGGACACGGGTAGGGGCGGATTAGGACGACGGACTTAGTCCCGACTCTGATATCCGACCAACAGGGGTGCGCCTTCCCCCTCGTATAAAAACGCGGAGGCGTACGGGGCTTTTGGTGCATTTACATTGAATCGCCAAAGCAATTTCGCCCCCTTCCATAGGGGTTCCGGGTAGATAACTCGCCTCTGCGGCGAAAGCGAGAGGCGAGCAGAGGGGTGGTGGCTAACCCTCCGGATAAACGAAGCACGCTTAAATCGAGTCACTTGCCTCGAGTCACGGATGCCCACCGGGGCGCGGTGATGTCAGGTGACGGGTCTTTGACCCCGAGGCTGACATCGCCAGCAACAGGAGTCTGCATTCCTCCTCGTATAAAAAGGCGGATGCAGGGACACGGGTAGGGGCGGATTAGGACGACGGACTTTGTCCCGACTCTGATATCCGACCAACAGGGGTGCGCCTTCCCCCTCGTATAAAAACGCGGAGGCGTACGGTGCTATTGGTGCATTTACATTGAATCACCAAAGCAATTTCGCCCCCTCCTATAGGGGTTCCGGGTAGATTACCCATCTCTGCGGCGAAAGCGGGAGACGGGCTGAGGAGTGGTGTCTCATCCTCCGGAAAATCGGAGACACGTTTATCTCGAGTCACGGATGCCGTCGAGTGGCGCGGTGATGTCAAGTGACGGGTCGCTGACCCCGAGGTTGACATCGTCAGCAACAGGAGTCTGCATTCCTCCTCGTATAAAAAGGCGGATGCAGGGACACGGGTAGGGCCGGACGGATAAGATGGAGCTTGATCCAGATTTGAAATCCGACAAACAGGGGTGCGCCTTCCCCCTCGTATAAAAACGCGGAGGCGTACGGTGCTATTGGTGCATTTACATTGAATCACCAAAGCAATTTCGCCCCCTCCTATAGGGGTTCCGGGTAGATTACCCATCTCTGCGGCGAAAGCGGGAGATGGGCAGAGGAGTGGTGTCTCATCCTCCGGAAAATCGGAGACACGCTTATCTCGAGTCACGGATGCCGTCGTGCGGCGCGGTGATGTCAAGTGACGGGTCGCTGACCCCGAGGTTGACATCGTCAGCAACAGGAGTCTGCATTCCTCCTCGTATAAAAAGGCGGATGCAGGGACACGGGTAGGGCCGGACGGATAAGATGGAGCTTGCTCCAGATTTGAAACCCGGCAAACAGGGGTGCACCTTCCCCCTCGTATAAAAACGCGGAGGTGTCGGGTGTCGTGGATGTATCCGAATGAGGAGCACCAGGCACAAATTCGCCCCCTCCGTTGGGGGATTCGGGCAGGATAGCCACCTTTGCGGAGGTGAGACAAGGGGTAGTGCCTCACCCTTTATGAAAGCGGAGGTACATTATACTCGAGTCACGGATGCCACCGGAAGTGGCGCGATCATGTCAAGTGACGGGCTGGCAGCCCCGAGGCTGACATATCGCAACAGGAGTCTGCATTCCTCCTCGTATAAAAAGGCGGATGCAGGGACACGGGTAGGGCCGGACGAATAAGATGGAGCTTGCTCCAGATTTGAAACCCGGCAAACAGGAGTCTGCATTCCTCCTCGTATAAAAAGGCGGATGCAGGGACACGGGTAGGGGCGGATTAGGACGACGGAACCTCTCTCGTGTAGGTTTCCCGAATCTAATATCCGACCAACAGGGGTGCTCCTTTCCCCCTCGTATAAAAACGCGGAAGGTGTCGGTACCGCAGGTGCATTCGGAATGGAATCACCAGCGGCTTAAATGGCGTGGCTTGACCGGTAGGGGAGCACGTGTCCGGACCGAGCGGTTCTGCCGTTCAAACGCTAGGGGAATGCGTCGCCCCTAGTAGTAAGCGTGCAGATACTTCAACCCTCTTTGCCGGGGTTGTGGGCCCCCTTCGGGGGGAGCTCGGATCGGAAGGCGACTCTCCCGCCAACACAGGCGTCCGTCTAGCGGGGGCAAGCCCTACCCCGCTATAAAACAAGCGAGGGCCCACGCGTTGGAGCTGTCCGGTGAGCACACTTAAGGTGCCCGGACCGCATGGACAAAATTCGCTCCTGGCAGAGAGGAGCATGAGATGGGACGGAGTTTCCGAAAGGTCCTCCGTTTTTCGCTCCCCTAAGAGGGAGGCACTTCTCTGACGCAGACCGCCTTGACGTGGCGGAGAAGCTTATACTTCCGGATTCCGATGAAATTATCCCGGGGGCGAAAATGCCTCTCGGGATGTTTTCGGTGGATGAAGGTTGTTAAACTAAGAGTCTGCATTGCACTTCCCTCCCCGGAAGGGGAGGATGGGAGGCTCCGCTCCTTCCGGGCACTTTGGCCCAAAGCGGATACGGGAAGGAAAACCCGGAAACCAAACCCGGCATTTCGGAAGTCGTTGACGGGTGGGAGAACACCCAGTTCCTCTTCTCTCTTCTTTAGATCTCTTTCTGTTGTAGAAATCATCGTAGCTTGTCCTATTTTATTTTATTTTATTTTATTTTGTTTTATTTTATTTCATCTTGTTTTATTTTATTTTCGTTTTTACCTCTCCTTAATTTTGTTATTTCATTTATTTTATCTCATCTTATTTTATTTTATTTTATTTTATTTTACTTTATTTTATTTTATTTCGTTATATTTGTGAATTACGGCTTTTGTATTTGCATGGTAGAAAATCATATCGATTTTATCGGGTGACGTCACGTTACAATAACAGGAATTAAAATTTCTTATATTATATTATTTCAATGTTTATGTCGTTGATAAATTCCTTTGCAAGCGCCGCGTCATGTCCGAGCGACGACGTGTTTATATCTGGTCGTGACGTCACCAGGAAATAATCGATATTTCAATTATTCATTTTAATTTCTTTTGTTTTATTTATTTCCTAATTTTGTTCACCCTAATTAATTAATTCATCTCGCATGGATGTATTATTGTTGTATTGAATAGTGGTAAATGTAGAGTGGTTGTGATGCATTTTATATTCCCATATATTATTTCGTTAAAATCATTTTATTTTACTGTATTTCTTTCACTTGCAAATAGTATTATTTCGAGCTTGTTATTGTCTTGTCTCCCGCCGCGTCATTGCCGCGGCATGTGTTTACTTGCCCCGGGCGCTGTGACGTCGGGGCGCGTGACGTCACGATAGTATTTTTGAATTTCTGAACCTCGTGACGTCACACCGAAATTGATAATTTTAGTAATTATATTTCTTACATATTATTGCACCATATTGTTAAACATGCTTTATGACGTCACGGCGAACATTAATTACATTGTTTATACCTCCTCATTTTGCCCCATCCCAGTTTTCAATTAATGTAGTGCATTAATAATTTCACCTATTATTTCGACAAAATCACTTCATTTATTTTATTTTTATTTCATTCTCACTTATGTATAGCGGTATTTTGACCATTATTGTTTCGTTTCTTGTTGTGTCACTGCTACGCGCTGCATGTGTTTAATTAGCCCCGGGCGCGGTGACGTCGAGGCGCGTGACGTCACGATAGTATTTCAATTTCGAGATATCGTGACGTCACACTGAAATCGATTTTATAGTTTCTCGTATATTATTGCATATTATTACACGGCATATTTTGTATATTATTATATATTATTTCACAACGTGGTTAGACATGCTTTATGACGTCACGGCGAACACTAATCACATTGTATTTTTTGCTCCATATAATTTCATTGTGCAACACCTAGGTATGTGTATGCGCGTGTGAATGTGCATGCGTGCGGGTGTGTGTGTATATGTTGTTGCTTATACTTGCTGGAGTACTGGGCGTTGTTTCCCATGTAGTAGACTTTCTTCCTCTTTCAATGCATTTTCTTCAAATGCGTTTCTTTCCCTCATGTACCTTCCTTCCAAAATTCATATTTCCTTCTGCCCCCCCCCTCCCCCCCCACTATGGTGAACTGTGGGTTGCATCCGAGGAATGCGAATGTTTGCATGATGGTGGAGGTGTTCGGGACGGGCGTTTTGGAGGCCACGAGGCAGGCGCATACTGGCGCAGTAATTCTCGGTGCCGGTCGGAGGAATCGGAGTCGATCGAGATGTCATGGTCACGTCTTTAAAGGCGGGTGAACGCCCGTTGAGTCGGGGCGGGGGCTATCGATTACGGCCCTCAAGCCATGGCACCTTGACCGAATGACGGGAAATTTGACCGACGCCTCGGACGGCCAACGCACAAGGGGGAGGGAGCACCGGTTCCCGAACCCTTTATGGTCGGGGTCTTTTGCCACTTTCCCCAAAGAAAGTGGGTACCCCTGGTCGGCTTACGAGCACGGGTAACCCGGGCAGGTAGTTTACTCAGCCAGATGGCACAGCCTTGGTTAGGGGTGATGCCTTCCCCTCATAATTCCGAAGGCATTCAGCATGGCGGGCAGGGGCGATGCGGGTGACGGGGATAAGAGTACGGGGCAACCTGGCACCCCCGAGGTCGTGATCGTCGCGGCGAAGGGTCCGCCTTCCCCTCGCTAAATAAAAAAAAGCGGAGGCGGGGACACGGGTTAGGAGTCGGCGTTGCACGTCGGCGGCAGGGGGCCTGCCCACCCTTGAATAAAAAATCGTAGGCAGAACGGGCGCAGCAGTATCTTACGATGAAGATACCCTGCGCGAATCGCTCCCACGTGGGAGTCGAAGATTGACCCTAAAATGAGGGCCCCGGGTATGACAAGGCCCACCATGTCGTGGACGCGGCATGATGGGGAAGAGGGTTAGTGCCTCACCCTCCGGAAATTCGGAGACGCGCTAAATTCGAGTCACTTGCTTCGAGCCACGGATGCCCATCGGGGCGCGGTGATGTCAAGTGACGGGTCATTGACCCCGAGGCTGACATCGCCAGCAACAGGAGTCTGCATTCCTCCTCGTATAAAAAGGCGGATGCAGGGACACGGGTAGGGGCGGATTAGGACGACGGACTTAGTCCCGACTCTGATATCCGACCAACAGGGGTGCGCCTTCCCCCTCGTATAAAAACGCGGAGGCGTACGGGGCTTTTGGTGCATTTACATTGAATCGCCAAAGCAATTTCGCCCCCTTCCATAGGGGTTCCGGGTAGATAACTCGCCTCTGCGGCGAAAGCGAGAGGCGAGCAGAGGGGTGGTGGCTAACCCTCCGGATAAACGAAGCACGCTTAAATCGAGTCACTTGCCTCGAGTCACGGATGCCCACCGGGGCGCGGTGATGTCAGGTGACGGGTCGTTGACCCCGAGGCTGACATCGCCAGCAACAGGAGTCTGCATTCCTCCTCGTATAAAAAGGCGGATGCAGGGACACGGGTAGGGGCGGATTAGGACGACGGACTTTGTCCCGACTCTGATATCCGACCAACAGGGGTGCGCCTTCCCCCTCGTATAAAAACGCGGAGGCGTACGGTGCTATTGGTGCATTTACATTGAATCACCAAAGCAATTTCGCCCCCTCCTATAGGGGTTCCGGGTAGATTACCCATCTCTGCGGCGAAAGCGGGAGACGGGCTGAGGAGTGGTGTCTCATCCTCCGGAAAATCGGAGACACGTTTATCTCGAGTCACGGATGCCGTCGAGTGGCGCGGTGATGTCAAGTGACGGGTCGCTGACCCCGAGGTTGACATCGTCAGCAACAGGAGTCTGCATTCCTCCTCGTATAAAAAGGCGGATGCAGGGACACGGGTAGGGCCGGACGGATAAGATGGAGCTTGCTCCAGATTTGAAATCCGACAAACAGGGGTGCGCCTTCCCCCTCGTATAAAAACGCGGAGGCGTACGGTGCTATTGGTGCATTTACATTGAATCACCAAAGCAATTTCGCCCCCTCCTATAGGGGTTTCGGGTAGATTACCCATCTCTGCGGCGAAAGCGGGAGATGGGCAGAGGAGTGGTGTCTCATCCTCCGGAAAATCGGAGACACGCTTATCTCGAGTCACGGATGCCGCCGTGCGGCGCGGTGATGTCAAGTGACGGGTCGTTTACGACCCCGAGGTTGACATCGCCAGCAACAGGAGTCTGCATTCCTCCTCGTATAAAAAGGCGGATGCAGGGACACGGGTAGGGCCGGACGGATAAGATGGAGCTTGCTCCAGATTTGAAACCCGGCAAACAGGGGTGCACCTTCCCCCTCGTATAAAAACGCGGAGGTGTCGGGTGTCGTGGATGTATCCGAATGAGGAGCACCAGGCACAAATTCGCCCCCTCCGTTGGGGGATTCGGGTAGGATAGCCACCTTTGCGGAGGTGAGACAAGGGGTAGTGCCTCACCCTTTATGAAAGCGGAGGTACATTATACTCGAGTCACGGATGCCACCGGAAGTGGCGCGATCATGTCAAGTGACGGGCTGGCAGCCCCGAGGCTGACATATCGCAACAGGAGTCTGCATTCCTCCTCGTATAAAAAGGCGGATGCAGGGACACGGGTAGGGCCGGACGAATAAGATGGAGCTTGCTCCAGATTTGAAACCCGGCAAACAGGAGTCTGCATTCCTCCTCGTATAAAAAGGCGGATGCAGGGACACGGGTAGGGGCGGATTAGGACGACGGAACCTCACTCGTGTAGGTTTCCCGAATCTAATATCCGACCAACAGGGGTGCTCCTTTCCCCCTCGTATAAAAACGCGGAAGGTGTCGGTACCGCAGGTGCATTCGGAATGGAATCACCAGCGGCTTAAATGGCGTGGCTTGACCGGTAGGGGAGCACGTGTCCGGACCGAGCGGTTCTGCCGTTCAAACGCTAGGGGAATGCGTCGCCCCTAGTAGTAAGCGTGCAGATACTTCAACCCTCTTTGCCGGGGTTGTGGGCCCCCTTCGGGGGGAGCTCGGATCGGAAGGCGACTCTCCCGCCAACACAGGCGTCCGTCTAGCGGGGGCAAGCCCTACCCCGCTATAAAACAAGCGAGGGCCCACGCGCTGGGGCTGTCCGGTGAGCACATTCAAGGTGCCCGGACCGCATGGACAAAATTCGCTCCTGGCAGAGAGGAGCATGAGATGGGACGGAGTTTCCGAAAGGTCCTCCGTTTTTCGCTCCCCTAAGAGGGAGGCACTTCTCTGACGCAGACCGCCTTGACGTGGCGGAGAAGCTTATACTTCCGGATTCCGATGAAATTATCCCGGGGGCGAAAATGCCTCTCGGGATGTTTTCGGTGGATGAAGGTTGTTAAACTAAGAGTCTGCATTGCACTTCCCTCCCCGGAAGGGGAGGATGGGAGGCTCCGCTCCTTCCGGGCACTCTGGCCCAAAGCGGATACGGGAAGGAAAACCCGGAAATCAAACCCGGCATTTCGGAAGTCGTTGACGGGTGGGAGAACACCCAGTTCCTCTTCTCTCTTCTTTAGATCTCTTTCTGTCGTAGAAATCATCGTAGCTTGTCCTATTTTATTTTATTTTATTTTATTTTGTTTTATTTTAATTCATCTTGTTTTATTTTATTTTCGTTTTACCTCTCCTTAATTTTGTTATTTCATTTATTTTATCTCATCTTATTTTATTTTATTTTACTTTATTTTATTTTATTTCGTTATATTTGTGAATTACGGCTTTTGTATTTGCATGGTAGAAAATCATATCGATTTTATCGGGTGACGTCACGTTACAATAACAGGAATTAAAATTTCTTATATTATATTATTTCAATGTTTATGTCGTTGATAAATTCCTTTGCAAGCGCCGCGTCATGTCCGGGCGACGGCGTGTTTATATCTGGTCGTGACGTCACCAGGAAATAATCGATATTTCAATTATTCATTTTAATTTCTTTTATTTTATTTATTTCATAATTTTGTTCACCCTAATTAATTAATTCATCTCGCATGGATGTATTATTGTTGTATTGAATAGTGGTAAATGTAGAGTAGTTGTGATGCATTTTATATTCCCATATATTATTTCGTTAAAATCATTTTATTTTACTGTATTTCTTTCACTCGCAAATAGTATTATTTCGAGCTTGTTATTGTCTTGTCTCCCGCCGCGTCATTGCCGCGGCATGTGTTTACTTGCCCCGGGCGCTGTGACGTCGGGGCGCGTGACGTCACGATAGTATTTTTGAATTTCTGAACCTCGTGACGTCACACCGAAATTGATAATTTTAGTAATTATATTTCTTTACATATTATTGCACCATATTGTTAAGCATGCTTTATGACGTCACGGCGAACATTAATTACATTGTTTATGCCTCCTCATTTTGCCCCATCCCAGTTTTCAATTAATGTAGTGCATTAATAATTTCACCTATTATTTTGACAAAATCACTTCATTTATTTTATTTTTATTTCATTTTCACTTATGTATAGCGGTATTTTGACCATTATTGTTTCGTTTCTTGCTGTGTCACTGCTACGCGTTGCATGTGTTTAATTAGCCCCGGGCGCGGTGACGTCGAGGCGCGTGACGTCACGATAGTATTTCAATTTCGAGATATCGTGACGTCACACTGAAATCGATTCTATAGTTTCTCGTATATTATTGCATATTATTACACGGCATATTTTGTATATTATTATATATTATTTCACAACGTGGTTAGACATGCTTTATGACGTCACGGCGAACATTAATCACATTGTATTTTTGCCCCATATAATTTCATTGTGCAACGCCTAGGTATGTGTATGCGCGCGTGAATGTGCATGCGTGCGGGTGTGTGTGTATATGTTGTTGCTTATACTTGCTGGAGTACTGGGCGTTGTTTCCCATGTAGTAGACTTTCTTCCTCTTCCTCTTTCAATGCATTTTCTTTAAATGCGTTTCTTTCCCTCATGTACCTTCCTTCCAAAATTCATATTTCCTTCTGCCCCCCCCCCTCCCCCCCACTATGGTGAACTGTGGGCTGCATCCGAGGAATGCGAATGTTTGCATGATGGTGGAGGTGTTCGGGACGGGCGTTTTGGAGGCCACGAGGCAGGCGCATACTGGCGCAGTAATTCTCGGTGCCGGTCGGAGGAATCGGAGTCGATCGAGATGTCATGGTCACGTCTTTAAAGGCGGGTGAACGCCCGTTGAGTCGGGGCGGGGGCTATCGATTACGGCCCTCAAGCCATGGCACCTCGACCGAATGACGGGAAATTTGACCGACGCCTCGGACGGCCAACGCACAAGGGGGAGGGAGCACCGGTTCCCGAACCCTTTATGGTCGGGGTCTTTTGCCACTTTCCCCAAAGAAAGTGGGTACCCCTGGTCGGCTTACGAGCATGGGTAACCCGGGCAGGTAGTTTACTCAGCCAGATGGCACAGCCTTGGTTAGGGGTGATGCCTTCCCCTCATAATTCCGAAGGCATTCAGCATGGCGGGCAGGGGCGATGCGGGTGACGGGGATAAGAGTACGGGGCAACCTGGCACCCCCGAGGTCGTGATCGTCGCGGCGAAGGGTCCGCCTTCCCCTCGCTAAATAAAAAAAGCGGAGGCGGGGACACGGGTTAGGAGTCGGCGTTGCACGTCGGCGGCAGGGGGCCTGCCCACCCTTGAATAAAAAATCGTAGGCAGAACGGGCGCAGCAGTATCTTACGATGAAGATACCCTGCGCGAATCGCTCCCACGTGGGAGTCGAAGATTGACCCTAAAATGAGGGCCCCGGGTATGACAAGGCCCACCATGTCGTGGACGCGGCATGATGGGGAAGAGGGTTAGTGCCTCACCCTCCGGAAATTCGGAGACACGCTAAATTCGAGTCACTTGCTTCGAGCCACGGATGCCCATCGGGGCGCGGTGATGTCAAGTGACGGGTCATTGACCCCGAGGCTGACATCGCCAGCAACAGGAGTCTGCATTCCTCCTCGTATAAAAAGGCGGATGCAGGGACACGGGTAGGGGCGGATTAGGACGACGGACTTAGTCCCGACTCTGATATCCGACCAACAGGGGTGCGCCTTCCCCCTCGTATAAAAACGCGGAGGCGTACGGGGCTTTTGGTGCATTTACATTGAATCGCCAAAGCAATTTCGCCCCCTTCCATAGGGGTTCCGGGTAGATAACTCGCCTCTGCGGCGAAAGCGAGAGGCGAGCAGAGGGGTGGTGGCTAACCCTCCGGATAAACGAAGCACGCTTAAATCGAGTCACTTGCCTCGAGTCACGGATGCCCACCGGGGCGCGGTGATGTCAGGTGACGGGTCGTTGACCCCGAGGCTGACATCGCCAGCAACAGGAGTCTGCATTCCTCCTCGTATAAAAAGGCGGATGCAGGGACACGGGTAGGGGCGGATTAGGACGACGGACTTTGTCCCGACTCTGATATCCGACCAACAGGGGTGCGCCTTCCCCCTCGTATAAAAACGCGGAGGCGTACGGGGCTTTTGGTGCATTTACATTGAATCGCCAAAGCAATTTCGCCCCCTTCCATAGGGGTTCCGGGTAGATAACTCGCCTCTGCGGCGAAAGCGAGAGGCGAGCAGAGGGGTGGTGGCTAACCCTCCGGATAAACGAAGCACGCTTAAATCGAGTCACTTGCCTCGAGTCACGGATGCCCACCGGGGCGCGGTGATGTCAGGTGACGGGTCGTTGACCCCGAGGCTGACATCGCCAGCAACAGGAGTCTGCATTCCTCCTCGTATAAAAAGGCGGATGCAGGGACACGGGTAGGGGCGGATTAGGACGACGGACTTTGTCCCGACTCTGATATCCGACCAACAGGGGTGCGCCTTCCCCCTCGTATAAAAACGCGGAGGCGTACGGTGCTATTGGTGCATTTACATTGAATCACCAAAGCAATTTCGCCCCCTCCTATAGGGGTTCCGGGTAGATTACCCATCTCTGCGGCGAAAGCGGGAGACGGGCTGAGGAGTGGTGTCTCATCCTCCGGAAAATCGGAGACACGTTTATCTCGAGTCACGGATGCCGTCGAGTGGCGCGGTGATGTCAAGTGACGGGTCGCAGACCCCGAGGTTGACATCGTCAGCAACAGGAGTCTGCATTCCTCCTCGTATAAAAAGGCGGATGCAGGGACACGGGTAGGGCCGGACGGATAAGATGGAGCTTGCTCCAGATTTGAAATCCGACAAACAGGGGTGCGCCTTCCCCCTCGTATAAAAACGCGGAGGCGTACGGTGCTATTGGTGCATTTACATTGAATCACCAAAGCAATTTCGCCCCCTCCTATAGGGGTTCCGGGTAGATTACCCATCTCTGCGGCGAAAGCGGGAGATGGGCAGAGGAGTGGTGTCTCATCCTCCGGAAAATCGGAGACACGCTTATCTCGAGTCACGGATGCCGCCGTGCGGCGCGGTGATGTCAAGTGACGGGTCGTTTACGACCCCGAGGTTGACATCGCCAGCAACAGGAGTCTGCATTCCTCCTCGTATAAAAAGGCGGATGCAGGGACACGGGTAGGGCCGGACGGATAAGATGGAGCTTGCTCCAGATTTGAAACCCGGCAAACAGGGGTGCACCTTCCCCCTCGTATAAAAACGCGGAGGTGTCGGGTGTCGTGGATGTATCCGAATGAGGAGCACCAGGCACAAATTCGCCCCCGCCGTTGGGGGATTCGGGTAGGATAGCCACCTTTGCGGAGGTGAGACAAGGGGTAGTGCCTCACCCTTTATGAAAGCGGAGGTACATTATACTCGAGTCACGGATGCCACCGGAAGTGGCGCGATCATGTCAAGTGACGGGCTGGCAGCCCCGAGGCTGACATATCGCAACAGGAGTCTGCATTCCTCCTCGTATAAAAAGGCGGATGCAGGGACACGGGTAGGGCCGGACGAATAAGATGGAGCTTGCTCCAGATTTGAAACCCGGCAAACAGGAGTCTGCATTCCTCCTCGTATAAAAAGGCGGATGCAGGGACACGGGTAGGGGCGGATTAGGACGACGGAACCTCACTCGTGTAGGTTTCCCGAATCTAATATCCGACCAACAGGGGTGCTCCTTTCCCCCTCGTATAAAAACGCGGAAGGTGTCGGTACCGCAGGTGCATTCGGAATGGAATCACCAGCGGCTTAAATGGCGTGGCTTGACCGGTAGGGGAGCACGTGTCCGGACCGAGCGGTTCTGCCGTTCAAACGCTAGGGGAATGCGTCGCCCCTAGTAGTAAGCGTGCAGATACTTCAACCCTCTTTGCCGGGGTTGTGGGCCCCCTTCGGGGGGAGCTCGGATCGGAAGGCGACTCTCCCGCCAACACAGGCGTCCGTCTAGCGGGGGCTAGCCCTACCCCACTATAAAACAAGCGAGGGCCCACGCGCTGGGGCTGTCCGGTGAGCACATTCAAGGTGCCCGGACCGCATGGACAAAATTCGCTCCTGGCAGAGAGGAGCATGAGATGGGACGGAGTTTCCGAAAGGTCCTCCGTTTTTCGCTCCCCTAAGAGGGAGGCACTTCTCTGACGCAGACCGCCTTGACGTGGCGGAGAAGCTTATACTTCCGGATTCCGATGAAATTATCCCGGGGGCGAAAATGCCTCTCGGGATGTTTTCGGTGGATGAAGGTTGTTAAACTAAGAGTCTGCATTGCACTTCCCTCCCCGGAAGGGGAGGATGGGAGGCTCCGCTCCTTCCGGGCACTCTGGCCCAAAGCGGATACGGGAAGGAAAACCCGGAAATCAAACCCGGCATTTCGGAAGTCGTTGACGGGTGGGAGAACACCCAGTTCCTCTTCTCTCTTCTTTAGATCTCTTTCTGTCGTAGAAATCATCGTAGCTTGTCCTATTTTATTTTATTTTATTTTATTTTGTTTTATTTTAATTCATCTTGTTTTATTTTATTTTCGTTTTACCTCTCCTTAATTTTGTTATTTCATTTATTTTATCTCATCTTATTTTATTTTATTTTACTTTATTTTATTTTATTTCGTTATATTTGTGAATTACGGCTTTTGTATTTGCATGGTAGAAAATCATATCGATTTTATCGGGTGACGTCACGTTACAATAACAGGAATTAAAATTTCTTATATTATATTATTTCAATGTTTATGTCGTTGATAAATTCCTTTGCAAGCGCCGCGTCATGTCCGGGCGACGGCGTGTTTATATCTGGTCGTGACGTCACCAGGAAATAATCGATATTTCAATTATTCATTTTAATTTCTTTTATTTTATTTATTTCATAATTTTGTTCACCCTAATTAATTAATTCATCTCGCATGGATGTATTATTGTTGTATTGAATAGTGGTAAATGTAGAGTAGTTGTGATGCATTTTATATTCCCATATATTATTTCGTTAAAATCATTTTATTTTACTGTATTTCTTTCACTCGCAAATAGTATTATTTCGAGCTTGTTATTGTCTTGTCTCCCGCCGCGTCATTGCCGCGGCATGTGTTTACTTGCCCCGGGCGCTGTGACGTCGGGGCGCGTGACGTCACGATAGTATTTTTGAATTTCTGAACCTCGTGACGTCACACCGAAATTGATAATTTTAGTAATTATATTTCTTTACATATTATTGCACCATATTGTTAAGCATGCTTTATGACGTCACGGCGAACATTAATTACATTGTTTATGCCTCCTCATTTTGCCCCATCCCAGTTTTCAATTAATGTAGTGCATTAATAATTTCACCTATTATTTTGACAAAATCACTTCATTTATTTTATTTTTATTTCATTTTCACTTATGTATAGCGGTATTTTGACCATTATTGTTTCGTTTCTTGCTGTGTCACTGCTACGCGTTGCATGTGTTTAATTAGCCCCGGGCGCGGTGACGTCGAGGCGCGTGACGTCACGATAGTATTTCAATTTCGAGATATCGTGACGTCACACTGAAATCGATTCTATAGTTTCTCGTATATTATTGCATATTATTACACGGCATATTTTGTATATTATTATATATTATTTCACAACGTGGTTAGACATGCTTTATGACGTCACGGCGAACATTAATCACATTGTATTTTTGCCCCATATAATTTCATTGTGCAACGCCTAGGTATGTGTATGCGCGCGTGAATGTGCATGCGTGCGGGTGTGTGTGTATATGTTGTTGCTTATACTTGCTGGAGTACTGGGCGTTGTTTCCCATGTAGTAGACTTTCTTCCTCTTCCTCTTTCAATGCATTTTCTTTAAATGCGTTTCTTTCCCTCATGTACCTTCCTTCCAAAATTCATATTTCCTTCTGCCCCCCCCCCTCCCCCCCACTATGGTGAACTGTGGGCTGCATCCGAGGAATGCGAATGTTTGCATGATGGTGGAGGTGTTCGGGACGGGCGTTTTGGAGGCCACGAGGCAGGCGCATACTGGCGCAGTAATTCTCGGTGCCGGTCGGAGGAATCGGAGTCGATCGAGATGTCATGGTCACGTCTTTAAAGGCGGGTGAACGCCCGTTGAGTCGGGGCGGGGGCTATCGATTACGGCCCTCAAGCCATGGCACCTCGACCGAATGACGGGAAATTTGACCGACGCCTCGGACGGCCAACGCACAAGGGGGAGGGAGCACCGGTTCCCGAACCCTTTATGGTCGGGGTCTTTTGCCACTTTCCCCAAAGAAAGTGGGTACCCCTGGTCGGCTTACGAGCATGGGTAACCCGGGCAGGTAGTTTACTCAGCCAGATGGCACAGCCTTGGTTAGGGGTGATGCCTTCCCCTCATAATTCCGAAGGCATTCAGCATGGCGGGCAGGGGCGATGCGGGTGACGGGGATAAGAGTACGGGGCAACCTGGCACCCCCGAGGTCGTGATCGTCGCGGCGAAGGGTCCGCCTTCCCCTCGCTAAATAAAAAAAGCGGAGGCGGGGACACGGGTTAGGAGTCGGCGTTGCACGTCGGCGGCAGGGGGCCTGCCCACCCTTGAATAAAAAATCGTAGGCAGAACGGGCGCAGCAGTATCTTACGATGAAGATACCCTGCGCGAATCGCTCCCACGTGGGAGTCGAAGATTGACCCTAAAATGAGGGCCCCGGGTATGACAAGGCCCACCATGTCGTGGACGCGGCATGATGGGGAAGAGGGTTAGTGCCTCACCCTCCGGAAATTCGGAGACACGCTAAATTCGAGTCACTTGCTTCGAGCCACGGATGCCCATCGGGGCGCGGTGATGTCAAGTGACGGGTCATTGACCCCGAGGCTGACATCGCCAGCAACAGGAGTCTGCATTCCTCCTCGTATAAAAAGGCGGATGCAGGGACACGGGTAGGGGCGGATTAGGACGACGGACTTAGTCCCGACTCTGATATCCGACCAACAGGGGTGCGCCTTCCCCCTCGTATAAAAACGCGGAGGCGTACGGGGCTTTTGGTGCATTTACATTGAATCGCCAAAGCAATTTCGCCCCCTTCCATAGGGGTTCCGGGTAGATAACTCGCCTCTGCGGCGAAAGCGAGAGGCGAGCAGAGGGGTGGTGGCTAACCCTCCGGATAAACGAAGCACGCTTAAATCGAGTCACTTGCCTCGAGTCACGGATGCCCACCGGGGCGCGGTGATGTCAGGTGACGGGTCGTTGACCCCGAGGCTGACATCGCCAGCAACAGGAGTCTGCATTCCTCCTCGTATAAAAAGGCGGATGCAGGGACACGGGTAGGGGCGGATTAGGACGACGGACTTTGTCCCGACTCTGATATCCGACCAACAGGGGTGCGCCTTCCCCCTCGTATAAAAACGCGGAGGCGTACGGGGCTTTTGGTGCATTTACATTGAATCGCCAAAGCAATTTCGCCCCCTTCCATAGGGGTTCCGGGTAGATAACTCGCCTCTGCGGCGAAAGCGAGAGGCGAGCAGAGGGGTGGTGGCTAACCCTCCGGATAAACGAAGCACGCTTAAATCGAGTCACTTGCCTCGAGTCACGGATGCCCACCGGGGCGCGGTGATGTCAGGTGACGGGTCGTTGACCCCGAGGCTGACATCGCCAGCAACAGGAGTCTGCATTCCTCCTCGTATAAAAAGGCGGATGCAGGGACACGGGTAGGGGCGGATTAGGACGACGGACTTTGTCCCGACTCTGATATCCGACCAACAGGGGTGCGCCTTCCCCCTCGTATAAAAACGCGGAGGCGTACGGTGCTATTGGTGCATTTACATTGAATCACCAAAGCAATTTCGCCCCCTCCTATAGGGGTTCCGGGTAGATTACCCATCTCTGCGGCGAAAGCGGGAGACGGGCTGAGGAGTGGTGTCTCATCCTCCGGAAAATCGGAGACACGTTTATCTCGAGTCACGGATGCCGTCGAGTGGCGCGGTGATGTCAAGTGACGGGTCGCAGACCCCGAGGTTGACATCGTCAGCAACAGGAGTCTGCATTCCTCCTCGTATAAAAAGGCGGATGCAGGGACACGGGTAGGGCCGGACGGATAAGATGGAGCTTGCTCCAGATTTGAAATCCGACAAACAGGGGTGCGCCTTCCCCCTCGTATAAAAACGCGGAGGCGTACGGTGCTATTGGTGCATTTACATTGAATCACCAAAGCAATTTCGCCCCCTCCTATAGGGGTTCCGGGTAGATTACCCATCTCTGCGGCGAAAGCGGGAGATGGGCAGAGGAGTGGTGTCTCATCCTCCGGAAAATCGGAGACACGCTTATCTCGAGTCACGGATGCCGCCGTGCGGCGCGGTGATGTCAAGTGACGGGTCGTTTACGACCCCGAGGTTGACATCGCCAGCAACAGGAGTCTGCATTCCTCCTCGTATAAAAAGGCGGATGCAGGGACACGGGTAGGGCCGGACGGATAAGATGGAGCTTGCTCCAGATTTGAAACCCGGCAAACAGGGGTGCACCTTCCCCCTCGTATAAAAACGCGGAGGTGTCGGGTGTCGTGGATGTATCCGAATGAGGAGCACCAGGCACAAATTCGCCCCCGCCGTTGGGGGATTCGGGTAGGATAGCCACCTTTGCGGAGGTGAGACAAGGGGTAGTGCCTCACCCTTTATGAAAGCGGAGGTACATTATACTCGAGTCACGGATGCCACCGGAAGTGGCGCGATCATGTCAAGTGACGGGCTGGCAGCCCCGAGGCTGACATATCGCAACAGGAGTCTGCATTCCTCCTCGTATAAAAAGGCGGATGCAGGGACACGGGTAGGGCCGGACGAATAAGATGGAGCTTGCTCCAGATTTGAAACCCGGCAAACAGGAGTCTGCATTCCTCCTCGTATAAAAAGGCGGATGCAGGGACACGGGTAGGGGCGGATTAGGACGACGGAACCTCACTCGTGTAGGTTTCCCGAATCTAATATCCGACCAACAGGGGTGCTCCTTTCCCCCTCGTATAAAAACGCGGAAGGTGTCGGTACCGCAGGTGCATTCGGAATGGAATCACCAGCGGCTTAAATGGCGTGGCTTGACCGGTAGGGGAGCACGTGTCCGGACCGAGCGGTTCTGCCGTTCAAACGCTAGGGGAATGCGTCGCCCCTAGTAGTAAGCGTGCAGATACTTCAACCCTCTTTGCCGGGGTTGTGGGCCCCCTTCGGGGGGAGCTCGGATCGGAAGGCGACTCTCCCGCCAACACAGGCGTCCGTCTAGCGGGGGCTAGCCCTACCCCACTATAAAACAAGCGAGGGCCCACGCGCTGGGGCTGTCCGGTGAGCACATTCAAGGTGCCCGGACCGCATGGACAAAATTCGCTCCTGGCAGAGAGGAGCATGAGATGGGACGGAGTTTCCGAAAGGTCCTCCGTTTTTCGCTCCCCTAAGAGGGAGGCAAAAAAATAAAAACTTCTCTGACGCAGACCGCCTTGACGTGGCGGAGAAGCTTATACTTCCGGATTCCGATGAAATTATCCCGGGGGCGAAAATGCCTCTCGGGATGTTTTCGGTGGATGAAGGTTGTTAAACTAAGAGTCTGCATTGCACTTCCCTCCCCGGAAGGGGAGGATGGGAGGCTCCGCTCCTTCCGGGCACTCTGGCCCAAAGCGGATACGGGAAGGAAAACCCGGAAATCAAACCCGGCATTTCGGAAGTCGTTGACGGGTGGGAGAACACCCAGTTCCTCTTCTCTCTTCTTTAGATCTCTTTCTGTCGTAGAAATCATCGTAGCTTGTCCTATTTTATTTTATTTTATTTTATTTTGTTTTATTTTAATTCATCTTGTTTTATTTTATTTTCGTTTTACCTCTCCTTAATTTTGTTATTTCATTTATTTTATCTCATCTTATTTTATTTTATTTTACTTTATTTTATTTTATTTCGTTATATTTGTGAATTACGGCTTTTGTATTTGCATGGTAGAAAATCATATCGATTTTATCGGGTGACGTCACGTTACAATAACAGGAATTAAAATTTCTTATATTATATTATTTCAATGTTTATGTCGTTGATAAATTCCTTTGCAAGCGCCGCGTCATGTCCGGGCGACGGCGTGTTTATATCTGGTCGTGACGTCACCAGGAAATAATCGATATTTCAATTATTCATTTTAATTTCTTTTATTTTATTTATTTCATAATTTTGTTCACCCTAATTAATTAATTCATCTCGCATGGATGTATTATTGTTGTATTGAATAGTGGTAAATGTAGAGTAGTTGTGATGCATTTTATATTCCCATATATTATTTCGTTAAAATCATTTTATTTTACTGTATTTCTTTCACTCGCAAATAGTATTATTTCGAGCTTGTTATTGTCTTGTCTCCCGCCGCGTCATTGCCGCGGCATGTGTTTACTTGCCCCGGGCGCTGTGACGTCGGGGCGCGTGACGTCACGATAGTATTTTTGAATTTCTGAACCTCGTGACGTCACACCGAAATTGATAATTTTAGTAATTATATTTCTTTACATATTATTGCACCATATTGTTAAGCATGCTTTATGACGTCACGGCGAACATTAATTACATTGTTTATGCCTCCTCATTTTGCCCCATCCCAGTTTTCAATTAATGTAGTGCATTAATAATTTCACCTATTATTTTGACAAAATCACTTCATTTATTTTATTTTTATTTCATTTTCACTTATGTATAGCGGTATTTTGACCATTATTGTTTCGTTTCTTGCTGTGTCACTGCTACGCGTTGCATGTGTTTAATTAGCCCCGGGCGCGGTGACGTCGAGGCGCGTGACGTCACGATAGTATTTCAATTTCGAGATATCGTGACGTCACACTGAAATCGATTCTATAGTTTCTCGTATATTATTGCATATTATTACACGGCATATTTTGTATATTATTATATATTATTTCACAACGTGGTTAGACATGCTTTATGACGTCACGGCGAACATTAATCACATTGTATTTTTGCCCCATATAATTTCATTGTGCAACGCCTAGGTATGTGTATGCGCGCGTGAATGTGCATGCGTGCGGGTGTGTGTGTATATGTTGTTGCTTATACTTGCTGGAGTACTGGGCGTTGTTTCCCATGTAGTAGACTTTCTTCCTCTTCCTCTTTCAATGCATTTTCTTTAAATGCGTTTCTTTCCCTCATGTACCTTCCTTCCAAAATTCATATTTCCTTCTGCCCCCCCCCCTCCCCCCCACTATGGTGAACTGTGGGCTGCATCCGAGGAATGCGAATGTTTGCATGATGGTGGAGGTGTTCGGGACGGGCGTTTTGGAGGCCACGAGGCAGGCGCATACTGGCGCAGTAATTCTCGGTGCCGGTCGGAGGAATCGGAGTCGATCGAGATGTCATGGTCACGTCTTTAAAGGCGGGTGAACGCCCGTTGAGTCGGGGCGGGGGCTATCGATTACGGCCCTCAAGCCATGGCACCTCGACCGAATGACGGGAAATTTGACCGACGCCTCGGACGGCCAACGCACAAGGGGGAGGGAGCACCGGTTCCCGAACCCTTTATGGTCGGGGTCTTTTGCCACTTTCCCCAAAGAAAGTGGGTACCCCTGGTCGGCTTACGAGCATGGGTAACCCGGGCAGGTAGTTTACTCAGCCAGATGGCACAGCCTTGGTTAGGGGTGATGCCTTCCCCTCATAATTCCGAAGGCATTCAGCATGGCGGGCAGGGGCGATGCGGGTGACGGGGATAAGAGTACGGGGCAACCTGGCACCCCCGAGGTCGTGATCGTCGCGGCGAAGGGTCCGCCTTCCCCTCGCTAAATAAAAAAAGCGGAGGCGGGGACACGGGTTAGGAGTCGGCGTTGCACGTCGGCGGCAGGGGGCCTGCCCACCCTTGAATAAAAAATCGTAGGCAGAACGGGCGCAGCAGTATCTTACGATGAAGATACCCTGCGCGAATCGCTCCCACGTGGGAGTCGAAGATTGACCCTAAAATGAGGGCCCCGGGTATGACAAGGCCCACCATGTCGTGGACGCGGCATGATGGGGAAGAGGGTTAGTGCCTCACCCTCCGGAAATTCGGAGACACGCTAAATTCGAGTCACTTGCTTCGAGCCACGGATGCCCATCGGGGCGCGGTGATGTCAAGTGACGGGTCATTGACCCCGAGGCTGACATCGCCAGCAACAGGAGTCTGCATTCCTCCTCGTATAAAAAGGCGGATGCAGGGACACGGGTAGGGGCGGATTAGGACGACGGACTTAGTCCCGACTCTGATATCCGACCAACAGGGGTGCGCCTTCCCCCTCGTATAAAAACGCGGAGGCGTACGGGGCTTTTGGTGCATTTACATTGAATCGCCAAAGCAATTTCGCCCCCTTCCATAGGGGTTCCGGGTAGATAACTCGCCTCTGCGGCGAAAGCGAGAGGCGAGCAGAGGGGTGGTGGCTAACCCTCCGGATAAACGAAGCACGCTTAAATCGAGTCACTTGCCTCGAGTCACGGATGCCCACCGGGGCGCGGTGATGTCAGGTGACGGGTCGTTGACCCCGAGGCTGACATCGCCAGCAACAGGAGTCTGCATTCCTCCTCGTATAAAAAGGCGGATGCAGGGACACGGGTAGGGGCGGATTAGGACGACGGACTTTGTCCCGACTCTGATATCCGACCAACAGGGGTGCGCCTTCCCCCTCGTATAAAAACGCGGAGGCGTACGGGGCTTTTGGTGCATTTACATTGAATCGCCAAAGCAATTTCGCCCCCTTCCATAGGGGTTCCGGGTAGATAACTCGCCTCTGCGGCGAAAGCGAGAGGCGAGCAGAGGGGTGGTGGCTAACCCTCCGGATAAACGAAGCACGCTTAAATCGAGTCACTTGCCTCGAGTCACGGATGCCCACCGGGGCGCGGTGATGTCAGGTGACGGGTCGTTGACCCCGAGGCTGACATCGCCAGCAACAGGAGTCTGCATTCCTCCTCGTATAAAAAGGCGGATGCAGGGACACGGGTAGGGGCGGATTAGGACGACGGACTTTGTCCCGACTCTGATATCCGACCAACAGGGGTGCGCCTTCCCCCTCGTATAAAAACGCGGAGGCGTACGGTGCTATTGGTGCATTTACATTGAATCACCAAAGCAATTTCGCCCCCTCCTATAGGGGTTCCGGGTAGATTACCCATCTCTGCGGCGAAAGCGGGAGACGGGCTGAGGAGTGGTGTCTCATCCTCCGGAAAATCGGAGACACGTTTATCTCGAGTCACGGATGCCGTCGAGTGGCGCGGTGATGTCAAGTGACGGGTCGCAGACCCCGAGGTTGACATCGTCAGCAACAGGAGTCTGCATTCCTCCTCGTATAAAAAGGCGGATGCAGGGACACGGGTAGGGCCGGACGGATAAGATGGAGCTTGCTCCAGATTTGAAATCCGACAAACAGGGGTGCGCCTTCCCCCTCGTATAAAAACGCGGAGGCGTACGGTGCTATTGGTGCATTTACATTGAATCACCAAAGCAATTTCGCCCCCTCCTATAGGGGTTCCGGGTAGATTACCCATCTCTGCGGCGAAAGCGGGAGATGGGCAGAGGAGCGGTGTCTCATCCTCCGGAAAATCGGAGACACGCTTATCTCGAGTCACGGATGCCGCCGTGCGGCGCGGTGATGTCAAGTGACGGGTCGTTTACGACCCCGAGGTTGACATCGCCAGCAACAGGAGTCTGCATTCCTCCTCGTATAAAAAGGCGGATGCAGGGACACGGGTAGGGCCGGACGGATAAGATGGAGCTTGCTCCAGATTTGAAACCCGGCAAACAGGGGTGCACCTTCCCCCTCGTATAAAAACGCGGAGGTGTCGGGTGTCGTGGATGTATCCGAATGAGGAGCACCAGGCACAAATTCGCCCCCGCCGTTGGGGGATTCGGGTAGGATAGCCACCTTTGCGGAGGTGAGACAAGGGGTAGTGCCTCACCCTTTATGAAAGCGGAGGTACATTATACTCGAGTCACGGATGCCACCGGAAGTGGCGCGATCATGTCAAGTGACGGGCTGGCAGCCCCGAGGCTGACATATCGCAACAGGAGTCTGCATTCCTCCTCGTATAAAAAGGCGGATGCAGGGACACGGGTAGGGCCGGACGAATAAGATGGAGCTTGCTCCAGATTTGAAACCCGGCAAACAGGAGTCTGCATTCCTCCTCGTATAAAAAGGCGGATGCAGGGACACGGGTAGGGGCGGATTAGGACGACGGAACCTCACTCGTGTAGGTTTCCCGAATCTAATATCCGACCAACAGGGGTGCTCCTTTCCCCCTCGTATAAAAACGCGGAAGGTGTCGGTACCGCAGGTGCATTCGGAATGGAATCACCAGCGGCTTAAATGGCGTGGCTTGACCGGTAGGGGAGCACGTGTCCGGACCGAGCGGTTCTGCCGTTCAAACGCTAGGGGAATGCGTCGCCCCTAGTAGTAAGCGTGCAGATACTTCAACCCTCTTTGCCGGGGTTGTGGGCCCCCTTCGGGGGGAGCTCGGATCGGAAGGCGACTCTCCCGCCAACACAGGCGTCCGTCTAGCGGGGGCTAGCCCTACCCCACTATAAAACAAGCGAGGGCCCACGCGCTGGGGCTGTCCGGTGAGCACATTCAAGGTGCCCGGACCGCATGGACAAAATTCGCTCCTGGCAGAGAGGAGCATGAGATGGGACGGAGTTTCCGAAAGGTCCTCCGTTTTTCGCTCCCCTAAGAGGGAGGCACTCCCCCGTCGTCTCGCCACCTTGTCGTGGTGGGGGAGCTCCCCTCCCAATCGGGAGGGGTCTAAGAGCGAGACTAGAGGAAGGAAAACCTCGATAAAAAACCCGGTCTGGACAGCCCGTTAGCCTCTGGACGGCGTGTCCTAAGGGAAGGAAAACCCCGACAGAAAACCAACTCTTTGGATTTATGAAATATGGAACACAAAGAGAAGAAACGTACCGGCCCAGGGGTTTCGGACCCCCAGGGCCCGGCGGGTGCGGGGAGTACTGTCCCGGCTCCTCCCCCGTCGTCATCCAGCGTCGGGCTACCCCCAGGGTCTCGGGAGAGCCCTGGGGGAGAATTGGCTATCTCCCTGATGGCCAAGGGTCTAGCGAAGGCCCTTTCCGCCGATCGGCGGAGTTCTGGCGGCTCCGAGCGCAAGAGCCCGGAGTCGGATTCTGGGGCGCAGGCACGTCCAGCGCCTGCCACCCCAGGTCCATCGACGTCGAGGGCAGCGGACGGGGATGCTGTTTTTAAGCGCCCCGGTCCGCTGTCCTCGAAGAAGAAGAAGGTGAGGCCCGTGGAGGCCATGGACCTCACCGGGGAGGACGATTCGTCCGACGATGTGTCGGGGAGCGACGGCGATCTGACGCCGTTCTCCGACATGTCGTCGGATACGAATCGCGCGCTCGGCGCGAAGAAGAGGGGGCGTGGCCGCCCTGCCACCACCGGCGAGTGGGTCGGGGTGGAGGCGGTGCGCCAAGAACTCGCGCTCCTCAAGAAGGAGCACGAGCGGGTGTTGGCGGAGCGGGATGTCCTCGCGGGAAGGTTCGAAGTCGACTTCGGACCGACCGCGGGGAAGATCCCCTCCGCCGGCGATATCATGAGGGGGCTCACTGATGAAACAGTGGACTCCCTCTTGAATATCGTGCTGGAGGAGATGGAGGCCGTGGAGCGCGTCGCGGAGCGCTCGGGGTCCTTGAAGGGCACCTTCAAGGGAAGGCTCCGGGCGGCTTCGCGTCGTGCGGTCGCGGCCTCCAAGCTCCTCTTTACACGCGCGATCACCCGCGTGAGAGAGGATGGGGAGGCCTGCGTCCCCGAGCGGACTCGACGCGAGCTACAAGCCGCGAAGAGTTTGCTCGAGGAGTCGCAGGAGAAGGTGCGGCGTCTGGAGGGGGAGGTGGAGGTCCTGAAGGCCAAGGAGACCCTTAGGGCCTCCGGGGCGGGAAGGGCCTCGCCTCCTCCCCGTCGATCCTCGTACCTCGGTGCGGAGGTCGAGGGGATTCCGATGGAGGTGGAGGACTCGCCCGTGAGGGTTGACCCTCCGGAGAGGCGGGCCTCTGCCTCCATCGTCGGGGACCTCGCGACGGTTCCCGACCCGTCTCTCGACTTAGTCGAGAGGGTCGTGGGTCGGGTCCTCGCGAGGCTGAGTCCCCTTAGGGAGACTCCGGGCCAGCCCCCCGCCCCTTCACGACCCCCCCCCGTGTCTGGGGGGGAGAAGTGGAGTAAGGTGGTGGGGCGTCGGGCCCGGAAGAAGAAGGAGGCCAAGGCCTCGGAGAAGGAGATTCCTCCTCCTACTGCTCCCGTAACTGGGAGCAGGAAGAGGAGGAAGAAGAAGAAGAAGAAGGGCCCCAAACAGCGGGGTGTTGGGGAGAAGCCTGGTGACAGGGCTCCTCCCCAGAAGAAGAAGGCCAAGACCCCCGCCGGGGTGGTCCGCGAGCCGAGGTCGGGGGCGGTCCTTGTGACCGCCGACCCGGACAAGGGGATCACCATGGCGGGGGCCTTGAAGGCGGTGCGGCCTGCGGCGATGGAGTTCCTCGTGGGCAAGGGAGTCCAACTCTCCCTGAAGAGGGCCCAGGCGGGGGGCACCCTCATCCAGATACCTGGAGGGGATGGCCACCGCCTGGCCGACGAGCTTGCCGCAGTAATGCGGGAAGCGGCGTCGAAAGTGCCGGGTGTCGGGGTCCGCCGGCCCCTGAAGCGCGCAGAGTTGCGCCTCCAGGGGCTGGATGACTCCGTCACCCGCGAAGAGGTGGTTGGCGCCGTCACGGGGGCGACGGACTGCCGCGCGGAGGACCTGACCGTGGGAGAAATCAGATTTCTCCCATATCGGTTGGGCTCCGTGTGGCTGCGTTGCCCCGTGGCGGTGTCCAACAAGTTGTTGGAGGGCGGTAGGCTCCGCGTCGGGTGGGCCATGGCGACGGTGAAACCGCTGCCGGCCCGCCGGATGCGGTGCTACCGGTGCCTGGAGGTGGGGCACGGGAGAGCGGGGTGTAATGGCCCCGATCGGAGCGGTCGCTGCCATAGGTGCGGCGACCGCTCCCATCGATCGCAGCAGTGTTCGGCGGGGGTGCCGAAATGTCCGCTTTGCGCGGACTTTGGCATCCCTGCCGGACACTCGCTGGGGGCGGCCGCCTGCGTTCCCAGCGGGCGAGTCGCCCAACGGCGGAAATTGGCCGCTGAAGCGGCCAATGAGAAGGCGAGGGACAAGGGGGGTGCGCGATCCGGAGGTGCGGATGCGACCTCAGCCGTCCCTGGTGGGGGGAGTAAGGGGGGCCCGCGTAGGGCGAAACCCCCCGAAACCCCCGCCCCAGCAGGGCCCGCGGAGGGGGAGCGGGGGACCCGTCCGGTAGAGGACGAGGGTCCCCTCTCCCGCGCTTCGGAAAAGGGCTCCACCGAGGGTGGGGGAGACCGTCCGGCCAAGTCCTCATTGAAGAGGACGGCCTCGGATCGGTCTCCTGCCATCCAGCGGCGGACGGAGGATAGGAGGGATGACGATGGGAAGGAGAAGGAGGAGTCACCTCCACCCCCCCCTCCTGTGATGAAGAAGAGGAGGGACCGGAGAGGGCGATTCAAAACACGTTGAATCGCCTTCTCCGCTCCCTCCAGAGTGGATAGCGGGGTACCGGAGCCCCGTGGAGAGGGGGCCTTAAATGGCCCGGGCCACGACTCGCCCCCAGGGTAATGTGAGAACAGGTACCTGGGGGAGTACGAGCGCCTTGCAGCAGCAAGCGATGGCTGAGTGACAGGGGTTTTAGTTGGTATACCCGACATTGCACTCCTTGGAAGAGGGACTAGCTCTCTTCCAAGGGTCGGGGAGTCCAACACTACCCTCCAACGCGCCGGAGCGTTGGGGGGTGTGCGTAATGCATTTCCCCTGTCAATAAAAAAAAAAAAAAAAAAAAAAAGGTTAGGTTAGGTTAGGTTAGGTTAGGTTAGGTTCCTCTCCGCGGTGTGCCACCTTGTCGTGGTGGAGGGGCTCCCATTCTCTTCGGAGAATGGGTCTAAGAGCACACCATTGCACTTCCTCGCTTCCCGCCTATTGGCGGGAGCGGGAAGAGGTTTTCTGTGGCCTTGGGCGTATGGCCCATCACGGATAGGGGATGGCAAACCCTGACTTCAAATGCCCGGCCCACCGAGTGCCGTTAAGGGCGGGAGAACGCCCTGACTCATTTCTTTCTACTCTCTTACTATTCTGTCTTCTGCTGATCCCTTCAACCTTATTACCTTCTTCCCTTCTAACTCCTGAGCTATGGATGAATGTTAAGCGTTTAGCGGGTGCTCCCGCTGGGATGAGGGTGCTGAACAGTCGGTGCTCCGCTGTGAGGCGTCCCTCAGTGGGGAAGAATGGGTGCGGGTCGAGACCTCGCCCGAGGGACTGGTTCGGGTGACTTAGTCACCCAGCCGGGCCAGAGGCGAGACCACCTTGACCAATGACACCCATGGGGTATGTGAGTGTGTGTGTGTGTGTGTGTGTGTGTGCGTGTGGATGTGTGGGTGTTTGTGCGGGTGTGTGTGGGTGTGTGTGAGAGTATGCGCGCGGGAAGGAGTCGATTGACTGCCACGTGGCAGGCGCCTGTGAGGCGCAGTAGATGCTGATGCTGGATGAGGGAGCTGGCGTCGATCGGGGCACCATGGTCACGTCTTTAAAGGCGGGTGAACGCCCGTTGAGTTGGGGCGGGGGCTATCGAATACGGCCCTCAAGCTGTGGTGCTTCGATCGAATGTCGGTGAACTCATCCAGCATCTCGGGCGGTCAGGAGTGATGGTCCGGGGAAACCGCATCCCTGGATCATCGCGGACCGGGGGCTTCGCTGCCCTCCCCCATCCGAGGGCGGGTCCCCCTGGATGGCTTACACCCACGGGGAATTCGGGTAGGTAGTTTACTCAGCCAGATGGCAAAGTTTTGGTAAGGGGTGATGCCTTCCCCTTATAATTCCGAAGGCATTCAGCATATCGGGCAGGGGCGATGCGGGTGACGGGGATAGGAGTACAGGGAAACCTGGCCCCCCGAGGTCGACATCGTCACGGCGAAGGGTCCGCCTTCCCCTCGCTTAATAAAAAAAGCGGAGGCGGGGACACGGGTTAGGAGTCGGCGTTGCACGTCGGCGACAGGGGGCCTGCCCACCCCTGGATAAATAATCGCAGGCAGATCGGGCGTAGAGCATCTCACGATGGAGATGCCTTACGCAAATCGCTTCCACGTGGAAGCGAAGCGTGGCCCTATGATGGGGGCTTCGGGTAGGTCAAGGACCATTATGACGTGGATGCGTCATGGTGGGAAAGAGGGTTGTGCCTCACCCTCCGGAAATTCGGAGGCACACTTGCTTCGAGTCACGGTTGCCGTCGAGTGGCGCGGTGATGTCAAGTGACGGGTCACTGACCCCGAGGCTGACATCGCCAGCAACAGGAGTCTGCATTCCTCCTCGTATAAAAAGGCGGATGCAGGGACACGGGTAGGTGGCGACATTAGGGGAACGGAATTGCACCTCTACCTGTGGGATTTATTCCACTTGTAGAGTCCCGAACCCGGGATGCGTCAATAGAGGGTGCGCCTCCCCTCTTGTTAAAAAATTCGGAAGCGTACGGTGCTGATGGTGTATCTACATGAAGATCACCACAGCTTGTTCTCCCCTCGTTAGGGGTCCGGGTAGGGAACTCACCTTTGCGGCGAAAGCGGGAGGTGAACCGAGGGGTAGTGTCTCACCCTCCGGAAAACCGGAGACACACTTATCTCGAGTCACGGTTGCCGTCGAGTGGCGCGGTGATGTCAAGTGACGGGTCACTGACCCCGAGGCTGACATCGCCAGCAACAGGAGTCTGCATTCCTCCTCGTATAAAAAGGCGGATGCAGGGACACGGGTAGGTGGCGACATTAGGGGAACGGAATTGCACCTCTACCTGTGGGATTTATTCCACTTGTAGAGTCCCGAACCCGGGATGCGTCAATAGAGGGTGCGCCTCCCCTCTTGTTAAAAAATTCGGAAGCGTACGGTGCTGATGGTGTATCTACATGAAGATCACCACAGCTTGTTCTCCCCTCGTTAGGGGTCCGGGTAGGGAACTCACCTTTGCGGCGAAAGCGGGAGGTGAACCGAGGGGTAGTGTCTCACCCTCCGGAAAACCGGAGACACACTTATCTCGAGTCACGGTTGCCGTCGAGTGGCGCGGTGATGTCAAGTGACGGGTCATTGACCCCGAGGCTGACATCGCCAGCAACAGGAGTCTGCATTCCTCCTCGTATAAAAAGGCGGATGCAGGGACACGGGTAGGGGCGGATTAGGACGACGGACTTAGTCCCGACTCTAATATCCGACCAACAGGGGTGCGCCTTCCCCCTCGTATAAAAACGCGGAGGCGTCCGGTGTCTTTGGTGGATTCGCATGGAATCACCTAGGCATAATGCCCTCTCGATGAGGGCCCGCGTTATCCCCCGACCGTGGGGTCCCGGGTAGGATACATCTTGGCGGCGAAAGCGCAAGATGTCGAGGGGTGGTGCATCACCCTCCGGAAATTCGGATGCACACTTGTTTCGAGTCACGGTTGCCGTCGAGTGGCGCGGTGATGTCAAGTGACGGGTCACTGACCCCGAGGCTGACATCGCCAGCAACAGGAGTCTGCATTCCTCCTCGTATAAAAAGGCGGATGCAGGGACACGGGTAGGTGGCGACATTAGGGGAACGGAATTGCACCTCTACATGTGGGATTTATTCCACTTGTAGAGTCCCGAACCCGGGATGCGTCAATAGAGGGTGCGCCTCCCCTCTTGTTAAAAAATTCGGAAGCGTACGGTGCTGATGGTGTATCTGCATGAAGATCACCACAGCTTATATCTCCCCTTCGTCAGGGGTCCGGGTAGGAGACCCACCTTTGCGGCGAAAGCGGAAGGTGAGACGAGGGGTGGTGCATCTCCCTCCGGAAATCCGGATGCACACTTAATTCGAGTCACGGTTGCCGTCGAGTGGCGCGGTGATGTCAAGTGACGGGTCACTGACCCCGAGGCTGACATCGCCAGCAACAGGAGTCTGCATTCCTCCTCGTATAAAAAGGCGGATGCAGGGACACGGGTAGGGGCGGATTAGGACGACGGACTTAGTCCCGACTCTGATATCCGACCAACAGGGGTGCGTCTTCCCCCTCGTATAAAAACGCGGAGGCGTCCGGTGCCTTTTGGTGGATTCGCATGGAATCACCAAGGCATATTGCCCTCTCGTAGAGGGCCCGCGTTATCCCCCGACCATGGGGTCCCGGGTAGGATACATCTTGGCGGCGAAAGCGCAAGATGTCGAGGGGTGGTGCATCACCCTCCGGAAATCCGGATGCACGCTTAATTCGAGTCACGGATGCCGTCGAGAGGCGCGGTCATATCAGGTGACGGGTCGATCGACCTAGAGGCTGATATGGCCAGCAACAGGAGTCTGCATTCCTCCTCGTATAAAAAGGCGGATGCAGGGACACGGGTAGGGGCGGATTAGGACGACGGACTTAGTCCCGACTCTGATATCCGACCAACAGGGGTGCGCCTTCCCCCTCGTATAAAAACGCGGAGGCGTCCGGTGTCTTTGGTGGATTCGCATGGAATCACCTAGGCATATCGCCCTCTCGATGAGGGCCCGCGTTATCCCCCGACCGTGGGGTCCCGGGTAGGATACATCTTGGCGGCGAAAGCGCAAGATGTCGAGGGGTGGTGCATCACCCTCCGGAAATTCGGATGCACACTTGTTTCGAGTCACGGTTGCCGTCGAGTGGCGCGGTCATATCAGGTGACGGGTCCATAGACCTAGAGGCTGATATGGCCAGCAACAGGAGTCTGCATTCCTCCTCGTATAAAAAGGCGGATGCAGGGACACGGGTAGGGGCGGATTAGGACGACGGACTTAGTCCCGACTCTGATATCCGACCAACAGGGGTGCGCCTTCCCCCTCGTATAAAAACGCGGAGGCGTTCGGGGCCCTTGGTGTATTGGCATGAAATCACCAAGCGCAACTTCTCCCCTCCGATAGGGGTCCGGGTAGGTTTGGCGGTGCTCCAAGGGGTAAGGGTGATAGACGCACCCCTGCTGATCGTCCGACCTGTGTCCTGGGAATACCCGTTCACGGGCGGCGCTGCTTCCCTCTCGCCGGGGAAGGGTCCCTCCTGGCGGGTGTATTCACAGCTGGGAGGGGACAGTGGCGGGTGGGGGCCCCCCCCAACAGGAGTGTCCGTCGAGTAGGGAGTCCTCCTCCTCCCTTCTTTAAGGCACAACGGAGAGAGGCTAGCGGCACATGACTCCCTTCGGAGGCCTTCCAGTGATGAGAGAGTCCTCTGTGCCAACAATGGTGTGAGAGCCCTGGCGAGAGGGCTAAAACGGGAAGGGCCCTAGACTAAGTTGGGCTAGCGGGTCCCTTGACGAATTTAGGGACCCTATTTTTCCTCTCCGCGGTGTGCCACCTTGTCGTGGTGGAGGGGCTCCCATTCTCTTCGGAGAATGGGTCTAAGAGCACACCATTGCACTTCCTCGCTTCCCGCCTATTGGCGGGAGCGGGAAGAGGTTTTCTGTGGCCTTGGGCGTATGGCCCATCACGGATAGGGGATGGCAAACCCTGACTTCAAATGCCCGGCCCACCGAGTGCCGTTAAGGGCGGGAGAACGCCCTGACTCATTTCTTTCTACTCTCTTACTATTCTGTCTTCTGCTGATCCCTTCAACCTTATTACCTTCTTCCCTTCTAACTCCTGAGCTATGGATGAATGTTAAGCGTTTAGCGGGTGCTCCCGCTGGGATGAGGGTGCTGAACAGTCGGTGCTCCGCTGTGAGGCGTCCCTCAGTGGGGAAGAATGGGTGCGGGTCGAGACCTCGCCCGAGGGACTGGTTCGGGTGACTTAGTCACCCAGCCGGGCCAGAGGCGAGACCACCTTGACCAATGACACCCATGGGGTATGTGAGTGTGTGTGTGTGTGTGTGTGTGTGTGCGTGTGGATGTGTGGGTGTTTGGGCGGGTGTGTGTGGGTGTGTGTGAGAGTATGCGCGCGGGAAGGAGTCGATTGACTGCCACGTGGCAGGCGCCTGTGAGGCGCAGTAGATGCTGATGCTGGATGAGGGAGCTGGCGTCGATCGGGGCACCATGGTCACGTCTTTAAAGGCGGGTGAACGCCCGTTGAGTTGGGGCGGGGGCTATCGAATACGGCCCTCAAGCTGTGGTGCTTCGATCGAATGTCGGTGAACTCATCCAGCATCTCGGGCGGTCAGGAGTGATGGTCCGGGGAAACCGTATCCCTGGATCATCGCGGACTGGGGGCTTCGCTGCCCTCCCCCATCCGAGGGCGGGTCCCCCTGGATGGCTTACACCCACGGGGAATCCGGGTAGGTAGTTTACTCAGCCAGATGGCAAAGTTTTGGTAAGGGGTGATGCCTTCCCCTTATAATTCCGAAGGCATTCAGCATATCGGGCAGGGGCGATGCGGGTGACGGGGATAGGAGTACAGGGAAACCTGGCCCCCCGAGGTCGACATCGTCACGGCGAAGGGTCCGCCTTCCCCTCGCTTAATAAAAAAAGCGGAGGCGGGGACACGGGTTAGGAGTCGGCGTTGCACGTCGGCGACAGGGGGCCTGCCCACCCCTGGATAAATAATCGCAGGCAGATCGGGCGTAGAGCATCTCACGATGGAGATGCCTTACGCAAATCGCTTCCACGTGGAAGCGAAGCGTGGCCCTATGATGGGGGCTTCGGGTAGGTCAAGGACCATTATGACGTGGATGCGTCATGGTGGGAAAGAGGGTTGTGCCTCACCCTCCGGAAATTCGGAGGCACACTTGCTTCGAGTCACGGTTGCCGTCGAGTGGCGCGGTGATGTCAAGTGACGGGTCACTGACCCCGAGGCTGACATCGCCAGCAACAGGAGTCTGCATTCCTCCTCGTATAAAAAGGCGGATGCAGGGACACGGGTAGGTGGCGACATTAGGGGAACGGAATTGCACCTCTACCTGTGGGATTTATTCCACTTGTAGAGTCCCGAACCCGGGATGCGTCAATAGAGGGTGCGCCTCCCCTCTTGTTAAAAAATTCGGAAGCGTACGGTGCTGATGGTGTATCTACATGAAGATCACCACAGCTTGTTCTCCCCTCGTTAGGGGTCCGGGTAGGGAACTCACCTTTGCGGCGAAAGCGGGAGGTGAACCGAGGGGTAGTGTCTCACCCTCCGGAAAACCGGAGACACACTTATCTCGAGTCACGGTTGCCGTCGAGTGGCGCGGTGATGTCAAGTGACGGGTCACTGACCCCGAGGCTGACATCGCCAGCAACAGGAGTCTGCATTCCTCCTCGTATAAAAAGGCGGATGCAGGGACACGGGTAGGTGGCGACATTAGGGGAACGGAATTGCACCTCTACCTGTGGGATTTATTCCACTTGTAGAGTCCCGAACCCGGGATGCGTCAATAGAGGGTGCGCCTCCCCTCTTGTTAAAAAATTCGGAAGCGTACGGTGCTGATGGTGTATCTACATGAAGATCACCACAGCTTGTTCTCCCCTCGTTAGGGGTCCGGGTAGGGAACTCACCTTTGCGGCGAAAGCGGGAGGTGAACCGAGGGGTAGTGTCTCACCCTCCGGAAAACCGGAGACACACTTATCTCGAGTCACGGTTGCCGTCGAGTGGCGCGGTGATGTCAAGTGACGGGTCATTGACCCCGAGGCTGACATCGCCAGCAACAGGAGTCTGCATTCCTCCTCGTATAAAAAGGCGGATGCAGGGACACGGGTAGGGGCGGATTAGGACGACGGACTTAGTCCCGACTCTAATATCCGACCAACAGGGGTGCGCCTTCCCCCTCGTATAAAAACGCGGAGGCGTCCGGTGTCTTTGGTGGATTCGCATGGAATCACCTAGGCATAATGCCCTCTCGATGAGGGCCCGCGTTATCCCCCGACCGTGGGGTCCCGGGTAGGATACATCTTGGCGGCGAAAGCGCAAGATGTCGAGGGGTGGTGCATCACCCTCCGGAAATTCGGATGCACACTTGTTTCGAGTCACGGTTGCCGTCGAGTGGCGCGGTGATGTCAAGTGACGGGTCACTGACCCCGAGGCTGACATCGCCAGCAACAGGAGTCTGCATTCCTCCTCGTATAAAAAGGCGGATGCAGGGACACGGGTAGGTGGCGACATTAGGGGAACGGAATTGCACCTCTACATGTGGGATTTATTCCACTTGTAGAGTCCCGAACCCGGGATGCGTCAATAGAGGGTGCGCCTCCCCTCTTGTTAAAAAATTCGGAAGCGTACGGTGCTGATGGTGTATCTGCATGAAGATCACCACAGCTTATATCTCCCCTTCGTCAGGGGTCCGGGTAGGAGACCCACCTTTGCGGCGAAAGCGGAAGGTGAGACGAGGGGTGGTGCATCTCCCTCCGGAAATCCGGATGCATACTTAATTCGAGTCACGGTTGCCGTCGAGTGGCGCGGTGATGTCAAGTGACGGGTCACTGACCCCGAGGCTGACATCGCCAGCAACAGGAGTCTGCATTCCTCCTCGTATAAAAAGGCGGATGCAGGGACACGGGTAGGGGCGGATTAGGACGACGGACTTAGTCCCGACTCTGATATCCGACCAACAGGGGTGCGCCTTCCCCCTCGTATAAAAACGCGGAGGCGTCCGGTGCCTTTGGTGGATTCGCATGGAATCACCAAGGCATATTGCCCTCTCGTAGAGGGCCCGCGTTATCCCCCGACCATGGGGTACCGGGTAGGATACATCTTGGCGGCGAAAGCGCAAGATGTCGAGGGGTGGTGCATCACCCTCCGGAAATCCGGATGCACGCTTAATTCGAGTCACGGATGCCGTCGAGAGGCGCGGTCATATCAGGTGACGGGTCGATCGACCTAGAGGCTGATATGGCCAGCAACAGGAGTCTGCATTCCTCCTCGTATAAAAAGGCGGATGCAGGGACACGGGTAGGGGCGGATTAGGACGACGGACTTAGTCCCGACTCTGATATCCGACCAACAGGGGTGCGCCTTCCCCCTCGTATAAAAACGCGGAGGCGTCCGGTGTCTTTGGTGGATTCGCATGGAATCACCTAGGCATATTGCCCTCTCGATGAGGGCCCGCGTTATACCCCGACCATGGGGTCCCGGGTAGGATACATCTTGGCGGCGAAAGCGCAAGATGTTGAGGGGTGGTGCATCACCCTCCGGAAATTCGGATGCACATTTGCTTCGAGTCACGGTTGCCGTCGAGTGGCGCGGTCATATCAGGTGACGGGTCGATCGACCTAGAGGCTGATATGGTCAGCAACAGGAGTCTGCATTCCTCCTCGTATAAAAAGGCGGATGCAGGGACACGGGTAGGGGCGGATTAGGACGACGGACTTAGTCCCGACTCTGATATCCGACCAACAGGGGTGCGCCTTCCCCCTCGTATAAAAACGCGGAGGCGTTCGGGGCCCTTGGTGTATTGGCATGAAATCACCAAGCGCAACTTCTCCCCTCCGATAGGGGTCCGGGTAGGTTTGGCGGTGCTCCAAGGGGTAAGGGTGATAGACGCACCCCTGCTGATCGTCCGACCTGTGTCCTGGGAGTACCCGTTCACGGGCGGCGCTGCTTCCCTCTCGCCGGGGAAGGGTCCCTCCTGGCGGGTGTATTCACAGCTGGGAGGGGACAGTGGCGGGTGGGGGCCCCCCCCAACAGGAGTGTCCGTCGAGTAGGGAGTCCTCCTCCTCCCTTCTTTAAGGCACAACGGAGAGAGGCTAGCGGCACATGACTCCCTTCGGAGGCCTTCCAGTGATGAGAGAGTCCTCTGTGCCAACAATGATGTGAGAGCCCTGGCGAGAGGGCTAAAACGGGAAGGGCCCTAGACTAAGTTGGGCTAGCGGGTCCCTTGACGAATTTAGGGACCCTATTTTTCTTCTCCGACGCGAGCCACCTTGACGTGGTGGAGAGGCTTAGGCCGCCCCGGGTCTCCGGGCCCATCGGGCTCCCCGCTTCGACACCTAGGTGTCGGGGGGAGTCCGGTGGGTCCTTCGGGCCCCCACTTCGACACTTTCGTGTCGGGGGGGCCCGGGGGCCCGGGGCGGCTGACCAAGAGCTCGCATTGCACTTCCCTCCCCGAAAGGGGAGGAAGGGGGGTTCCGCTCCCTCCGGGCGCCTTGGCCCGATGCGGATAGGGGATGGCAAACCCTGACTTCAAATGCCCGGTTTGAGGACACCGATAAGGGCGGAAAAACGCCCCAATCCTCACACTTCCTCCTTAGTTATTTCTCCTTCCCTAGACATCCTATCTTCAATTTTCTACTCCTTCCCTACCTATCCCTATCTTCCTTTCTTATACACCCACTCCTTCCTTTTTGTGTATGTGTGATTGTATGTGTGGATGTATGTATGTATGCATGAGGATAGTGATCCTGCCAAAATCACTCTAGAGAGGCGTCCTCTAGTCAAAAAACGCATAACAACTATGAAAAATGGAGCCTACGAAAGAGATTACTACCACCCCAACTGGATCGGATACAGTAGGGGTAGGCGGTGAGCACGATACCGTCCCAGTCGTGCCTCCGTCTTCATCCGACGATGGGCAACGTATGGTGTGCGAGGCAGGCATCATACCGGATAGGACTACTGCCGAAATTACAGAGGCGAGAGAGCAAGTCATGGTTCCGGCTACTGATAGCTCTTTAACTGGACAAATTGTCCAAATAACTGCTGAATTGCCCGATCGCATACGCGAAGGTACGAGCGATACTATCATATTAAGTCCCAGCCCTGAGATAGCACAGGAGAGTTTCTCTCAAAAAATGCCAGACAGCTGGGTATCTATAATTGAAGAGGAGGAAAAATTATCTCCTGAAAAGGTAGTCCCTCCAACAGACATTGATATGGAGACTGAAAGTCTTCCTACACGCACTGCAACCAAGCGTAAAAAGACACGCACTCTGGAGACAGACTCTTGTGAAGAGGACAGCACTTCGGATGCTGCAAAAAATCCTAAACGTAGTATACGCTTACGCAGAAAGAGAACTCCTCGCTCTACTGTCAGTAAAGCAGATGCAGCGTGTAAAGATAATGAAAATCTGACTGGCTCCAACCAGGATAGTGCGTTTTCAGGCACAGATAAGGAGGATCTTAAAGGCAAAGATCTTAAAGGCAAGGTCGGAAGACCCTGCAAAAAAGTGCGTGCTGTGGATCCATTATTAGCCGAGCAGGAAATCTTAAAAAAGACTGGTATAAATCCGGAACATATAGAGGACGAAGTGCTACACGCTATGACTGCTGCAGAAGTATGCGCTCAAGCGCTTGAATATATATCAAATATAGAGCTAATCCGCACTAAATGTGGAAGATTACAAGGCGGTTTAAGCGGTGAGCTACGTAAAATGTCCTTAGGACTCGGTGAATTAGTACGGGAATTACAGCATAAGGCTGAAGCAGTGGGAGATCCCACCTCCCTCAAGAATAAGATTGAAGAACTTTTACAAGATGCGAGGAAAAGTAATAAAGAGCGCGAAAAGGAGGAAGAACGTAGAAAGAGAGAAAAGAGCGAGTTCCTTGAGATTATCGCGGACCTCAAGAAAGAAAATTTGGAGATTCGAAAAGAAAACCGCGAAATGAAAGTCGAATTACAAAAAGAAATGAAGGATATTAGAGCAAGCATAGAAAGAGATAGTAATAGACATAATGATACAAAAGATAAAGACACGAAAATTTACGATCAAAGAGAGGAAAAAAATAAGAGAAATAAGAAGAAAGTGTCTTTTGAGAGAGAGGTGAGATCCTCCTCGCCGCCAAAGCCTCAAAGAAGACCCTTGTCTAGAGGAGCCAAGTTAGCACCAAGTAATGAAAGCTCTCCAACAGAGAATAACTTGGCCTTTCGGCAATTAGAGGAGAATTTGCATGAGGCATATAAGGCAACTGGTGGAGATGGATGGCCGGTTATAGGTGAACCATGGTCACCACCTCCTACCGCAAGCAAAAAACGGAAATTAGATGCTGAGACTATGTCGCCTATAAAATTTCCATGGCAGAGTAAATATATATTCCCTTCAAATGGATCTAATAATATCCCTGCAGGCAAATTTGCACCATCTAGTAAACAGACATCTCCTATGGAGGGAGTATCTGGTAATAGTGGGGGAATTCCTTACGCGGTCCCCTCTATGGAGGGGGTCCCCAGTACCAGTAAGGGGATCCATTCTATAATCCCATCTATGATTTTTACGGGTTCTAGTGGGATACCATCAGCTCCTACACCCGTACCAAAATGCATCGTTAGGGAGAATATACAGCTTGTACCTCCTCGTGAGGATTTTGTAGAATCCAGGAAATCATATGCTAGCATATTGAAAAAAGATAAAATATCTACGTCTACAGCTAAAAATAAGGTATCTACATATATACAAAATTTGCCGGAACAAACATCGAAACAAACACAAGAATGGTTTACGATTGGAAGGAAAGGTAAGCCTATCCAACAATCTGTTCCTAAGGTTGCTAAAAAGCAAAATCTAAAAAATACAATCAAAAAAGAGAGGAAAAAGCTCCCGGCCACTGCAGCCATTAGTATCAAAGGTACTAAGAAGGACTTTGATTACGCGGACGCTTTAAAACGTGCGCGTCAAAATATCTCTCTTAAGGATCTTGATATTCAAAATCCTAAAATAAGAAAAGGCATTAGTGGAACAACCATTATTGAGATTTCTGGTCCCGACAATAGTAAAAAAGCGGATTTACTGGCTAATGAAATGAGCAAAATGCTCACTGGTGAAGCACTAATCTCCCGCCCTAATATTAAGGGGGAGATAAAATTAACAGGATTGGACGAATCAATTACAATAGATGATGTCCGTGATGCTATTGCATCTGAAGGATCGTGTAAATTCGATGATATTAAAGTAGGTAAGATTGGTAGGAATAGGTATGGAAACGGCATTGTCTGGGCCAAGTGTCCAAAGGCGGCTGCGCTTATTTTGGCTGAGAAGAAAAAATTACAGATTGGGTGGTCACGGGCAACCGTGGAATTACTTCCTAGTCGCCCAATCCAGTGCCATAAGTGTTGGAGTCTTGGACATGTTCGTTCCAATTGCCGTTCTAATAAAGATCACACAGGAAGATGTTTCCGCTGTGGAGAAAAAGATCACAAAGTGGAGACATGTAAAAACAAAGCTAAATGTGTGATATGTGCTGAAAGGCACTTACCTGATAATCATCGGATGGGTTCAACCACCTGTAGAGTTGCCAATACAACACCATCACCACATACGAGCACTGAGACAGACGTGGACAACACACCACCAAAAGACACCTCCAGCACCCCTCCATCAGAGGCGGCAAAAACGGAAAGTCCGTTTATACAATCTAGTCCAGAGAATATGCGTGAAGATACAAGTCCTACTGTAACTCATGTCGAAGTATCGGAAAAACTGTCAGGACGGAGGACTGACACTAGGATGGAGATTGTAGAGCCAGAATAAAATTAATTATTATTACTGGCTCAAGCTGTAAATCAATCAATTTATATCTACATATTTACATATTTACATATTTACACACTTTTTTATATTTACATATTTATATATCTACATTTTTACATATATTTACATATATTTATATGATGTTAACAATATTACAAATTAACTTAAATAATTGTAAAATAGCTCAGGATTTGATGATATATACAGAAAAGAAATATCATATCGATCTTACACTAATTACGGAACCATATAAGGCTCCAGAAGAAGATATGTTCTGGACATCAAGTAAAAATAACACAGCTTGTATTCATTGGAATCCTGATGGGTGTGCAAGTACATGTATAAAGAGGAGAAGTGGTAAATACTCGACTTCCATTCAATGGAATGATTATATATTCGTATCATGTTATATATCACCTAATGTGGATATAAGTGAATTCGAGGAATTTTTAGATGAGTTGGACAATATGGTCACTGATGTTCAAGAGTATAAAATAATCATTGGTGGTGACTTTAATTCTAAATCCGTTATGTGGGGTGCCTCACAAACCAATATACGTGGCGATCGATTGGAAAGGTGGAGTTCAAGTCAGGATATGATATTGGTCAATTATGGCAATAAACCTACTTGTATGAGATCAATGGGTTCGTCTATAATAGACTTGACATGGTGTAATTACAGTGTTAAATCCCAAATTAAATCTTGGGAAGTCATGGATTTGGAAACATTGTCCGATCATGCATACATCATCTTCACAATTGATACGAATAAGGATCATTCGGCATTATGTCATAGAAAGAGGTATGTCAGATGGTCACATAAAAAAATGGACATAGATAGATTCCGAGAAGTTTTGATCTGGAAATGCATAAATTGTACATACGATAAAGAAGATGTAAATAAGATGGCTGGATGGATACAGGAAGCAATTATTGAAGCATGCAATTTCAGTATGCCTGTTATAACTAATACACGAAGAGACAGCACATACTGGTGGAACAGCCAAATTGCAGCGTCTAGATCCGAGTGCAATAAAGCCAGAAGAACATGGCAAAAAATGAAAAGGAAGAAGAATTGCACTATTGATGATATACTAACAGTTGAAGAAGCTTACAGAAGTAAAAAGAAGATACTATGTACACAAATAAAAGAAGCTAAAAATCAAGCGTGGAATGAGCTTATTCGAAGCATTGATGAGGATCCTTGGGGCTTACCGTACAAAATTGTAATGAAAAAGCTTCGACGAAGTTCTCCTAGTTTTGGTGAAACTCTCCCAATTGCGATATTGGAACAGTTAATTGATAAACTGTTTCCTCAGGACCCTATGCACAACGAGGGCGTAAATGAGGTAGAAAATCAAGAACCCTGGTTAGAAGAATACGATATTAATATCGAGGAAATTGGGGGAGTTTTAAAGAAAAAAGCGGGAACAAATAAAGCCCCCGGCATAGACGGTATCAAATCCGTTTTTCTTAAGAAAATTCCATTAGAATTTATGAAAGAAATGATCATTATTTATAATCAATGCTTACAAAAGGGAATTTTCCCTGATTTGTGGAAAAAGTCACTCCTAATACTGCTACCGAAAGGAATTCCAGACGCAATAACACCTAAAGCGCGTCCTATATGTTTAATTAGTGAGCTTGGTAAGTTACTGGAAAGTATCATTGATAATAGGATTCACGACTGGATGGATAGGCATCCTGAGTCGCGTCTAGCTGCGAGTCAATTTGGCTTTAAGAAACATACATCTACGTATGATGCGTTAGCAGTTGTTCAGGAAACTGTAACTGAGGCTAAAATGAATGGCGAGATTGTCATAGGCATAAGCCTTGACATCACAAACGCCTTTAACTCAATAAGTTGGCGTCATATTAGAAAGGCATTAAAGGAAAAGCAATTTCCGCAATATATACAAAGAATTGTCTGTGACTATTTATCGAACAGGAGAATCGAGTACACTACTATTCAAGGTACGTCATGTATAAGAGAGGTCACGGCGGGTGTTCCACAGGGATCGGTCCTCGGACCGACCCTGTGGAACATTGCCTATGACTCTGTCATGAGAACACCACTTGAGAGTGACACAGTTGTGCTTGGCTATGCTGATGACACTTTTATTATGGCAAAGGCACCTAACATGGAAGCCGCAGTGACTAAAGCTAATTTACAGACATGCAAAGTCATTACAAGAATAAAAAATTTAGGACTACAAATAGCTGTAGATAAAACGGGAATAGTCGCATTTAACACAAAACATAAAGACGACAATATTTACAATATATACATTGATCGGCAAATGGTACGAATTGGCTCTACCGTTAAATACCTTGGCTTAATCCTTGATAGCAAATGGTCATTTATAGAACACTTTAATTACATCGAAACTAAAGTTTCTAAGGTTAGTAGAGCTCTTTGTATGATTATGCCAAATCTCCGTGGACCCCGGGAGAGAAAACGTAGATTATACGCTCATGTTATTGACTCAATAATTAACTACGGTGCTCCAATATGGAGTGAAGCTACTGTAAATAGAAAAATCCGAGATAAACTGCGTCGAATGCAACGCATAATGGCTATACGTGTGATTGCGGGGTATCGTACCATCTCAACAGATGCCTCACTGCTGCTCGCGAGAATTTATCCTGCGGAATTGCGTGCCGCATACTTCCGACGGGTGTTCTTAAGGGTGCAAGAGCTTAAAAGACAAGGCCTCTGGAATAGATTAGAGGAGAAAGAGGTTAAAAAAGAAGAAGAGATTCTCCTACGTAGGCAATGGAAGATCTATTTGCAGCGTGGAGATATAGCTGGAACGCGTACATGCCACGCTATTGAGCCTCAACTGGAAATTTGGTTAGATCGACAGTATGGCGAATTGACATTTCACGCTACTCAAATTGTTACAGGACATGGTTGCTTTCAATCATACCTATATAGGATAGGAAAAGTTAACACACCAATATGCGTCTTTTGTAATGCAGAAGAGGATACTTCGGAACATACGCTACAAAGATGTAGTGAGTGGAATGCCCAACGAGAAATTTTGTGTAGCGTAGTCGGACAAGATCTAACGTTAACCACTCTGATCCAACAAATGACACAATCCGAAGAAAATTGGGAAGCATTTATAACTTTCTCGGAGGCAGTGATGTTTGCCAAAGAGGAAGAAGAACGTGCTCGTGAACGTTGGATTGACGCAAGTAGTGAAGAAGAAGAATCGTGTTACTCCGAAGAATAACAAATTCTCTATAATAATTATTTAGAGTCACAGATTGACATTGACAACCAGACATAAGAGTACACTTGAGGAAATAATTCCTCGAATTACAGTGTACAAATCATGACAAATACTCAAATACTTACACACATTCATGCACTTACAAATATACAATTTAATAACAACAACAACACTTATACAGGGAAATATGGAGGGTGGAGGGATGGAGAAGGAGTGGGAAGGGGGGTAGGGAAAGGGGGAAGATAGGGGTAGGGGGGGGGTTTTGGGAGGGTACACATACACACACACAACAAACACACATATACATACAGGCACACACACACTTAAACACTTACCTGATCTTGAAATGGAAGGGGGATACTTACCTTCGTACAATCCCATAAAACTGCGTCATCGAAGTAAATTCTCCATAATATATATATATGGGGAATACGCTCGAAACAATAAAAAGAGAAAAAGAGCTTGTGTATGCACTTACTTACTTAACATACAACACATACACATACACACATATACATACATACATACACACACACACGAATAAACGCACATGCACATGCACACATACACATGCACATTCACATACACATACCAAAAAAAAAAAAAAAAAAAAAAAAAAAAAAAAAAAAAAAAAAAAAAAAAAAAAAAAAAAAAAAAAAAAAAAAAAAAAAAAAAAAAAAAAAAACTATACAAGCATACACATACACACACACACATACACAAGCCCAAACTGAGAACACCAGACATGAGAAACCCGGAAATGGAAGAGGTCCTGGCGGACCTATACGGCAACGACCTCCCTTGGGCGGGTGATGCGTAAGCGGGTACCGCCCAGGGAGGGACATAGCCAAACAGGAGGTACGGAAGGAGAGGGGTTTTTAGTGGGTAGGGACCGCTAAATAGGTCGAGTCCCACACTCCCCCGGTCTACGGGGACCGGGGGGTGCGTAACAGCATTTTCCCCTCTCCCGTAAAAAAAAAAAAAAAAAAAAAAAAGGTTAGGTTAGGTTAGGTTAGGTTAGGTTAGGTTAGGTTAGGTTAGGTTAGGTTAGGTTAGGTTAGGTTAGGTTAGGTTAGGTTAGGTTAGGTTAGGTTCCCCTCCGTGGTACACCACCTTGTCGTGGTGGAGGGGCTCGGGTGATCCTGCGATCCGCTGAGACAGTACCGAGGGTTCAACCTTCGGGAGGGCCGGCGGGGAGGATCACTCGCTAAGAGTGTACCAGGGCACCCGGCTTTGCCCAGGGGACAGTCTGTCCCCGAAGGGTCATTGAGACCCGATGTCGGTAGGGGAAGGAGACCCCGACTACAAACCCCGGCTGCACGGAGCCGATAGGGGAGGATTTCTATCCTCTTTCCGTGCACATTGCGGGTGCTCCCGCGGGTGGTTGGTGGGTGCTGCGTGGTGGGTGCTCCTGCCACGTAGTGTCCCTCGGGGGGGATGTGGGTGCCGGGGTGCCTTGTGTCTGGGGGCGGCGTCTTCCTCGCGATCTTGCGGGGTGGGCGCGCGTCCTGGCATGGGGTGCTTCCGGCGTCCCACAGTATAGGGGTCTCGGGGCTAGCCCGTGACTCCTGGGGGGGATGCGGTGGCCGGTCCACTCCGAGCCGGGGTGTCACCCACGTATGGGTGTCCCTCCGGGGAGGGGTGGAAGCGGCGTCCCGCAAGGGGGTAGTCGCCTCCCACCGCTCGGCAAACGGCCCGGGGTGTGACCCCGGGATACGCGCCGAGTAGGAGGAGGGGACGGGCCGGTGGTGTCCCGGAAACTCCGGACCCACCGGGCCGGGCCGTTCCCAAGCCGCTCGGACTTATTCCGAGGTCGGGGTTGGGACGGCGGGGGTGGACTGGCGCGGGTCGTAGTGGGCATAGCCCGGCGACTCCGGGTCAGTCCAGCCGTCAGAGCCGCTCAGACATTTCTGAGGTCGGGGTCTGACGGCGTGAGTTGGTGTACCCGGTGGTCGCCGTGACCGTTTCCCCTTCCGAAACGGCGGCCACCGGGACGGCGCATGGCCTCGGGTCTAGAGGACCCGGGGCGGGACTTTAGCTGGTCGCCACGGCGGGCAAGGCGGGGTAGGGGAGCGGCTGCCCCGTCCCAACCGTCCGTGGGGCCCCCCGGGTGGCGCCACCCGCTGCGGTGTCCGAGAGGTCGGAGACTCGGAACCCCTGAAGACCCGTGGAGACGTCAAAATCTCCACGGGCTAGTAGGGGGCTGGAGGCCCGTGTCGGGGATGCCCATCCCCCGACCTGCGCCATATGCCATCTCCCCGGGGGAACTTGGGGCCCGGTCGCGGAATATTCCGCGGCCGGTGGGGGTATACCCTGGATGGCGGAGCCGCAGCGGGATCGTGGGATTATTTTTCTCATGGATTCCACAATTAAAAACACAAACAAAAACTCAACAAACACCAACACTAACAACAAAAATAACAACAATAACAAAAATAATAACGAGGAGGGAGTGGGTGCGAGGGAAGGGACCATTTCACGGCCTTCCTCTCCGACGCACTCGTTGTCCGAGGATCAACCGGGCAAGGCCCTGCGCAGATCAACGCGCAGTAGCACACGGCAGGTTCCTTACCAAATGAGTGGTGGCGAGGGATTAACCCCTCCCCCTACTAGGGAACCCGTGGTCAGGATGGCGAAGCTAAACATCACCAAAATCGAGGATGTCAGCTTCCAACTCCCTCTTGCCCGCCGCACAGGGAACGCGGAGGCACCTGATCCGCTTCCAGGCACGAGCGGGATGGGACACAATCCCTCCCCTGCCTGTGCCGAGGAAGGAGAGGCCGAGCCATCATCAAGGGAGAATCTCTCCGCACGCATGATGGAGTACAACCACTCCTGGCTCGAGAACGAGAAGGGGAAGGCTCCGGACCGTGAAGAGGAGGAAATGGAAACTGATTCCATAGACGGTGGCGACCTCCATGGTACTGTCGCGGAGGAGGAAGACGACAGTGTCTCTGTCACCAGTTCGGTGGCGGAAAATATGGTCGAGGAGCAAAAAGAGAAGCGTGGTAGGGGCCGACCGCCGACAACCGGCGAACATGTCGGCAAGCGTCTGAAGGAGGAGGAAGTCCGACGCCGGCAAAAGGAAGAGGAGAGAGAAAGGAGTGCAGCGGAAGCACTTAAGCCGGATCTTCCTAAGGGCGCGAGATGGAAGCGCCTCCTCGAACAGGAGGAGGAGAAGGAGGATGAGCTCACCAACGAGCCTACGGAGGCAATTGCGGCGCAGCTTATGGAGCATTCCGCCATCATGTTCAAGGTGGCGGATTGCTCCAAAGGAATGAAGGGGAGTCTGGTCGGCCAAATGAGGGACACTATAGTCCTACTGAGAGCGGCTACGTCGGTCATGGCCAGACGGATCAGAGAGAGAGAGAACCCGGAGCTCAAGGAATACCGGGCAGAGCTCGACAAGCTCCGGGAAGAGAATGCGAAACTAAGGAGGGAGGTGGAACAGATTAGGAGGGCCCTACCCTCCTCCCCCCCTCTTGCTTCACGCCACGCAGCTAGGGATATTAGCGGGAAGCGCAAGAGAAGGAGGATGATAGAATCCTCCGACGATGAGGTGGAGAATCACCACCATCTCTCCCCTTGCCGAAAGGAAGATGCTCCGACCTCCCTCGCTCAGGGAGGAATAGGGGAAGGGGCAACAATGATCGTGGAGGTTCCGCCCGTTCCCCCGGTGAGTGTGGGCCCGGTAAGAAAGGTGGGGCCAACGATAAAGGGGGTAGCTCGGCCACTGGAGGCCTTCCCCCCGGATCTACCCGAAGAGAAGAGGGCGCAGTTCAGCGAGCTGATGAACCAGAAGGACGCTGTGCTGGCGCTTCTGGATCCGATAGCTGCACAGATGGAGGCGCTAAGGCTCTCCAGGACAGATGTGCAGAAACCCGCTCCAGCTCCGTCCCCTGCCCCTCCCGTCACTGGGAAGGAGACCAAGGCCTCCAATCCTCGAGGAGAACAGGGGCGGAGCAAAAGCAAAGGTAAGCCCACCCACGCGGCCCCTACCGCCAAGGCGGAAAGACCACGGGAGGGTGGAAGGAAGAAAGGAGGAGACAAGGCCGGTGGAGGACAAGGTCCGTCGGAGACAGGACCTCAATCGGCCCCCGGAGGAAAGGGAGGAGTGACCTCCTCCAAGTCCGGGGGGAGTCGACAAGGCCCGGTCAAGGGGCAGACACAGGTCTCCACAGGTAGGACGGGAGCGCGTCCCGCTAAAACGGGCGCACATCCCGCCGAGCAGACCACCCCTCCGCCTCCCCCGCCTGTGGGGGAAAAGGAGACGTGGTCAAAGGTGGTAGGGCGAAAGGCCCGTAAGAAGACCACCGAAGAGAGCAGCGGCATTTCGGCGACCACGAGCGCCAGGGCAAAAGCCAAGGAGACGAGCGGAAAACCGCAGGGCCCCCAGCCTAAGCCCGAAGCGTCGAGTCCTCCCTCTCAGGGAAAGGGGGGGGGTAAGAGGAAGGGACGTAGGAGAGTCCCCCGTACAGCCGCGGTGGTGCTGACATGCCCACCCGGCCAATACAAGGAGACACTGAGACTGGCGATGCGTGATATCGACCTCGCCAGTCTGGACATCAATGGCCTAAAGGCCAGGAAGGCGGTCACGGGTGCGCAACTGTTCGAGGTGGGCGGCCCGGACAACAGAAGGAAGGCGGACGCGTTGGCGGATCGTATGCGGGAGGTTCTGGCGGACAGAGAAGGGGTTGTGGTTACACGCCCCTGTCCGACGGCAGAAATCAGGATCCGGGATCTCACGGAGGCCGTTGAAGAGGAGGATATCCTCCAAGCGATATCCTCCGCCGGGGACTGCGACCCCACAATGGTTAAGGTGGGGTACATCAGATCCACCGGCAGGGGCCTCAGTACGGTGTGGGTACGCTGCCCACTGGCCGCGGCCAATCGTTTGGTCGCAGCTAAAAAGCTGAGAATCGGGTGGGTGAATGCCCGAGTGGAAGCGCTGGAGAAACGACCGCTCCAGTGCTTCCGATGTATGGAGAAGGGTCATGTCAAGGCCCAGTGCTGCGGTGAAGTAGACCGCAGCACACGATGTTACAGGTGCGGGAATCCGGGCCATGCTGCGCGCGACTGCACGGCACCGGAACACTGTCCGGTTTGCGCCGACCTGGGGAGACCGGCGGGTCACAGAGCAGGATCCCGCATCTGTAAAGCACCCAAAAAGAAGAAGGGGGGGACCGCTGCGGCGCAGCCCACCCCCCCCAATGAGAAGGGTGCGAAGAGGAAGGACTCTCTAGAGAAGGAGCGAGAGAAGGCCCCTGCCCCCACTCAGAAGGAGGCACGGCCGATAATCGAGTCCCCTCCTCCCCAGACGACGCAGGCCGAAGGGGAGATGGAGGTGGAGCCTCTAGAGCAGAGGATACCGAGAAGGCGCACTGGCGGGAAGCCAGAGGATACCCCCCGGCCGAAGGGCAACGGGGAGGATACCCCGATGGAGGCGGAGTCGGAGGAACTTGTTAGCCAAAACTAAAAATGGCAGTAAAGTTCCTCCAGGCCAACCTGAACCACGCCAGTCAGGCTCAGAACTTATTCTACCAGAGCCTGGCTGAGCGTGGCATCGGGTTGGCTATTGTCGCCGAGCCCTACAAGATCCCAGCGAAGCCTACGTGGCAAGGGGATACAAGGGGTTCGACGGCAATCGGGGTTGGAGCCGCGGAAATTAATCCCCCCCCTCTCCAAAACATTGGAAGAGGGGACGGATATGTTGCGGCGAAGTGGGGGTCCATCACAATAGTCAGTTGTTACGCCCCCCCCAGTTGGACTCCTGCCCAATTTGACTCGCTCCTGGAGAGGGTGGGGGATATAGTTAGACATATCCCCCCTGCCAGCCCTCTCATCGTAGCCGGAGATTTTAATGCTAAGTCTCCGGCATGGGGCGAGTCAAGGCAGGATACCAGGGGAACTACCCTGGTGAGGTGGGTGAACTCGCTCGGCCTTCACATCCTAAATGAGGGTCGGGCGAGTACATGTATCCGGCCCCAAGGGGAGTCGATCGTGGACATTACGATCGGCTCCGAGGGGGCCAAGAGGATGGTGCGAGGATGGCGCGTGGTGGGTGATTCGAGAGGAGAAACCCTCTCGGATCACCAATATATAGAATTTGTCTTGGACACCGCGCGCCATCGGGCTCATCACCCACCTCGAGGGGGGGGCACGACCAGATGGACCCTCACGAAGATGGACCCCGAGAAGTTGGAGGAGGCCCTAATGGCCGTCTCTTGGGGTGCCACGGAGGGGGAGGATGGACGGGACATCCACTCAGAGGTGGAGTGGTTGCGGGGTACCATGCGTACAGTTTGCGACGCAGCCATGCCCCGCACCACGGCGTCCCGTCCGCGTCGCGCGGTCTATTGGTGGACGGAGGAGATAGCGCAGTTACGGCGCTCCTCCGTCCGGGCGCGGCGTATCCTCTCCCGTTCCCCCAGAACGGGAAACCCGGAGATTCGGGAAGAGGCCTTGGCCGCCTACAGGGCTGCGAGACGCGCCCTGAGCGCCGCCATCAGGAAGTCTAGGGCCAGTTGCTGGGATGAGCTATTATCATCCCTCAACACAGACCCATGGGGGCGTCCCTACAAAATTGTGATGAACAAGTATAGAAATTGGACGCCCCCCGTAACGGAGTCGCTGGATCCTCCTGTCCTGACCCGAGTAGTGGACACCCTCTTCCCGCTAGTGGTTGAGGGATCCACGCTCGAGTGGGGGCCCGGATTAGAGGGGCCCCATGTACTAGGAGAGGACGAGGAGATATCCAGCGGCGAACTCCGGCGCGCCGTCAAACGGGTAAAATCGGGGAAAGCCCCCGGCCCGGACGGCGTGCCGGGTAAGATATGGGTCTGGGCGCTGGACTTCCTGGGAGAGCGTCTGAGGCATATATACAATGAATGCCTCAGACAAGGCGCTTTCCCCCAGCAATGGAAGCAGGCCAAGCTGGTCCTGCTTCCTAAGGAAGGCAAAGAGGCTGGAACCCCGTCGGCATATAGACCGATATGTCTGCTGGACGAGGTCGGCAAGATCTTTGAAAGGATCATTGCCAGCCGACTCGTCCAGCACATATCCCAGGAAGGGGACCTCCACGAGGAACAGTACGGCTTCCGTGAGGGACGCTCGACTGTGGACGCGATCAAACGCGTCAGGTCCCTCACGGAGGACGCCGTGAGAGAGGGCAGGGTGGCAATGGCAGTGTCGCTCGACATTGCAAACGCCTTTAACACCCTGCCCTGGGACATAGTGGGGGACGCTCTGTTGCAATACAGAACCCCCCACTACCTCGTGGAGGTCATTAGGCAGTATTTTCGGGATAGGGGTCTGGAGTTCGTCACTCAAGACGGACTCCAATGCCGACGGGAGATCCGGTGCGGGGTTCCACAGGGGTCAGTTTTGGGCCCCCTATTGTGGAACCTCGCATATAACCGGGTCCTTTGCCTTCCTCTCCCCCGTGGCTGCCACGCCATCTGCTATGCAGATGACACGCTCGTGGTGGCCACGGGGGACAGCTGGGGGGATACGGCGGCCAAGGCCGAGACGGCGGTGGCAGCCGTGGTGCAAAGTATCACCGGTATGGGTCTCAAGGTGGCGGCCCAAAAGACCGAGGCGCTTTACTTTTACGGTAAGTCCTCGGGTAAGCCGCCAAGAACCCATATCCGCGTGGGAGGCACCTCCATCCTGGTAGGAGACCGTATCAAGTACTTGGGTCTTCTACTGGACGGCGAGTGGAAGTTTGGGCATCATTTTGATGCCCTTGCCCCCAAGGTGGAGCGCTTCTCAACAGCTTTGGGAAGACTCCTGCCGAACCTTGGGGGCCCGGATGGTCGAATCCGCCGCATCTACATGGGCACCGTAAACGCGGTGGCCCTCTACGGATGTCCCGTATGGGCGGCGGATCTCGCGGCCATGCGCCGTGCAAAGGATAAATTCCGGCGCATACAGCGGAGCATGGCCGCGAGGGTGATAAGGGCCTACCGCACGGTGTCCCATGCGGCGGCCACGGTCTTGGCCGGCTGGCCTCCTCTGGAGCTCCTTGCCGCGATGTACGCGGAACGTTATAACCGTGAACGGGAGCTCCGGGAGGGCAACAACAATGGCCCCTTGCCGGCCAAGGCCAAAAAGATCATCCGGCTCCACGCCCGGCGGTCGATGACAGAGAGGTGGGATGCCCACCTCTCTGACCCGCGCACAGCGGGTCAAAGGACCGTCGGGGCCGTCCGGCCCTGTCTAGAGGAGTGGCTAGACAGGGCCCAGGGGGAGGTGTCCTTCAGGATGACACAGGTGCTCACCGGGCATGGATGCTTCGGTGAGTACCTGTGTCGAATTGGAAAGGAAAGCACCACGGCTTGCCACCACTGCGAGGAAGTAAGAGATACGGCGCAGCACACACTGGAAAAGTGTCCAGCGTGGGAAGTGCTGCGCCGTGACCTCTGTTTGGAGGTCGGCGGAGACCTCTCGCTGCCGATCGTGATCACGAGGATGCTAGGCAGCGAGAGGTCCTGGAAGGCGGTCGCCTCCTTCTGTGAACAAGTGATGTTACAGAAGGAGGCGGCCGAGCGTATTCGCCGCCAGGAGGCGGCGGCTGCGGAGGCAGCGATAGCGGAGATAGCCGCCGATGACCGCGATGATAGCGGTGGGACGGAGGAAGAGGATGATTAGGGGGGGGGTTGAGTCGGGTGAAGGATCAACACGTTTATCCCAGCCCGTCCTCTCCCCCCCCCTCCTCTACGCCGCCGCAACAGGCGGCGAACAAGCGGGGGGAGCAATAGCTCGCTCCCTCCCCAGCCTGTAAGTAAACAGGCGGGATGGCGGGGAGGCGGGAGGAGGAAAGCATTCCTCACTTCCCCCTCCCCATGGCACCATAGTCGGTGCCAGGAGAGGTGCGCGCACAAGAAAGGGGGCTAGTAAGCCCCCTCCCCTTGTATGGGCGAAGCTGCGCACAGCAGCAGCAGATTTAGACGACGGAGGGGGGGATCCTTCTTCTCCCCCCCTCCACCTGGCAGAGATGTACGGCCGCTGCCATGCAGCGACCGCCTCTCTCTCCCTCGGAACCCGGGCGGCACGGGCGGGGGCCCGTGGCGTCCAAAAAGTGGGTTCCCGAGGAAGGTGGACGGGCGGTGTGGCCCCGTTCGTCCACAGTATGGAAGATAGGGAGGACAACAACAACAGTCCTCCCCGGGAGGGAGACTCAGCGGCAAAGAAATCGCCGCTGAGTCGTAAGCGCGGAGGGGAGCCACAGCTAGGGGTTCTGAAGTATTGCAACAGCGAGTCCCAGGCCCCTACCTGCCCCTCCATCGCGCGGAAGGCCACCGCAGGAGTTTTAGTTGGTAGTCCGGCGGCCCACACATAGGGTACGCCGGGAGTCCAACATAACCACCACCCTCCCCCGAGGCGTGGTGGTATGCATCAAGCATTTCTCCTGCGATACCAAAAAAAAAAAAAAAAAAAAAAAGGTTAGGTTAGGTTCTTCTCCGACGCGAGCCACCTTGACGTGGTGGAGAGGCTTAGGCCGCCCCGGGTCTCCGGGCCCATCGGGCTCCCCGCTTCGACACCTCGGTGTCGGGGGGAGTCCGGTGGGTCCTTCGGGCCCCCACTTCGACACTTTCGTGTCGGGGGGGCCCGGGGGCCCGGGGCGGCTGACCAAGAGCTCGCATTGCACTTCCCTCCCCGAAAGGGGAGGAAGGGGGGTTCCGCTCCCTCCGGGCGCTTCGGCCCGATGCGGATAGGGGAAGGCAAACCCTGACTTCAAATACCCGGCCCACCGAGTGCCGTTAGGGGCGGGAAAACGCCCCGACTCATTTCTTATTCTCCTCTCTTACTATTCTTTTTCTTTTTGATCCCTTCAACCCTTACCCCTATTTCCTTTCTAATTCCTGTGCTTGAGTGAATGTTTGTGTGAATGTGTGTGTGACGGGTGCCGGACCCCTGAGGACGGCTAAGAGAGGTGATACTCTGATAAAAAACACAAACTCTATGGAATATGGACACCAAAGAAGAAAAAACGTACCAGCCACAGGAGGGTCGGATACTCCAGGGCTCGGCGCATAGATCTGATATTGTCCCAGTCGGATCGGCGTCGTCATCGGACAATGGGCACGATGCAGCAACACTACTACCGAGGAATGAAGAGACCCCAGATAGAAAGGAACTGCATAATTCATTATCTACAAAAATAGAGAAAAAGTTAGACGGGGCAGAATTAAACGAGGTGATGAACAACACCCCTGTAATCACCGTTGCAGAGAGTAAGGAGGGCAACTTACCACCCGAAGAGATCCTCCAACAAATGGTTGAGAAAGATATAGAGACGGCGTCTGCTATATCTGAAAACGTGGCGATGGAATGTGAAGAGTTCCGTGCTACGAAGAGGAAGAAGTCACACTCAACAGAGAGACAGTCATCTGAAGAGAGTGAAGATGAAATTTTAAGAAGAGTAAAAGTCTCGAGAAGACAGAGAATATTTGGTAAAGAGATTACATCTCACCTGAATAAAGAGCAGAGTAGATCAAATCCGGATCTGTCATCGCGTCCATCGGAGGAAGACCCTAGAATAGTAAAGATGAAAAAGGGATACATCTCTAAACAAAAAAGATTGGAAATAGAGGAAGCGAAGGAAGCAATAGCTGAAAAGAAGAGAGAGGAAGCTAGGAAGATTAAAGAAGAAAAAGCTAGGGTAGAGGAAGAAAGAAGGAAGAAAGAGGAGAGGATAAAAGCCGAGGCTAAGATCATGGCTAAGATTTATACGAAATCCAATGACGAGAAAGACTACATAAATAATATGACGGCCTCTGATCTAGCCGCCATGGCACTGGAGTACTTAGATCACGTTGACATCATTAGAACTAAATGTGGCACAATGCAAGGGGCACTCAGTGGAGAGCTTAAGAGGAGGAAATTGAGCTTGGACAATATGATCAAAGCTCTACAAGCTAAGGCGGAAGATAACGGAGATCCACTATTCCTGCGTGCGAAGATTGAAGAACTCCTAAAGAAAAACAGAGAAGAAGATGAAAGGAGAAAAAGAGAGATAGGAGAGCTCAAGGATACCGTAACTAGCCTAACAAAAGAAAACAAAGAAATGAGGAAGGAGCTGAAACTTATTAGAGAAAGCATAGAGAGAAAAGAAAGAAAAGAAAAAGTAGAGAGAGAAGAAAGTACATACTTACCGACTTACCAGGAGAAGAGAGAGAAGATCCACGGAAGGAGAGAAAATCCTAAGGTGCCTCAAGATACTCGACGAGATCCCTCGACGCAGTCAGAAGGTGATGGACCCGTAATGAGGCCGCCACTTAGAGGAAGGTCCATCCCTATTCCCAACTCGAACCTGCAACAAAAAAGAGTAGTTAATGTGAATAAGGAAAAGGATCAGGAGAATAGGAAAAAACCGGATATCAAGGTTATTAGTAACGTACAGATTAAGCCGCCGAAGGAAGAGGCAATGATACTGGAAGGAATTAAGGAAAGGAATGTTGAGAAGAAGGTAACAGACATGGACTGGGAGGAGAACGGTTTTGATTGGAATGAAGAGGTGGATGGAGAGAAGAAGATGCAGGAGGAAAGGAACACCCAGGTGGAAGGAAACATCCAGGAAGAAGGGAATACTCAAGGGACCACTGTGGAATCACATGGGAGACAAGAGGAAACCTGGGCTACAGTAACCAGGAGAGGAAAAAGAGAGGACAAACGGAAGAAGGAAAAAGGAGAGGCTCCAGCTAATAAGCAAAATCCATCCAAAGAGGTAAAAAGGAAGATGCCAAAAACCGCCGCAGTCAGCATTAAGGGTGATGTAGAAAAGGGCTTTTCGTACGCTGATGTGTTAAGGAAAGCTAGATCACACATAAAGATGGAAGACTTGCAAATAGAAGCCCCGAAAATTCGCAAGGGACTCAACGGGGCCACAATAATAGAAATATCGGGCCCCGATTGCAATGATAAGGCGCAGAGACTTGCGGATAAATTGCAGGAAGTTCTGCGAGAAGATAAAGCTGCCATAACCACTCCCACTATTAAAGGTGAGTTGAGATTAGTAGGATTGGATGAGTCAATTAGCAAGGAAGAGATAAAATGGACTATCGAGGAAGAGGGAGGATGCCACCATAAAGACATAAGGATAGGAGAAATTAAAAATTCCAGGAGAGGTATGGGAGTTGTCTGGGTGAAATGCCCTCTCAAAGCAGCTATTGCGATCGCTAGGAAAAAGAAGATCAAGGTAGGATGGACTGTTGTAGGGGTCACGCTTCTGAAAGCGAGGCCCTTGCAATGTTTCCGATGCTGGCACTATGGCCACGTAAAGGACAACTGTCGCTCCCAAATAGATAGGAGCAAGAGCTGTTTCCAATGTGGAAAGGAGGGACACAGTGTCGCTATCTGTAAGAATGCGATTAGATGCACGATCTGCGAAAGTCTGGGACGTGAGAGCACGCATAGAGTAGGATCGAGCAAATGTGAAGGGGTCAAGTTGAGACCCCCCTTAAATACAGACTCGGCGCGGAGGACCGACATTGAAGTAGCAGGATAATGGTCAGAATCCTGCAATGTAATATTAATCATTGCAGAATTGCGCAAGATCTTCTGATGCAATATGAGCTCGAAAACAATATCGGCATCGTGGTTATTTCGGAGCCGTACAGAGTCAATTCCTCTCTGGATTGGATTAGTAACCCCAATAACAATGTTGCGATACATTGGAATCCCAACTACGTCCGGAGTTCCGGTGTCAAAAAATATGAGGGAGAATTTACACTTGCTGTCCAATGGCAGGAGTTTTGCATCATTGCATGCTATTTCCCTCCTAATTTTAACAATGATGATTACGGTGATTTCCTCGAAGAACTGGATATAGCCCTCGGAGAGGTAAATAGCTCCGTGACTATAATTTGTGGAGATTTTAATTCAAAATCACGAGCCTGGGGCGCAAGGTCCACGGATACTAGAGGAGAGCGTTTGGAACGGTGGATGTCTAGCAGGGACTTTCGCCTCATTAATGAAGGATCCACACCGACATGTGTCCGACCACAGGGAAGCTCAGTTGTTGATCTCACCTGGTCGGCAACTGCGGCACTGCGGGACATCGATAACTGGGAGGTCCTCGAGGAGGAGACGTACTCAGACCACAAGTATATATACTTCACGTTTAAAGAAAAGAAAGTACACTGTACAAATAAAATTAAAAATAGATGGAAATCCTCCAAGATGGACATAGATAAATTTCGAGAATGTCTAGAATGGAGCTGTGCCAATGATGAGAGCCGACACAACGATGATCCAATAATTGAGGCCGCATGGCTTCAGTCCACATTGATAGAGGCGTGCAATTTCTCCATGCCCAAGGCCAAAGTGGTCAATAAAAGAAGCACTTATTGGTGGAATAATGTAATAGAGGAAAAAAGAAACGCAAGTAAAATAGCAAGAAGGAAATGGCAGAGGGAAAGAAGAAGAAGTAACAACGAGGCAGACAGGATAGCGAATGCTGAAGAAGAATTTAAGGCAGCTAAGAAAGAATTACGCAGAGAAATAAATAAGGCTAAACACATAGCCTGGAAAGAGCTTATTGAGGCTATAGATGAGGACCCGTGGGGTTTGCCATACAAGATGGTTCTCGGCAAGCTCCGTAAGTCGAAGCCTGGTATTACAGAAATCCTTGCACCAGAGGTCTTAGCGATGACAATCGAGAAGTTATTTCCAACGGATGTGCATTGGAATGAGGATCGAGAAATATTCAACGATGACATTGACTGGAATGAGAGCTACGATATTGACACAGCGGAAGCATACCGAGTTATATGGAAAAGTAGGAAGAAGTCTGTGGATAAAGCACCAGGAAAAGACGGAATAAAGTTTAAGTACGTTAA